>NC_062564.1:84417422-85042422 GCF_022837055.1 Prionailurus viverrinus
GCACTGAATAGAAGTGATCAAGTAGGCATAATGTTTCTATGGGATAAGACACTCACAAAGGTAGAAACTGCAGGAGGTGGCAGCCACTTCAAGAGCTGGAAGAACAAAGGAATGAGTGTGAAGTTACTATAGAACCTTGGAGTCAAGGAGCAGGAGAGCTAAAATGAGCTTGGACCAAATGTCCCACTCTGTAGAGGGAACACCAGCAGGCTCGCACTCCCATCTCTGAGAGGGCTCAGTAGGGCTGCAGATGTTGCACTCATTGCACACGGGTTTCGGCGTATGCTGCAGAAAGGAACAGTTGCTCCCTGTGTAAAGAAGTATAAGTCGAGTGATGTTCTGGAACTGCAAGAAGACTGGCCCACGGGAAGGACAGCCTTCCTTCTCCTGCAGCTTTCTCAGTCTCCGACTAGCACTTCCTGGTAGAAGAGCCTAGCGTAGAGCCAGCTGGAAAAACAAGACTATGGTTTTGAGAGGCTCAGTCCCAGCATCACGAGGTAGAGTGTAGACAGTGGATTTGGAGGTGAGAGGTAATCAATGGCACAGTTGTATATAAAATTGCATTGAAAATTGAGATACAGATATAGAATATAATTTTGCAATGTAAAGGAAGACTTTTAGTATCGTTAACATTTTGCCCTTCTAAATCATGGAAAACAGTTGTGGCTTAGGTATCCTTAACTGACTTCTGTGTTATCAAACGTCTTACCAATAGCAGGGCACTTCATATTGATTCCATGCAAGGGCACTCTTAGGATCGAGGCTCAATGGCTTCTGAATGATACGCTTATTCTGCTCTAATAAAGTAAGAATTAGAGCACTAATGGAGAATGAGGTGAGTCTAGGGTAAGGGGCAACTGGGTGAGAATTTGAATTACATTAATACTGGTGATGTTTAAGAGAAACTGGTGTAGGCTTTTTTGTTCATTTTGCCAAAGAAAATACTTGAAAGAATGTTCAAGAAGAGCAATATTGCATGTTATGTGTTATGTGCTCTGATTGATCTTTAAAGTATCTTGGAGTAATGGTAATTAAAACATGGACACTAATTATTGAACATAAAGTGTGACACTGATGCCATGTTTATTATTTTGCTTAGATAAATCAAGGGCATATCGTATGTTCTTGATGACGTAGCATATCCCTGAATGCTCATAGTAGGGCTGATAGAATAGGCTGTTCTTAACAGTGGAAAGCAATATTCAACCCCAGTTCTTTAGCCTCGCATTTCATGGTAATTTTTTTCTGTGGCTTAATTGCATTTAAGAGCATAAGAAGTAGCTTTGATTGTGGTGGTAACAGTCTGGTTCCTACAGCATGGTTATTTTTAGTGCATTGAGTATCTTAAAAAGACCACTTGTTTCTGTTTTACATTTAAGAGAATAAACAGATACTCTGGTCAGATACTGATGATGATTGCTTTTTTTATTTTTAACAATTTCTCTGGCAATCCTGATTTCAGGAAGATCTAGAATTATTTGACATAAAATTCTTTGTCTATTTTTGAGTGATCTGAAAAATAAAGAAGAAATGTGTGATTCCTTGATTACTTGGCAGTGGTGGGGGAGGGTCTAAAGATATGATTTTTTTTTTTAATTTTTTTTTCAACGTTTATTTTATTTTTGGGACAGAGAGAGACAGAGCATGAACGGGGGAGGAACAGAGAGAGAGAGGGAGACACAGAATCGGAAACAGGCTCCAGGCTCCGAGCCATCAGCCCAGAGCCTGACGCGGGGCTCGAACTCCCGGACCGCGAGATCGTGACCTGGCTGAAGTCGGACGCTTAACCGACTGCGCCACCCAGGCGCCCCTGAAGATATGATTTTGAGGTGCCTAAGTGGCTCAGTTGGTTGGGCATCTGACCCTTGATCTCAGCTCAGGTCATGATCTGGAGGTTTGTGAGTTCAAGCCCTGTGTCTGGCTCTACACTGTCAGCATGGAGCCTGCTTGGGATTATCTCTCTCCCTTTCTCTCTCTCCCTCTCTCTCTCTGCTCCTCCCCTGCTTGCATGCACTCTCCCTCTCCCCCCCCCCACCAAAAATAAATAAACTTAAGAAAAGATGCGATTTTTACAAAGGAAAATTTTTGGTATTACGTTCAATGTGTCCTTTATTGCTCACAAAATCTCCCACTTCAAAGAGTATTTTGTCAATGCACAATAAATCTTTAAAAAACATTGTATTTTTGTAAATTATTGATGTTGAAAAAGTCTATTTTATATTTTCAATTAAATATAATACTCTTATGTCTCCTTAAGAAAATGGAAAAGCTGACCCATGAGATTCTCCTAGTGTCCAAATCTCTTTCTGTTTTTAAGTTATTTGGTAAGGGGGTAGGTAGTTTGACTTTTATTCTCTTAGAGGAACTATTAGTTCTAAGCTACTATGTGAAAGCAGATTTTTCTTCCCAAGAATCCAACTTACAAAAAGAGTATAACAAACAATACGAAAAAATGGCATCCCTTTAATGTGATCTTTCTCTCCCCACCCCCATTTGGAAAATGATTCACAAATCTTGCTTTTATCTCTTGTTTATGAGTTGTTCTTATTCTCTGAGGGGAAATAATAAGAGGCATGTCAAGGATGAGGTATCTTCTAAGACGTCAAAATTATGTCTAAATAAAGACAGACTGCTGATCATTGACCCGAGTTAATGTACTTTAACTCACATTGTGAATAAAGGTCTATCATCATAATAATCTTGGCTACTACACAGAATATGTAACAATAGCTAATAAAGAGCCAAATGTGGTAGACATTTGGAAGAGGAACAGAAAAATCTTTCTTTCCAAACGAGTGTAAAAACATGAGGAAAATAACATCTGCTCTGCGTACCTCATTGGTGCTGGCAAGGCTGAGCTGTAAATACCAGGTTCTCAGAGCATCAGCCTCCAGCTCCCTGCATTGAGCTGGCTGTGAGGTGCATGACATCACTTTTGTTCTGTGGCAGAACAGCCCCTGGGAGTAGGCATTCACTGAAGTTGACATAGGAATTCTCATAACAGATAAAGCTTTACTCTGCTAACCTGCTGTGGCTTAGAGGGAATGACCCTTATTTCAAAGTGTTCACTAGGGGTATTTTAGACAACTGCTGCCCTGGGTTGAGCCAGTTCTGGTTTGCCACCCTGGAGCCATATTACTTTAGATGCGTGTGTCGCTAAGCTCATACTGAGAGAGAGATTCTTTCATTTCCTTATATCCCATATTTGCCCTTGTTAGTTGTAAGATGGGAAAAAAAGAGAGAGAGAATAGAGAAAAGGTCTTCTACATGCTGATGATTTCCAATGACTCCTTAATCATCTACATTGAGAAAGGATCCGAAGGCGCGTCAGGTAGCTTGTACTGGAGCTCCAGAATTAACCTGATTTGGGTCCACAATTGACTGGTTAATGATACTTCCTCTAAGGCAAAATATTCCCAAAATGAAATATATTCCTTAAACAAGACCAAGCACTGAAGTGACTGGATGATGGGTGCCTTAACTTCATTAAAATGGCAAAAGTCAACTCATTTCTCATCCTCTGCCAAGAGAATTAATGATGGAGAAATTGATCAGGGGCTGATGGAAATAAAGGCTTCTCCTCGTGACCCCTTTGTAGTGGCAGGGCTGGGTTAGGACTCTTTGCAATGCCCCCTCCTCAGATTTAATGCCCTTGCCTCACCCCACCCTATGTCATAAGTAAAGGCTTCAAGACAGAAGAAGAGGATGCATCAGATGAAGCTCATAGTTTATCTTTGTTATTGGTGTGCACTTTGCCTAAATGTGCAGATGTGTATGCAGTCACATAATGGAGCTGTGATTTTGTTTCATAATTATATAGAAAAATTTATGGATTATTGTGTTTAGATATTCTCTCATGTTTTTGATAATTATAGTTCCCTGTCTTCTCCTTTCCTTCCCTCAGATGATCAGGAAATTGTTGTGATTTAAGATGGGGATATTTAACCTCCAAATAGGAGTACTGTAACCCTGTTGCTACTCGTTAAAGGAGATTGTCCCCTATTGCTGAACTACCTTTGTTATTGTACATGGACCTAAATCTAGAAGAAAATGTTCATCTAGGGGATTCTCTCCCTGTCTCATAAATGCTCTTGTATTTCATTTTCAGTCTTTTATATTATGCTATCAGAGAGGTCTCAGGAGAAAAGTTCATATGGAAATCATTTGTTCAGTTATTTTAATCAATTATTTTATATCTTGTTTATATTTTATTAAAACAATTTTAATGTTTATTCATTTTTTTGAGAGAGAGAGAGAGCACGCGTGCAAGTTGGGGAGGGGCAGAGAGAGAGGGAGACACAGAATCTGAAGCAGGCTCCAGGCTCTGAGCTATCAGCAGGGCTCAAATCCATGAACCGTGAGTTAATGGGCTGAGTCTAAGTCAGATGGTTAACCGACTGAGTCACCCAGGCACCCCTAAATCATGTTTTTATTGAATTTTAATATTTTTCACTTTGATTTGTCCAGTTTGGAAGTTAAGTGAAATTAATAGCATTGTTGCTAATTCAACTAACAGCGAATACATTAATTTCGTTGTGAATTTTTTGACCCTGAGGCACGTGCTCAAACAAGTATTGACTTGGCTACTCCGACCTTCACTTTGTGTGTTAGCCGTGAAGTAATACTTCCAGTGTTTCACAGTGATAAAGGGCTGTACTTTCCACTCAGAGCACTGGCCAAGTAATAGTCAGGTAATTGGAAAGTTTGTAGTACTTTAATCTGAAAAAGTAATGCATACTCACCCTGACTCTTTAAGACTCTCCTTATGGAGGCACCTCCGTGGCTCCATTAAGCATCTGACTCTTGGTCTTGGCTCAGGTCATGATCTCGTAGTTCTTTAGATCAAGCCCCACATTGGCCTCTGTGCTGGCAAAGCACTCTCTGCCCCTCCTCTCTCTCTTTTTCTCTCTCTCAAAATAAATAAATAAACATTAAAAAAAAACAAGACTCTCCCTATGTTATCCCTATTAAACAGTTAGGTAAAGAATTTTAGTCCCATTGGCTGGCACATAGTAGATAATCAATAGATATTTGTCAAATACCTATTAACATTGAAATTAAAGTGACATCAATCTTTTATTTAAGTACTCATTTGGCTGATTTGAAAAATATGTTATTTACCATATGGACTTACAATAGAATAGCATTACATTAATTAAATCAAGTGAAATAAAATATCAAATGTGGTTGCATATCTAAGCATTTCAAGACCACACATTAGTCAGCAAAGTGGTGGCTTCAATGTTCTTGTAAGGGCTTGGCACAAAATAAAGTGTAAAATTAAAGCAACTGTAGAACTTAGTGAAACATGTATCTTTAAACCTATTACATCGGATCAGTCATGAAACTAGATCTGGTCAGTGATTGGGTAGCCAGATCACTGGCTAGGCCTTACCTTCTGTGTCCTTTCAAGTGGGGAGGATTCTATTTGTGGTACTTGCTCTGCTTCTTAGCAAGTTGTTGTGCAGCACTTGTATGCTACTGCTACTCAACATTGCACCTTTATTTTTATTTTTTTAAGCTTATTTCTTTATTTTGAGAGAGAGAGAGAATGAGAGAGCATCAGTGTGGTAGGGGCAGAGAGAAAGGGAGAGAGAATTCCCAGCAGGCTACACGCTGACATAGCACAGAGCCCAACACAGGGCTTGAACTCATGAACTGTGAGATCATGACCTGAGCCGAAATCAAGAGTCAGATGCTTAAACGACTGAGCCACCCAGGCGCCCCTCAACATTTCACCTTTAAATAAAGGTATTGGAAGATTCCAATTTAAGCCAAACGTTTCAATTATTTACATAGTGTAGGTTTGAATTATTTAAGATTTGTCTTAATTTGGTCTTTCTTGCTGAGTCGGTAGAGCCATAATTCTGTTTAGAAAAAAAATATTGTGCTAAACAGCCCCATGACCTCTATTATAATTTTTTTTTAAATATTCTTCATTCTTCTTGTGTTCTTGGCTTTAATTTATACTTTTTGATTATTTGCTCATGCAAACAGTACCTTTTAACTCTCTTTGTATTGTTTATCTAGTTTGGTTTATAAAAGAGACTTTTATCCTTTTCCACATCATCCATGTGTCTGTTTTTTCTAGTCTCGTCTCAGCTTCCATTATTTCATGTTATTTAATATTCGAGGACATTTGCCTTTTTGATACCTTCTGTAGGCCTTCTCATTCCCAAAGTCTTCTTAAATTATTGAGTGATAGAGAGCAAGAGTCAAAAAGAAGAAAAGTGATATGGAATAAAGCTAATGACAAGTTTATCTTACAGTCCTAATGCTTAGATTTAATTAGGAAGCCCACAGGGTAAATCTATATTCTTCTCCTCTTGGAATAGAATGAGAGTATGTTATTTATGTTTTATTTCATAAATTCCTAGGTTGCAGAGACAACGTCTATTTAAATTAAGTGCCCAGCTCAGCACTACATAAAATGACGATGATGATGTCTGATAAATTAGAGCTATTTCTACTGTTGTTTGTTTCTTTCTACAATTCCATTTCATTGTTTTTGTGACTATATATGCATGACTTAATGAGTTATAACTGTGTGTTTGCATAAGCAAACTGAGGTGGACGGCTGAGGTGAGAAACAGTTTGCTCAAGCTGCCACAACCACAAAGGAGAAAAAGGAAGATCAAGAAACCATTTACCCAAAAGTTCACTTACTAGGCTAAGTATACACTGAAGAAGAAGCATTAGCAATTGTAGGGAAAATGGACAATTGTAAACCCCAATCTGTGTAAGCATAAACCCTCTATTTTCTTTGGTTATTCTGGTTCTTGTGATCATTGTTAAATTAACTCAGATGTGATTCATGGTGAATGTTTTCTTATGAAGACAACTGGAATTTATGGGAAATGAACTATTTAAGTTTGACTTGAATTAAATGGATTCTCTACCTCTGCTCAGATTCTACGCTTTCTAATTAACGGGGCTGCGATTCATGTTTCGATGTTCCACCAAGTAGTTGCTTGTATGCCTGTGTACCATTTCCAGTCATGTGCACTGAGTGATGTAGCCACATCCCGTTAGCCACAGCTAGCATTTGAGAGCCTCCTGTCACACTTTTATGAATGTAGAGCATGCACTATTCTCTGAACCTTTTTCTTGTCACTATTTTTCAAATGCTTAATTTTCAACATTATTTCTCCTCACTATGGCTTTTTTTAAATCAGAAAAGAATTTTCTGATAGTCACTATAGATTCTTCTCATCAAGAAGAATCTAGAAATCCGTTACCTTTAGAGTGTTTTGTAATAGACTCTAATTAGTTATAAGTACATCTGCTACTATGCAATGTCACTTCTTTTACTAAAGAATAATATTATGACTTTGTAATGCACAGATGCCTCCATAATGATTTTTTTATTGTGCATATTTCCCCAAATATAAATGAGTTAGGTGCACTTCAGTATTATTAAGTTGTGAATTTAAGACTGCATGGAAATAAGTGGAAACAAGCAAAGTTAGCTTAGAATAATTTAAGGAGAGCTTATAAAGCACTCTACAAATCAAATGAGGTGATAGATACCAAGAGAACAATGTTTTATTTTAAAGTACTCCAGCTAGAGAAAATATTGTTGTGTGGTAACTGAAATGACACAAAATGACAAAAGAAATGTGGAAATTAAAGATTATTTCATATCTTTATGTTTTAAAGAAAAAATATCAACATCTTAAGTGTTGTGTTTATCACATTGCCAAACAAAGTTATGTTCTTGTTTCTTGGATGACTGATGAGTGTATTGCTGGAAAAGGAGTTGATTTTCTTGCTTTGTCTGGTATCTTTTTCCATTCATGTAAATTTATTTGTAGATGCTATATAATTGTGAACTCTATGATTATGCTGAACAGACATGATGGAAATAGGAAAACTTGCCACATTTACATTTCCCATTATGATGCGATTTTTTGAGTTGCTAAACTCAAACCAAACTGTAGATTGGGTAAAGGGCCCCTAAAACACTTTATATAGATTATAGAACACGAGTAAAGGAAATGGTTCCTTTTACTACAGACAAACAAAGTGTCAAGGAGATTAAGTGGTTTGACCTAATTTACAATTAGTTAGTGGCTGAGCTATCACTAATAGCTAATTGTTGGACTTCATCGGCATACAAGTTGATGAGGTAAATGCCTCAGAATATAGGGTTAATAAAAGGAAGCATAAAAGACATTTGGGGTGCTTTGGGGCTGTTAGTCATTCTTCCCAATTAGCTAGGATCTCTGATTATGAAATTCATATTTAAAATACAGGCAAAACTATAATTCCTCATTTTAGTGAAAGGCAAGTTTGCATTAGTTTGATTTATTATAACATTTCAAGTATTTTTCAAGCCTTCACAGGCATAGGGATTTATGTGAGCTCAGAAGCAAAGATATTCTTATAATCCATTAAATAAATGTTTATCACTTCATCTCTAGAGTACCAAAATCTTTGTCATTACAGAATATGAAATATACCCCTTGGAATGGGCTACGTAGTCTACTTAGTTCTTGAGATCCTGGTTAATTTGCCAGTTAGGATATCAATTTCAGTGGTTCCTGTGTGAGTGGTTATACTGGAAAGCATCCTGTTTGCTCTATAGGAATGAACTGAGACTATAAAATTCTTTCCCATGGCCTTCTACACTGCCAATATTCAAATGTCTTCTAATTCATTGTTTAAAGTGACAGGATAGAAATGAAATCCTTCATCTTTTCACTGATGATTCCTCTTCTAATGAAATTGAGGGATGGGTGAAATATTACACTTTCAGGTTAATGGTGTTGATTTGTACTTGACACACTTAAAGTACTAGTCGTTCTTTGCTTTGCCTTTCTCCAACTAATAACAGGGTTTCTTTCCAAATTTCTTTATGATAGCATTCACTTATAAAAATGGTTTATAGAACTTTTGGAATGAGGCCACTAACTATTCTAGCTTTAAATGCATCCACATAAGTAATAATCCATTCAGTGTTGGTACTAGCTTTTTATTGGTAATTAAAATGATCTGAAATCAAAATGAGAGTAATAAATAAAGCTCAGTTTCAAGATCAAGGCAGTAAGGAAGATAGTTCAGACTGCCATTAAATAACATGAATGCTTTTTCAGCAGATTTCTCTATACAAAATGTATGAAGTCTGTTTTGAAATTGTTATATATTATGAAAATGTTCATATTCTTACATACATTTCCCAGTAATTTTAATTTAACCCTTTGTGCAAATATGCAGCAGTTCTTATATTCTGGCAGAAGAAGCAATTGTGTTTTTGGCGTGGCTCAAGCTTTTATAAGATTTCCTACTTTGAGATAGATTCTTTAATCCTCACCATACATAGCTACTAGGAAAAACTGAGCATGTAAGAGCTGAAAGAGTGTGGGGGGAGAAAAGTGGGGAGGGCTTGAAAAGATGAAGGGAGGGGCTCAAGACCAATTTCTTCCATTTCTCCATTTTGTTTACTGCTGTTCCAAAAATCAGATGTAATAAAAATGAATTTGTCAAGTTCTTGGTCAATCAGTACTTTCTCTGATTGCATCTTCACTATGAACATCGGTAGAACTCACCTCTTCCTAAGGCTTTATCTTGTGTTCACTCTTCTGAGATTTAGCTTTCTTGTATGCTAGCAGTGATAATATTACTGCTTATTTTTGAGAGCTATCCATGAGTAAGATCCTGGATGTACGTGTTTAAAAAAGTATTGCATTTAATGCTCACGACTATTCTGGGAGGTTCTACTATTTCTGTTTTACATGTAAGGAATCTGAGGATTAGGTAAGTGTATAACAAATCATCACGGATTTAGCATCTTAAAATAATACATATTTGTTTCACACTCTTTCTCTGGATCAGGACTTGGGCTTCATCAAGTCCTCTGCCCAGGGTCTACAGTCAATGTGTTAGCCAGGGTATGATCTCATCTGGAGGCTCAACCAGAGAAGCATCTGTGTCCTCACTTATTCTGGTCCTTGGCAGAACTCAGTTACTTGTGGCAGTACAACTGTGACCCTTAGATTTTTGCCATATGAGCTTGTCCAACATGGGCATTGACTTCATTGAGTCTACAAGGAGGATCTCTGGCGCCAGTCTGCTAAAAAAAAGGGTATTATGTAATGTAATATAATCACAAGGTGATATCTGATCATCTTTGCCATGTAATACAACAATCATAAGACTAACATTCTGTCACCTGTGTCGTATTCTAGATTAGAAGCACGGCACAGGTCTTGTCCACACTCAAGGCAAGGAGCATACAGGACAGGAACACCAGGAGACAGGGATCATGAAGCCACCCTGAGGTTTGCAAATCGCATTAAGTATAAATTAACCAAGGTCACACAGCTGCTGGGATTCATAGCTAGATGTTACTAACTTAAATACCCATGTATTAACTACTATATTTTCCTATCTACATAAAATACAAATAACATGAAATACAACCTGTAGGCTTGACTGCATGTGGTTCAATAACTTTATAAAGGGTAACTTAAGTGATGTAATTTCTACATTTGGGGGCTTTCTTTTTTTTATGTTTTTATTTATTTTTGAGAGAGAGAGACAGAGACAGAGACAGGGCACAAGCAGGTGGAGGGGCAGAGAGAGTGGGAGACACAGAATCCGAAACAGGCTCCAGGCTCTGAGCTGGCAGCACAGAGCCTGACACAGGGCTCAAACCCATGAACCATGAAATGGTTCCATGAGCCGAAGTCGGATGCTTAACCAATGGAGCCACCCAGGCATCCCATGGGGACTTTCTTAATCCTCCTTCACCCCTTATGTGTATGTTTTATCACATCTGCTTAGAAACATAAATGAGTGTAGTATTGAATTAGACACCAAATAACACTGTCATAAAGAGACTCACTTTTGTTTTCAATAAAGTAAGGAATGGGGTCAAGGGAAAGAGGAAAGTGGCTCTCCCTCAAATAAATATATTTATATATTTGCTAGTAAGCCACTAGAACTGTGTAGTGTTTATCTGTTTGAAAAGCAGATCTTCATTTTTATCCTCAGAATCTCTGTAAAATAATGGCAAATGCATCACGAATCGCACTTTAAGTTCCTGGAGTATGATGTTGCAGCTCTGAGGTTTTAGGTTCTTTTATTTAGGAATGGAGATGAAAAAAATGGGAGATCTACAATCCTGTTTTTCTCCAAATGGTAAAGACCAGTTAGGGAAAGCTCCTCCATGATTTCATGCCTGCTTTAGTGGCCTTCGGATCACCGTCCATTTAGTCCTGTCATTGATTGCTAACAGAGGGGAAGCATAAAGCAAGAGGCTCCTCTGTGCTGGCAGGCTAAAGACAATGACCTTGCATGCAGTCCTGGTTTTTAAAGAAGGGGAAGATCCTTACTCAGAGGGGAGACAGTGACTGCCTCTCATATTTCCTATTGCCCCTGCTACAGATATCCTCAATTTAAGCCTTCCTATCTTTTTCCTGTGAAAATTAGGCTGCCTTTCCTGTAGGTGAACAGGAAGAGCTCCTACTGCTGTTCCCTTCACCAGATACACCTTATGTATTTCCAGGTAGTAATTTCAGTTTAATAAGATCTCTGTTTTTGATGTGCTTTCTGTGATATTAAATATACCCTAGCTTGGAGGGACTTTCATTTCTGTAGTATATAAATAATAAGGCTTTGTGGTTAAGAAGACAGTCTTGTAGCTGAGAAATGAAAATATTTCTTTGTAGCACCCTGAGGTATTCATGTAGCTAATTTAAATTTGTTCCTTTGCTTAATAATTGCTTTTCAGTTTTGCATGAACTACAAATAAGAGGGAAACGTTGTGTTATTTAATACTGTATCGAAGCGTGAGAAAATAAGAGATCTATACAACACGGAATAGATAAATAAGCACCAACCGAACTGCCTTTTTTTAGGGAAGGAGAAAAAAAAACAGATAAAGAAAAAAAAAACTGAATGAAGTTCAGAGCCGGGATTCATGGGGTCACTTGAAACATATTTCACTTTCCTACACTCAATAATGTCCTCTTTGGTTGCAAAATATGGTAGTGAGAATGGATGAGTTAAGCAAGAAGGTGTGAAGAATTGTGGGAGGGAAGTGCTTTCCCCCACCCTTCTGAAGGCTATTCAGTGGGCAGATAACTGGGTTCTACAACCTGCTGCCATCAAAGGAACCCATCTTTCCAAGGGGAAGAATAATTTTGTCCTAATTATGTATTATATTCCCAGGGTCCAATGTAATTGTTGTGCTCCCTGATTAGTCTGTTAGCTCCATAGAAAAGAGTCCTTGTACTTCTCTGTGCTTTATGTATAAGCCCAGGAAAGCAGCACTTCCAGTAATCTACCTTAATGCTTTGTTTTGCTTCTCTTTTTGCACACAATCATGGCTATTAAGTCTGTATCAGTCACAGTCCCAATAGGAAACAGATGGCACTTGCAAATTAGGTTAATTCCAGGAGGGTTTATTTACAAAGGGACTCTTTGCAAAGTAGAACCACAAGAAGTAGTGTTGTAACCTGGTTTAATAATGGTAGAGCTATTATCACTCCTAGGTCTGAAAGAGAGAAGGTAGGGGCAGCTTCCAGAAAATACACTTGAGTGGAGGCTAGCCTGGTCCAGGGGCATGGCTGGCCATAAGCTACCTTGCAGGAAGAGAGCCAAGGGCTTATATGTTCTGACCCCTTTTCCCCCTCTGGGGCCTTGAAACTGTTGCCAGGGCTCACACCATCAGAACGCAACTGAAAGCCAGAGGACAAGGAAGCCCCTTAATGTATTCCACAGAGCTTACTTAGCCTCCAGAGATAGAAGGAGAGGATAGAAAATGGTGGAATATGGGATCTAGAGCAGCAAAATAGGATCTGGCACATTTGGTAAAAATTCCAACATATGGAAATTAGAACCTTGAAATGCAAGTTGTTTTTATGGCTTGTGATAATCAAAGTGCATTAATAGAAATATATAATACTAATGAGGCATTTAGGCTTTGAGAGCCTTATTTTGTTGAGTTTGAAAGGTAGGAAAAACAAAAAACAGCCCGCTCATTAGTTGGGCCAATATGAAGGCAAATGAGCAGACCTCTATATGCAAGCTGTGTTACTTTCTTTCTAAGTTGCCAGTAATTATAAACTACTAGCACAATTAGATGGCTAGTCTCTCATGTGACACTTAATCAACTGAATTTTTTTATTAGCGTATTTGTTAGGTATCGGTCAGCATCGAGGTATTAGAATTCTATGGAAGGCAAGGTTTCAGACATATGTGGAGAGTTTTAAAAGCATTTACAAAGCAATACATTGACAGTTTGGGGATTAAATAGTTGAAAGCAGGTAAATAAGTGCTGATAGATCACTTTTCGAATGCAAAATTAGAGATCCTGATATCAGATACATTCTTTTAAAGGTGTATGATTATATACTACTTTTTCCTCACCTTAACCTAATGCTTTCAAATATGAACATTTAACAAAGTCAGGTGAAAAAGTCACCATAAAAAAGTGAAAAGACAGGCTACAGAAACATTTTCAACACATATAAATTACAAAAGACTAAGATCCACTGTATATGTAAAATGTGTAAAGGACACCTGTAGATAAGACAACTATGAAAAATAAGAAAAATAAGACAAATACCTATAGAACAAAATGGCAAAAGGTTTGAATCAGCACTTAACAAAAGAGATGACTTAAATGACTAATAAACATTTGGAAATCAAACTTATTAGCAATCAGAGAAATGTTAATTAAAATTATGAAAAGGTACAATTGCATATCAATTGTTGGCAAAAAATTTAAAAGTCTAATTTCAAGCATTGATAAAGATGTAAGGTTTGCATATGGTTGGAGGTAAATGATATAAGCATTTTAGAAAACAATTTAGCTTTCTTGTCAAGTTGAAGATGTGATCTCTAAAGGCCTAACAATTCTTCCCTTAGGTAATTACTCTAGAAAGTGATTCATACATGTGTTCCAGAATACACACACAAGAATTTCATAGCAACAATTCGTTCTTCAATACATGGAAATAATCTATATACCCATCAACAGTAATAGGGGTAAATAAATGGTGGTGTAGTCACACAATAAATTACTATCAGGAACTGAAAATAAATGAACCTGAGCTATATGCAACAACTTGGACAAATCTCAAAAAAAAAAATGTTGAGTTAACAAAGCAAGACAAAGGAATGCTTACGGTATTTATGTGTTCTATGTTAAGTGAAAAGGTGGGCAACAGAAAGCCCACATTCTTTTCTTTAGGGGTGCGTTTTTGGTGGTAATGCTCTAAGGAAAAGAAAAGAAATCATCGCAAAAATACAATGATTTTTCTCTAGTGGAGAAGGTTGTGGTTGTGTTGGGGAAAAGTCTCAGAAAGAAGGTTGCTGGCTAAGTTGGATTTCTTCCAGATGTGGTGATTATACTGGTGTTAATTTGTACTTTTCAAACTGTGCACATATGATTATGCAGTTTTCTTTCTGATAAAAATAGATTAACATTGGGGTGCCTGGGTAGCTTTGTTGGTTAAGTGTCTGACTCTTGATTTTGGCTCAAGTCATGATCTTGTAGTCGTGAGATCAAAACCCGCGGCAGGCTCTGTGCTGATCGTGAAAGCCTGCTTGGGATTCTCTCACCCTCTCTCTCTGGCCCTCCCCAACTCGTGTTTGCATGCTTACTTGCTCTCTCAAAAATAAACATTTAAAAAAGGAAAAAAAATAGGTTAACAATTGGCTTTTAAAAGCCAATTGACTCTTCCTTCTCCATATTCTGCAGTTTGATGACTGATACTGCCTGTCTCCCAAGGGTGTTTAAAGGTACTACTCTTAAATTTTACATAGCATTTAGCTGTTGGGAATTTGAACATGAATAGCATAATAAGAAATCTGAATGTGTAGTACATAAACATTAGATTTGCCCCGATATTGCTTTCTTTCTGGTATATGGAAAGCAAATCACCTTTAAGGTACCTGTGGAAGCTTGGGGTTACAAGAAAGAACAGCTAAATTCTAAAGAATACGATAGTTGACAAAGTAGGATGAAAAATTAACACAAGGTAGCTTGGACTAGAACAGTAACAGGACCTGAGCTGAAGCTAGGGAAGAGAAGCATTCTGGACCCCAAGCAGACCTTAGGAACCAGTTCACTAGAGGTTTTGTTTTTGTTGTTGACAGGTTTAATCTGAGTTACTATTAATAAAGAAAATGGGAAAAGTGAAGACGCTCCCATGGAAATGGTCAAAAGCCATTCTTTTTATAACTCCTCCAGTTGCTTTGGGAATTCTTGGATGCTTAGAGAGACATTGCTTTTTTTTTCCACATTTTTCCCAGGAAGTAGCAGACAAACCATCAGCCAGTCTCCTTGAATTATAGGCATCATCTCTGGGAGATCTGAGGGGGCCAAAATTTTAGCCGGCATGTTTGCCACAGGTGTGGTTGCTCCCTAAAGAATCGATTATCCATTCAGTATTCACAGGCAGTTCACCAACTGCCTAAATGCAGCATGTATTAAAAACAAACAAACAAGGAAACACCAAAAACCAAAAGACGTGTAAATTTAACCCTGTAATAATAACAAAATCATGCAGATAACTTATGCTTTGAATTATATGTCATTTATGTACAAGTCCTTCTTTCTTTTTTCTCATATATGGGAACCCTCTAGTGATATAACATCACAAAATATACCTTTATATATATTTAATTAATGCACTATTATTTTCCAGTTTCCCTAATTTCTACAAAACAGATTATGAAAAATAAAGGATGGAAACGGAAACTATGGTCTTTTACCAAACTGTCCTCCATTTTGAAAGAATGCATCCTTTGCTCCAGGATTTCTCAAACTTTAATGTACTTAGTGCCACTTGAGGAGCTTGTGAAATGCAGGCTGTAATTCAGCAGTCTGGGGCAGGCCCTGAAATTCTGCATTTATAACAATCTCTCAAGTGATTCCAATGCTGTGGATCCAACACCTCACTTTGAGGAACAAGAGCACAGAGAGTAAATTATGACCCTAGCAAATCCAGGTGGACAGACCCACGTGCCCTCCTCACGGCTCTGATCAGAATGCACCAGAGATAGGTTCTCCCAGGTAACCCATCTTCTGTGTTTCCAGGTTTTCATTGTGGGTACTTGTCTGGTTTTTGAAGTTTTTTATTTTTTAATTTTTTTAATGTTTATTTCTTATTGAGAGACAGAGAGACACAGAGAATGAGCAAGGGAGGAACAGAGAGAGAGACACACACAGAATCTGAAGCGGGCTCCAGGATCTGAGCTGTCAGCACAGAGCCCGACCTGGGGCTTGAACCCACAAACTATGAGATCGTGACCTGAGCCAAAGTCAGACGCTTAACCAACTTAGCCACCCAGGCACCCCAAGGTTTTTGAAGTTTTTAAAGGAAGGGTGCCTCGATGGCTCAGTTGGTTAAGCCTCAGACTTTTAATCTTGGCTTAGGTCATGATCTCGCAGTCTGTCAGATGGAGCTCTGCATCAGTCTCTGTGCTGACAGTGTGGAGCCTGCTTGGAATTCTCTCTTTGTCCCTCCCCTGTGTGCTCTCTCTCTCTCTCTCACTCAACTCTCTCTCTCTCTCTCTCTTTCAACTCTCTCTCTCAACTCTCTCTCTTTAAATTCTCTCTCCCTCTCTTTCAAAATAAGTAAATAAACATTTTTTTTAAAATCCTTTAAAAATTTTAAAGGAAAAATAAAACTTTTGAGTTTAGGCCTTATTCTGTTTTGAGCTCATTGTGAGACCAGGGAGATGTTGCTCAAAGGAAATCCACTTCCAGTTATAAGATGAATTTCTGGGGATGTAATGTCTAGTGTGGTGACTATAATTAACAATACTGTACCATATACTTGGAAGTTGCTAAGAAAGATCTTAAGTGCTCTTACCACACGTAAAAAAAGGTAACTAATGTGAGATGATTGGTGTGTTGATTCGCTTGTTGTGGTAATCATTTTACAAGCATAGAGAGATCAAATCATCACATTTTATACCTTAAATATACACAATATTTGTTTGTCAAATATACCTCAATAAAGCTGGAAAAATAAAATTTTCATTTTGCAAATTTTTTGTTTATTAATTTTGAAAGAGAAAGAGAGTGGGGCAGGGACATAAAGAGGGAGAGAGAGAATCCCTGGCAGGCTCCACACTGTCAGTACAGAGCCTGATGTGGGGCCAAAATTCAGGAACCCTGAGGTCATGAGCTGAGCCAAAGTCAAGATGCTTAACCGGCAGAACCACGTGGGTGCCCCGATGTTGCAAAAGTTTTTTAAGTTGTTGATTTAATGTTGTAACACCTTTTGTAGTCGAGACACTCCTTAGCTCATAAATTAATAAAGGCTCTGATAAGGGTTTTCAAGATGGTGAATGTGATCCTCCTTTTCCCCTTCTATTTCTTTTTTACTTCCTTAGTATATGTGTTTTTCTTCTTCTCCTTTAATAAGTTTACCTATTCATGTCCCAAGGTCACTGAGAAATATTTCTTTTTTTGATTTAAGAATAGCATTTAATGCTTTCTGTGCCATTGCTCTTTTTATGAATATCGATGTGTCTGTGAAGGCTGGCAATCTATTATTACAAAGCCTGTACTGAATGTTGAGCCATGTTTACCCCACTTACATTTTATTTTAAAGAAAGGGGAAAAAGGCCAAGAATAAAGTCTCATTATAGTATCATAAATTTCTTTTTTTTTAATATAAAATTTTCTGAAGTCCCTGAAACGTGGTACTGTAAGTACAAACTGTCATATTATATAGCTTGGTTTGGAATAAACTGTGAAATAAAACTTGTACAAGACAGCTGTTCTAAAATTTAGCTTTTTTAAGGAGGCAAAATTATCAGCATGGTTAATTCGCTTAAAGAAATTTCTTTTTGCTTAGTAGGAACAAAGTTTTTAAATTCCTTAATGGAAGATTTCCATAAGAGTTTAGAATATAATCTAGACATCCTGGTAATGAATGTCTATTTATGGACTGGGGGATTTACTGACAACCTCAGGGTTTTTTTCAGCTTTGTGATACATTCAGTGAACATACCTTTCTAAACATTGATGCATAGCATGGTCTGTGGCTTGTGAAGACCACAGTCAAAGACTCCAAAGATAGAGAAAACTTTGAAGCATCCAGTACTTGCTGCCAGGGCACTTAAAATTGCCCCCGGAGCCCAGATATGTCATGAGACCAATTGTCATAAGCCACATTCTTTGTGTGCTTCTGTATCTTTCCCATGGCCAAATTTTCCATTGATTTTAAAAAGAATTTCTCAGCAGCTTCTGAGAATCTGATTGAATAAATAGTGCTAGGTCAACTCTGAGACATTTGAATTCTGCTGAGTTTAAAATTAAAATCATTGGTTTCTGAGACATGGTCTTGCCCCTGAGATGTGAAACTAAAGATAGTTTTGTTTTCAAATTGCTGATGGAAGTATACTTGTGTTATACTAAGTTCTTTCTGAAACAGATGCCTGAGCTCCCCACAGCCAGGCTCTCGGTTTCCTGGGTGGGTCTGTATCCCTCGCACCTCTGCTGTGCTCACTTCTCCCCAGTGACCCCTGGCGGTGGGCTGGGACCAGTCCTGGGGTCACGGCTTGCAAAATCTCTTCCTAAGGCCAATAGTCCATTGTTTCAAGTCGTTAGCTTGCAACAGGCCAGGGTGGGAGAATTTACTCTACAGAAATTGGCACACTCTATAAATAATAGCTTCCCCTCCCATCCCCACCCGATAAGAACCAGCTATTAAACATTTACCTGCACACTACTATCCTTAAAGGCAGAATCCCATTCAGTGTGATTAGATTAAAGCTCTTGAATTTTCTTGCCTGTGATCCCATCTAGTCTGTGGAATCATGAACACCCTTATCTGAGAATGTTTGAAAGTTGCTTCTTGACATCAAAAGAAAATTCACTCTAAGAAGTGGAAAGGGTAAAAGTACAACTTTTGATAAGAAGAATTTATGAAAATGCCCCTTGTTTCTCTTGTCACTGTGAATGGACTTTGTTTAGTGCACTTAGTTTCAAATAGTTTCCTCTGAAAGTTTTTGGAATTAGCTCCAATTTAGCCTGCCTCTTTGGCATTGGGGCAGCAAGAATTATAAGTGAGACTTATAAGTATTATTCCATGAAGTCTAAACTTACTTTAAGCACAAAACATGCATTACAACTGACAAAGATACTCCAGTTGGTTATTTTTTTTTAGTTTTTAAATGTTTATTTATGTTTAAAGAAAGAGAGAGAGAGAGACTGTGAGCGGGGAGGGGGCAGAGAGAGAGAGAGAGGGAGACACAGAATCTGAAGGAGGCTCCAGGCTCTGAGCTGTCAGCACAGAGCCCAACATGGAGCTCAAACTCACAGATCATGAGATCATGACCTGAGCCGAAGTCAGATGCTCGACTGACTGAGCCACCCAGGCACCCCAAAGATACTCCAGTTGTTAAGAATCTTAAGTGTTAACATGCTATATTTCAGGTGTTTCCTCGAGACACTAAGGCTTTCAGATATTTGAGAAGATATATTTTAAAGCCATGAATGGTTTGAGAGAATAGGAATACTTTGGTATTTGTTGAATACTTATAGTTTAATGAAATTGAATTGTTTTACTGAGTACTCCTGTGTGTGTGTGTGTGTGTGTGTGTGTGTGTGTGTGTGCGTGTGTGTGTGTGTACTTAGTTCTGACTGCCAGTTCATGTTGTAAAATAGACAGAAAACCTGTGATTGGGAAATGGAAAAGCCATCTCGCAGACAGCTGTTACTCCAGTGCAGATGTAGAATGTTCTACAACTTTAGCTTAATCCACCCAGGGGTGGATTTCCAACATATACTTTAAGTCAGGCCCAGGGATGTGTACAATTGTGTCCAAGTAGAAAGATGCTTTCCAGGAGTCCTGTTAATAGGTCTTTTTTGCTAGAAAGGAGAGATTTGGCTTCAAAATTAAAGGTATTGTTCTTCTCGGATTCTCCCATGTGGGCATCATTATTTGCCATTGGGCCTTTGAATCACTGCTGATATGGTTCAAATACAAAGATATTTTCTAAATTACTACTGTCACAGGGACTTGCCAGAAGTACTGAATCCATCCATAAGCCATCTTATTTGTAGGGGTTTCTTCAGTAATTATAGTTCTATTATCCTTATTCAGTTTGTTCATAATTTTTTTTCAGGGAATTAAGTTCCGTCAGGCATTAAGGTACCAAGCTTCTTCTGAATATTCTTGTATTTCAAAAGTTATGCTATTCTTTAATATCCGTAATGTAAATAGAATGTAACTATTACAACATTTATTATTTAGCACTAAATTTATTTAAATAATTATTCATCCACAAATATTATTTTGATTAGTTGAGCATTATTATTCTCATAGATGAATATAATTATATATACAGGAAATTTATATACCAATTTTATTTCTCTGTCAGTATCAAAGTGCTTTTTATAAATATTTGGAACAAAATAACTTGAGGCCAGCCAATGATTATCCTTAGAAAACCTAAAATACCTAGCTCAACCTGTACTCTAGAGAAACTAGAATAATGGTAATAAAACTCTAATCTACAAATGACTTCTAATTGTTCATCCTTTCTATTTTGACCTTCTGCAGTTTATTCTCCATATAGAATCAGCACAATATTATTTCTTTTTTTAAGTTTTATTCATTTATTTTGAGAGAGAAAGAGAGAGAGAGAGAGGCAGGAAGGGAGGGGCAGAGAATCCCAAGCAGGCTCCACACTGTCAGCACAGGCCCAATGCGGGGCTGGAACCCACAAACTGTGAGATCCTGACCTGACCAGAAATCAAGAGTCAGATGCTTAACCACCACCCAGGTGTCCACAGCACAATATTCTTAAAGCATGAAAAAGATCACATCAGTTCTTGGCTCAAAACCCTGCAAGAGATTTCCACTGTAATTAGAAGAGACCTTACATTACTAGAGTCCTGCCTTTCCTTGACTCTTCAGACCATTTCTTTCCCCTTTATTCAGCCATGTATTTTAGTCAGTCTGGCCTCAGGGCCTTTGCCCTTAATACTGTCTTGGCCTCTTATTTTTCATTAAGCTGGCCACCTTTTTTTAATGTAGGTCTTAATCAAAGTCACCTGTGCCAAGAAACCCACTCTTAACTACCACAACTAAAGTATCCCCATCCAGCTATCACTTGATTCCATCACCCTAATTTACTTTCATGCATACTTACTACTTTATCCAGCTTGGTATTTTGTCTCTTGTTGATGGTAAGATTATAAGTCCATGAAGCGATTATTCTGTATTTGCAACCATATTCCTCAAATTTAATGATGGCAGAAGACCAGCATATGCAAAGGTGTGGAGGGAGATAGGAACAAAACAAGTTCAAGGAACCATAGTGATTCAGAGTAGCTGGATTAGGGGTGCATGTAGCAAACATCACATCCATCTCTGAAAGAGACTCTGAAGCAAAAATCTGCCTAAAAATGGTAAGACTGACTTAGTAAACATGAAAGACAAATCCCAAATGTTCAGGATCACCAGTCCCACTGTTTCTCAAAGTTTTGGTTTCAGGACCCTTTCATACTCTTCAATATCAAGAATCTCGAAGGGCTTTGGGGAGCCTGGGTGGCTCAGTCAGTTGAGCATCTGACTTTGGGTCAGGTCATGATCTCATGGTTGGCGAGTTCCAGCCTGGAATCTGGCTCTCTGCTGTCAGCGCAGAGCCTACTTTGGATTCTCTGTCCCCCTCTTTCTCTGCCTCTCCCCTGCTCACGTGCTCGCTTTCTCTTTCTCTCTCTCTCTCTCAAAAATAAATATTTAAAAAAATAAAGACTCTCAAAAGGCTGTTATGTGGGCTAATAACCATGGATGTTGTTGAATCACTATGTTTTGCACTATAATGTTGTGTGTACTCAACACAACTGTACTCAACTGTAGTCAGATTTTAAAAAATTAGATAAATAGTACAGATGTACCAGCTTTAATTAAAGTAACTATGGATGCTTACCACATTAGAAATTAAAACTCAAAAATACTTTACATCTTTATCAATTTATTTAAAATAACTAATAACCCCTTACAGGTTAGCCAAATAATACATGTTTTTGAAATTATTTTATTTTGGAAAACTAAAGTATACTGAGAGTGTGGCATTGTTTTACCATTTTGCAAATCCCTTTAATGCCCAATTAATAGCAGAGAACTGAGTTGTCCTGTCTGCTTCTGTGTGCAATGTCTGGTGAAATCACATTTCTTGAAGGCTCTGGAGAACTCCACTGTACGTTCATGAAAGAAGGGTAGAAAAGGAAAATACCGTCTTAGAATTATTATGAAAATAATTTGACCTTGTAGATTCTCTGATTGTACCCACTAGAGAACTGCCGATATATAGTTTGAATAAGATATAAAATGCAAGCATTTTATGTCCTAGCTACTACTCACATGTCGCAGGATTCAATGTGCACCTGGTTTATGAGAGTATAAGGAAACCTCAACTTAATGAGATTGTGTTCCTAATTTTGTAAGTCAATCTTTTGAAATGTCAAATACATTTTTTCTTTTGGAAACATTGTTATGTACTGTTATTACCTTCCCGGGAAGAGTTTACCATATTGAATTGAACACCTTTGCTCTTTTAAGACAAGACTGCCTGAGCCATGCAGTAGACTCTGGCCTCTTTGTAACAGTGCTTCTTTGAAAAGAGTCATCCCTACTTCCTGTTTGAGATGCCACAATCACTTTGCCCTCTGCTACAGGGAAACTGGGAACTCTTTCAACATCCCTTCATTGTTTTTTGTGTAGATGTGTAGTATGATTTCAGCTCAAGTTGCAGACAATACAATGAGGTGTTGAAAGCATTGGTCTTGGGATGCTGCAGATGCACGTTGAAATATTAGCTCCTCTACTGACAGGTTGGAAGTTACTTGAATTTGGAGCCTCAGTTTTCTCATATGGTTGTTTTGAAGATTAAATAGTAAGGGAAAGCAGTGGAAGAAAATTCTGAGAGATTTAGAAACATCAATTACAGGAGCAAAAGCAAGTGGGGCCCTGGCATCAGCATTTTGAAAGCTTCTCCATGTGATTTGTCATCTACAGCTAATGCTGAGACCCACTGATAAAACTCTTAGATAGTTTGGTAGAATTCTACAGTGAAGAAAGTAGTGGAATAGTAGAATAGAGTTATTGCAGCTATCCCATTTTTGCCTGGGGATGAAAACACCTCATTGGATAAATACACTAAAACCCTCTCCCCTCTGTGCCTGTACACACCATCTGATTTTATTAATCAATTGATCTTTACCCAGGGCATGGTGATCTTCTTTTGACTGGGGTTAGAAAAGCCTGTGTTATAAATGATCTTTTAAAATACTGAGTGATATTGCAATAATTTTGTTTTAAAGCTACCTAGAAATTATTTAGCCTTACAGTGTAGAACTAATGACTTTCAGTGAGCAACAGATTAATAGACATGTGCCTGTGTTGATATTACTGTTCTCTCTCTAATGGCTTGTTCATTAACTCATGACTATGGTCTTAATTGGGTGCTGTTAATACATAAGGATGGTGTTTTTGAGTCTGGCAATGTGATAAATTGTGTCTGTTTCTATTCCCTGAGGCTAATAGATTTTTGGCTTTTAAAACTCTCATTAAGCAGCCCTAGGGAAGACAATTAAAGTCACCATCAGTCTGGGTTCAGAAGAGGCACACAGCCATGGAAGGGGCACAGACTTTGGAAGTAGACCATTTAGTGTCTGATCTGCAGTTTGCTGTTGAATTGACCTTAGGCAAA
The DNA here is from genome assembly GCF_022837055.1 of Prionailurus viverrinus. NCBI lineage: Eukaryota > Metazoa > Chordata > Mammalia > Carnivora > Felidae > Prionailurus > Prionailurus viverrinus. The sequence goes on from NC_062564.1 coordinate 84,441,111, forward strand.
TTAATCCAGTTTTCTGAGACTAAGTTTTCTTACCTGTAAAATGGACAAAGTAGTAATACAACACCAGAACTATAGGAATTAAATGAGATAATACAAGTAAAGAAAATAATGCATGTGCCTCTGAAATAATTACCTATTGGTCCAGAAAGCATAGTTGTTACTTCCTTGGATTCTATTACCCTTATTTATCAATTATAAGCTTTCTGTTATTTATTTATAGGGTAGAAAGTTTCTAGGGTAGCACATACTTAATGTAAGTCTAATTCTGGGATCAAAGGATCAGCTGTAATGACTCTCCCCACTTTTCAAAATGATGGCACAATTATTTTTCAGTATTTGGGTAGAGAAGAAGAAGGGTGATGGCAGAAGGAAGCAGTAGTAAAGGTCTGATCTGATCTGATAAAAAACTGTTATTATAGATACATGATATTTGAATTGAGCACTATATGTACTGATATGTTTACAGTATCCTCCTGCAGGATAGCAGGAATAGAGGTCTCAACTTAGAATGAGCAATATTGGGGCACCTGGGTGGCTCAGTCAGTTAAGCATACGACTTTGGCCCAGGTCTTGATCTCACGGTTCGTGAGTTTGAGCCCCGCATGGGGCTCTGTGCTGACAGTTAGGAGCCTGGAGCCTACTTCAGATTCTGTGTCTCCCTCTCTCTCTCTCTCTGCAGCCTCCCTGCTCGTTCTCTCTCTCTCCCCCCCCTCAAAAATAAATATACATTAGAAAAAACTTTAAAAAAAAAGAATGAGCAATTACTTAGCAAATCATGAGTTAATGTCTTCAGTGCCCATAACACATCTTAACACTGTATTTTTTCAGTGCAAAGAGTTCCTTTATTCTTTATTTCTATTTTAAAAATATCCAAACATCTTAACACTTAAAACTTAACACTAAACAAAATAAATAAATAAAGCCTGGGTCTTTAATTGTGCATTTCTTTGGAGATTAGTCCTTATTGCTTTAGGTAAGTGCCCAGGATCAGACTTGGCTGGTAGGTACAGTACAAGAAGCCTGACCGGATCTGAACAGCGCTGCCTCTCGGAACCTAGTGTCCCTTTCAGGAAAATCCACAAGTAAAGAGTATGAAAGGCAGATGGACTTACTTTCAGAACAGCAGTAGAGAGACCTCTTTGACTTCCCTGAAACTTCCCTGATCTAAGTTTAAGCATCTCTTATTTTCAGCAGAGCCTGTATCTTTTGGAGAGACTCTCTGACAAAGGGAATGTCTAAAGGTATTTTTGCTGTTCGGTATTTTTTCACCTGCCTGTAATAGATCTCTATAATGGTTGGAAAGGGAAATGGAATAAAATGTGGCTAATGACAGGGATACTCAGAGTTATGTGACTCTGGAGCCACATTTGCAGTCACCATTAACCCAAAGAACCACATGACTCTTGTATGACTGGTAGAATTTAGTATAATGGCACATTCATATAGTGAAATTAGAAGTCTGAAAGAGCCACCAATTAAACATAAAGGGACCCATGTGACTAGAGAGCTGTGGTGTGAACATCCATGCCTTAGAGAACTCTAAGACTAGATGCATCCAAACTAAAAGAGTGCTTATATTTGTCTTACCACTCTTTCTTTTAGGCTTAGAAGCCAATAGATTATTCTCATGTACATAATTTTGTATAATATGTTTTGACATGTGAAAGATGATCACATTTACCTAGTGAAGACCAACACAACATGTCACACTCAATAATTATTGGATAGTTTTTGGATAGTGCTCAGGCTTCAGGATAAACTCTGTTTTTACCAGGAGAATTACCTGTAATTATGCATTTGTAACTGGTTTACTGAAGACTTACCTTAACAGACAGACCAACATGTGATGGCATTTCCCCCCTTCCAAGCATATTTAACTATGCAATGTCGAATATCATTTTTCATCCGTTAACTGCATGTTTGGAAGATTCCTTAAACTTCTAGTGACTTTCAGATGTTAATAAGTTCAGTTTGGGTAGTATGTGGTAGGGAGGGCAAGCTGTGCTCCCTCTGACAACACCCAGAAACAAGCCACACATTTTACAAAAATCGCATTCGAATGCATCTTCCAGCAAGCTGTGAAAGTAATAAACTACAACTTAAACTACAAAAATAAACTACAATTCCAGAGAAAGGAGGATCTTTTGGAGCTGAGCTCTCAGGAGCCTGCCATTTTTCCTCTTTGGGCATTTGCTGGTTCTGAGAATGAGCTGAAGAACATGCCTTTGCCTGGACACAGAGCTGGTGCTGCTCAGAGAAAGAAAAATCAGCAAAACTCTCAGTGCATGTGTTGGAGGAAGTAAGAAACTGAGACTTCATCAGCTTCAAGTCAATGAACATTTTTTTTTCTCCAAAGAGACTTGCTGAATTCTGAGCTTTTCAGGAGTCTAGAGAACCAGGCCAAAGCCTTCTAAAAAGCAGAGTGAAACCTCCCACAGATTCACAGCGCTTTGGAAACAGGGAGAGTCACAGGCAAGAGAGAAAGCCCAAGAGGGTGTGGTGGTGAGGGACTAAAAAGCTCTTTTCCACCTGTGCGCATTTACAGATTGTCCCTGTAGCTCGGAAGTCTCAGCATCAAGGTTTTGCTTAACACAGAGTGGCAGCTGGAAGACATAGAACCCAGCAGAGATTTTGGTTTTTATGTGTAGCTGAAATGACAAATTTAGAGACCAAAGGGGACTCAAATTCATGGCTGTTCTGCCTCTAAAGACATTTGCCAGATTTTGAAGCTGAGTGCGACACAGTGTGAAACAGGTATGCAGAGACTTCCAAGAATCTCTAGCATTCTTTTAGGGTCGAAGGACAAAGAGTCCTCAACCAAAGGTTCTTGGCTGAAAGTCCTGGAGAGGGGTCATACCCTACAACATGGGTATACTGAGTGTCTTAGTTCTCTAGAGCTGCCGTAACAAACTGCCACAGACTGTGTGGCTTAAACAGAAATTTATTTTCTTAAAATACTGGAATCTGGAAGTCCAAGAGCAGGGTGTTGGCAGCAGTAAATTCTTCTCAGGCCTCCCTCCTTGGCTTGCAGATGGCCGCCCTCTTGCTGCCTCTTCCCATGGTTACCCTTTGTATCACACCCCTGCAGCGTCTTCCTCTTCTTTTCAGGACATCAACCATATTGCATTAGGGTCCCATGCTAATAGCTTCATTTTAACTTAATTACCCTTATCTCCAAATGCACTCGCTGGTTAGGACTTCAACCTGTGATATTGAGATTGAGGGTTTGGGGGGGATGAAGGGGTTAGAGAAGTGGAGACTCAGCCTGCAACAATGAGTCTTACGGAAATTCCAGCTAAGCTCTGTCCCAAATCAGTCCCTGATTTGAGATTGATGATAAGAGCAACCCTTTCCCCCTTTGCATAAGAAAGGAAAGGGCATCTCTGATAGAAAGTATTATCTGGAGCTTTTACAGATGCTTGACATTTAAAAATAAATTACCAAAAACCTTCAAAACCAGAAGGTCTTGTCTCACCTTGTCTCAAGCATGTTTATGTGCAAATGAATGTCTACCATTCTCACCTGTGACCTATTTCCCTCATAACACTATCCTAGACCAGACCTTCTCACACCTGAATGTGCATATGAATTACATGGGGACTTTACTGAAATGAAGACTCTGATTCAGTTGTTTGGAGTGAGACTGAGATTCTGCATTTCTATAACAAGCTTGTAAGGATAGTCCTCAGACCATCCCCCAACCAGCTGAAGACCAGTAGGTACTGAGAATGCACACTGAAATTTAAGCAACATGGCCTGATAATGTCTAAGACCTCTTCCAGCTCTGAGAATCCATTAACATATTTTTTTTTAATTTTTTGTTTTCCAAGAGAGCCTTATTCCATCACATGACCATTGCCTAGTACATTTTTTTTTTTTTTTTTGCAAATCTTCATAGGATTTGGAGCTAGTTTTGAGGCTTACACTCAAAACAATACCATTTATTTTACAGCAGTAATTCTTAACTTTGACTGCACTTTGGAAACAGGTGTGGAGTCAGCCTTAAAAAGCACTGATCCCTGGATTCTTCCCTCAGAGATTCTGATGTAATTATTTTAGAACATGGCCTGGAAACTGGCATTAAAAAATATTCCAGAGGTTTCTAATGTGTTGTCAAGATTAAGAACAATTGCTTTAGAATAGCACTCCCCCCCCCCACACACACACACACACTCACTAAAAATAGTACTGGGCATATTTTTACCTTTTATATCAGGCTGGTTTCTGGCAAAAATAATTAAATACTGATAATGGTATACCTGCAAAAGAGTTAGGATTTGTCCATTGTTGATAATTGAAGAATTTTTTTTTCCTCAGGAACATTTTAATTACTTGGAGCTGGATAGTTGTTCTTCATAGACTAGGAATGTGATTTCCATTTTTGCCAGATTCCTTTCCCCTCCCTATTGTCTCTCACACTCAACCTACTTATTTCATTAACTTAACCTGTTTGGAGCCTTTAGGTAGGTGAGCAATACTACTTCTACAAGACTAATTAGTAAGAGAATAAGCTAGAGATTAAACATGTCCAAGGAGAAAATTTAAATGTAACCTCCCGGGATATTTCATGTACAATTTTCACATCACAGAAGTGGTTTTTCTAGGTTTACCCTAAGATCCCTCCCATCTCTAAGGTTCTGTGATATGAATCATTTGGGCTTATACATGGATCATTTTCTCCATGCACAACAGAAATTAAATAGTTGGAAAATCAGTATCTAAGAGTGGCTGGTAAATTTTACACAATTGAAGATGCTTAACAATTATAATTGTATGTTTTGACCCTTGCCATGTTATCGTTATTACCTGTGGGTGAGAAATACCTTGTCTTCCTAATCTCTGGGATTGCCAGTGTTTATGACAGTCACTGGATCATAATACGCAGTTAATACAGATCTGTTGACATTAAAATAATGAATTAGGATTTAATATTAGCTATTTTGCTTTATTTCTTCATAGCCATAAATGGAATCCAAACTTTCATTAAAAAAAAAATGGGGGGGAGGTCATATTATGTGATCTGCTGAAACAAATGTAAACATCCAAATTTCAGTGTTTTTTCACAGTGGGAAGTTTATTTCTTGGTCATTGTGTTGGGCAGAATTCTACACTGGCCCCAGGACTACTGCCCCTTGTTGTACACATTCTACATGGTCCCTGGGACATACTCCTGTGATTAGATCATGTCACATGGCAAAGTTGCCTAAGAGTAGGAGATTATCTGGGGCAAGTCTGACCTAATGAGATAAGCCTTTAAAAGAGTGGATTCCAAAGACAGATATCTGAAGTGCAAGAAGGATTTGGTGCAAAGCAGATCCTCTGCTGCTGGATTTGGAGATGGAGGAAGCCACATGGCATGGAGTAAGGGTGGCATGGAATAAACGCCAGGAGTTTATAGCAGCTTCCAGATGACATTCATCAAGAAAATGGGGACGTTGGTCCGAGAGCTGCAAGGAACTGAATTCTGCTACCAGCCTGTGGAAGCTGAAAGCAGACCTTTGCCTAGACAAACCTCCAGGAGAGGCTGCAGCCTTGTAATACCAGAGCAGAGAAATCAACCACATGAGGACTGGATTTCTGACCTACAGACTGTGAATTAATAAGTGGATGTTGTTTTAAGCAGCTGAGTTTGTGGAAATTTGTTAAGCAGCAATAGAAAACTGATACAATCATGTATAATCTAACACTGGTAGGGATGCGTGGTATGGGGTGGCAAATGGTGTTCTTTCATGTGTGGCTCTGCAGTCACCTAAGGGCGGGACTCCTTGGAAGGAGAAAAGAACAGTGAAGAGGGCCTAGGCTATCCACTTCGGAGAACTCCAGTTTGGATGCAGCAAACATCACTTACACATATATTTTATTGGTGAGAGCTTGGTACATGGCTATCTCTCAAAACAAGGCATCCTGGGAAATATGGGCCTAACTGAGCAGCTTCCTCCCCGAATATTAACATTGTGGAAGGTGGCAGAACACTTCTGTACCAGTCAGCTTTTCATGTGTTTGAGTATGAAGGCAGTTTGGTGCCTGGTTCCAAGTGGAACAAGTAAATGTGATGAAATAATATATTCTAACTCGAGATATGTAGAGAATTAGAGTAACATTTTTATTTAAAAAAAAAAAAGAACGGGTTTCAACAACGCATTCAATATCAGAGAACTTACCAGATGTCACAGTAGTCCAAGAAGAAGATCTAGGCCCTTTCCCTGCCCTGGGGATGTTCAAGCACTGTTACACCCCTGTCCAGCTGAGCCCAGCTAGGGAAAAGTTGCATTTGCTCTTGAGAAGATGCACTTGCCCAGGGCTGAGGTATGGACAGCCTAGTGCACAGTCATGGCAGCCTGACCTACCCTTTCTCTGTATCTGGATAGTCAACAATGCCTGCAGTTGAGGCAGCCCTATTGCTCATTCTTACCTACTCACCCATGAAGAATACAGCAGTCTCCACCACCCTCCCAACCTCAGTTTTTCTTTTTTTCAAGGCAAATTTAGGATATGGAAGTTTGAGCCTATGAAAAAGTAAATGAATTTGCTTTATATGAAACTTGAGAACTATTCAAGATGGAACATATACTCTATATGATCACTTCTATTAAGTGATCTTTATTTGATATCATAAAAGTGTCCTCCTAGACAAGAGGAAGTTATAATAACTTTAAATGTGTGGTCAGGCAGACATTCTTGTGTCCCAGGAAGGACAGGGAGGGGTATGGTAAAGAAAACTGGGAAGAAGAACGGTTAGTAAGACCAAAAAAGGGAAAATGAATTCTGAAGGAAGGCCAGTAAATCTCAGGAGGCATGACATTGCCCGTGAACTGGAATGTTCCAAATGTTACAGTGACAGCCATTGCATCATCCCTTCCTCATCAAGAGGCCTCATCTAAATCTGTCCAGGCTTTATTATTTGTTTTCAGTGACATATTGCTCCTGCCTTTTCTACCCACCCCATCTCTGTCTTACTCTTTTTCCTCTGTCTTTTTCCTCTCTCTTCCTTTCTCCTTTCTTTTTCTCCCTCCCCCCTCATTTCCTCTAATTCTTCTTCCCTTTCTTTTCTTTACTCACTCTCTCCCTTCTTCCCTCTCAGTGGCAGGTACTGTTCTGGGTACTTAAAAGATGTACTACAACAACTATGAGGTTTATTATTCACCCTATGCTAAAGATAGTTAACAAAAAGGCAAAAGGCAACTAGCGTAAAGAGGTTATTTTCCCAATATGACTCAGGGCATAGTGGATATGCTTTAAGGGGCTCTGATAACATCACTTTTCTACTTGATTGTCTTACCTGATATCCTATTGTCTATAAATTGCATAAAGCTCCAGTTCCATAACATGATAGATATCAAATGGCCCCAACCCCTCTCCTCAGACATATAACCAAACATCTCCCCAACTCTTACCATTTCCCTGAAGACCCCCCTGTTATGGTATTATCAGAATACTCACTCTTTCCCAAACACAAATGGCCTTTATTTTTTAAGTTTATCTATTTATTTTGAGAGAGAGAGAGAGAACGAGCAAGTAGGGGAGGGAAGAGAGAGAGGGAGAGAGTATCCCAAGCAGGCACACACTCTCAGCGTGGACTCCATTGAGGGGCTCAGTTGCATGAAACATGAGGTCATGACCTGAGCTGAAACCAAGAGTCAGATACTTAACAGACTGAGCCACTCAGGCGCCCTAACAAATGGCCTTTTACAACTCCATGACACATGCTTATTATGTAATACGCTGTTTGCTTCATCCTATTCTTCCTTGCTTAAAACTCCTACACATCCTTCAAAACCCAGACTGCTTGTTCTGTGAAGCCTTTCCTGACATTCACAGTCTGGATTAATTACTCCTTACCCTGAATGCCCACAGAAAAATGCTCACATTTCCATTATAGCATGTATTATGTTGTACTGGATTATTTATATATTTGTCCCATCCACTGGTTTCTGAAATCCCAAAGAGAAGAAATGGGACCCTATTTACTGGCAAACCCAGTGCTTGCCACCTAGTATGTGTTTAGTGTAATGAGGGCTATATATTATGCAAGAAAAAACATCATCAGTGTGTGACCTATATACCATAACATCTGTAGCATTAACCTTAAATATAAAAGTTTTAGAACTATACATATATACTACCTTAAACATGTGTTTCATATGAAAATCTGACTTTATAAAATTTAAAATTGGTTTACAAAAGTTTTGTTTTTCAATTCCTCTATATCAGGAGCTCTGCTAGCGTTTTAAACATGCCTTGAATTATGACATGTGACATACATGTACTTTTCAAAAATAGTTTTATTATGTAAAGGGAAGTTCGTTCTCTGTCTCTCTCTCCTTCACACATGTACACACATTGGAAATGGCAAACTAGTCCATGATTATCTTTGAAATTTTTTTATAGTATACACCTTTGGGTCAGGAATCTTTTCTTTTTTCTTTGTAGTTTATTTATATTTATAGGGACTAATTGTCCTGATAAAATCAACATAAATTTAATGACAATATTGCAGTAATTGTCAATATTATTCTACCTTATCTAATATTATATCACATAGTGTGTGTGTGTGTGTGTGTGTGTGTATATATATGTATATATATATATATATATATATATACACATATATATATATGATATAGCAATCCTATATATGTTGACCTCCACCAATGTCTGACTTCTTTCAACTTTATTTCTAAATTTAAGCATATCCCGTTGGATAATGTTATTTGGATGTCAAATATTTTCTTAAAATGATGCATAAACATACACATATATATATGTTATATGGGTTGCATATGTGTGAATATACATTCACTATATATATAATCCATTCTGATATATAGTAGATGTACATTTATATATATATATATATATAATATGTACACTCTACATACTTTATATACTATATATGTAAATATGCATATATATGTGTGTGAATATATATATATGCATACATGCGCACATTGTGTGTGTGTGTGTGTGTGTGTGTGTGTGTGTGTGTGTGTATGTGTGTATACAGTTGTCTTACCTAATCCACAGGGGATACTTCCAAGATCCCCAGTGGATGCCTGAAACCACAGATAATACCGAACCCTACATATACTGTTTATTCCTATTCATTCATACCTATGATAAAGTTTAATTTATAAATCAGGGCCAATAAGAGATTGATAATAACTAATAATAAAATAGAACAATTATTACAATATACTATAATAAAAGTTCTGTGCATATGGTCTCTCTCTCTCTGAACATACCTTATTGTACTATACTCCCTCTTCTCATGATGATGTGAGATGATAAAATGCCTATGTGCTGAGATGAAGTGAGGTGAATGACATAGACATTGTGATGTAGCATTAGGCTGCTTTGACCTTCTGATGATATATAAGGAGAATCCTCTGCTTCCAGAGAAGAGTGGTTGACTGTGGGTAACACTGACACCATGGCAAGTGAAACTGTGGATAAGGGGGGAACAAGTCTCTCTGTCTCTGTCTTTCGGAGACAGAGTTAATCTGAGAGACAGAGACAGACAGACAGAGAGAGTATACACTGTGTGTATGAAAGAGAGAGAGAGAGAGAGAGAGAGAGAGAGAGAGAGAGAGAGATGATACACATACGCACACTGTATGGTCCATTATAGTCCCCTGTTAATATACAGATTCCTTATCCTTTGAGGCCAGCTAATGGTTTTTAGATAATGAGACTGAATGGTACATCTGAACATTCTGGACCAAAGAGCATTAATGCAGCCGCCACACTGCAAATGCTCTTCGCCAGTGAACGCTCTGTCATGAAATCCTGAGTGGAGTGTGTTCTGCAAATTGTGTTGTTTACTCTGTTGGGATCTCTCCTGTCATCTATTTTGTGCTCTGGTGAACAATTTGAGTCATAATGACTGACAAATTGTGCAAGCGATAGTGCTGGGTCTGTCATAAAGAAACAAAGAAGGAGCCTTAAGCTGGAAGTTAAAATGCACTGTTTTACCATGGCTTGAGGCTTTTTCCAAGAAAATGGAAACTGTGTTAAAGACTAGTAGGCCCTCGGGAGCTAGTTCAAGTCTTTTGACATTATGAGGGGTATTATAGGTATCTCTTCAACCTGGGAGAATTGACCAGGTATGGTCAAGTATGTCAGAGCTTAAAGGATTTCAAGAAAGTTATGATTGGCAGTGCAGTACCTCCAAAGGGATTTTGTTAAAATGACCCCCTAAAATATTGATCCATCATGTGTTTCTAGGGTTCCTCTCTCCCATCCATCACCCCTTCCCTCTGCTCTCCAGTTAAACAGAGTATGCTTGTCTATTGCTCTGTATTCACTTAACTTTATTATATAATCCTTACTCCAAATTAAGATATACTAGATTTAGGTTTTATGTGTTTCTTGCTTTTACTAGCCTTTTCTTAAGTGAGAAAGATAGTCGTGATTTCTTTTCATTTGAAGTGTTTTTTCTTAAATAGAGAAACATCGATTCAGCTGTACATTAGAATCAATATCCAGGGGCAGGAAAGAGCACCAGCAGTTTGAAAGGTCCCCAGGTAACTCTAATGCACAACCAGGATTAAGGATCACTACTCAGTAGAAGATATATGTCTACTTATCATCTAAGGGGTTGGTATTTCACTTGGAACACGTTCAAACATATGAAAAGCTTCCCCAGATGACTGATTATTTTACACTATTTCCCTCTCCCCCAGTTCAGAATTCATTTTCAAATGAATTTAGATAATGGTATCTGACAATTTGGCCCAGAACTCTCCCGTGGGAGGGATATACTATAAAGACTGTGGGTTTTGGTGCTCATTTAGAGAATAAATATTTATTGAGCTTGCGTGGAATGACTTGCTCTACACCAACTCTGTCCTTTCCTTTGAATGTTGAATTAGGGTTGCTTTTTGAGGAGATTAAAGCTGATTCACCTAAATCCCAGACATCTCTGTATTTGACAAGGGGTGATGGGGTAAGGATCCAGTAGTTCTGTGTACTTAGGAAAACCAGGAAGCTTAGCAACTATCAGAGGAAAGCTTTATGGCTCTGCAGCAGGTGATGTACACAGGTACCTTCGGTAATGATTAACCCCAGTCTGAATTGATGCTCCATGACGGGAAAATGACACCCAGCACCTGTGTGAAGCTTCTGCACTAGTTTCTACTCCAAAATCCTACAGAAAATGTTTGTTTTTTCTCTATAGGTTCGAACCAGTGTCCTGCCTGAACATAAGGATCCCCTGCCAGAGGTTGGGGTAAGTGTTTTTTATCTTTCCAAAAGGTACACACAGCACTTCTAAGTTAAATCATTTGGATTTTCACTGGCCTTCTGCTGTCTGATGGCCGAAAAATGAAATTGTGTTAAATTAACAGGGTGTGACCATGTAAGGGGGCACATATTTGGCGAATTGTATAGAGTTCATTTCTTGTCTCTCGAAAATTATCCCCAGATGAACTCATATTTTGTTTCACTGGATAGAGATGAATCGAGAAATTGTCCTGCAGGTAGCTGGGATGCAATTTGGAACCAACATTCCTGGAACAACAGAGGGCCAGAGAGATTGCTGATGTGGGCTCGACTGCTTCAGGAAGGAGGCAGAGAACTAATTACCTGAAAGACTGTGCTGTTTTCTGCTTCCTGCTGCTTAAACACTGTAATGCAACTCACAACAGTAGCTGCCACCAAAGTGCAGACCGGTGTTGCAGAATTCCTGCTGCATCTGAGCCATTGCATCTGCAGCTTTTAGAAATTGGAAGAGCGGAAAGATAATAGGTGCTTTTTGCTTAGACAAGCCTAGAGTAGGTGGTGGCAACTCCTGAAAAGATAGCCCAGCAGGCTGAGTCCCTGGGATCTGTGCAGAGAGGATGAAAAAGCCTAGAAATAAGTTGAATCTATAGAGGCCATGGGACTGAGCCAACTGAAAGACCTATTTGAAATTCCCAGAAATCCTACAGGCAACTGACAACCTTCTTCCAGTTGATGTGTGGAGCAGAGTACTATATGCCGATCATTTCCTCACTAGCAACAGCCACTATCTGAACCTGCCAAGGAAGCCCTCCAAATGTGTGCACCAAAGAGTGAGTTGAATTGATGGAGAAGAATGTCAGCCATGTCTGACATTCTGATCGGGAAGGAGAAGGAAAAGGGCACTCTGTGCTCTCTCATGCCTAACACAAGCTTCTAGTTTCTTCCTGGGGACATGTTGTTCTCTTTTACTCGAGTGAATCTTCATGCTTTGTTTTCTGCAAACCTTCAAACCTCTTGTGCTGCCCAGACTATGCTTAGTTTCTCCAGAGTGACTAGCAAGTTCTTCCCAGCCTCAGGCCCTTCACTGCTGCAGGCCCCAAGACCCTTTCCCTGCCCAGTGCTGTTCCTCCCCTGCTCAGGGCTCAGGGCTCTGTTCACAGCCTTTGGGTTCTGACCACCTCAGGTGCACTCCTTTTAACTGGAACCTCCATCGCCAGCTCTCATCACACCCTTCGTACTTGCTTCTGAAAACAAGACCTTTTGAAATTTTGACTATCAACTGAATGCATTATTTTATAAGGAATTTTATTTATTTTTTGAGATTCAAGAAAGATGAGCTAGTTTATTTTTCTTCTTCTAACCCTTCATCCCCACGACTGCTCAGTGTTAAATCCCCCTCGCTTGAAGCTTTAGTGACATCTTGGGCTAATTATGTACATTTCCCTGTTTTTTCTCTCATTCGAGTTCTTGAAATATATCCTATTCATTTTAAAACTTGAGTTCCTTCTCTGAGTTTAATTGTTTTCTTCTCCCCCCTCCCCCCATCACTTCCCCCTATGGGGTAGACATCTCTGTGCCTCTAGCAACTTGTAGTGGAAGGGGAGCACAGTCCGATTCTCACATGAGTCCTGCCCTTTCCTCCTCTATTGCTCAATGCTGTGGCAAGGAGAAAGGAATGGGGAGAGGTTCCTTCTGTGCTTGCCCATGGTGAGGTTGTGGTTCCCTTTCTGCTGGTTTTGATATTTCTCGGGCTAGTGCTGCCTGTCAGCATGTGGCAGACATTGAAATGCTGTCTCTGTTATGAGCACAACTATAGGTATTTCTGGAGACCTTGTAGGCTCCTTCCCATCACAGATTTCCCTACCATGGGGAATCTGGTTCTGGCTCAACCTTCTCCACTGCCCAGGCTCACCCGGTACGCTCTTGCTGCTAAGACCTACTTTTCTAGCATGTAATGCTTGCTTAGCTGCTTGCGGTGTTTTTTGGCCCTGATGAAACACACATGTATTTTCCATGCCACATAGAAGAGATGCAGGCTACCCCACTGGTGTTTCCTCTCTCAGCTCAGCCGTCTCTCTGCTGTCCCTTTCTACAAGCCTGACCAGCATCAGATGCTAGACAGTCATGATTTTCAAAGGAGAGACAATCTCCAGTTCCTGATATAGTGGAGCCAAAGATGGTTTGGACACCCACAAGTTTTAATAATTGATTTTTGGGGACCAGACCCCCGTGACTTTTTTTTTTACTTTTTAAATGTTTATTTATTTTTGAGAGAGAGAGAGAGCAAGCAGGGGAGAGGGAGAGAGCGAGAAAGAGAGAGAAGGAGAGAAAGAGAGAGAATCCGAAGCAGGCTCCAAGCTCTGAGCTGTCAGCACAGAGCCTGATGCAGGGCTTGAACTCATGAACCGCAAGATCATGACCTGAGCTGAAGTTGGACGCTTAACCAACTGAGCCACCCAGGCACCCCTCCCTTGACTTTAAGGTGTCTTCCTGAGTATGATATAACAAAGAAATTAGGTTCGGTTCTTAAATAGTACACCTTGTGAAATGCTCACCTTCCCTCTCTGCTAACACTACCTTTATATCAGCTGTGTGTGTCATGTTTACTAATAGGCCAGTTTCTGTAAACTAGCTTCTTTTTAAGCACTGTGAGGAGGTTGCTAACTCAGGCCACTAGAGGTTCTCTGAACTGACACTATGGTGCATTTGGTATAATGTCTTTGTGAGAGACTCAGCTATGATTCCTGGGTCAAAACAAAATTCTCAATTGACATTCTGTGGCATGCTAATTATATCAGTTAGGCATGCATTCAGAAGCAAGTAACCTAGCAAACAGTGGGTTAAAAGTAACAGACTCATTTTTTTCATGTTAGAAGAAGGTTTGGGGAAATTGCCCAAGACTGCAGCTACTCAAAAATGACTTCTAGCAACCACGTTCTGTCTACCTTGCCGCTCCTCCTTTGTTAGAGTATTGTCCAGTCTAACCATTGCGCCTTCAGGAATCACAGTCCAGATGGGGAGAAGACCGAAAGACAAAAGGCAGCTGACCCTGTTCCTTCAATTCTGGGAAACAGTAGCTTTTGGGGAAATTTCAATTGGTATACTGATACGTATCTCTCACTGAGAAGAGAGGAGTCCCTAAGCAGCAGGGAATCTCAGTACAATTCTCACTTAAACAAAATCAAGGTGCCATTAGTAATACAAATGAGCAAACTAGGTATTACATGTTAGTAATGTCTGCCCAATCCTCCTACGTGTTAAACTCCATGATAGCAAAGAGCCTATGTATTTTGTTCACTCGAATAGCCCTACCTTTGTGCCTGGAAACTTGTAAATTATGATATATATACATATATGGTATGTATGATATGCATTCTGTGTGTGTATCTCTCTCTCTTCCCCTCCCCTGCTCACACTCGGTCAACAATAAATAAATGTATATACATATATGATATATATATATTGAATCAATTAGAAAGCATACCCTGATTTTGGTTTGCTAACCATCTTCAATTTTTTTAGAACGACCAGAATAAAAGTGGGGGAGACATCTAAAAATAATTGCAATAATATGTAAATTGTAATAATATGTAAAAATCTAGTATACTTTATGACACATCAGAACTCAATAAAATGGCAGTTATATTGTAGAACTAAATCTCAAGCATAGTAAGAATGAGCCTAAATAAGAACAAGTTAGCATGCTGTGGCATGTCTAATACCCTCAGAGTACATGATATTCCGGACAGAGAAGAAGTACCACATCTTGAGCACCTATGAGGTACCCCTGGGTAATATTTATCTTATCGATTAATCTGCAGAATATTGCTTTGGGCACTGCAAAACGTGTCTGAGAGCTTTAGCTCTTGGCCAAGACTTTGTTCTGCCATTACAACATGCTAAGGACTCTAACCATTGACTACTCTGGTTAAAAAAGAGCTGAAAATTAGGGGCGACTGGGTGGCTCAGTCAGTTGGGCGTCCAACTATGGCTCAGGTCATGATCTTGTGATTTGTGAGTTCGAGCCCCGTGTCGGGCTCTGTGCTGACAGCTCAGACCCTGAAGCCTGCTTCAGATTCTGTGTCTCCCTCTCTCTCTGTTCCTCCCCTTCTCATGCTCTGTGTCTCTCTGTCTCTCAATAATAAATAAACATTAAAAAAATGAGCTGAAATACTTTATTATAAATAGTCCAAATATGTTCTATACATTTCTTTGCATTTTTAAGCAGCATCTTTTGGATGCACCCAGATCTTTTGTTGATGTCTTAGTGAATGAGATGCCAATCTGTGCTGAGACCTTTTGAGTTATATTCATAGGGAAGATGTAATTTTTAAATATATGACTTCACCCTAAAATGCTTTTTAATGTTTTCTTTGGACTGTTTATCAACTTTTAATAGATTTCCTCCCAAGTTTTGTTTTTCTTTCTGATGTCTTGTTTTCAGTGTGAATAGTTCATGTATCCTCTTTCCCTTTCTATTTGATGGGAACCACGTAACCATATCTGTTAGGGTTGACAGTGAAGAAAAAGCACATGGAATATGAAAAAGAGCCTGTCCTGTAAGTTATGTTTGGGAGACGTTGTATATTGGCCTCATGATATCAACTTCAAAGACCCTTTAAATTTGTGCCACAGTTCCTATGTATAGTTTTATTAGAATAGGCCAAAGTATTATTCTTATTGTTGATATATTCATTTAACGTCTAAACAATCACTTTTTAATGGAACTATTATATGTGCCACAGATGTGTGTCACATATGTAATTTTAAATTTTCTAGTAGACCATGCTTTTAAAAAAGTAAAAAGAAACAGGAAAAACTTATTTTAATGTGTTATTGAACCCAATATATGCAAAATGTAATCATTTCAAAACATAATCACTATGTAAAATTATTAATGCTATATTTCACATTCTTTTTTTCATACCACGTTGTGTAAATTTGATGTATATTCTACACTTAATAGCGCATCTCAGTTCAGCATAGCCACAAGCCTAATTCTACCCATTGGATAGTACAGCCCTACATAGTACTTGTAAATTGTAGTGTAAAGAAAACCTATACTTTGAGTAAAGGCTTTGTGAGATGAACATAGGTGATGGAGGTGTGGCCAGCTCACTGCAAGGTGATTGAGGTTGTACATCTTCTGGCCCTTTATATGGTACAGCTGGAGTCCCTGCAAGGGCTAATAGGATAAACTGTTTATTTGTATAGTCTCCATAGAGAGCAACCAGGGATTGAGGCAGATGCCCCACTTTTCTCCACGCTGCTTGATATCACTCTCCAGCCAGGTGAGTGATTAAAATTGTACATCAAGCAATTTAATGATCATCTGCTTTGGGTGCTTGCACCAGAATGATCATTGTGAGTGTTGCACTCTCATGAGCAGGCAGAAAAGGTCAGAACCACATGTTGTGCAGGCAGAGAGCCTGGCAGAGGGACAGGGAATTGCCACCTGTCTTGGAAATAAGGCACAGTGTGACGGGGATAAAAGAATGATGGACTGAAAAGCAAGAAACCTGGATTCCAACTTGGCTTCTGCATATTAACTAGTTCTGGGACCATGTAGAAGCCAGGTTAACTTTTAAATTCCTATTTTCCCAGCAGTGTACTAAGTGCTTTTCCTGGATTACTTTGATTCTCATTACTGTAGCTATGAGAAAGATAGAGTTATCATAGGCAACTTTTTCATACATCCATAAGGCTGTCAGTGGTTTCATTTAAGACCACGTATTAGTAAGAAAGAAGACAGAGTAACAAGACTAGACAATACCCATTAGTGGATAACCATTCTGGGGGCTGTGAGAGCCCAGATTTCCATTTTGAGGCAGATTTAGTGTGACACTTTAGATCTCTGAGCTCCAACTCCAATGAGACTTAAATTTTTTTGTTTGTCTCTCAATTTTTTCCACTGATATTAGAGCTCCCAGTTTAAGACCTTTAAGATGAGAATTTTAGAAACAGCACTGAAGAAGAGATGGAAAATCTTGTTCCTTGAGTTATATCTGAAATATAAAAGTGTTTAAAGAACTTTCTCGCTAAGCAAAGTAAGTCAGAGAAAAATAAATACCATATTATTTCACTCACATATGGAATTTAGGAAATAAAGCAGATGAACATAGAGGAAGGGTAGAGGGAAAAAGAGTGAAGCAAACCATCAGAGAGTCTTAACTCTAGAGAACAAAGTGATGGTTGATGGAGAGAAGTAGGTGGGGGATGGGCTAGATTGGTGATGGGCATTAGGACTTGTGTTGAGCACTGGGTGTTGTATGTAAGTGATGAATCACTAAATTCTACTCCTGAAACCAATATTACACTATATGTTAACTAAAAAAATGTTTTTAACATTTATTTATTATTGACAGAGTGTGAGCAGGGGAGGGACAGAGAAAGAGGGAGACACAGAATGCAAAGCAGGCTCCAGGCTCTGAGCTGTCAGCACAGAGCCTGACATGGAGCTTGAACCCACGAACTGTGAGATCATGATCTGAGCCGAAGTCAGACACTCAACCTACTGAGCCACCCAGGTGCCCCATATGTTAATGTTAACTAACTAGAATTTAAAAAATAAAAATAAAAAAATAAAAACATAAAATAAATAATTCTCTCAAATTCTATAGTTATGATTACAGTGACAGCAAAGATAAAATAACTTTATATTAAGTTATTTTTTTACATTAACATTAGTATGCTATTTTCCCTTCATGGGCATTTAGGTTTTAGAAACAGAGAAGACTATTTTCCTCTAATTAATTTACTCTTTTACAAGAGTCCAGTGAATATTCATGTAAATGAATGATGTGTTTTGCTTATATTGAGATGGACCAAATACACACAAACTTCCTAGAAATTAAATATATAGGCAATTCCATTGTTAGCATTGCAGTTTGGAACAATTATACACTGTCTTCAGAAATTTCATTAATGTACTTTATGCAACATGTAGTCTCCATAATATAGTTATTTGTAGAAGAAATATGGTAATACTTATACCTAAATAACACCTCCTCTAGTTTGACATGTTTTCATAACAGTACTATAATGCCATTACCTAAATTAGCTTTTAATAAGTTGTATGATTTCTGTAAAATCCCTTATCCTTTGAGATGAAGCATGTGGCAGCCAGTTATGATGGGAAGAAAGTTTGACTCATGGGCATTTTTCCTGGCCCACTTCAAGCCCTCACAGTGAAGCAGTAGGCATACCAGGCAATCCTCTGTTCTGGGCACTGGGCTTGGCTCACAGGCGGACAAGCCAACGTCCTCCTTCCACAGGATCTCCTGATCTGTGGACAGATGAGACATTCAGTGGCTGTGGTCACAAACTACTTGCAGCTGTGGCTCATGGTGTATCTGTGTGTGTGTGTGTGTGTGTGTGTGTGTAGCTATGTCTGAAAATAGCCCCTTCACCTGTCTCTCGTTGCTACATTCCAGTCTGGAGCATTTGCTCCTTTTATTGATGAAGAGACCACGGTAACATTCATGACATGTGAAGTTTGTGTTTTTAATTCTAAAACCATCCATATCTTCAAAATCTCAAAAGACAGAAAATAATTTGAAATTTTGAGGTGTCATGAAATCTGTTATCAGTTAAGAGTTTTCTTGGAGTGAAGAGAGAGTGGGGAATAGGAGTTTAAAAACCCTGATAATCAGGGAAAGAGGAAGTGAGATAGACATCTATTTAAATGCAAAAGGCTGAAATGAAATTCACTACAACAATATACAGTCTGCCTACTAAAATTGTTTTGATTACCCACGTTTCAGTGAATTATAGTACTTTGTAAATATCTGCAGAAAGAGCATTCTAATATCCATATCTAATAGAGTGACTGACTTGAAAGCTAGTTTTTAAATCAGCCATTCATTCATTCATTTATTGTAAGTAAATATTCATCACATGCCTACCATGCACTAGGGAGGAGGAGTTTGTCAGAAAACAAAATAAAGCTCCTTGTGGAGCTTCAAATACATATATACCTCTTAAACTTCCTTTTCTGCTTTGACTCACTCGTTTCATCACTCATTGACATCTCATCAGACCTTCTTTCCACAAATACTTTATTTTTTTAATGTTTAATTTGTGTGTGTATGTGTGTGTGTGTGTGTGTGTGAGAGAGAGAGAGAGAGAGAGAGAGAGAGAGAGAGAGGGAGGGAGAGAGAGAATATGCAGGGAAGGGGCAGAGAAAGAGAGAGAGAGTGAAAGAGAGAGAATGAGAGAGAGAATTCCAATCCACAGAGATGTGGGCCTCAATCTCTGTTTTCAACTAACACCCTTCATCGAATAATTTAGTCTTGTGTTCTTCTGGCTTTGGTGACTTGGTGTCTAAACCAGCTTTTTGAGTTTCAAGTTAATTAATTGGGTTTATTGTTACTAACATAGAGGCATCTCCAACTTTAGAGCTGAGGTGTATTTCAAATGTTTGCATCTGAGTGTTTTGAAAGAATTCTAAATTAGAGCTTTGAAAAGAGGGAGAAAAATTCAGACCTGAAGCTTTTCTTTCTTACACTTTTCATACATAGAAGGCTGCCTTCTATGTATGAAATAACCACACACTTTTCTCTGAAAAGATACAATTGTCCTCAGACTACTTACGTCCAGGCTCTCATTCTAGAGCAGCCTGGCAACAGACATATGAACAGAGAATGCTCTCGAAGATGCAGTTTTGACTTCTTGTAGAGTTTTACAATGTGTGAGGCAGCAATGGCCTAGATAATAATATGGGTTTGATGTTTTCATGTTTACTTCTTGACCTTGAGGGGAAAGCGAGAAATACTATTTATGGTATACCATAATATTGTGACTTTTAAATCAGAAGTAGCCAGGAATATTAAAAAGAGATGGAAGATTTTTATCCTGGAAAAGAAAAACCAATTTAGAGTTTTATTCTTTGCATTATGAGCCAAAGAGTGTGGGAAGTAGATATTCATAGATAGTCAACAGCCAGTATGATAGGTTAAAAAAGCAATTTTAGAAAATGTAACTGAATCAGCACCTTTCTTTTTTGTGTGTTGGAATGAAATTGTCCCATGCTAGAAATAACAAAGGAAACAAATGCTTTGAAACATTGCTGTGATGGGGGAGAAATGTAGCATTTCTATTTATAACTTGTACAGAGTCCCACATAAAAATAGCTCCAACTACCAGATTTGCTCATATCTGGAATACAAAGTTGTTGCTGCCAGTGACTTGAGGAATTCTAATAAGAACGAGGACGGCATTGGTAAATGTTAAAAGTTTATCATTTTTTCTTCTAACCCAGTTTTCATAGGCGAAGAAAATTAGTTCCTAGAAAAGTCCTGGCTTCTGCACTACACATTTTGTTATGTCCCAGGCTATTGGTCTCTTTGTTTTTAGTGAAAAGGATACATGTGCACCCTAGACTTCACCCCCGAGAAGGATATATTGTTGTATCTGTCAGTGAGGACTGTATCTCTGCATATGAAATATTTGTCAGGCTAATGGATTTAACGTTTCATTCTTTTGAAGACTAGGTTTGTCTGATTGGTGTGCCGGTAAAAATATTAAGGACTTCTGAAGTTAACGAAAAGCATTCTTTCTTATTTTCAGAGAAGTTTCCTGGGCTATGCCAGTTTTAAAGTGGGGGAGCTACTGAAGTCAAAGGAGCAGCTGCTGGCCCTGAGCCTGAGGTGAGTCCTTTGTCTGCAGAAATGCTGCAAAGCAAATAGCCTATGGTATTTATTGAAGGATGTTTGGGTTTAAAAGTCCCAATTCTTACAGATGTTTAGATGTCAGCTCTCAGATGGCTTAACATTCGCCACAGCAGCAAGTTATAGGGAAACAGCAATTATTCAAGTTCACACTCAAGTTCACGGTTCACATTGTCAAAGGTTTTCAGCCCTTATAGGGGAAAAAAAATTACACGATCATTAAAGTAATCAAATTCTTTGATAGTAAGAATAGAAATGATGAGCACGTTATTAAGTGATTTTTCTAGTACTTATTAAAATGTTCCTTTTTAAGTCAAGTAAGTTTCTAGGTTTGAAATATGTTTGTTAGTGGCAACATTGCAAATTTATGATAATAGAGGAAATGTTCATTATTCTCTTTTTTTAAGCTTATTTTGTTGCTACACTATTAAATATAAAACACAAGTTAAAACAGATTCATACTGAAATAGGCAGTAGGTCAGATCTAATTTTGAGTATTAGTACAATTTGTTTGGGTATGGAAGATGAAGCAACCATCTTTAGGAAGTTACATAGTATTTTAATGTTAAGAAGAGTATTAAATAGAATAAACATTTTTAAACTTTATTATAAATTCTAATCAATAGCATGTTGTTTTCTAACTGTATGATAACTTCTATAATTATGAAAAATATCACCTTGCAATATTTGCAATAAAAAATACAAAAATTGTACAGAACACTATTTGTAAATCAGAAAATGCTCTCCTTTTTTTTTTAACATTTATTCATTTTTGATAGAGAGAGAGAGACATGGAGAGAGACACGGAGAGAGACAGAGAACAAGTGGGGAGGGGCAGAGAGAGAGGGAGACACAGAAGCTGAAGTAAGCTCCAGGCTCTGAGCTGTTAGCACAGAGCCCGACACAGGGCTTGAACTCATGAACTGGGAGATCATGACCTGAGCCAAAGTCAGATGCTTACCTGACTGAGCCACACAGGTGCCCCTGAAAATGTTCTCCTTTGATGAAACACAGAGACTCCTCCCAAGGAGGAGACAATGCCTTAAGTGTGTTTGCCCTCTGCCTTGACCCACAAGGACCCACTTGTAACCAATTTATTTCAATAAAGATGCTGTGGCTTGTGCTGGAATCTGTATTGCTGGCTGTCTCCTTTTCTGATTTTTCCTGATCCGCACAGCTTTGCATTTTGACTTAAGAGAGTATAAAGTAATGTAAAGTAACTCATACTCATGCAGAAAAATAAGTGTTGATGGATTCTGATGAGACCATCATCTTCGCTCTCAGCTATGTCTCTTAAACATCCATGGTTTGGTTATTGTTGTTGTATTTTATTTGGGAAGACATTTTTAAACCTTCATAGTTTTGTGGTGTTATTCCCAATAAAATGTTGCTGTGGTTACTTTCAGTTTGAAGTTTGTATGGGTCAGCTAAAATGTCTAGCTATCAATGTCACCAATACTCTAGAAAATCTGTGTTAGTGCCCTAGCACGGTGGTGGGATCTCACCCAAGTATTACTGGATTCATGGCATACGAAGTGAGGCATTAAGCTAATTTAGGAATGCTAGCAGACCATATGTTTTTTGGATGAGATGCATAGCACTTTATTCCTCCTTTTGCTGACTTACAAGCTATAATATTGATTATATCATAACCGTCATTAACATCACCACACTACACATTTAGACACTGCTCTTGAAACAGAAATGGGGACCACAAATGCTTAAATGAAAATTAATAAACACATATAATACCTTAGTGGTAGGATAGGAACAGAAGGGTCAAGTTTAGAGTACAACCATTGTAAGAAAAAGGAAAAAAAGAATTAGAATAATTTCAGATTTAGATGAAATCAATACAAATTTCCACTTTTGGTTTTAATACTTCTGCTTAATACTCATTTGATTTGACTGTATAAAAGGAAAACAAATTTAACAACAAAGGATTGAGTTTTCTAGAAAAAAATATTTTTTCAAAAATAATTTTGAAATGGCTAGGTTATTATTGTTTCCCTTTTTTGTGCTTTGCCAAATTTGTGTATTTCTCTCCCTATGAACTAGACACCTTATAGACTTATCATAGCCTTTTGATTTCTGACACTTCATATTTTTTAATTCAGAGGTAATTCATCTTCTTTTCCCTGGCTCTGGGGTCTCCGAGGTACTGTGCTAAAATAACATTAGGTTAGGGATAAGAAGCATTGTTTTTTTGGTTGTTTGTTTTCTTTTGTTTTTAATAAGTCCTTTGCACTGACTACCTGAAGTTTGTTCCTTTTCAATTCCAGTCATTATGTTTAAAGCAATAGAATTCTCAGATTTCTGTGAAACAAATTCACAAAAATAAATACACATTTATAGGAAATGTTCTTTGATGTAAGCTTCTAAAAAAATCTGTGTAGTTTTGTTTCATTTTCACTGTCCCTTTGAGTTGTTTCTTATCAGATAATTCCAATTCCAAAACTCTCACTAGCTCCACAGAGCACCATAGTTTGTGGTTACTGTGTCATTTGTGCTTTGAACTAGAATTTTTTAACTGAATTTGGAAATGAATTCTTTTTCCCACAGAAACTTCAAGGGGCAAGAAGTCTGTGTCTTATTTATACATGTAGACTCAAATTTCATGAAATATCATAGTGTCGATTTTTGAAGTTGTATAATAAAATTTGTTTGCATGTATTGGGAGAAATGCCTCCAATATGTAAAGTGGTTCCTACTCCTGTAACTCATCTTCATTTAAATACATAGTTACTAAATTACTGCCCGAGTTTTCTAGCATCCCATTTGCACTTGGCATCTTTATTTAGGACTAACCCTTTTACTTTTGTATTATATCTCCTTTGTTTTGCTAGTTTACACTTGGTAGTTCCTATCTCCTCTGATTTCTTTTAGATCTGAATTGCATTTTCTGTTTTTATTCTCCAGTTCATTGCCATATATCCCTGACTCTTCTTATACTATAATGTAAACAAGTTAAGTTCCTTGTATAGAAGATTACAAATGTAGGCATGAGAGACAGTGGATAATCATATAATAATAATAATAATAATAAATAGAAGAAGGAGGAGGAGAGGAAGGTATTATCTGCTTTATGCTCTGATAAATATATTAGAGATAATTGTCTCACTGACCCTTATCAAATTCACCTATGATGTTATTCTTTTTGCCACTTTATAAACCAAGAAACTGAGACATATAGGGCACCTGGGTGCCTCAGTTGGTTAAGCGTCCGACTCTTCAGCTCAGGTCATGAGCTCACAGTTCATGGGATCAAGCCCTGTGTTGGCTCTGCAAGGAGCCTGATAGCAAGGAGCCTGCTTGGGATTCTCTGTCCCTCTCTCTCTGCCCCTCCCCCACTTGCATTCTTTCTCTCTCTCTCTCTCTCTCTCTCTCTCTCTCTCTCTCTCTCTCTCAAAATAAATAAACTTAAGAAAAAAGAGTGAGATATAAAAAGTAGTTAAGTGATTTGCGCAAAGTTACAGTGCTCATAAATGGGAAAGCCAAGATATGGAGCCACACATTGCTGATTGCAAAGCCTGTGCTTTTAGTGATACACTGCTTGTCTCCTTTGAGAGAGGAGAAAACTGAGAACTTGTTAAAACATATCACACATCATGTGACTTGGGTGATGGAGGAACAAAGCAAGGACTCAGGTCCAGGACCACTTGTTCATGGTTTCTTCCACTTCAATTTCACCACAGTGCCTTGTCAAACAGTAAATGAAGACGTAATGAGTGTTAACATGCCATGGAAAAGTCAGACATATTAGCCTTGATGGCAAAAAATGGGAACCAGCCTGGTTAAGGGGAAGACTGAGGGAAACCTATGGAATCTAGTCTTACCCTGGCAGCCTGGCATTATCAGGCCCAGACCTGATTTACTGTCCAAGCACCTGACAATCATTTGCTTTGCCAACCTTATCTGAATGTCTTAGGACCACGCAAGCAGAAATTTGGAATATCATAATCCTGTGTCATGATTTAATAAAAGAATGGAGAGATTAGATCTGTCTCTGGGAATGGTACTAGCAGTCAGGAAGAATTACGTTACTCTTATAGTATTCAAACAACCACAAAAGCAGAAAAAAAAGGGTGGGAGGGGAGGGTAAAACTTCTTTTTTTAGGAAATCCTTCTCAGAAGAATTGAGACACATGGATGTGTTCTGACCTTGTCTTTTTTGCATATGAACTTCGTTGTGTATCTCCTCACAATTTAGGTTTGATTCAGGGCTCATTCACTCAGCAAGCATTTATTAAGAATTTTTCATATGCTAAGTACAGTGATAGTTTTTTAGAAAAACATTTCAATGTCATCAGTTAATATTTTGCAGTTGATGTCACTAATAACAAAATTAATGAAAAATCTCCTTATTTATTGAGCCTCTACTCATGTGCAAAGAACACATGAGGTGCTCTCCATGCATGATCTTTAACCCACACAGAATTATCACCCCTGTCCTGCAGCAACTCATCTACGATCCTGCAGCTGCTGACTGTACGAGTAGGATTAGAATCCAGTTTGGTCTGACTCCAGCACTTGTGCTGTTTTATTTTCCTGCCTCTTAGAAAGCTAATGATCTGATAGAATCTTTGCTTCCTCCTCCATTTATATGCTATTCTTGGGAGAGTTTCAGGGACCTCAATTCTTTTTTCTTAATGCCTTATCTTAAAATTCAGTTTCATATGCCAGTGACATGGGAGGGGTTCAGTAATAATTTGTTGGAATTTTGATTCATGATGATGACTTC
This sequence comes from Prionailurus viverrinus, assembly GCF_022837055.1. Classification (NCBI taxonomy): domain Eukaryota; kingdom Metazoa; phylum Chordata; class Mammalia; order Carnivora; family Felidae; genus Prionailurus; species Prionailurus viverrinus. The sequence continues at coordinate 84,466,740 of NC_062564.1, forward strand.
CTCATATGCATTTGGATGCTAAGCTTAAACCTAGTACCATTTGTTTATGAATGGGACCCACCTAAATTAGTGACTGTAGTACAGTCTAAACATTAGACTATATCTGACATGAGTCCCTTTCCGAGTTATAGTGAGGGATAGATTGTAATTTGCTTGAAAAGCTGAAACCCTTTAGAATTTATGATTTCAGGGTAGGCCACTTTACCTTGTCACAGAATCTTTCAAGAGAGCACTTAATGAGTGCTCTCTTATTTCTTCTGTAGTCTTTCGCATGTAACCCTTCCAAGGTAAGCAAACATTTATAGAATTTTATCAGAATGGATGTGCAAAATCTTCTTGAATTTTTTCATAAAAAGAAATCTTGTTTTCATTTATTACTTCTGCCACATTTATGGTAGTGCTGTCATGTAACATAAATTTAACGTAAGACTCCCATGATCCTAATAGACATACGGCATTATGTTTTATGATACACAGATGTGCGGGAGAGGCTATGAAAGAAATAAACAATAGATATCTACTGTTGGTTTTTAAATGTTCCTTATTTTATGTAATATTTATATGTGTACATACTTCCGCATATATAAATCTATCATAAATTGTGTGGACGGGCATGTGTTTGTACATCTATATTATTTCAGGATTATTTTGCTTTCTCACCAACCATGAATACTTGCTTTCCATTGTTGTCAAATGTATGTGCTTAGAGGAAGTAAGGTCCACATTATGAAGCCCTTAGATTTTTATTTGTTGGTGTTTTGCTTATATTTAACAATTTAACCTCCTTAGACACACGCATACACACAGATATACAGTTCAACTTTGTTTCTAAAAGTAAGAGAACAATAAGAAAAAACCCCACGTATTTTTAACTTAATCTCCCAAAGGCATGTTTTTAACTTGAGAGCTAGAAGTAATGATAAGGAGAGGCTCCTTGGGCGATGACATACAGTTTTCTGCACAAGCATACTCAGAGCGATAAAAAGATGAAATTGTCACAAACAACTCACAGGTTGGGAGCATAGACATGTTCTTTAGCCCACGGGGCAGTAGATCAGAATAAGTTTGTTCTTGGAATGCATGAATACATCTGAACCCCCTCAGTACTTGAGATGAACCTTGCCATAGATTGACAAAAGAGTTTTAAAGGATAAACTTTTTTCATTTAAAATGGAACTAAACTTTCTTAGAATTTTAATTTCCTATCGCTATTCTTTTCCTGCATGTAAATAATGGTTATGCAAGTCTTTTTAATTTAAGCACCAGATTATAGTCTTGAAAATTATATGTATGATGAATACCTCTTTAATGACATCTTTTCTTATCAGTATTTGTTTGAACTTCAGGAGAATTTAAAAAATTACAAGCAAACATTTTAATAGCCATGTATATCTTAAATATATTTCATTCATTCTTAAAAGTCTTCCAGTTAGCTTTCTTGGGTACCAGAAAGTAAGATTATAGCAGAAAGTTCTGATGGTTCCACAACACTAATTCTTATGTATGTCTGAAACACTTTTTATATGAAATGAGGGTGATGTTAGAGGGATTAATGGCAGAATTTAGACTTCAGGTAAGTATCTATTTCTCAGATAAAGACTTTGATGGGCAACTGGAAAAAAAAAACCCTCTTTGAGAGGGAATGGCCTATCTGTGATTAATTATAAAACAGAACAGTAGCATACTTTATTGAATGCACCAATGTAAAAGAGGAATGAAGATGGCATGTAAAAACCTACTTAATCGATGCTTTTGCATAGAATTAACTAAAAATGCACATTATAAACCCTGAGAGCAATAAGAACACTGCACTTTTCTCTTAGGGAGTGAAAAAGCAGAAAAACATGCAAGTCAGTAGCACATGCCTACTCATTATTGATCCAGACACATGTAGAAGGGGAGAGCCTTGCATCTGGGGGGGGGGGGGTTCCTTCACATTTTTCAGCATTATCCAAGTGGAGGTAACAGGAAAGCCTTCTGATTCTGACAGACTCCAACCTCATAAACATGTAGGAAGGAGCAGCTAACACTGTTTGAGCTTTATGATGGATTCAGGATGTCACATGTCTTATCTCATTCAATCTTCTAATAACCTTGCCTGAAAGGTGATATATTCCTGCTTTACTAAGAAACAAACCGAACAACAGCAGTTCAACGTCTCTTAGGTCACACGGCTGGGACACGTTGGAAAATGGAGACTGAGAAAGAAATGTCCTTGCTCTCAAGGATTTTCTAGAGAATATATATTTTGTTTAGAATCTTAAAATTAAGGGGCGCCTGGGTGGCGCAGTCGGTTAAGCGTCCGACTTCAGCCAGGTCACGATCTCGCGGCCCGTGAGTTCGAGCCCCGCGTCAGGCTCTGGGTTGGTGGCTCGGAGCCTGGAGCCTGTTTCCGATTCTGTGTCTTCCTCTCTCTCTGCCCCTCCCCCGTTCATACTCTGTCTCTCTCTGTCCCAAAAATAAATAAACGTTGAAAAAAAAAAAAAAAAAAAAAAACAATTATAGAATCTTAAAATTAAGTAATTTTAGAGAACAGAGAACATTGGGACACTTCAACTTCTTTTTGGACCCTTTTAGTGAAAGGCAGTGACAACTCAAGAGGCCATTTGTCTTTCCCATTTTCAGACAGGTGAAAGTCAGAAAAGTATTCCTTTCTTATCTCAAATTTGCTGTCCTTGCCATGGCCCTCGCTCTCCTTCATGGAATTAAGGAGGACAAGCCTCGTGTCTTTATGATCACATTTGAAAGCAGCTCTTTCGTCCAACCTTAAATCTTCTCTCCTTTTTGTTCTCAGGAAAGAATGTGATATAGTAGAAAGAACAGCCAGCTGTAATGCCAGGCTTGGGTTCAAGTCCCAGCTTTGCCTGCAGCTTTTGCCTCACCTCTATTGTCTGCTCTTTTTAATGCCCGTTAGTAGAAGTAGTAATGACCTCCCTCCCAGGGTAATTCTGGGCAATCAATAAATGCAGTAAAGTTCCTTGAACTGCTTTGCATTAGAGAAAAGCATTCTGTCAATACTGTTTTCCTTGCTTCTTGCATTAAACTTACTAATTCCCTCAACCATAATTTAATGTTTGATTTGTTTGCTTACTTAGTTTGTTGAAGTTCTTTCTTAAATGTGACATCCACAATTCTCAAAACTGGTCAGTGGCAGAGGGGTCAGTTTAACCTTTGACCTGAACATGTCACTTCTATTATCTGAGAAATAGACACTTACCTGAAGTCTAAATTCTGCCATTAATCCCTCTAACATCAGATATAGCTTCTTATCAGGTGGCAGATACCAGCAAGAGGCATATGGAGAGCAGTTTGTTTGGTTGAAACAGAAACAGAGGTGGGCAAAACATTTAAAAAGAATTTTTTTTTTTACTTAAAACTTTAGCTGGGGTGCCTGGGTGGCTCAGTAAGTTAAGCGTCCAACTTCGGCTCAGGTCACAATCTCTCAGTCCGTGAGTTCGAGCCCTGCATCGGGCTCTGTGCTGACAGCTCAGAGCCTGGTGACTATTTCAGATTCTGTGTCTCCCTGTCTCTCTGCCCCTCCCCCGCTTGTACTCTGCCTGTCTCTCTCTCTTTCTCTCTCTCTGTCTCTATCTCTCTCTCTCTCTCAAAAATAAACATTAAAAAAATAAAAATTTAGCAATATAGCATTGAAATCAGGACAGAAATTCATGAATATAACACAGTGTATCAGTTGCTATTAGAGTGTACTGATTGCATTTTATTGCTGAATATATCATAAACTGTCCACAGAAGTAAATTCAAGTGACATTTCTCAGGACCGGGCTGTGAGAATAAAGGGAGACATCAAACCCAGAAGTAGGTGAATTTGCTTCTCCAACTGATTACATGCCAATGTCCTTTAGGGACACAATTGCCTAAAATTATCAAAAGGCTCTAACATGAGCCACTTGCTAATTGCTGTTAACATTATATCAATTTAATTTAAAATTAGAATATGAAAAGTATACAGATATTATGGGATTCGGATAGTGGAGAGGTAGAGAGAATACATGCTTTAGAGACATATCTGAACACATACATACATCCCCAAATCTGGCTCTTGTATTGCTTAGCAGCATGGTGGAGTACTCTGAACTCAGTTTTCTTATCTGTGGAATGGGGACAATAGTAGTTCCCATCTCACAGAGTTGTTGTGAGGCTTGCAAGAATTATTTGATAGGAGATGTGTCCAACAGTGCCTGACACATAGAAAGTGCTCAACAAACATTTCCTATAATTTTTATTTATCTTTGTATTGATTAGCTTGTCTAGCCTCAGGTTTGGTTTTGTTTTGTTTTTGCAGATGAGGATTAGACATATTGGACACAGCCTATCTGAAACAGTATCTGGTGCAAAGCAGGTGCAAATCAATGCTTATCACCTATTATTAAAATTATCATTATTATTTTGCATTACATTCAACTAGACAGTCTTTCATTTATAATTTAAATGGCTCTGCAGTCATATATTCTGCATTTTTCTTTATGTTCCTAATCTATTTTCATGAGGCTGTAGGTATGACCATGGAAACCAATTAGCACTTTCTTAGCTTGCATTATTCAAAAGATGTCATATTCATCAGATTGCAAATTAGAGTTTTCAGTCACTGAAGGGACAGCACATACTTAGAGCACACTTTAATAGCTTCTCAGTTTGTATAGAAAAGCCTGAAACCGTTCCTCTTTTAAAATGCAAATCACATTAAGTTAATATCTGTACACAAAGACCTACCTGCTTAAGAAGTTTGAGAGCTAATTTAGCTTTGAAGATAATTTGCAGGAATGATTAGGCCTGCAAGGAATTATATTTGACCTGAAAATTTCATATTGGATTTGCCCATATTTACCAAAGTCACTTTTGTCATTATCTCCCCGTGTTTCTGTTGCTCTAGACACATTTATATCAGCTTTTTCTAAACAGTGTTTTTTTGTTTGTTTGTTTTGGTTTTGGGTTTTTTTGAACACAGTATCCCTTAAGTTAATCATATATGTTCTTAGAATAAAGGAGTTTTATATCAAGTAAATTTAAAAATGCTGTGCTAAAAGACTGAAGAGGGTTACTTTACTGTAGGACTTCTCAGTGCCTTCATTAGTCCTCAAGGCCCTTTGGGAAGACAGATGTTGCCTACAGCTTTCCCACACTAATTTGAATGCAAGAGTTTTTTTCATGGAACACCTATTCACAGCTTATCAGATGTTGTGCTCCAAGAAACACAGCTGCATAATTTAGAAAATGCTGATTGGGAACAAGAACAGCCAAGTATTTTTCAGAGAAATACATGAGTGACTGTCTTGGGGAGACTGGGTGGCTCAGTTATTAAGCCTCTGACTTCAGCTTAGGTCCTGATCTCACAGTTCATGAGTTCAAGCCCCACATTGAGCTCTGCAGCTGGAGCCTGCTTGGGCTTCTCTTTCTCTCCCTCTCTCTCTGCCCTGTCTGGGTGTTGTCACTTTCTCTCTCTCTCTCTCTCTCTCTCTCTCTCTCTCTCTCTCTCAAAATAAATAAATAAACTTTAAAAATACATGAGTGTGGGGCGCCTGGGTGGCGCAGTCGGTTAAGCGTCCGACTTCAGCCAGGTCACGATCTCGCGGTCCGTGAGTTCGAGCCCCGCGTCGGGCTCTGGGCTGATGGCTCAGAGCCTGGAGCCTGTTTCCGATTCTGTGTCTCCCTCTCTCTCTGCCCCTCCCCCGTTCATGCTCTGTCTCTCTCTGTCCCCAAAATAAAATAAAATGTTGAAAAAAAAAATACATGAGTGATTGTCTATATATATGGTCCACTTTTCTCCCCCAATCATAGGCCTGTTTTCTAACACATACATCTGTAGGCAGGCATGTGGTCTTCATGCAAATGAATACTCAGTCCTACATGCACACTTTCCACCCATGCACGTTATGCTCCTATGTAACATGCAGTTACCCACCCCTATTTCTCCCATCCCTCACCCCCTGTCCATACGCATTGCCAACCCTGTGGCATTTTATATTCACACCATGACTGGTGTAGACACCAGTTTGTGAAATTTGTATAGAAATGTGGGAAATGAGTGACAAAATACATACTGTATCCTTTATGGGCATTGACTGATTCATTTTCAGCTGACATAAGTGGACATACATTTATTTTTGCAAATTATAACTACTGCAAACTGAACTTTGCTGTTCCCCTGAAAGCTGTGCTTTTTTGGTGCTTTTCATATCTTTGTTAAACTAAGAACCATCAGACACTCTTAATGCAGCAGAAGCTAGAAATCTGAGCATCTTTTTCAATTCATCCTTTCTAAAATTCTTATCTGATTATGATCTTTTCCTCCTAAACAATAGAGACAGTATATTCCTTCCCACCCCCCTCCACATGAGCATGTATATGAACATATGTGTGCAACAACCTCAGCCAAGGTATACAAGATTGTAAGTCTGCTTCTTCAGCCTCATCTGCAACCACACACATTACCCTTGACACTGATACCTCTTCCTTCATCATTTACAGGGGCTTGTGCACACTTTCCACTTTGTAAAGGTGGAGTCCAGTCCTACACTGATAACCAGTTATTTTCCCTCCACTTTTGGGCATCTTTTACCCACGGAATAAGTCTTACCCATCCAGAACACCCTGGTATTCTTCAAATTTACTCCCTCTGGGAACTTAGATACAGCAGTCTCCAGAAATGTTAGTGAAAAGTTCTGGTCACCACCCCAACTCAGTCTTCTCGATTTCCTATGACCAGATGACCATCAGGCTTTTGAGTGGTGCCTGAAGAAGCAGGTCAGAACGCATCACCCTGTCAACTAACAGAGGATTAATGTTCACTGGGAGGTCACCATTGTTTGTTTTGTTTCCAGTGAGGTTTGACTTTGCTGTTCTATTTATACATTGTCTGTCCCACTGAATATATATATATTCAGGAATATATATATTCAGGAATATATAGAAAGTTACCTGCCCCTTGACAATGTATCCCCCACTTATAGTATGCTCTAGTTGAGGATTATTTACCCTAATCTATTAAGTGAAATTAATTGATGTCTATAATTCTGTGGCATAGCATGGCTATCTTATAGTACAAGTGCATTTGAAAGAGATTGTTTGCGATAATATTTCAGTAAGGTACAGAATTGTCAAGAAATTAAGACAAATACTATTTTATTAATAGAAGCTAGGGAAACTAGAAAATATGCAAAAATGTGATAAAAGGTTTTAAGAATGCAAAGAGAAGGATGAGATCAAAGGTAAAAAGAGAAGATGTAGAATAAGAAAGAAGAAAGAATAGTCAAGCTTATTTTGTGGTACTTAATTAGATATAGTACCAATATATGCAAATTACTTTCCATGTATGCACGCTGTTTTGTAGGCTGTGCTACAATGGGGGATAGTTATTTCTAGTAATGGGCCCAACCTGTTTCATGGATGATCTGTTGGGTTCCTCGGTCAATGCACTTAAGCTCATTAGAATAAGAAATACCTAATAGAAATACCCAAATACCTAATAGATAAATTAAGTAATTAAGGAGTCTTCTTTCTAACACTGTGTAACACTGATGAATTTGTTACCCTATGGGGTAGTTTTACTATCTTGCATATAAAGTAAGTTTTTTTAAAAATTAACTGTGTTACTGAATGAGGATTTAATTGAACCTGATCTCAGTGGTACTGGGCATATATTACATTATTACAAGCAAATGAAATGTCCAAATTTGCTTGTAGATACATGCTGAATATTACTTCTTTCTTTTTTATTTATTTTTTTTTTAATTTTTTTTTCAACGTTTATTTATTTTTGGGACAGAGAGAGACAGAGCATGAACGGGGGAGGGGCAGAGAGAGAGGGAGACACAGAATCGGAAACAGGCTCCAGGCTCTGAGCCATCAGCCCAGAGCCCGACGCGGGGCTCGAACTCACGGACTGCGAGATCGTGACCTGGCTGAAGTCGGACACTTAACCGACTGCGCCACCCAGGCGCCCCTTTTTTTTTTTTTTTTAATTTTTTTTTTCAACGTTTATTTATTTTTGGGACAGAGAGAGACAGAGCATGAACGGGGGAGGGGCAGAGAGAGAGGGAGACACAGAATCGGAAACAATGCTGAATATTACTTCTTTCTTATGTTCAAATATGTAAGTTAGAAAGGAAATAAGCACATTCCTTTAAAACTTAGTATAAAAATTGATTGTTAAAAACAAACTTGAGGTGCCATAATAAACTTAGTCTAATCCTCAACCATCCATTGAAGAGCAGAGCAGATAACTTGAATTTTATTTTATTTTATTTTATTTTATTTTATTTTATTTTATTTTCATTTTATTTTTATCTTTCTCAACATAGATGCAGTCTCCCTATTTCAAAGCAGGTTTGAAAGTTTCAATCCTAAAATTAAAAATGTTGTATAGTGGGTATTATTTTTTTCTTATCTAGAATCAAACTGAAGATTTTCCAAGGACTTACACAGTAAGTAGGAGAGACAGTCTCTATAGGTCCTTGGGTTTGCTTGTTTGTTGGGCAGACTGCCAACTAACACTAAATTTCCTGACTATTGAGACATACCTCTAGTACCACTAAAAATGAATTGCTTCTATGACCAATTCTATTATTGCTTCTATGATATATCCTTTAAAGTACTTTGAGGCTGTTAGGCCTGTTGGTGTAACATTGGAAGAAGTTAGAGTACTGTTACTTTCACCAGGGGTGTTAATTACTTTGCTTAAATTTCCCCATTAGTAAATTGCATTTACTAATGATAATACCATTGAATGAAATTAAATAATGGGTTCATAAGCTGGATTTTAAGTAAAGGATCCTTTTATATTTTAATAGAAAAAAATTTCTATCTACTCTTTCTTTCATGTATCCTTTCCTTCCTTAAACCTCCACTAGTCCTTGAAACAAGTACTATTCAATTGACCTTCTTTCCTGTCAAATTTATTTGAAGAATATATTGAGACAATAAAGGATATATAGGAAGAAATGGTAAAAACACATATAACTGGTTTCATAGTATTTATCATAAAATTTATTGTTTTCTCAGAGATTGTTTTTTTTTAATTCTTTGAGTTCAAAAATTATTGTCATGGACATGATATGGCAACAAAATTTTGTGTTTCAGGACTAAAGTGAGTAAAAGATGGGAATACATATTTTTGGAGAGTGTTTTTCCTTTTTCACACCCTACAGGTCCATTCCTTAATGAAAGCTTTGTGAAACTTCCATCTCATGTCTTCTCTACAGAGAGGTGGAGTAAGAAAGGAGGACTGATGAATTTCTAAGAGATAAGGAGTGTTTTCTTCTGGAGCTGATTGTAACACTAGAATCATGGACAACTCTGAAGCTAGAGAGGCAAATAATGGATAACAAGCAACATTTTATAACAGCACATGAATACTCATTCTGGGAAAAAGTTCCCCTTTCTATTTTTGAGCCATGTATATTAATAATCAGCACATAAAGCTGAGTCACAAGGGTCCAATGTAGACTATAGGATGGTTGGGTAAATTATCTCTTATGTTAGCTGGGACTGGAACCCAAGACACATCATTCCAAAGATGGTGGTCCGTTCTGCCATTAACCTTAGGAAGGAACCGTGTGTGCACTCTTCAGTTTTATTGGGTGCAAAAAGAAGACTTTGAATTCAATGATTAGATGAACTCCAAGGTTCTTTAGTGCTAAAAGGCTGAGGATTGTCTCCATCTATGACAATAGATGAGAGGTAAGGGAGTTACCTTAGAGGGATGGGGTGAGGGTTGCAGGCAGAGAGAGGTAAGGGAGTTATTTTTTGTATTACCTGGAGGACCTAATTAGTGAAGTATACAAGGAAAGGGTATTGATTTTTATTGGATAACTTATGTTTTCCTGAAAGACAGCCTTTCCAGAATCAAGTTTAGAGAAGGCTTTACAAATGGAGGTACTTCTTAGAGGTCTGAGGACACCTCACAATCTTCATCTGTAATTGGGAATGGAGTGCCTCATAACACTGATATTGAGAATTTTAGAAAATAATACATGCAATGCAATTGACATATGCATGGTACATAGTACCCAATAAGTACCGGTCATCATTACCATCATCATCATCAACAACTTGAGTCTCTCATAAAACTAAACCTCAATAGCTTTCTATTTTGTCAAAAATGAGTTTACACCAACTCTAGGCTGTTTATACCTACGTGTCTTTGATCATACACGTTTCCTACCTATGGTCAGCATGGTTCAGTGGGTGATCAGTGCCAGTCATATTTGGAAGGTGACATTTTGAGCAAAAATTTGGAGAAATTAACCCTGCAGATATCAACTGAGGAGTAATGGTGCCAATGGTGGTCTTGCTGCCATAGCCAATGTAAAGAACAGTAAAGAGACTCATGAGACAAAAGTTGAATGAGCAGTACAAGGACAGTAAAAGAAATAAGGCCAAGAAAGTAACATGGGTCTAGATGCTGTAGGAGTGAAAGCCAGTGTGCCTGCTTCATCTTTTACTTCTAGTAGAGCCAGGAGTCATGCCTGGTTTTAGAAGAGGAGTGGCATGCTCTGACTTCAGTTGTGTTGAGAATAGAATCACCACAGGGGGGCAAGAGTGCAAGTAGGAAGCTTTTGCCCCAACCAAGGAGAAGAGTGATGGTGGTTTTTACCAGGGAGGTAGTTCAGAGGTGTTGAGAAGTGGCCATTCTCTGGATATATTTTTTAAAGACAGAATGAATAGGGTTTGGTGACAGCATAGATGTGGCATATGAGAGAAAGGAAACAACAATGAATTCAGAAATTCTGGTTTAGACTTTGAAAGCAATGGAGTTACCGCTAACTTAGTAGGGGGAGGCTTCAGTGAAATAGGTTTTAAGAGAAAGATTGCAAGTCCCCTTTTGAACATTATCAAGTTTAGATGAGATACATTTGTAAGAATGAATTAATAAACTAATGAAGGGGGAAAAAAGTAACCATATGAAGTTTAGAAATGTTTTAAACTACAGTCAAGAGAAGCAAATGTAAGTAAATAGAATTATCATTAAAGTTTTAAAATCTGTTGATAAAAAGATATTTTAAAAAATTTTAATATTTATTTTTGAGAGAGGGAGAGACAGAGGGTGAGTGGGGGAGGGGCAGAGAGAGACACACACACAGAATCCAAAGCAGGCTCCGGGCTATGAGCTGTCAGCACAGAGCCCCATGCAGGGCTCAAACTCATAGACCATGAGATCATGACCTAAGCTAAAGTTAGATGCTTAACTGACTTAGCCACCCAGGAGCCCCAATAAAAAAATATTTTAGAAAGAATCTTTTCAAGGCTCTCCATCAAGTCCTCTAACACTTCAATTTATTAAGCAATAACAAGATGGGGAAGAGAAAGTATAATAACATTAAAACCATAATGGCTTAAATAAAACCACATTGGGATGAGGAATAGTAATTTGAAACTATAGAAGACAATCCATGTAAAGGAAAACACTCCTGAGTGTTTCTCCCTTGTCATTCACACAGAACGGTTCATTTCTGACTTTTGGTCACCAAATGTGTGGGATGCCTGTGGAATCGAGATGCCTCATCCTCCCAGTACATGGATGTGTTCACCAACCCAGAAGTTATCTGAACCTTGTACTTTTGAGATTTTTGTGGAGGGTTAATCACATAGGCAGGAACGGTCATTCACCCAATTTCTAGCCCCTCTCCCCTTCATGGAAGATAGAGTGTGAGCCTGACAATTCTAAGCTTCTAACCGTGTCTTGTTCTTTCTGGTGACCAACCGCCATCCAGGAGCCCACCAAACATTGCCTCATTCGAACAAAAACACTCTTATCATCCAGGAAATTCCAAGGGATTTAGGAGCTCTGTGTCAGGGACCAGAGTCAAAGACAAAATATTAGAGCAAAAGATGCTCTTAGTGCTCTTAGTACTTAGGAAAATACAAGGGAACCAGGCACAGAATAAAACATATATTTCTATTATTTTGCAATCAATAAAGCAGATGATAAACCCAAGAAATATTGCAGATTTCAGAAAACTAGTACCTGTAGTCCCTCACCTCTTCCACTGTCTTTCACAACCAGGACCACCAACAACACAATAATAGCAATTACTGAGTGCTTTCTCAGACTGTCTCATTTACGCCTCAAAAAATCTTACACGGCAGGTAATATTATTATCACTATTTTACAGATAAACAAAATTAAGCTTAGAAGTGTTAAGTAAATTGTCCAATACCACATTTCTGGTAAGTTCCAGAGAAAATGAACAAAAATAGAATGGATGAGAGAGAAGATAATTTATGGGCACAGCGATTTTTAAGGATGCAATAATAGACTTATTTCAAGAACGATGGTCCAGATTCAGTAATCAAAGCCCTATTAAGGTAGACCTTTCCAGACATCTGCAAATGTAATTGAAATGGGTTCTCTATGAATACAGCAAAGGTAATGAATAATGACCAATATTGAGTTGTATTCTAATATTTTTAAAGTTAGAGGTTTTAAAGTGTTACAGACTGAATGTTTGTATCCCCTCAAAATTCATCTTTTGAAGTCCTAAACCCCGTCTGTAATGTTATTTGGAGATGGGGTCTTCGGGGAGCAATTGGGGTTACATGATGTCATAAGAAGGGGCCCTCATGATGGCATTAGTGCCCTTTATAAGAGACACCAGAGAGCTTACTCTTTCTCTTCATCATGCAAGGACACAATGAGAAGGCAGCTGTCTACAAGTCAGGAGGAGATCTCTCACAAGAATCTGACCATGCTGGCATCAACCAAATTGTATTTTATGGCAGCCTGAGAAAACTAAAACAAAGAGTTACTGGACTTTGATAGAATTCTTAGAATAGATTTTCAAATCATTTTTTTTATTTCATCAACTGTATTTTCTTGTTGTAACCAGTAAGAATTAAATTCTAAAAGTTACCACCATTGCTGCAGCCACAGACATCAGTCTCTGTTCTTTAGGATAGGGTTTCAAGAATAAGTTGTCAAGAATAAGGCCTACTTCAAGAGATACCAAGTGAAAATTAGAAGAAGACAAGAGGGTAAAGCTGATACTATGTTTGAGAATGCTTAGTAAATCCAGGATAAATTAAATATAATATAATAGTTTATGTAACTGGTGGAGATAGCATTTGTCAGATTGCTTGCATCTACAGGACTATATTGCTGTGATAGTCTCTGTGGCTTATACTCATGAACTTCCAAATTATAATGTGAAGGTATTTTATATTTAGATGTAGTCCATACCAGAACTGCCGCTGGAAATAGAATTTCTGAAGGATTCTGGGGATTCTGAAGGGAGCTATGGGAAGAAGCTTTTCTGTCCTTCACAGTACCAAATGATGCCTTGGATGCGATTCAGAAAGCAAGGAACTCAGCACGGAAGTGCTTTGTAAGCACATCTTGGATCAGAACATTTCAGATTATATGTGGTACTTAATGGAAGAAGATGATGCTGCTTACAAGAAATAATTCTCTCAATATGTAAAGAAAGTAACTCCAGACATGGAAAAGATACACAAGAAGGTTCATGCTGCTATAGGAGAGAATACAGTCTTAGAACAAAGTTTAAAAGAAGAGATGAAATGATTCCCAAATGTCTCTTGCTCAGAACAAAGATCCCGTAGTCCAGAAGACCAATTGCCTCAGAGCTCAGGAGTAAGCTGGGAAGGACTAAACTAAAACCACAATTTTTATGAAGACTTTTCAGATAAGAATGATAAACAAATTGACAAACAACTAAAAATAAATTACACCATTTATATTTTGTTTTTCAGAAATGAATTTTAAAAAATCAGATGTGGCCTTCCGATTTTTATTGTTCTTAGACCAACTTCAGCATGTCTGATGACTTGTGAGGTGGCCTTTGAGCCTGTTGCTTAAACTCTTTGGGTATCCGTTTCTATGAAATGAATTAGATGGTATTTATTCACTGGTCTAAACATTCTCTGACATTATTCAATCCTAACAGTGACTTATGAGGAGTTTATCTGAGAAAAAAGGAGAAAATAGCTGCCTCCGAGGTTATTTAAAACTAGTGAAACTTTTATTTGGAACACATACATCAATATAGTTCTCAAAAATTTCCAAGACATTATATAGCAATTGCTCTTGAATTGAAAATTTTACTCCTGTGACCTTTAATTTTTACTGTTTTTCTACTTCCTGCCAAAACCCATTCTTTTTCTTATATGGATTCTTTTCTTAGAGAAGTGATAAGGACCTTTTAATTACTAGTAGGTAACCTGTCTTATAATCAGAAATCTTAGAATAATCTTTAAAAGGGTTATATTTGGAGAAACAGTGCTTTCTCGTGTACTTTATGTTGAAAAACTGGTGCAGGACATTTGATCTATTCAAATATATCTTCAGAATCTATTTAGCATGAATAAAAGCAGTATACTGAGTATTCTGTTTCCTTGTAGCAGCGTCTTGAACTTTGATTTAATTATTTTTCTTCTTTTTAACAAAAAAATTCTGTAGGAATCTTTATTGTTCTGTCTAGACTTCTTTACTGGTGAATCAGTCACATCTTGACCTCTAAAATAATTACCAGATGATTTAGGAAGGCAGTGTTAAGACTATATAGCAGAACAAGATAAAGTCAGAAAATGAGAAATTTCAGGTCTTTATAATATTTTAAAATTAGTGCTGCCCTAGCTAAATTGAGTTTCCTTATTGTGGCAGTAATCATTACTCATTGTGACCACAAGAAGTGCTGGATTCCCAGGTCATCCTTCATCCACGTGGTCACCCATCATTTTACCTGTCTGTCTACTCCCTACTCTGGTCCTAGTGCCCTCTGCTCCCCAAATCTCCTCCAATACCTTAAGTCCCTCCTCAACCACAACCCCATTCTCAGTCAGTTCTCTTTATTTAATTGGAAGCTGGGTATCTATCTCTTGCAGCCCTGCCAAGTGGTGTAGGATGAACATCTTCTGAAAATGCTCCTAATTTGAGGCTTATGTCCTCAGACACACCTTTGGATTCCCTGCCTTACCAGGGTTATGGAAAGATGCCATTGCCCTCATTTCATGAAGATTTTCACTCACAATGCACTGTCTCTCTTCAATACAACCCCCCTCATGCATCCTGTAATTTAATAGCCATGTAAATCATCTTTTCAGTTCATGGGCCTTTCAGACTTTTCTCTACTTCAGCAACCCACTCCTGGGGTCATCCTCCAGATCTTGTCACTAATCCTACCCCTCCAGAGTCTACATTTTAAGTACTCTATTTTTGGATTTCCATCTCATATCGTGAGGAAGGAGCTGTGCTCCTTCTAGTTGCTCTTTGACTGTACCAAGTCATTGATCCTAAAGTCATATCTTTAACCCTTCATAACCTCCCTTCCCCATATCCACTCTTCTTTTCTTATCCAGTTGCGGTTCCATGATCCATTACTTAGGAATCAGAGAACAATTTCCTCATATATATCCTCATCTCCTGGGCCCCTCTTCAGTTACTATACTCCCTGGGAAAAATAGATAAGTGTACATAGAGGATAGGTAGAAGATAGATAGATAGATAGAAGAAAAGAATAGCCACAACAGCAAAAACACTGGTTAAATTCCTCACTTTGTTCACCTAATCCATGCATGCATCCTTCCAGCTGAGTGAACTGGGATAACTTGATTTCCATGTTTATAGGTTTCTTTTGGGTTCATAATTCTTCAGTACTGTTCTGTAGTCCTATATTTCCCTGGTCCGTTTGCTCTCCCACTCTCCTGGACGGTTATTTTACATCTCTTTCTTCCCAGAAATCTCCCCTCTTCCTAATTCACAGCTGATTTTATCTGGTTTCTGTTTCACTGAGAAAAGGAATTTGGTAATTTCCCATGCTGTATTTACTAACCTACCAGCATACACTCTGCCTGCCTTGCCACTATTACAGATGAACTCTACTTCATGTCTAAAGTCAACTCTTCCACTAGCCTTTTAGATTCCATCTCTTCTCGTCTATCTAAGAATATTATCCCCTCTTACTCTTGTGTCATACATTATTTCCTCTCTACTAGATCATGTCTGTTAACATGAAAAATGCTGCCCAATCTCCCATATCTTCTAACCAATGCTCTATTTCCCTACTCTTCTTTGTAGAAGAACCATTTCAAGAGCTGTCTCCACTTTGCCTCCTCTGATTGTCTTTTGCAACCATTTTCATCAGGCTTTCATCCTATTACTTTACATAAACAGTTCTTGTCATGATCAGGAATAAATTGCCTCCATGTTGCTAAATCCAATTGAAAGTTCTCAATGTTCCTCTCTTTGGCACATCTGTACACTGGATCATTATCTCCTTAAAACACATTCTTTAGAAGGTATCTGAGATACTAGACTTTTTTTGTCTTCCTATTAATAGGAAGCTGGCCACTTCTCTGTTTCTTTTGCACATTATTCCTCATCACACCAACTTCTAAACTGTGAGATGTCCTACATCTGAGTCTAGATACAGAGTTTTCACTCTTCATTCATTCACTCACTTCCACTCAGTCTCAAAGCTTTTGATATCATCTATATTCTGATGTTCCCTGTATTTTTCTCTCTATCCTTGACTGATCCCTTGAACTCCAGACTCTCACATCCAACCACCTGATATCTTTATTCGCCCTTTAAATTAATGCCTCACACTTAAAATGTTCAAAACTGAACTCTCCCTTCCTGTATGCCTCCTTCCTTCCCCTAAAATCCTATGTATCCTCACAGTCTACCCATATCAAGAAATTGCAATTCCACCCTTCTCATTGTTCATGCCATTGTCTCTGTAGTCTCTGATTCCTCTTTCTCTTACTATCTATATCCAACCAATCACAATATCTAGTTTGTCTCCCTTCAGAATAAAAATAGAATCTGACATGTCTTGACTTCATCCTAATTTCTTCTAACCCATTTTGGTGTTTCTCTCTTTGCTTCCCTGCAGTCTGTTCTCTGCACTGCAGCCCAGATTCTCATTTTAAAACTTATGTGTCAGCTTAGAATCTTCTTTCAGTCTTCCATCTCACTCACGAGGCAAATATTTTTAGAGTGTCCTATGGAGTTCTAGATGATTCACCATTGCTTGTGGTAGGCAGACTGTGAAGATGTCCCCTGAGATTCCCAGCTCCCTGGTGTACATGCCATGCATGATACTTTCCCTTTGAATGTGGGTGGGGCCTGTGAATATGATGGGATAGTTACTTCCCTTATTAGGTTACCCCATGTGCCAAAGGTGATGGGATAACCACTAGTCATTATACTAGGTAGCTGGGATAACCTTGTATAAGTTCCCATCTTAGCATACTAGGAAAAGAAACTCTCCTCCTGACCTTGAAAAAGCAAACTGCCCTCTTATGAATTGCCTATGGAGAGGGCCACATAGTAAGAATGTGAGGGTGATCTCAAGGCATGGAGTGTCAGTAGCAAGAAACTAGCTGATAATTGGCAAGAAAAAGGGGACCTCAGTCATTCAGGCACAAGGAAATAAATTCTACCAACAACCTGAATGAGCTAGGAAGTGGACTCTTTCCTAGAGCTTCCATGAGGCAGGAGAATTCAGTGCATCCTACATGATGATTTCATTCTTGTGAGGCCCTGAGCTCAGGACATGATCCATACTTCTGATCTTTACACTGTGAGTTTGTGGTCATTTGTTGTGCAGAAATGTAAAAAGAATGAATACCTCTCTTACTTAGTCTTCTTGTACGCTCTTTCTACCCTACCCAGCTTTAGCCATAATGGTTCTTTCTCCTCCTTGAATATGGGGACCAGGTCCCAAGGCTTTTGGACCATCTGTTTCTTCTGCCTGAAAAGATTTTCCCCCAAGAAAGATATGTGACTTACTTCCTTACTGCCTTTAGGTGTTTGTTAAAATGGCATTGTATTAGAGAGTTCTTTTCTAACCACTGAGTATAAAGTAGCAGCCCCAACCCGATGCTCATCCACCTTCTTTCCCTGCTTAATTTTTCTCCATGGAATTTATCATATTCTAATGTATCATTTATTTATTTGTTGAGTTCAAATTCCATGAGAGCAGGGATTTTGGTTTTGTTTTCTGTTGCAACAATCCTTGTGCGTGGAATAGTGCTTACAACATAGTAGGTCCTTAATAAAAGTTTGTAAATGAATTCATATTTTCTGGTTTTTGAACTTATTTTTAAAGGATTTTTTGGTTTAAAATGTCATATTAAAGGAGAAAAAATATTTTTAAAACCACAACATTTTATAGCTTAATAAAAGAATGTAATGCAGATCCAAATGCAATTAAGCATAAAAATATAGACACTAAGAATTGCTTGGTTTCAGAGTGCATGCCCCATGGTGCAATTTAAAGCTTAGTGAATTTCTTACTACATAGGTTTGAAAAACATTATAGTCTAAAATTATGTTTATACACTGTAAAACTTTGACCATATACTGTATAACTTTTTTAATTCTAGCTTTTAAAAAAAAATCTCTTAGCACTGTTTCCTACCATTAAGGAACTGGCATAAACTACAAAGCACAACACAGATAAAAATATACATAATTCAAAATTTGAGTATTAAGTACTGACCCATCACTAGTATTTATTCCTAATTATTTAATAATTGCCTCCTTTAATTCTCCATGCCTGCTATTTTTGGAATGTTTTCAGAATGTCTTAGAATATTTTGATTGGTTTAGTGACATTTGCAAACCATTCTTGTAAAGAGTTTCTGTTCCAGGAGCATGTCCATTTTGAGTAAGAAAAAAATGGTCTTAAAAATGTATGTATGTATAATCTTTGCTTTCAAATAATGTCTGAAGCAATCTATGCATGACCTCATATGGTTACTTTCTCCCTGCTATTTCCTTTCTCTTCTAATGATCTCTGCTTAGGAGGTGCTCTTTTCCTCTCAATCTTCTTTCTTTCTCTTACTCAAAATAAAAATCCAAACAAATAAATGTAATAAAATAAGTTGACACAACAAAAAGCCTTAGCAATGGTTTCTCTTTTGTAGGTCTAAATGTGAGTAATTTTAGTTGGTAGGTTCATCCCATGAATGAGAATCATTGGTTTGGGAAACTCACTGAACTTCCTGCATGAACACCTTCCTCTCTAGTCTGATGAAATGTTCCCCATGGTTCATGTGGATTTTTTCTCTCATATATGACATTACTATGTCAGCATATATCTTGAAAGTATAGAGCATGGGATAAATTGACACTTTGACTTTGCTGTTTCAAGTCAGTATTGCCAGAAATTGGAAGATTTGGTTCACATAAAATAGGATAACCTTTTAATGATTTGGATTCTCTATTCCCAGACTGAATGGCTGTTTTTATTTGCTGTTAATTTATTGTCAGAGAAAATGGCTGTGTCCTTTCTAATTTATTGTATTTTATAAATTAACATACAGTAAAATTGACTTTTTATTGTTATATGGTTCTATCAATTAACACATGTGTGGATTCTTGTAAACACCACCACAGTCAAGAAACAGAACTGTTTTCACCACAGTGAATCTCTCTCCTACTTCCCTGTTAATTCACACCTCCACCCACCCTAACCCCTCTGACCACAATGTATGTTCTCTATTACCATAGCTTTTTCATTTCCAGGACATATAAATTGAATCATAGAGTATGTATCTTTTTGAGACTGGCTTCATTCACCCAGTCCAATGCCTTTGAAATTCATCCAAGCTATGTGTATCAACAATTTTGGTTTTGTTTTTGTTTTTTAATTACTAAGAGGGATTCCATTATATGGTTGTAAGATAGTTTGTGTAACCATTCACATTAAAGGATATTTTGGTTGTTTCTAATTTGGAATGATTATGAGAGGGCCTTGTAAAATATTCATGTGTAGGTTTTTCTGTGACCCTAAATTTTCATTTCTCTAGGGTAAATATGATTGGAATTTCTGGGTCATATGGTAAGTGTATATTGAGTTGTATAAACACCCAAGATGCTTTTTTTTTTCCCTACCAGCAGCATATGAGAGTTTCAGTGGTTCTGTATCCTCATCAGCCATCCTAAGGCATATAGTGACATCCCATAATGCTTTTAATTTTCACTTCCCTGTTGACCAATGACATTGAATGACTTTCCATGGCTTATTTGATATCTGAATATCCTCTTTTGAAACATGTTGGTTCAACTTTGCCCATTTATTAATTAGGTTGTTCCTTTTTTGGCTGTTGAGTTTTGAGGACTCTTTATGGGCTTTGGAAGCAAATTCTTTGTTAGATACATAATATGCAATTATTTTCTTCTAGTCAAATGCTTGTCTTTTCATTCACATAACAATATCTTTCACAGAGCAAAAGTTTTCAATTTTGATGAAGTTCAAATTACTGATTTTCTTCCTTTTTAGATTTTGCTTTTGTCATATTTAAGAACACTTGACTAAACCCAATTCATGAAGATTTTTTTCTTATATCTATATCTATATCTATATAAAAAGTTTTAGACATTCAGGTCTGTGAAGCATTTTAACTTTTGTTTCAGTTGTGAAGTCAAAGCAAAGGTTCATTTTTTTTCCCAAATGGATGTCTAATTATTTCAATACCATTTGTTGAAAGGACTAGTCTTTTTTATTTAATTGACCATAACTTTGTCAAAAAATAATTGATCATGTTGCCTCTGTATTGTTTCATTTATAAATACATTTTCCCTTTCACCAACACCACATAGTTTTGATTACTGTATATTTACAATAAGTCGTAAAATCAGTAAATGCAAATCCTCCATTTTTGTTCTCCTTTCTTAAAATTACTCTGGCTGTTCTATTTATTTGCCCTGACTTATAACTTCTTGAATTAGCTTATCAATATCTACAAAAGATCTTGTTGGGATTTTGATTAGTATTTTATTAAATGTATAGATCAATTTGGGGAGAACTGGCATCTCTATAAAGTTGAGTCTTCGAATACATGAACACTATCTGTCTTGCCATTAATTTAGAACTTCTTTAATTTCTTCCATCCGCATTTGTAATTTTCAGTATATAAATCTTATACATCTTTGCACTTAGGCATTTTGTTTGTATCTACCATAAATGATAATTTTTTTATGTCAGTTTCCATTTGTTCACTGCTAGATGTTTGTGAGCTGAACTTACATCCTGTGAAACCTCATATAGTAGTTTCAATATCACTCACATTTTCAAAGCTTTTGTTGTATCATTAAGACCTGTCCTTCATCTTTGTCACTCAGTTGACAGTCTGAGACCTGGGGGGTAGTCGAGTCCATAAATTATTTCTCAAAGTCTCTGATATTCTATTTAGATTCATGCATGCACAGCTTGAGGTGAGGCCAGGTATTTATGAACAATATTAAGAAATCCCTTTCCTGACCTCCTTCCTCTTCACACTATCCCTGGCACGTTCCTGTTTCCTGTGGCTTCCCGTTTGATCCTCCAGCCAGAAAGCTGGGGTTTTATTTATTTATTTATTTATTTATTTATTTATTTATTTATTTTTATTTCTGCTATGCAACTGCACCCTCTTCAGGGACCAAGAAGCAGAAGAACAGAGAGAGATAAAAAGTAAAGGGATTCACTCTACACCCTTACGATGTCAATTGCAATCAGAGAGGAGACTTTCCTTCCTTCATAGTATTCAGCCTCCTGCAATTCCTCTTTGCTGTCACTTTTACTGCTGCCCCCACTGGATTACTTGGGGGCTGGGATGTGAGAAAGTGGAAAAAATAAAAATGAAAACCATTCTTCTGAGTGTTGGGAAACCCATTTTATATTCCTTGTGCCAGAATTTGAGGGCTTCTCCTGGAGTTCTCTCTGTTTGCACCATTGACCACCTCTAGGCTTAGGGCTCTGTTGAGTCCAGATCAGGAGCTACCAGAAAGGGGGAAATGGTAAACTCACTGCTGGCTCAGTGGTATTTAAAATTCTGATCTACCCCAATATTCCTGGTGCTATTTACTTTGAGTCTTCAAACAGCTACTCTGTCCATCTGTCCAGGTTTTATAGCTGCATTCGGTGGATGCAGGAGGGTAGAGTGTACTTACTCCCTCTTACCTACAACTCATTATGTACCAGTGGGCAGCTCTTGATATCCTATTATTTTTAATATACGTTTGGTTGCCTACGAATCCTGACAAATTCATTCACAAGATGCCGATCTTGTTTTCTCACCTTGTTTACAGGATATGTCTTAAGTTTAAAGATGTATTTTATACTTCACCTTTACATTGAATCAACAAGTTTCCAAACATAACTTATCATATATTTTTGTAATAAAGTCATGAAGAGGGAAAGATATGCTTTAACTTATTTCTATTAGGATAATTACTTATATTTGAATAGTACTATTTTTAGCAGTAAAGAAGATGCTATGAGCCAATGAGTCTGAAAATTGAAGAAATGTATTTGTGATGTACTCTTGAAGCTTTGTGGCCCAGACTGTACAATATAGTAGTCACTGCCATACATTAAAGCAGTTTTGTACTTACACTTAAGATCTTTTGTTTTTGGTCACATAAATCTTGTGGGATAAGTAGGATGGCTTACTATCTTCATATTTTATAGCTGGGGACATCTTTATAGATGCTATGTTGCTTGCTCATGGTCAAATAGCTGTTTACTGTAAAGTAACCAAGGACTTTGTTACTCAAAGTTCACTGCACTGCTCACTAAACCATACTCTGTTATTTAATGGTGTGTGATGGCATAGATAAGTTTGAACCAAAAACACCAAGTTCCCCAAAACCCTTGACAAGTACTGATATAAGGCCTTTAAATACAGGCTATACTGCAGTCTCTCTGGGCAGGCATTAGACAATGTCTCAGGACCTTTAATAGAGGAAAGAGAATAATATGGTGACATTTAATAATAGAGGAAAGAGAGTAATATGTACTTTAATAAGAAAGCCTGACAGGAATGCCTGGGTGGCTCAGTTGGTTAAGGGTCTGACTCTTAATTTCAACTTAGGTCATGATCTCACAATTTGTGAGTTCAAGTCCCACGTGGGGCTCCATGCTGATAGTGCAGAGCCTGCTTGGGATTCTCTCTATTCCTCTCTCTCTGCCCTTATCCCACTCATGCTAGTGCTTGCTCTCTCTCTCTCTCTCTCTCTCTCTCTCAAAATAAATAAATAAAAACTTAAAAAAATAAAATAAAAAAAGAAGAAAACTTGGGACGCCTGGGTGGCTCAGTCAGTTGAGCTGCCGACTTTGGCTCAGGTCATGATCTCACAGCTCGTGGGTTCAAGCCCCACATCGGGCTCTGTGCTGACAGCTCAAAGCCTGGAGGCTACTTTGGATTCTGTGTCTTCCTCTCTCTCTGCCCCTCCCCTGCTCACACTCTGTCTCTGTCTCTCTCTCTCTCAAAAATAAATAAGCATTAAAAAAAATTTAAAAACAAAAAAAAAGAAGAAAACTTGACATGGATGGAATGCAAGAGAAGGCTCATGGAAGGTGAAAGTAGGTTCTTCAAGCGTAATGAAACAGAGGTGAAAAAACTGCTTGGGATGTTACCGTTGTGAAGGGACGTGTGTAAGAGACATTCTAGAGGACTAGTCAGCAGGGCTTAATGACTTATCAGAAGGTAGAGGCAAGACACAGGTAGAGATGGAATATTCTATGGCATATTTTTCTTTGGAAATGATATGCTCTTGACGTGTGTGAGTTGGAGTTTGAGGAACAGTTTAGTTTCAAGCTTACAGAATGTAAAATATCAGGACAAAAGGAATTTGGAGTTCTAGACCAGGTTAAAGAATTTCTATCCCTGCTGAAAGAAGTTAGAGTAGGGAATGTAGAATTATGATAGATCCTCATACACGGGATACTTGAATTGTAATTATGGATGGAATTTCTGAAGGTGAGCTTTATAATGAGAAAACCAGAGACCAAAACTTGGAGCGTATAAGCTATAATGTTAAGAACTACTGAAAGTTTTATGTAAGTAATAGTTTGAAAGTATTTTATGGCTTCTGACATTTATGAATTTCAGCCAGAATAGAGGTGTGCTTAGTTATACATACTTAAATAGAACTCTCACTTCTTTCAGCCCTGAGTAAATCTAGCATCGCCAGGTAAAATGTATTCACCAGAAAGATCGTCAGGATGCACTCACTCACTAACTCTATTTGTTTACCTTTGTTTATTTTCTTGTCTGGGTGAAATTTGTATTTCTCAGGTCCATGTCTAGACAGTTTAAATGCAAGGCACGTCTCACAGCTGAAGATCCTGTGCATAGCACAGGACTACTTTATATTCACAAAAACTGGCAGTGCTAATGATGGTTTCTCCCTAGATGTTTACAGAGTCATTTGTTGGTTTGCATCTCTGTGGCATTTCCAAAACAGAGGAGTTATTTATATGCTGCTGTTTAACATTTCCAGAGTTTCTTTTTTTTCTTTTTCTTTTTCGTTTTGCTCTAGTAAGGATAGTGTAGTAGGTGGTGAAGAAGTCTAGAGGAAGAGTCATTAAATTTTCCTTTGTTAGAAGACTGTTTTACACTCCCTTTCATTCAGTCCTCTAAAAGTGTATGTTTCTGCATGTGATTGAATATTTCATTAGAAAGCATTAGGGGAGGTATTTTAAAGGCAGATTTTAAAGAACCTTAACCAGTAATCTACTCTGCATGCTGAAAATCTGAGTGAGAAAGGAATGTAGACTTGTATTGCTGAAAATCTCGTTTGCCTTCCATCTTGTTGGCATGGTTAAATATTAGTGCACAGAAGCCTCCCCCCCCCCACAAATCTTATTTGCAGAGGATACATTCCAAGACCCCCAATGGAAAATGTGGATAGTACCAAACCCTATATATACTATGTTTTTTCCTATACATACCTACCTATGGAAAAGTTTAACTTATAAGTTAGACACAGGAAAAGATTAACAAGAACAATAATAAAACAGAGCAATTATAATAATATATTGTAATAATTGCTATGTGAATGTGGTCCCTGTCTCACAGAATATCTTACTGCATTGTACTTACCCTTCTTCTTGTGATGATGTGAGTTGATAAAATGCCTACATGATGAGATGAAGTGAGGTGAATGACAGAGGTATTGTGACCCAGGCTACTGTTGATTTTCTGATGATATGTCAGAAAGAAGAACATCTGTTTTGGGACCACAGTTGATGATGGGCAACCAAAACCTCAGAAGGCGAAGCTGTGAAAAGTGAAACCAAGGATAAGAGGGACTACTATATTTGCTGAATTTAACTAGGAACTTTGATGTTGTGATCAAAATATTTTATCGGCCATGAACTATTCATCTTTTACTTCTCTTACAGATTTCAGCATTAAACAGTGGTAATGACCTGTCAAGTGACTGAAATGGCAGTTTTTTGTTGTTGTTGTTCATGTAGATTGAGATAGTTATTTATTACTGCAGCCTGTTCTTATTGCCATATAAATTCCTAGGAAAGTGTGTAAAGATCACTTTTGTTTCTTAGCTCAGTCAAATTTGTATCCTTGTAAAAATGCCAAGATGCTGTGCTGTAAAGGCAGTAAAATATGTATGTATGCATTGGATATTATAAGAAAAACTAGTCCTTTTATTTGACTCCAAGCGTTAAGGTATTTGCCAGGTTTCTCATGACTTTGGCTTCTTTGGTTTGTTTTGGGGGAAGGTAAGATGGGAAGGTGGGAAGTGAGGGGAGGCTAGAATGTACCTGATATTTTCCCCAAGGCTGTATCAGCCCGTGATGGCCTATGGTGCCCATGATAGAATCATATGATGCAATCACAGGGGTGACCAGAGCACTGGGCTTGAGTGCTGGTATTAGAGAATAGCTACTAGAGACCAACTCTTTGTTTTGCAGCGAAGAAAACTGAAATCCAGAGAGCTGAAGTGATATCTCATTGGTCACATAGCTAGTTAGCAGTTGAACTGCAAGTAATACTTGGATTTCTTGGTTCCTAGCCCAGACATGTCTTCTATATATCTTCCATGCAGACACAGTGATTTCCGCTAGATAAAATTCAGTAGAATTTTGGTGATAAATAATAGTTAAGCTATTATTACTAGCCTCCTGAACCTGATGGGTGATAAATTGAAAGCATAATTAAACATTTAATTATGAATGTTTTTTCTAAATGTGTAGGAAATCACCTTTGAAGTAGCCTTTGGAAACATGAAATAGATATTTCAATCATGTCTCCCCTGACTGAAAAGGAGTGTTGAATACCCACACTCTGTGTGTGTTAAATTGTTGCAGAATAAATAGAAAACACCTTCTACCTTTTATGTTCTAGTTCATCGACAGGGTGAACCATACTTTAGGTGTCTTGGATTCAGCTCTTGAGTTTATAATTTGGATGCCCCATTCTTTGTCGTCCACAAATCTCAGATGAAGAGACTTGCTTTAGAGTAGTTAGAGCTCCCTATCCAAAATTGTTTCGGAAAAAAAAAAGATTTTAGAATCATTCTAGAGTCCCTAGATTGAGCAAGCTCCTTGCTTTGATTCTAATCTGGGACTATTTGGAAGCCTATAGGAGATAAAATGAAGTAGGAAACCCTGAAGGCATTAAAATTCTTTAAAAAGTAGCCAGATAATTGTTTTAAAGGGAATAGAGAGAGCTATAGTTCAGAAGCTTACTCTCATAGTACATCGCTTATTCATTCACTTTTGCACTTTAGAAGGTTCAGCCGCATTGTAATTAGTTATAAACCTGTGTTCTTTGAGCTACTAAGAGTGTAAGCTTCATAATATCATCTGTTAATTCTAATTCTTTGCATCTCTGGTGAGCACTCAATCACTGTTGAAATGCATGTGCCATGGGATCCTGTAACCTCTTACTATATAGTCTTAGCTGCCTATTTTAGTAACATTCCTGAAGAGGATCGAATTAAATATGATACATTAACGACATCACAGTCTATTCCTGCTGCTGCTGTGGCTACTCTTACCACCGCTGCTGGTACTACCACTACAGTTACTACTACGACTATTCCTGCCACTGCTGTACCACTAGGACAAAGAGGAGGGCTGGCAGGAAAGAGCATTCATCTCATAGAAGGCATTGTGCTGAGCACTTGACATAAATCATGCCACAATTTAATCCTTACAAGAAAATTCTCAGTCTCCATTTTACAAAGTGTCATGAGGTTAAGTTCTTTGCCCAGGTCATGCAGCTAGCAGGTAGCTCAAAACTCCTGCTTTCACGCTTTTAACAACTATGGCATATATTGTTTTATTACTCAGTCCTGCGGTGAGGGGTGGGGGTGTGAAAAATGTACCCTCTGCTTCAAAAAATTATGGCATTATTTGGTTTAGTGCATTGAAAAAATGTAGACAGTAACACATAGGCTTTGCATTCCTAGAAATTCAGCTAGCTTAATTTGCTCAATCAAAACATTTCTAAACAACTCCTATGTGAAGAAAAAGATGTCTGTAATTGTTATTGATGATCCACTTGGGGGAAAAAGAACCTGCAAACCTCTAGAAAAAGCTGAGTAGTGCCAATGAAAGCGCTTATTAAACTCTTTAATTAATAACTATCAGTACTGAATAACTGTGCTGAGTTAAGTCACATCATGATTTATGACAAGTTAGTATGTCATTTTCAAGTGGGAAAATGGCATAATGAATTTTTTAAAACTATCCCAGAATTGGAGCTGGTGCAGTTTTTCACAAATCATAGATTATAATGCCATCCATATACGTATCTTCTTTATGATGAATGTTTAAAGTTTCTGTATTAAAATTTCAAATAATTGAGTCAATATGATTTCCACTGATTTTAAAGTCACCAAAAAGCATTTTATTTCATATGTTACTAAGAAATCTTAATACACCACTTAACAAGTAAAACACTTTTCTTTATGTACACATTTTTATTTTATTACATTATGACATTGGGTATGCATTTGTCGCCAAAATTTTACTCTTTCAATTTTCTTAGAAACATACTTCAAAGGGTATACTTTATTATTTTTGTTTTTTGAGAAATACCTACCATGATCTAGTAACATAATTGGGTTTCATTTTCACCTAACACATTCATTATTTTAGTTAGCATTTTGCTAAACTACTTTATAAAAATGTTCCTAATCCTCTTTTCTGACTTCTTTAGTAATAATATCATGACACTTAGAAGGAATTGGTTGAAAGAAATACACTATTTGTATCCTAGTTAAAGATAAAAACAAATTTCAGAAAAAAACATGATGGAAGAATATGAAGCATTGCATTTCTGTTAGTCAGTTAGACCTAGAAAGAAGTTATAGCAAAATGGCATGCCTAGGAGGTGGCTTGCTACCTATTTTCAAAATAAGATTCAAGGGGAAAATATCATTATGTGTCACACTGTTCCAATGGTATGATGGCACTATTTATTCTATGTCTTTTCTTGTCCTGGAAAAGAAATTAGAGAACCTTAAAGGATGGTGGTTATTAATTTTATTTTTATCTTTCAATATTGTTAATCAGAAAATTCACTGAAGACATTAATGATGGCAAAAATCTTTAACAAAATTATCATCATCATTAAATAGAGACGTTTTTCAGTGACCAACAGACTTGAAGGAGCTAGAAACCTGGATTTCTCGTTTTGCCATTTTGTTACCTTAATGTTTATTTATTTTTGAGAGAGAAAGAGACAGAGTATGAGCTGGAGAAGGGCAGAGAGAGAGGGAGACACAGAATCCCAATCAGGCTCCAGGCTCTGAGCTGTCAGCACAGAGGCGGACACGGGGCTCAAACCCACAAACTGTGAGATCATGACCTGAGCTGAAGTCTGGCACTTAACTGACTGAGCCACACATGCACCCCGCCATTTTGTTACCTTAGATAAGACTTTTCATCTTTCTGAGTCTCTGATTCTTTATTTGATTAAGTTATAGGTTGCACTAAATTATCTCTAACGTTAATTTCTGTTCTGCATGTACCTTAAATTTCTTCAGCTTACTGGAAGAGAATCTCCTTTACCTCGTCTCTTAGAAAAATGAAGGGCTCCTGGGTGGCTCAGTCGGTTAAGTGTCCGACTTCGGCTCAGGTCATGATCTCACAGTCCGTGGGTTCTAGCCCCACGTCTGGCTCTGTGCTGACAGCTCAGAGCCTGGAGCCTGCTTGGGATTCTGTGTCTCCCTCTCTCTCTGCCCCTCATCCACTCACACTATGTCTGTCTCTGTTTCTCTCTCAAAAATAAATAAACATTAAAAATAATTTTTTAAAAGAAAAATTATGTGAGGGAGAAGGCACAGAATCAGATTTTGTGGCCAGTGGTCCAATCAGAGAGGAATATAAGGATGCTTATACTCTCTTCTATTTTATTCAGCTGTAATCTCTATAACAGATTTGTACAACATTCCATGCAGTTGGCATAGAGGAGCCATGGTTTCTGCTGTTGTGGGGGATGTGGTGTTGCCAAGCAGGACACCAATCCATGATTTTTGTGTCTACTCCTAAGAGCCAGGAGGAGGTGTCCCCTTCATGAGGTAGCTTTTGACACTCCATATACTTACCTCTTAAGTTTGTGGTTAACTCTTTTTTAAAATTAAAAATAATACCAACACTATTAACTTGTTTTGATGTTTTTTATGCAGATTTGTTTAATTAAGACCAATGAAGGTAAATAGCACTATTTGTGGTTTTCAGAAACAAACATGTTTGGCATAATTTTAAGGAGAGAGAAGATTCTTACCTTTCCATTTCATTTATTTTTGGTTGCAGAACTTCAGATGGTGGCAAAGTTGTTGGCACCATAGAAGTCAGTGTCGTGAAGATGGGGGAGATTGAGGATGGGGAAGCCGACCACATCACGACAGATGTGCAGGGACAAAAGGTAGGGTCTCAGTCAGCATAATGCACAAATTAAATTAGAAATGATCAATTTTGCCAGATGCCTGAATTATCAACACGTCTGTGCAGTATGAAATCTCATTATTTAAAGGCAAAATGAGAAGTCAACTCTGGAATGGGATTGCCAGAAGTATGTTTCATCCACTGAACCAAAGTGTCTGTTTGCATGGAACTATGCAAAGCCATGCGCCGTTCAGAAACACCTTCTTCTTCGCCCTGGCTCCTGTGTTGACACTGCCTCCTCTCAGTTGGAACAAAAATATTGATCACTGTTGCATTCTGCCCTAATTAACCCTAAGCAAAATGCACAGGAGATTCTGGGAGGGCTATTGCCAAAAGTAACCACTTCTCTACTCTCAAAACCCTCTTTAGAAAGAGACGCGAGTTGAATTTAGATTTCATCTTTATGTGAAGGAGAGCAGATTTGATAATGTTGTGCCTGATGAAATTGCAGAGAGAGAAGTAGAAATAGCATAAAATGGAAGGGGCAGCTTTGGAGGAGGGGCAATGGCAGCTAGAGGTGAAGCAGCTTCCTTGAAGGTGAGGATAAAGGTCCCCAGTGGATATCAATAGGTGTCCAGGATTTTTGCTTTCTTTTATCTAAGAAAGAGAAATTTAATATAAGAATTAACTTAAATTCCTGTCTTAGGAATGCAATTGCCTACTTTATTGAGACACAGTGGATAGACTTACAAACTGCCTTTTTTTCAGGAAAGACTTTGTATATACACTATAATTCCTACCTTTTCATAAATAAGCATTCTCTAATGATAAGACCTATAGTGACTTACTTTCTGGCTTAGTGTCCCTTATCTAGGGGCATATTTGATTTTGGATGCTGAGGAAACATCTACATGGGAAATGGTGTTTATCTAATATAACGAATTATTAATTTTATAAAAGAAACGCAAGACTGCCCCTCAAAAGAATATTATTCTTGCCCTAGAATGAGCTTGGGTCTTACCTGCTGCAGCAAGCCTTGTGCTTCTCTGTTCCCCTACTCTCCCTCAAAAAATATCAAAAATCATGAAAATATTCCAAGGAGGCTCAAAGTTCGAATCCATTTGCCTGACAATGTGAGGGCCGTTGTGAGTTTTGCAGCAGATTCTCTTAAGATCTGTGTGTTCAGAACCCCAGTAGTGGCTCTTAGGATGTGTGCACCTGGGACCCCAATTATGGGGTCCCTTCATTCAATCCTTGTTTCCTTTAGAGTTCTATATAAAACTTGTGTTAGTCACTACCACATGAACGCTTGTATCAAGATTAAGGAGGAAAGATTTGGAGGCCAAGTGGGAGACTGAGAACAGAAAAAGGCAGATAATTGTGCCTTGTCCTGTGGCAGTATGCCAGGAGACCAGTAGCAGAAACACTTCCTGTTTCAAAGGAGTACTACTTTGCCTGCTCCAAGCTAATAATAGATTATTATTAGATTATTAGATTAATAGATTAATAGATTATTAGCTACCTCTCTAGTTTTCTCAAAGCTTGCCCACCCCCTGACTCCTTTCCTGGGTTGCTATTATGAGGTAGTACAAATTGAATCATACTCTTCTCATAAACGGAGAACTAGGTACCCAGGAATACACCTCCCCAAAGCCCCACATAATGTTTCTGATTTAGTAATGTGAACTTGAAAAGACTTAACTGCACTGTTCTGGAAATAGGAGGTGGCAGTGTCAGCACGCACCATGTACAAGTCGTAAGTTGACTAAAATGATAAATGTGCTAATCATTGTTGGCATTAGTTCTGTCCTGTCTGGGTTCTTAGTAAACATTGACCTTTCATGCATTTTTAATAAAGTTACTATAAATGTTGTTGGCAATCCTTCAGAATACTCATGGTTCAGTGAAAAACATGTAGTAATGTCCACTAGGTATGACATTTAGAAGAATTACGTGGAAATAACTTTATCTCAGTGGCTTACAAAGCATGATCAGAATTTTCTGGGATGTTTGTTAGAAATGCAAATGCAGGGGCGCCTGGGTGGCGCAGTCGGTTAAGCGTCCGACTTCAGCCAGGTCACGATCTCGCGGTCTGCGAGTTTGAGCCCCGCGTCAGGCTCTGGGCTGATGGCTCAGAGCCTGGAGCCTGTTTCCGATTCTGTGTCTCCCTCTCTCTGCCCCTCCCCCGTTCATGCTCTCTCTCTGTCCCAAAAATAAATAAACTTTGAAAAAAAAAATTAAAAAAAAAAAAAAAAAAAAAAAAGAAATGCAAATGCAGGGACTCTTTTTGCAAATATGCTAAATCCAAATCTGTATGAAGTGTATTAACACAGTCCACGAATGGTGACTTAAGTCCTGAATGACTAAAACATGTGAAAAGACAAAGTAACTGAAATAGACGTTATCTCTAAAACAACATCCCCCTCCTTACTTTGTGTGAATGGTGGAGAATGAAGTAAAACTAGCAGGACCAGAATTTTGTGGGTGAGTGACACAGGTTATCTCTCATGTATATTGAAATAGATAAAAGATTAACACCTGTTTTATCAGCATGGGCTTCCATAATAAAATACTACACACTGAACCGCTTAAACAACAAAAATTTATTTTATCACAGCTCTGGAGGCTAGGAAGTCCCAGGTCAATGTGCCAGATGACTTAGTTCTTGGTGAGAGCTCTCTTCCAGGCTTACAGACTTCTTGCTGTGTCCTCACATGGCCTTTCCTTGGCACATGTACACAGAGGCAGCGAGCTCTGGTGTCTCATCTTATAAGGACACCAGCCCTATAGGATTAGAGCCCCCACCCTTATCATCTTACCTAACTTTAATTACCTCTATAAAGGCCGTCTCCAAATACAGCCCCATTGGGTGTTGGGCTTCAACATAATGAATTTTGGGGAACAATCCAGTTCATAACAATATCCCTGACATAAAACTACATTTGAATCTTTAATCTCATATAACCTCCAGAGCATGAAATACAGTATAAATGAAAATCCAGACTCTGTCTTCTGCCATTAACTTACTTGTTGCCTCAAATCATATTATTACTTTACAGTTCTCATTAAGCAAAGATCATTCAGAAGGGCATTCACCGTATCACACTGGTTTCAAACTTTTATTTTTTATGTACATGCATAGTAATAGAAGGCAAAGTGTTAAAATCTCATAGCTAAAGAAGGAAAATTTCACAAAAGAAGTAGTAACAACATTTTACAAAGCTCATATAGCAAGTGGAATATTGCCTTAGGTATTCAAATTATTTTTTTTTAATTTTTGGAGTCATCTTTGACTCATTTCTTCCTCTCATACTCAAATCCTGTTAGTAAATTCTGTTGACTCTGACTTTTTTTTTAAGTTATGTTTTTACATTTATAAGTTTATTACCTTTTTTAAGGTTTATTTATTTTTGAGAGAGAGGGAAAGAGAGAGAGCATGAGCAGAGTAGAGGCCGAGAGAAAGGGAGAGAGAGAATCCCAAGCATGCTCCACACTGTCAGCACAGAGCCTGACATGGGGCTTGAATTCACGAACCATGAGATCATGACCTGAACTGAAACCAAGAGTCGGACACTTAACTGACTGAACCACCCAGTCGCTTTGACTTTGACTTTTAAATAAATCCAGAAACGAGTGACTTGTGAGTCCTTCACTCTTACAACATTGTCTGTTACAGACATTTTTACAGTAGTCTCTTAAATGTCCCTTCTTCCTCCTCCCTGACACCCCCATCATCATAGTCTATTCTTAGCAGAACACTTATTAAAATGTAGCACAAAACATGTCATTCCTCCAATGGCTTCTCAACTCCCTGAAAGTGTAAACCTAAATTCTTTCAGTGTGTTGGCCCTCTCAGTGTGATGGTTCACCTCATCCTCTACTTCTCTTCCTTGCTTACTTTGATCCAGCCTCATTAGCTTCTTGGCTGTTCATTACACGTTCCAGGTAATGAATGACCTTTCCAACTCAGGTCCTTCACCTTGGTTTTCAGTCTACCTTTGTAGTTTTTTTCCCCAGGTAACTATATACTTCATTCCCTCATTTCCTTCTGTTTTTTTTTTTTTTCAAAATGTCACCTTCTCATTCTGCCTTCTCTGCCCTATATCCAAAATTTCCATGCCTACCTGAAACTTTCTATCTCCTTTGTCTGCATTATTTTTTGTCCCTTGTACTTACCACCGTCCAGTGTCATATATATTTTGTCTCATCTATTGTCTATTTCCCTCATTAGAATTAAACTTCATGAGAGAAAGACTTTTGTCTATTGTGTTCTTTCCTTTACCCTAGTACCTAGAACAGAGCCTGGCACAGGGAAAGTGAGTGAATAAGTAAATGAAGTCATTTTTACCTTGAAGAAATAAAATCCAAAATTGTCTCCCTAGAAGTGATAATCTTTGTCTATATAGAATGCTGTGTACAAACTGATCAGTCCATAAATAAAGACTGGAGTGAGAATGCAGTAAAGAGTATAGAATTATGAAGGAAAGAGGAAGAAACTTTTCAAGAACAACCTTTGAATTAAATAGTCAAGGAAAAAATATGCTACTAGGGAAAGGAGAATGAGGAACCAAAAGCATCAAATCAGGTAATAGATGAGAAAACCCCATGTAAGTAACAGCCAATAGAATCAAGTGAGACTTCCATAGCCCTCCTCTTTGCCCTGCCCACCCTCCCAGGGGCCTTGGCTTCTTGTCAGGACAGAATTGTTAACAGGCATCCTCCAGTGGGGCTTTGCTGGGGCTGAGATCACCTCCTGCCTTGTCTCCCCCTTTTGTGTAACATCTGTATTATATTTGAATGTGGCATACTACAAATGATCGAAGTAGTGGTGATTTCTACGAAAGGAGAGAAAAGCCTTACTTATGACAGTGACAGAGATGATACAAGTGGAGTAATAATACATCTTCTTTTTACTATGAGCTTCGTCTGACTCATATTTTGGTGACTTGCTGCTCTCCTCAGGCTATTTCCCCCCCATATTTTGAAGTGGTGTTTTAACAAGATATTCATTAGCCACGGTCAGGGAAAATGTAGACTCCTTGGATAGCTAAGAACCATCTCAAAAGGCTCCATCCCTTTATTTTTTCCAAATATACAATTGAGAATAATATAACTGACTTAACTTACCTTATAAGATATTTGCAGACATATAATAGTCATCATTCATTTATCAAAAAATACTGCCTTCTATGTCCTAGGCATTCTACTAGGTTCTGGATATTCAGCAATGAGACAAATAGACACAGATGCTGCCTTCCAGGGAAGTGAACAATCACAAAATAAACAAGTCATATAGTGTTGATCAGATGGTACTATACGCTATAAAAAAATAAGGGTACAAGGACTAGGGAATGTTGGCTGTGGCCATTTTATTTTGGATGATCATGGATAAACTCACTGTTAATATGATATCTGAAACATGCAGGAAATGAGGGAACAAGATGTGGATATCTGAGAGGAACAAGAATTCTAGTTAGAGTGAACAGCAAGAGCAAAAGCCCTGAGGTGGCAGTGTGCCTGTGATATTAAAAGACCAGTGAGGAGGCCAGTGTGACTGGAATTGGGGGTTGAAGAGGAGAGTGATAGGAGTTGAGGATGAGGTCCACAGGCAGGGGAGACAGACTGTATGCTCCCTTATAGGCCATTAGACTCTGAACTAGATACAAATACAGTTGAGGATTTTTGAATATATGTGCAAAATGTTATGATTATTTGTGTTGAGTATGGCCTGAAAAGAAGGAAGGGCAGAAGAATGGAGCCTGTTGGTTGCAAAGATGCAAGGTACAAATGAAGTGGGTTGAATCAGGGTGGTATTGATAGAGAAAGTGAAATGTGGCCAGACTGTAGGTACAAAGGAAAGTCAAAAGAACAGAATTACCATTTTTAGTGATAAGGAAAAGTGAGAGGAGCAGGTGCAGGAGCACCAGAGATTTTGAGATGTTAACTTTGAAATTCCTCTTAGACATCCAAGTGTAAATATATGAAGGCAGTTGGAGGTTTGAGTCTAGAATTCTTGTGAGACATCCAAGCCAGAATTATTGTTTGCAAGTAATTATAGTATCTGAATGGTATTACACACTCTTAAAATTTGAATTTATGTGGATTTTATCTGTTGATAGTTACTGTATTAGAGATTTTGCTGACTTATATCTACATTTATCATATTAGAAATTCAAACAAGAAATGTTTAAAACAGAAGAGTACACAAGCCCACATACCATTAGCTGTCAAATGATTATGTAATAGGGCCTCTAGAAAATTCCACAATATGCTTATAAGAGAAAGAGAGAGGTAGACAAATAGTGTTTTTAGTGTTATAATGAAAATGACTTTGTCTTCCCCCTGTGCTAGATGCTGCAGAGGATGCAAAGACAAAGTTATCAGGCACTCCAGGAGATTCCAGACCAAACTTAGACAACCATGATTTAAGGAATAAACAAACTAACAAATGTGAAAGTGCTTAGCCAAAAGTCTGGTCTTTGCATCTTTCATGATCATTGTCCTTACAGTTTGGTTAACTTTCTAGCCCAATGCATGGCAAATTGGTTTGTTAGTTGATATTCAAAATCATTAAGCTCCAAGAATTGTATATATCTTATGTTTCTTCTTCTTGGCTATACTTACCAGTATATGACATTTTTAAAAGCGCTCATCAAAATCACTAGACTTATGGTGCTATAGTGGTACAAAAGGCATGTGGTGTTTGTTATTCCTGCTCAGAATCACAAATATGAAGTCATTACATTGAGAGCACCTACCGTGTAAGTGCATAACACTGCAAATATCCATCATAATGATAGCAATAAACAGTATACATAGCTGGAGCCTCCTTAAGCACAGAGTCCACATCATTTTAATCTTTGCATTCTCTGTAATACCTAGCACAGTGGAAAAATGATTCTAGGGTCAGCTGTAAAATACTAAATAAAATGGCCTGGGGAAATAAGAAATGTGGTTCTTGGCTTCAAAAACTCACAACTTAAATAATGGCACAGATAGTACACTCAGGAAACAATTGAAGAAAATAATTACTGAGTCCAAATATAAAAATATTTATCAATTTAGTAAATACTTGTTGGATATTTCCTGTTATGTTCCCAGGATTTAAATTTTGAGAGCATTCTGAATAGTAAAGCTTTACAATACAATAAAAGTTGCAAAATAAGAATGTTATGAGGTTAAAATTATCCTAAGTACCTGCCTTCCAGTGTAGATGGAAGATGCAGATGTATGAAAGTTATATGTCTGTATCCATTTGGTAAAATAATATAGGCCTTCTGTTAGGAAACAGAAAGTTGGTTTTGATTATGAAGAGGCACAGCTCTCTCCATGTAGAGAAGCAGCTTCTCAAGATAATAGCCTGATCCCTATGAATTATGGACTTCTTTACTAAAAGAGTTTAATCCAAACCATTCCTATAAATTATATTGTAGATGATAATCCTTTTTTGGAAAGGGGGATGGCTAATAGCTATTTACCTAGTTATTATGTGGAAGGATATCATGGACAAATCATGAAAGAATTTGAATACGAGTATGGGATATTGGATTTGATTGGATAGTAAATAACCATTATACATTTTCAAGCAAAGCACTGATATGATGAATATAATGTTTATGAAAGATTATTTTAACAGCCCTATATAGGCTGCAAAGAGTAGAAGAAATATTGGAAGTAAGAGAAATAAAGAATTTTAAGTATGTTCAAGCATCATTGCACATTGCTCTAGTGATTTGGGAAGTGCATTTCCTAAATAACTATGGATTAAAAGAAAGGATCACCTTTGAGTTCTGGTTTGGTCAGGAAAATGATTTAGAGAACATCAAATTTTAAGAGCTGTTTGCAGTTATTCATTCTTTCAGTGAACTAGCCCTCAATAGAAGCACCAAAGAAATTATGAGATCACATTTTTCCCCATCAAGACATTTCCTGAGTATGTGATGAATGTTATGATGGGGGAATAAGTAGTGGATTATACAAATATAAACATAACATTTAAATAAATCTTTTAAGTTATTTGTCTTTCTTCTAGAAATGTTTGACAGACATATACGTTCCATCATTAGCAGTGACCTCAGTGGCCATGATTCTCCAAGAGGACCAGTGCCTGGAGAAGGAATGGTGGAGGGAAACAGACAGGAAATAGCCCAAGCAATCTTGATATACCCTCCTAGGTTCTCTTGAGCCCTTGGAGTCTCTTGAGCAAAGCCTGCTTCCCTCAGAACTCACCAAAGAAGTTCTGGTTTCTGAGTTTTCCTTTGTTTTTGTTTGCATTTATTTGTTTCTGTGTGATATATTTGCTCTAAAAATTCACTTTCCTCTTTCCTCAAACTACCACCCCCCTTTTTTTTTGGCTAGCGATAGAAGGGAACTCATTTGAAGAAACAGATGCCAGTGATGCTGGTGTCAGTCTGTGTGATGATAGGTCTCTTATCAACATCATGGGGCCAGAAGAGTTGCTTCCTCTGTTAATTCCAGTTTCATAGAAAGCTGAAGGGGGGTCCCCTCACTTAATGCTACATTGTCTGGGATATCGTTGCCCATGCATGCTTCACTCACGGCAACGTGCTCTTCTGTGTTTCTTCTCTGTCCAGAGCAGTGTTGGTTCTGTAAAAGCTCAGGAGCTTAACCTACTAATCATAGATTAATAGACCCATGATCTCTGGATCAGCTTATTTACAAATTACTTGTTTATAAATCAGCAACATATAAATCAGAGATCAATTTATTTATGATTTTTCCTCATACTTTATGAACAAGTGTTTACATTGTTTTGCCAGAGATGAAAATCTCCTTTCGCCTTATGTCACTTGATGCTTCATCATATTTTATCTTTTATTTAAAGCTGTCCTTATTTAAAGCTGTCCTTATTTAAAGCTGTCCTTTAAAATCTAGAAAATAATTTGCTTTTTATTGATCCAAAACTATCCCAGGTGACAGAAATATGAAACCATTCTGGTTGTCAAATGTGATTTGCTGTACTCAAAGCAGATTTCTGGCATGTTGGGGACGATCCTTTTCCACTTTTTACTTTCTTTCCTAAGTAGTTTCCAATAGAACCAAGATGTAGCCTATAATTATGTGATTCAATCATAATCTAAATATACATGTAAATAGGCACAAGTTAAACAGGCCTCATAGTAAAGATAAAGCTGAAAATAGTTTTACAAAAGTGTCTTGTTCAAAAGTTTTTGAAACCATGTGCATAGCCTCATGTTTTGCAAACAAAATGGAAGCATTTCATTTCTTGATTTCGTTATTTTCAAATATGTGTTTTTTTCTTTTATTCTTTCCTAGTGTGCACTGGTGTGTGAATGTACAGCCCCAGAAAGTGTGAACGGAAAAGATAACTTACCTTTTTTGAATGCAGGTATGTACCTCAGTTTTGGAAACTGATATTAGTTTCATATAAACGTAAATTTTAATTTCCCGTGAACTCAATACTGAACGTGGGCAGCATTCTCACAGAATCATTTGTGAACACTTAGTAAATGAATTGGTAATCATGAGAAGTAACCATCATCTGTGGAGGAAGGATAGACTTGACAATTCCATAAGAAAGATATAAAAACACTGTGGCTATATGGCAAAGCAAATTCCTTTTAGCTTTGGATTTGGTATTATCTGAAACAAGACACATTAGAAGACAATAAGCATTAGAAATATGAAGCTCTTATTTAGTTTGACTTTCTAATTATAGAGTTCAAAACAAAGTTGTTAAAACAGTACATATATGGGTTAAGTAGGAAAAATTCATATACACATTTGTACATTCCTGGGGTATATATGTATTTAATGTGTTACTTACAGTAATATATTTGAATTTCAACAAGACACTAAACCATGTGTTAAATGATAACCTTGTGAATAAAACTGAGACTTATAGGACCAGTTAAAATTGTGATAATATATATAGTAAATTATGGAACTAATATTTTTATGTTAATGTAAATTATGTTACCATTAATAATAGTAAACAATGACTATTATAGTGACAAGCAGCAGGCTAAATGCCTCATATGTCTTGCCTTCTGACCTGTGCTATGAAAATGGCACTGTCATAATCCT
This sequence comes from Prionailurus viverrinus, assembly GCF_022837055.1. Taxonomy (NCBI): domain Eukaryota; kingdom Metazoa; phylum Chordata; class Mammalia; order Carnivora; family Felidae; genus Prionailurus; species Prionailurus viverrinus. The sequence goes on from NC_062564.1 coordinate 84,506,417, forward strand.
CATTTTACAGATGAGGAAATCGGTCAAGGTCACCTACCTGGCAGATGACAGGTCCAGAATTTAAATCCAGTTTTGATCCCAAGGCCTTTGCTCTTAATTAGTAGGCCATGCTATTAGCAAAAAGCCATTAGTTGACAAGTTGGTGTAACAATAGAATAAGCCTTAATATTTTTCTAGCCCTCTCATGTCGTACATTTAACCAATGACTTAGATAGCATAATAATCAGCTTAGTGAATGATACCGAATTTCAAAGCTTACTAATATATAACTGCTAAACTATTAGCAACCTTTCGTTGGCAGAAGCCTCTACTAATAGGGAATGGAGAAAGGGAAGGCAACCCTTTTGACTCTGTTTATACTTACAGAGAACTCAAAATAAAATGGAACAATAACAAAAAATCAGTAATTATACTTGCATGGAATGAGGGATTGATTATACCAAAGAAGAGGAGCAACTTCTTAGCCTATGAGCAAACGATATTGTTGTTCATTTCATTTAGGATGTAATATTGAGAGGGATGTGCAATGAGCAGTGAAGAGTCTACCCAGACAGCTAGATCAGCCATGTATGTTAAAAGTACCTCATAAGTTTTCAGGCTGCTTAAAGTATCTAATATATCCTCAAAGCGTCCTCCTCACATTTATTTTCCACCTGAAAATTGACCAAACTTTTAATCCTTTATTTTAATGTAACCACATAATCTATTTAATTTAGCAAATGTCAATTTTGAGAAATAAAATTGAGTGTGGGACATATTAAGTAAATGTCAATTTTGAGAAATAAAATTGAGTGTGGGACATATTAAGTACATATTAAGTACATGTTAAATACAGTTTGGATGAATCAGGTTATCACCACAATCATCTACATGATAATTATAACTTTTTAGTAATTCACTCATGTGAACCTTATAGTTTTTTATGCACAGAGAAAGAAATGCCATTTTAAAATACTGATTGGCTTAATATGCATTTCAAGGAGAAAGAGAAAAATGGCTTTCTAAGTAAGAAAATATATTACCTAAGGAAGAAGAGACAGAAGGAACACAGTGAAAAATAAACCTGTACCTCCATATACCTGTGCCATAAAATCTGTAAGGCATGAGTCTTAGAGGCATACTAACTATTCCAGATTACTAGGATACTATTCCTAATGCATCAATTGTTATACGACAAAGGCAACTGACATGGAACTGATGGAGGCAGCTGCTTTCCATAATTTAAATATACTTAGTGGAGTGAAAGATGATTGATTACTGCCTTTCTCCTTTTATGGAGGTGACAGTTTGGGTGGTGATACTCCACTTAGTTCTGATGATATTTCTTTTCTTTTTTTTAATGTTTATTTATTTTGAGAGAGAGAGAAAGAGGTTGAGCAGAGGAGGGGCAGAGAGAAAGGGAGAGCGAGAATCCCAAGCAGGCTCCATGCTGTCAGCACAGAGCCTGATGCAGGGCTTAAACTCACAGACCATGAGATCATGACCTGAACCAAAGTCAAGAGTTGGACGCTTAACTGACTGAGCCACCCAGGTGTTCCTCTAATGATATTTCTCAATATCCTTAGTCCATGCGATCCAGAGGAACACTCAGAACCTAGGATATTTACCACAAATATTTTCTTTGAGCCTTCTTACATTAGGGAAAGATAAAACTAAATGGGAATCAAATGTTACAAAAGCTAGGTTTTTAAAAAGTATTTAAATGCAACTAGGTTCTCTATGTGAAATGTTTCTGCTTAAAATACAAAAGTTCATCATACAGGTATAGAATATGTATGACTTTGGCTTGTGTGTACCTTTGTCTATTGTTCTATTTATTTTTCTATGTAAACTCAGCAACTTTGGAATTAATCTATTATATTCCCATGTGGTATTTTTTTTAATCTGTAGGCAAAGAGAGCTACTGACATTTTTTTTCAAGTCTTTGTATTAATGTATTATGTGGAACTTGCCAGCCTCAAGTGAGTTATGAAGTACTTATTGAGTGAATGGAAGAGAATGTCATATCTCATAGCAGCTCTTCACTATTCTATTTATATCTCTAGAGGTTTAATTTATAATTCAGGAAATTCACTCATCTATTGTAAGACTAACAAGAAAAAAAGCTCTTACCCCTGAGTTCTCACCTTTTTCATGCCTTGCTTGCCTTGCAAGGTGAATGTGTATGTTGGGAGTCTGGGGAATGGAGGGCAGAAGGAGAGAAAGGAGGGGGTGGGGGCAGAATTTACAATTCCTTAAGAAAGTTCTGTAAGTACCTTAGCTTTATGGGAAAACAGTCCTTTCAGCAGCTGCATTTACATTCTCTGAAACAAGACACACTAGAAGACACAGTAAGTATTAGAAATGTGAAGTTCTTATTTAGTTTGACTCTCTAATTCTGTAGGTCATAACATAAATTTGTTAAAACAGTTATTTGCTTATTCATTTGGTTATTTGCTTATTCATTGAAGCAAAATGGTAGTAAGAAAGCTTAAAACTGCTTGTTGTTGGCGGGGGTAGGGTGGGGAACAGACAGAGAAGTGCAGTTGGGTCTGTCACGTGTCCTGCTAAGTCACATCAACTGAGGGACTTCTCTGCAGCCGAACAATACCAAATAGCTCTTGTGGTATTAATATAAGAGCACTGGACAGGCTGTCGGAAGGACTGGTATCAAAGCCTAGATTTGCCCACCAGCACCGAGACCCAGATACATGGGTCAGCCTCTTCGCACATCAGTGCATTTCTTTTTTCTTTTTTTTTTTTTTAACGTTTTATTTATTTTTGAGACAGGGAGAGCCAGAGCATGAACAGGGGAGGGTCAGAGAGAGGGAGACACAGAATCTGAAACAGGCTTCAGGCTCTGAGCTGTCAGCACAGAGCCCGACGCGGGGCTCGAACTCACAGACCGTGAGATCATGACCTGAGCCGAAGTCGGCTGCTTAACCGACTGAGCCACCCAGGCGCCCCACATCAGTGCTTTTCAAATGATCACATTAACCAGGACAGTCTTTGACTTCCTTTTCTGGCTCTCACATGTGTGAAGTCAATATAGCATAATTCAGCTATTTATTTCATAAATGCATTTGTTTTAATCAGTTTCATATGGAGTCACATACTAATTTTTTGTCATTGTCACAGTTGTCTTTCTCAGAAGTCATTTATATTTAATAAGCCTGACCAAAAATAATACCTTTTTAAAATTCTGTCAGAAAGATAATTCTCTCTATATTCCCAATTCTTCCAGCTCTCCTTGTAAAAGTATAATGCACGTCAGCCCATAGACCCTTCTGTTACTATGCCAAATCTGAGGAACTAATGGGCCCTGTCACAAGGTTTCCTATTTTCTTCACATTTTGAGTGAGTTTTCCCCTGTCAGCAAGCATTAGATCTGATACAGCATCTTCCTTGGTTGAATTCCATACTTCTTGAGTCATGAAATTATCCTTTATATTCTTTAAAGGCCACTTTCATGCTGTAGATTAACGTGTATACTGTCCTTCATATTCATAGAGGGGGTATCTGACAGCTGTGATTTCCGTGACTGTGTAAGGTGGAATCTAAACAAAAATGAGGAGACCGGCCATCTCTCCATCCTAAATCCATGCAGTTGCCTTCCTATTCAGAGAATTTATTGGTGTTTTGCATTTCTTGCTTCACAGATGAATCACGCTTTTTCTCAAAATAGGCCACTGTATCTTTTATTCTTTTTCTCAAATTGGGGTTAAGCCATCCACCACTTTGCAGAAGATGCTAGATTATATGCTATTTAAGAAAAAAGAGCATTGCTTATTTATTTCTGTATCTCCAGGGCCAGAACACAATAGAAACTCAATAAATGCTTGTCAGATGGCTGATAGCCAGTGTATCTTATCATCTCAATTTATGCTTCATGTAACAGAAAATGACATTGTTATTCTCTCCATGAGAAGGATGTTTAAATTTAATTATTTAGCTTTTAAATCAAAGAATTTATCACTTTCCTTAAAAATTACTGCCAAATTCTCATTTTTAAGTGTTTTCTGCCTCCAGTCCATACAGCATGTGACTCTTAATCTTGGGGTCATGAGTTTGAGCCCCACGTTGAGTGTAGAGATTACGTTAAAAAATGTTTTCTGCCTCATATGACACCATAGAATTTATCTGCCTCTCACAATACCACATGAGCCAAATATTGGGGTAATGTTCTCCTCACTAACACTCCCACCCAAAGCAATGCATGACTCACATTATTTTAAGAGATTGTCAAAAATATGTCCCTTTATACTCATTTTGAGTCCTGATGAATTCCAACCAAAAGGCAAATCCCCAGTTTCCCCCTTTATTTTTTTCTGTTTATTTATGAGCTGTGAAATCTACTACCTTGTCAGACTTTAGATGACATCATTTTATATAAACAAAGATATCTCTGTTGTATTTTACCCACACTAGTTTAAATAGATTTTGTCCTTGTATTTGTAACTCTCTAATATGTAAAATTTGGGGCAATTTTGACTTCTAATACTGGCCTTTGATCTTTTATACTCACCAGATTTCTTTGCCCTCTGCTGTTTTAACAAACGGGACAGAGTCCATTAACTTTGCTCTTTGGGAATTACCATATGTTTTCATTACTGTGTACTAATATATTTAGGATGTTAAGTAGCTTCAATGGAAGAGTGAATTTCATGATCTAATAATCAATGAAATCATGTCTTAGACACCTTTAAATGCTTCAGCTGTCTTCCTGGTATCAGTCCATTACCTCCTACACTCCCCACCTAGGTAAACTAGAAGAAAAATGAAGGCAAGAAGATGATAGAGTTAAAAAGCCAACATTTTGTGGACAAATGTGAGGATACCTTTCTCTCAATCATGTTTTTTTTTCATCCTTCATTCTGATGCCCGTGCTCCCTTGAAGTGAGGTTTTCAATTGTATTCTTCACTCTTGCATTTTTCCCTCTCTCTTCACACAGTTGTTGGTGCTCTAACTGTTCTCCTGGGGAAAGTAGTGACGGGAAACATGAGTTGAAAGGTTTAAGCTTATTTCTGTGGAATGTTTATTTTTACTGGGCACTGTGCTAGGTGCAGGAGATAAAATGAGGACAAGAACAAAACAGCACTGTCCTAGCCTTCACAAAGTTCACACTCTAATGGGTGACCTGGAACAGTAAGTAGACAATTGCAGCACAACTGGTAAATACCATGACAGAGCTGGGGATACGAAGTACAAAGGAGAGAAACCTGTAGGGAAGGATGAGGTGGAGGCCAAGGAAGGCTTCCCAGAGGAGGTTCTAGCTCAGCTGAGTTTATAGGAAGGTTGCGTATAGCCAGAAAAGAGAGGTGTTCCTTTGAGGTGCAAGGAATGCCTTGAACAGAAGGAAATTGGTGAGAAACAGCTTGAGTTCAGAGGACTATAGGTCATTTCAGGTTGCTCAGAATGAAATATGAGCCACCGTCTACCTCTCCTGGTTGTATCTTTTACTTTATGACTGAACTAGAATGAACAGAGAAAATCATGCAAACTAGAGAGAATGAAGCAAATCATTTTCTGATCACCTAAAAACTAAAACCCAAATTGTATACACTAAATTTACCAATTTATCACCAACTGGAGACTAAATGCCCACAAATATTATCTTTATGTCCTAGTCTGACATCTATAATAGTTTTTCTTATTCTTGGCCTTAGATTGAAGATGGAGGGCCAAGAGCTTATGGGTTTGACTAGACTAGAGAAGCAGCACTTTGTTCGAGATAGAAAATATCCTATTTTCTATTCCATTTTTTCTGTTTCTCCTTTAAAAACAACACAAACAATAAAATAAGTTAGATTTTATAACAGATCTAGAGAAAATTAATGAAACATTCTTAGGAGTTCATTTTTTTAACAACTTATTTCATCTTTATTATTTGTAAACAGATCTCTCTTTGCTGTGTTTTCTGTGTTCCTGTCGGGTCTCCTTACCGTCTCTTTTCAATAACCATGTTCAGGATGGTGTTTTAGTGATTTCTATTTAGGTTTTTCAGTTCTCATCCAGTCTTAAAAAGAGCCAACCTACATTTTGGATGTATATAAATCTAAGATATTTCCAAGTACAAATGAGGGAATGTCAGTATCTAATTGGATTACACAGACTTATCTTTAGTAAGTATAATGTAGCATTTGGAGAACAGGCAATGCATGTACATTCAGCTGAATAATTAAACTATTAAACAACTGCATAGTTAAAAGCAACAGAATGAATTCTCTACAAGAATATGTAGGACATTAAAATAATGATTTTTTTAAGGCTTGAAGCCAATAAAGTCAGATTCCATTTAAATATATGACTCCTACCACCTCCTGAATGCAAGAAAGTTCATGAGGATAATCACATATGAGCTTCCACTTGAGAAATATATTAAAGACAACCAGAGGAAGTAAGTGTTTGGCTTTTTGATAACTCCCTTGTCCCTAAATCTAAATTTGCAAAGTTTCTTGTCTATCCACTGACACCCCTAACACAGAAACAGGAACAAAACGAATTCCTATGGTATCTTTCTGGTTTATCCTTTCTGCCCCAGTTCTCTTGAACAGCCATGTTGTTTTGTTTTTAATGTGCCGTCTATGTGTTGGCTCTGTTGAACATTTCTTTGGCGTCTTTACTTTGATAATTCAGAATTGGGACAGCTTGGCTTTCACAATTTCTTAGCAAGATACCTTGTTAAAGAAGCGCTGCTATGGTGTCTGAGAGAAAACAATATAGAAATTCGAGTTGTGCTGCAATTTGGTGTGGGGGTGGGGTGGGGGGGGGATCTGCCATCTACTTTCTGTTCCTGTGCTCACCATAGAGAGTGGACTTCAAAGAAATGTAACAACATCTGTACCAACTTAGAACTTTACTCTTAAGTCATCTCAAGACCATGATGTAGTCCAAAATATCTCTGCTACTTTTCTCTTGGCAGAATCAATCACATGATATTTTTAGCAATTGTTTTGGCAAAAGCAGTGAAAAAATGAAGAGCATACACACACACAGGGGTCTCTTTAAAGAATTTATAATAGATGTTAGATAGTGTTCTGAGTTGACAGGCCTATTGTATGGTCAGAAATGCATCTCCTACATAAAGAAAAACTTGGCATCAATGATAAGCCAGAGCTGAAAGTGATGGACTCATTCACACAGCTGGAATGAGTATGCAGAATTGTTGGAATTGAATGTCTTCTATAAGGAAGAAACATTAAAACAAGGTTGCACAAGCATTCATAAGTTATTATCCATTGTTCAGTATGTGGTGCGTGAATACAATATGCCTTTCTTGTATATGAAGATGACAAAATCCCTCCATTATCAACACAGTAAGAATTTTGAGTTAAGAACATCCTATCTGGTCTTTCTTGTAACCAGTGCAATACATTTGCATAGCAGTAAAATGTTAGGCCATATTTTTTTTTCATTTTTTAAGTCATACTCCATTTTATGATATTTTAAGATACCGAGTATATGTTCTTGCTTTATACATAGTAGGTGTTTAATAAGAAATGCTGCTGAATGAAACTGGGTTGTAAGGTGGACCCCACTATAGTTACATTGAGATCCTGATTTAGTACTAATGTTTGCAGATCTATGAATTTCAAAAGATCAGAACCTGTAACATGAAAGTTAGTTGGGAGATATAATTGAGATTGATCAAATTGCCTGAATTTTTGTTTTAAATTTGTCCCAAGTGTTTTCTTTAAAAACAGTAGCATTCCCACAGAGTCCTTGTTTGATATGTACCAGATGGTCAGAGGAGAGTTCTAGAACTCATTAATCAAACTGCCCTTGACTTCTGCTTAAGCCATTTCAGTGAAGGTTGATACTTAAACACACTGAAGAGCATTAAAATAAAAACAATAAAATCAAAAGTGGAAAGGCTACTTTTGGGATAACTGAGGAAATGAAGCATTTTATGTTTTGTATCTTAATTCAAATTCTCCAAAAAATAACTATTCTTTACTGTTTATAAAAGACAAGAAAAATGAAGGATTCTTAACCAGAGTTTGGGAAATACAAAAATTCTGTATAATCTCAAAAAAACAAAACAAAACAGAGGTTTAAAAGAAGCACATAAACTGAGTATACACAAACTAAGTAATTGAATATTTACTTAGGTTACTAAGCAAAATTTTGGACATTTCAGAGATTGAGTTTTTGTCTTACTATGAAAGAATGCATATATATTTCTGATCATGTTAGCTATATTAGAATTCATGAGATCCCATAAATGGTTTAACCTTACTGATACTACATTGAATTCAATACATACTTCCTTTTCTTCTCAAACTCTAGAGATGGAATTGAGGTTGTAGTAAAATTCTTATATCTTTGAAACATTGTCACTTTAAAAATTAATGACATAGGGGGAAGGGAAGAAAAAGAGAGAGGGAAGCAAACTATAAGAGACTCTTAACTACAGGGGCGCCTGGGTGGCTCAGTCAGTTAAGCGTCCAACTTCGGCTCAGGTCATGATCTCACAGTTTGTGGGTTCCAGCCCCGCGTCGGACTCTGTGCTGACAGTTCGGAGCCTGGAGTCTGTTTCGGATTCTGTGGCTCCCTCTTTCTCTCTATGCCCCTCTACCACTCATGCTTTATCTCTCGTTCTCTAAAAAATAAATAAACATTAAAAAAATTAATTTAAAAAAAGAGACTCTTAACAAAGGGCTGATGGAGGGAGGTGAGTGGGAATGGACTAAATGGGTGATGGATATTAAGGAGGGCACTTGTGATGAGCACTGAGAATTATATGTGATGAATAACTAAATTCTACACCTGAAACAAATTTGACCATATATCTTAACTAACTAGAATTTAAATGAAAACTTGAAAAAAGAAGAAAAAGAAAATGGAATATCATCGTTTCTTTTATAGGCTCACTTATATTTCAGATGAAAGAAAATATATCTGATGAGGCCCAATCTACAAAATATATAAATAAATCATAAAATTCAATAGCAAAAAAAAATCTGATTAAAAAATGGGCAGAGAATATGAATAAACACTTTCCCAAAGAAGACATAAAGATGGCTAGCAGGTACATGAAAAGATATTCAATATTACTGATCATCAGGGAAATGCAAATCAAAATCATAAAGAACTATTACCTCACACCTATTAGAATGGCTATTATCAAAAAAAAAAAAAAGAAAGAACAAGTGTTGGAAAGAATGTGTAGAGAAAAGGGAACCCTTGTTCTCTGTTAGTAGGATTGTAAATGGGTATAGGTGCTGTGGAAAACAGTATTGAGGTTCCTAAAAAAATTAAAAATAGAATTACCATACTATCCAGTAATTTTGCTTCTGGGAATATATCCAAAGGAAATTAAAACATTAACTTGAGAAGGTATCTGCACCAACATGTTCATAGCAGCATTGTTTATAATAGCCAAGACATGGAAATAATTTAAGTGTCCACTAGCAGATGAATAGATAAAGAAAATGTGATATTGATCTATCAATTGATTAATTGATCCATCAATAGATATCTATATATAATGGAATATTACTCAGCCATAAAAAGAATGAAATCTTGTCATTTGTGACATCATGAATGGACCTTGAGGGAATTACACTAAGTGAGATAAGTCAGACCGAGAAAGACAAATATCATATGACCTCTTTTATATGTGTAATCTAGTAAACAAACAAACAAACAAACAAACAAACAAAAAACAAGCTAATGGATACAGAGAACAGATTGGTGGTTGCCAGAGGTAGGGGTGGCTGTGGGTGAAATGGTTGAAAGGAGTCAAAAGGTACACTTTTCCAGTTATAAAATAAGTAAGTCTTAGGGATATAATATACAACATGGTGACTATAGTTAATAATACTGTAGTTTAAAGTTATTAAAAGAGTACACCTTAAAAGTTCTCATCACAAGAAAAAAATTATAGCTATAATGGTGATGTCAACTAGACTTATTGTGGTGATTATTCTGCAGTACAGTATATAAATATTGAATCATTACATTGTACACCTGAAACCAATATAATGTTATATGTCAATTATACTTCAATAAGAAAGAAAATAAATAAAATTAATTTGATATATGGATCTGTGACATAATCTAATTGATAAAACTTATAGATAATGTTTATGTTAAAAATATAATCTCTTCAGGCATATAACTCTAGATTTTATTTTAATTTTTTTTAACTGGGCATACAACTCTAGATTTTAAATATTTTCTCTCAACATATTGGAAATATTCTACTATATTCTGGCTTCTATTGCTGTTTTTGAAAAGTGACCACTTTGGCTAATCTTAGTAGTGGGTAGGTAGGTATACTGGAAGATTTGAATCTAGTTGTTGAAGAATGGGATCTTTGAAATCAAGGTTTTTGATATATCATCAATTCTGACAATGATAATGTATAGACTATGCCTCTGAGAATGGATGATTGCAGAGGAATGGATGAATAGATCCTCATTTTAATGTTCAAAAAGCTATTATATATTTACCCAAGTAGTGAATGCGATACAGTCTTAGGGAGCCCTAAATTTTGAAAGGAATTTTACCTTATATATTGAGTAGTCTTGGCCCACATAACCTGTGCTCCATTTCAATATCAAATTTTGTTTTTAATCAGTTTTATTAATAAACTGGAGCCAAATAACCATAAATATTTGACTGATGATTGACTTGATAATATATTGACCATTAAACTTTGGTGTATAAGTGAGACAAAGGCATTCATTGCTAAACAGCAGTGGCAATCAATTTCTGACCTGAAATAAATGGCTTGGGAGTGTGGTAGATATACTTGCCTCATGAAAAAAGTATCAAGCATTATCTTAATCTCTGGCCCTCCATTTTCTCCCTAAATCTATTAAAATCCTGGATGGCATAATCTTGTATTTCTTCCATTTGTGGTCCATCCACAAATACAGTTTTTTCAGAGCCTCCTTTTCTTGTTTCTCACAACATGTAATGTTAGGAAAGTATTTTATTGACTCATTGGCACTAAAGTATACGTAATATTTGAATTGTACTAGAGCTTAATCCAAGGAACCTTTCTGGCATTTAAGAAATAAACCGTTTTTAGTAGTAGGGCCATTTGAAACCTCAGAAATAACATGTCAGTTGTCATCTACTGTATAAGTGAGCAAAGTTGACTAACAATGATCAGAAAAAATTCAGAAATATATTTTCGTGTGTATTATATGTAAGTACATATATTTTACGTATATTTATAAATACATATACTTTAAGAAAATCTTTGGAAGAGAAAGAAATTAACAGGTGGTAAATTAGAGAACCACAATAGCCACATTTATGAATTGGAATTTGATGTATTATTTTTTAATTTAATAACAACTTTATATCTCAGAAGCTACTGAAGAAAACAGAAGAAAATTCTTAGAAATTCAAATGCACTAATGAATTATGATAAAAACAAATTTTGATTAAACAAATAATTAGAGTAGTACAATGATTAATAATTATGTTAATTGATCTTTATCTAATGTGCATGTATTTATAATTTAACTACTAACCTTTTATTTTTTTCTTCCCTCCCAGTGTTAAAGAACCCAGTGTGTAAATTATATAGATTTCCTACATCTGACAATAAGTGGATGCGAATCCGGGAGCAGATGTCAGAGAGCATACTTTCTTTTCATATTCCTAAGGAATTGATTTCTCTTCACATAAAAGAAGACTTGTGTAGGTAAGAGAAAATAATTTATGATTGTCTTTCACATTATTTTTTCTACAAAACATTTTTTCTCAAAGTATGATTATAACACAAAAATCTAGACTTTCACTGCCCAGCCATTAGCCCTGTATGGCTGTTAATCATTTGAAATGCTACTAGTCCAATTAAAAATGTTCTTTAAGTGTAAAATACACACGAGATTTTGAATTCTTATCACACAAACAAATATAAAAAGGCCAATTTTATAATGAAATTACTAAGATTTGGGGCATATGGAGGTTAAATAAAATATTAACTTCACTTGCTTTTTTAACTTTTAAACTATGACTACTAGAAAATTTAAACTTACATATATGACTCTCACTTATTGCTTCTATTTATTTCTATTATATAGTTGGTGTGTATCCAGTAATCTGAACTTTGACCTTACTAATAATCCTTTTGTCTTTACCTCATCTGCCTATGATTACTGTTTCCGTAACAAGTGCCTCCTGGCTCTTTGGACTACTCACCTGTAACAAGGCTTTCAGATATTTGTTGGTCTAAAAACTCTTTTAGATGATTCATAAAGTATGCTATATTAATGGACGTTGTTGTTATCCGGCAAAATTAAATCTATTGCCATAGTAAAACAGAAAGATCTGGGAACTGTTTGTTAATAAGAATATATCTGAGCCATGACAGATCAAACAATTTGTTTTTCTGCCTTATAAACCTCTAGTGACTTTAAAAATGCTGAATTCTACATTATACTAAGCACTGTTAAGAGCCTACATTTCAGAAAATTAGCAGATACTTTTGTAACACTTGTAATTGCTGAAATACATACCTAAGTGTGGAAATGTCTAAAATTTGGATTTCTGGCCTATGTTCACATTAATACACCAAGTTACTTGATAGTAGGTACCCTTTTGGTAGATTCTACAGTTCCCAAGGATATCATCTTGATCTAAAACAGTGAGCAAACAATGGACAAAGCAGGTCAAAGCTGGCAATATTGACAGTATATTTTAGAATAGGAATGACCACACAGATGCTATATTTCTATGTGAGGAATAAGTAAAAGAAAAAACACAGAGCCAAGATTTTAGAGAAAATCAGATAGGAAATTGGGTTGTAAGGAAACAACCTGGACTCAGGGAAATAAAGATTGAAAGAGGGACAAGGAGATATATATTTGAGAGTAGGAGAGTGAAGATAATCAGACCACAAAAATCAGACAACAGGTATTGACTTGGGTCAAGAGAAGCTGTAACATGTTCAGGAAACTAAGCAGACTACTTATAAGAGCCAGCGGCAAGAATGAATTAATGTAAGCCAAATTATTCAATATCATCCTTATCTATAGCTAGTACTAAGAGTATGTAATGAACACAACAAATTCCTAGGAAGGATAAACAAGTTTATAGAGTTTGGATCTTCAAAGTCATAAAAGAATTCTCATCCTCAGCATTGTTGTATTCTAGATTATTGAACACTAAGAATTATTCCCACTAGTGTTATGTAAAGATCACATTTCATATGGAAGTTTTATAGAGAATAACTGTTCCTCACAGGGATTATAGAATAAGGAAGGACTCCATAAACAAGCATGAGTTAGAGGTCATAGCACCTTTATTTCAGCTGAGAAGAGGAGTTGCCAGAGGTGGCAGATTTAAAGAAAAGTAGAATTAGGCTTTGCCCTAAAAATGGCCCCTGAAAACTCCATCTAAGTTAGCCAGTCCTAAATTCCCACTAAAATATCTGTATGATGCCAGTCAGTACCTTCTGACCTGTAAGGTTTCTGTTGAAAAATCTGCTGATAGTCTTATGAGGTTTCCTTTATATGTAACTATTCTGGATGCTTTTAAAATTCTTTCTTTATCACTGATTTTTGCCATTTTAATTAATATGTGTCTTGGTGAGGACCTCCTTGGGTAAATTTTGCTGTGGGATCTCTGTGCCTCCTGGGTCTGCGTTTCTGTTTCCTTCCCCAAATTCAGGAAGCTTTCAGCTATTAGTTCTTCAAAATTTTTCTGCCTTTTTTTTTTTAATCTCTCTTCTTCTTCTGAGGTCCCCATAATCCAGTAGTCCCATTAGTGGGCACTTACCCAAAGAATACAAAACAACTAATTCAAAGGAATACATGCATGCCTATGTTTATTGCAGTATTATTTACAATAGCCAAATTATGGAAGCAATCTAAATGCCCATTAGTAGGTTTTATATATATATATATGCATGTGTATGTGTATATATATATATATATATATATATATATATATATATATACATCTCAGAATATTATTCAGCCATAAACAAGAATAAAACCTTGTCATTTGCAACAACATGGATGGATCTAGAAAATATAATGCAAAGTGAAATAAACCAGTCAGCAGAAGACAAATACCGTATGATTTCACTCATATGTGTAGTTTAAGAAACAAATCAAATGGACAAAGAAAACAAAAAGACAAACTGAAAAACAAACTCTTAAATGTAGAGAACCAACAGATGGTTACCAGAAAGGAGGGATTGGTGATGGGTGATAAAGGTCAGGTGATTAAGAGTACACTTATTGTTATGAGCACTGAGTAATGCATGGAGTTGTTGAAGTACTATATTGTATGCCTAAAATTAGTAGAACACTGTATGTTAACTACACTGGAATTAAAATTTAAAAAAAATAATCTATAAAGACACAAAAAATAGAAAATTATGACCTTTCACAAAACATGGAAATTGATTAGCACACCACAATATTAAAATTTTAAAAATAATAATACATTATTATTATGCAATATACTGTTTATAACATGATGACTAATTATTAGGCTAATGTTTTAAGGTTTAGCATCTTAGTTGATGGACCACTAATGCTGTTTATCTAAAAATACTACAACATAGTAGGAAAGAAAATGAAAAGACCCCTACTATTGTTCCAGTCTGTCTTTTGTCATCAGTTTAGAGACCCCTTAAAGGTTGATCAGCTGACCTTCTGCATGTCTACTACTTGTGAATCTTCCACAGTGCTATCTTTAACCCCTATCTTTTCTTCACTCCAGTTAATATCTCTCTGTCTATCCATTCACAGACAGTAAATCCCAGGGGGAAATAATGGGTAGGGAGTAAGGAGAAAGCAGCCATTAAGCCATTAAAGTTTAGTACACATAACCTCTGTAATTGGTTTTATTACTTTTTAGCACACCAAAGTGTTGTCCATGTACCTGTTCTCTTCTCTTCCTGTCTCTTTTTCCTTTGCACTTACAGAAAAAAAAAAAATCCAAACACATAGATAGGCCTGGGGACAGTTTTGGTGGACACAAAGGAACAGTGAATCCAAATATGAAGTTGCGTTGCTAGGAACAAAACTAGGAACTGTCATCGGTATACACTGGGAATTTTTCAGAGAAGAAAATCCAATTTCAATCCTATAGAACTCAATTATATAAATACCTGATAGATCTGAAAATTGGCTAGACACTGTAAAGACCAACCTGTTTCATATATCTTCTGCTTTCTCCACCAACTTTTCTGTGTAAATCTCCCATAATTAGTTTTCAAAAATTCAACAATGAATCTTTAACATTTTATAAAGAATAAGAGGGAAAAAAATCACACTTTTGTGAAGACACAAAAGGGAGATAAGGAAAAATATAGGAAAACTGACTAGCCATCTCAGTAGAGTGTAAGAAGGTATGGTTATTAGGAAGCAGAATCAGAAACCCATAAGAAAAGAATTATTATCCTTTAGGGAAGATGCTGTAAAGAAACAGATAATGGAAGGAATAATGAAATTTTAAAATGCAGCAACCAACTGCAATCCAGAGAGCCAGAGAAAACAGATTTGACACTGAGAAATTGTATCAGTAATGTGGAAGACAAATATGATAAGTTCTCCTCAAATACTGAATGAGGGTGAAAAAGTTCAGAATGATGGGAGAAAAGATGTGAGATATACAAGGCACAGGGTTGGGCACTATCAAATAATTTGAAGTGCTCTTAGGGAGGAACAACTCATGCAAAAGTTTGAAAGAAAACAGTAAAAAGTTATGCAGCTTTGGTGTTTTTTTTTTGTTGTTGTTGTTTACATGCTAAAATCAGGCTAACCTTACACTTCTCTGCAGAAGCCAATAGAATAGCATCTACTGATTTTTGAGAGGAAAAGGCTATGGCCCACTTTATTGTATAGGGCAAGGTTATGAATATTTATGAATGAAGGCAATGGAAGTGACATAAATATGCAGGAGCTCAAAAAATGCCGCTCACAAAACTTTCTTAAAAAATTTACTTGAAGACATATGCATCCAACTGAGAAATTAATTTAATTAAGAATTATTTTGGGACATCTGGGTGGCTCAGTCAGTTGAGCATCCAACTTTGGCTCAGGTCATGATCTCATGGTTCGTGGGTTTGAGCTCCATGTTGGGCTCTGTGCAGACAACTCAGAGGCTGGAGTCTACTTTGGATTCTGTGTCACCCTTTCTCTCTCCCCTCCCCTACTCATGATCTGTCTCTCTCAAAAATGAATAAACATTGAAAAAAGACATATTTATAGTGTACTATTAATTGATATAATATATAATTATATTACATTATAAAATGTATATGATATAACATAATATAATAAATTAAGAATCTGAGAGTGGGCCTTGTCCTGCAAAAAGAACTTCTAACATTTCTCTTGGTTGGATGGAATCTCCAGCCTGGACAGAGCTTTACTCTGAAGTTCTTTTCTCAGCTTCTTTTAACCCCAGTCTTACTCAGATCCCAGAAAGTACTTTACTCACCTCAACCTTCCTCCTAAACCTCACAACTTAGATGAACTGTCTTACTTTCTTTGATGAAGACTGCGGGTGGCATAGTGCTGTTATCTTTTAGTACTTCTAAACAGTACAAAGCACTTCATTTGCATCCTTGGATATCTGTCCTGGGAACATTATATTATATTATATTGGATTTTTTCCATAAAAAATGATATATACACACTCTAGAAAATGGCCAAAAAAACCCCAGTAAATTTCCTCTAAATCGACCACCAAGAAGGGATATTGTGTCTTTATTTTTTATATCTACTCTCATTTTCATAAGTCTTATTGTGGGAAGCAGAATTATGGTACCTATGACCATCATGCTCTGGTATCATGGTTAATTTTCCTTGCACATCTGAGTTGTATTATGAATAAATCTGTGATTCTACTATATGTTAAATAAAAGTGTAGGACACTAAATAGTGAAAATTATTGCATCTTAATTTTTATTGATATATAAATAACTAGAAGGAAAAATAGACTAGAAACATACTAGAGCGTTAGTTACATGTATATGAAGATAATAAAAATGGTTATCTCTGGATGATGGTTTTAGAATAGTAATTTTCTACAAAGCGATAGAAAGCAAATACATAAACTCTTACAATTAAAGAATAGACTTGCCAGCTAACCATATCTTGATTTCTTTTAATTTAAACAGTTTACATTCAAACATCGAAGTCTATTCAAAATTTAGTTCTCCCTCAGACTTGGTCTAAAAATTGTGGATGACTGTTTTGTTTTTGTTTTTATTATTGTTTTGTTTTGGAAAATTACCATTTAGAATTTAAGTTTTCCCCCTTCCCTACCTCAAGAAAATATGTAGGTAAATGAGGATGGGCTTACCCTGTTTTCATGGCAACTGTGACAAAAGGATTCTTGATTCCTTGCAGTGTCTTGGATGCCTAGTGGTTTCTATCATGGGCTGACAGGAAACCACTGAAATGTCATGGACTCTCTTTGGCCTTTTGGGGTACTTCGAAAGTTTCCTTTTATTTTGAGTTCAGTTCAATATTAATACTTTCAACATTTTTGTTTAATTGTTTTACATATAAAATTTTAATTATCTGGTGGGGTTCTTGGGTGGCTCAGTCAGTAAGCTCTTGGTTTTGGCTCACATCATGAACCCATGGCTCCATGGGTTTTGAGCCCTGCGTTTGACCCTGCGATGGCAGCGCAGAACCTGCTTGGGATTCTCTCTCTCTTCCCCTCTGTCTGCCCCTCCCCAACTTGTACTGTCTCTGTCTCTCTCAAAATAATTAAATTAAAAACTTTAAAATAAATAAATTTTAATTATCTGGGACTTATTAGATTACATTTATAAAATGAAATGCCAAATTAGCTACATTTCTAAAAACTTAGTATTTTCAATATCACTTTTTCAATGTTCCATTTCTCTTACCTCCTTATTATACTTGCTAGTTTCCATGTTTCTCCATTGTCAACACCAAAGTAATTAAGAAAATTAAACAGTGACAACAACAAAATTACTTTTAAAAGAACTGAATATTTGGAATCTTTGCTCTTTACATTCAAGAATATGGCCTGCTAAAATCTTCTTTTATGCATACAAAACACTATTTTAGTTTTTCATGTATAAAAAACTTCTGTATGCTTATTGTAAATATTGATATACTTTATTTTTATTGATTTTTTGAAAGAGAATTCTTGTGGACTTATCAATTCTAGTCTTCCTGTTGTCTTAGTTATTTCTAGTTTTGTCCTTATTATCTTCTTTCTTTTTTTGAAACAGCCTTTTGCATGAACTATGTGCTGTTGTTTTTTTCTGTTTTGTTTATTTTTCTCTTTTTTGAGACATTTGATATATAACATTATATTAATTTCAAGTGTACAACATAAAAAACTCATTTATTCATTTTTGTACATGTTCACTCCACCTGCTCTAATCCCAACCACCATCATGTATTGCCTGTGATAGTGCAACAGTCTACTGATGGCTTTTCTGCCTGTGGCTTTATCTTCTTAAAATCCATGGGTCACATCTGATTGAAAATATTATAAAATTCAGATTTCCAGTATGAGTTTTCTTGAGACAGCCTTGATATTTAATCTCTTGAGACCCATACTACAATTATGTGTTGGGAAGGGAAGGGGGAGGTTCTGCTTACAAAGTACTCACTGTAACACCTTGCTTTTGAGAAGTTTACTGAATTACTTCATAATCATGATACATACAGGGTTAGTGTTAAAAAACAGACCAGTTATTTGATCTAGCATGCCTGAAGGATAAGGGGAAATGGCAACCGGCTTATTTATTATGGAAAAGAAATATAATGGAAAAGAAAAGAAGAATGACATGTTAAAGAAAACTCAGAGATTCTAAATATGTAGAAAGCGTGAAAGCGTGTGTGTGTGTGTGTGTGTGTGTGTTTATGTGCATCTTTGCCTGTATTTATAATGCTTTAAGTTTCACTGTCCTTCAGCTTGGCTTGCACACAAACAAGTCATGTAGGTCTTGCCAAACTACCACCTATAAAATTTTTATAGTTTGTTCTAGTGTTGCCACATATTTTGTTTATGTTGAGTGTTTTCTTTGGATTTTGTCCTACTTTAAAGGTTTGCTGTGCTCAGTCTACACTGAAATATGTTAGTTACTAGCTAAAATGCTGGTGTTTGTAGAGCTGAAGCTTCATGACAGCTACAAATATATAAATCATGGTGTGCATACACAACCATTTGGACGGGAGGTTCTATGGCCATATAGTGTTTGGCTTTATAATAAAAACTAAGTGTACATTTCTACACTATAAAATATATGAAAACCTAGTTTGGTATAACAAGTTTTAAATAAATGAAATATTTCAGTGAACATAAACCCTATGGTCCATAAAACTCCCCAGGGGAAAAATTAGTTTGATTTATGTCATTCATTTTTGTCTTTTGATCTCATGGGTGGGGAAAGAGGAACTTTCTGGCATGTACATTGGGAGTTTAGAAGAAAAGATAAGAATATTTTATATCAATGAACTTTAAGGCTTTCTTAGGTTTTACATAAAATATAAATATTATATGTATGATGCAGAGAAACAATCTTGTAAATAAAATATAAAAAATATGAACCAAAATACTTTAGTAGGGAAAAATGTGATAGTGTTTGGGATATACAAACTTTCAAGTTTTATTACTACCTCTTAGGGATAATGTACACGCTTTGTCTTATATATTAGTGTTTGTAAATATTGTACATATACTAAATTTATAGTGATAAAATATTTTATATCGATAAAGTTAAACAATTTTTTAACACTGTATATGTCAAGTGTTCTGTATTCTATACCTCTACTATTATAGATATTAATATAGCCATATTATAGCTACATTATTATTATTATATTATTATATAACTATAAGTGTATCTATGCAGACATATATCTATATCTTAAATCTATTTCTTGAACATAGTGTATTCTTATATATGAAAAAGGTTTTTTGGTAAGATATTTTGAAATTCCAGGCTTAAAGCCTAGCTGTTGCACAGAGATAGATGTTTTAGAGACATGTTCTACATGCTTACTTAAATATTATCATATGCTGTTAAATTGGTTTCCTAAGCATTGTATCTAGTTTGAGACAAATGCAGAAAATATTTCTCACTTTATACCTTATCTTAATGCATTTTATGAATCTCATATAAAAGTTCATTTTATTTCAAGATGATAATACTACAGAAGTGCCTTTTTTTTAAAGTGTTAAGATTATGTATTAAGAATTATAAACTAAAAGTAGAATATATTCAGGTAAATTCTTGTTCAAAAACATCCTCATGATACAAAAAGACACACGGTAGGATTATACAACATAGTGACCCAGCCTGTGCATTTGACATGGTCTAACATTCTAAAATATAATTTATGTACTTTGTTTCAAGATTTATTAATCACCAGACAGGCTTCGCCTTTACATGGCCTAAGAGGCAAGCAGGACCTTGTGGCTACTTACTTTTCCAGCCTCATCCCATGCCTTATTTAATCTGGTGTGGCTGAACCACATGCCTTTTGAGAGGTCTATCAACATTTGCATTCTTGAATAAAATAAAGGCACACTGAAAATCTTTCCTGACCTTAAAAAAACACTGATCAGTGGTAAAAGTGATAGGGAGCCAGTCATTCTGTTTAAATCTCATATATATCAAATAGACCTCAAACTGATGAATCTCATAGATGTTTTATAATGTTCTCTTCCACTTTGTTTCTCGTGGTACTTTTTTTTCTCTGTCTCTCTTGCTTGCTCAGTCTGAGAAAAATCTTTAGTCCTAAAGATCCAAAAATGAGGAATAAAAAATATTACATGAGGACTCCACTGGTGATTCATATCCAATTAGTGTTATTTCTTCTGTTCATTTTTCTTCATGCAGTGTTGATGCTCAGTTGGAATACTATGTGGTGTGTTATTTATCATGGAAAGTGCATTTGCCCTCCTGCCTCCCAGGATCCAGGGCAGATGCTGTGTGCCATTAAGTTCATTGTTATGGATTCTTGGTATCATTTAATGAGAGGTCCTGTAGAGCACTTAGTATTGTCAAGCTGGCGATAGAAATATGTGTTTTATTTTGCTGTTTGAATATTACGATATCTGCACAGGAGCAAATATGGCAAAACTCATTTAAAGGGTTTTTTTTCCCTATTGTGCCAAGATTATTTAAAATGGAATGAGCAGGGGAAAGTGTGCTGTAATGGTAAAAACACAGAATTGGAATTACTATGGACCTTAGTTCAAAAACCTCTGCCACTCAATAAATGCTTATGATTATAGAAAATTACTTAATCTTTCAATTTCTACATTTTTGTAGGTAATAACATTATCACTTGTCTTATAAGGCTACTGTAGTAATTAAATGAGCAATCAGGAGACTCTAGGGTTTTGTTTTGAGGTGTGTGTGTGTGTGTGTGTGTGTGTGTGTGTGTAAGTACAGCTCTGGGTTTGAAAGCTGGCTTTCCCAAACTCTACTTAATAGCTATGTGGCATGGCACAATTAGCTACGTGACATATAATAGCTATGTGACATGGCCTGCTACATGCATTCATAGACCTTTAGTATGTGGAAACCACTCTTACCATCCATGTAAAGAATCACATACACAGTAGACACTTCATATAGCAAACCTATTGCTATTGTTGATCTTAGCTGAATGCTATAGTGCATCAGACACACAACTGAGTCTATAATTTATTTTAACCTCCTCTAGCTTACTAACCTGGCACATCTCATAGGTATGTGCATTATGCGTTACCACAAATTTCCAGCGGGCAGAAAAGCAGGCTGGGCATGTCTTCAGCCACAAAGCTGGTGTGTTTGGAGCTGAAACAGTGATTTTGGAATGAGAATCAGGCTGCAAATTAATTGGGGACTTCTAGGCCACAGAAAAGGAAGAGCTTGTCAATTTTCTTGTGTTATTTCTAAAATCTAGCATAATATCTAGCATATAATAAGCCCTCAGCAATGCAATATTTTTCCTAAGAACAAGTGAAACTGTTATCAGGGAATGATATGGTTGCATTTAGAAAAAGGGAGGAGGGGCACCTGGGTGGCTCAGCTGGTTGAGCGTCTGACTCTCCTTTTGGGCTTGGGTCATGATCTCACTGCATTGGGCTCTGCGCTGACTTTGGATTCTTTCTGTCTTTCTCCCTCTGCTCCTTCCCTGCTTGCGCTAGCTTGTGCTCTCTTGCTCTCTCTCTCTCTCTCTCAAATAAATTTAAGAAAAAGGGAGGCAAATGTAGAGGGATAAAACAATGTAGGTGATATTGTTGTTGCCTAGGCTGATAATTATAGTGGCTTAGACCAGGGTGGTAGTGGGAGAAATGGAGAAGTATACATACTTCTGTGCATTTTTAAGCAGCTAAAATCAACAGAACTTCCTGACGGATTATATCTGGAGGTAAAGTACTCAGGATGACTCAAGCATTCTGGCCTGCATGACTGAATAGATTGGTATATGTCGCTGATAGTAGGTGAGCGTGCGGCTTAGAAGAAAGAAAGGAGTCCTGACAGGTTCTCAGCTGGGCCATCTGGGTCTGTGCTATCCAATACAGTAGCCATTTGCCCCATATGGCTATTTAAACTTAAGTTAAAATTTATTAAAATTAAATGAAATTTAAGATTCCATTTTGTAGTTACCTTAGTCACCTTTCAAATGCTCAATATTCACATATGACTAAATAGCCATCATATTAAATAGCACAGCTACCGAACATTCCTATTATCACACACAGTTTTACTGGACAACACAGATGTAGAATAAACAACAGTGGCATCTAAAGAAGGACTACAGTATAAAACTCTTTCTTCCTGCCTGTTAGAATTTAGTGTGGAGAATGAGAAGGGTGACATCAAGCTTTCTACTTTACATTTGCAGGTAAAAGATAAAAGGTTTTCTTATTCTGTTTTTCCAAGTTGTAGTATCAAAAGATACATGTTCTGTGCAGTGATTTCTAGTGGGAATGAGATTGTATAAAGTTTCTTTTTTTAATTTCTTTTTATTTTATTTTGAGAGAGAGAGAGCAAGCAGCGGAGGGGCAAAGAGAAAGGGAGGCAGAATCCCAAGCAGGCTCCGTGCTGTCAGCACAGATGTGGGGCTCCAACTCACAAACCGTGAGATCATCACCTGAGCCGAAGTCGAGTCGGATGCTTAAATGACTGAGCCACCCATATTGTACACTGTTTCTAATGGAGAATCCATCTAGTATACTAGTTTAAAACATGGACACCAAAGACATATCTCCTGGGTTAATCATGGTTCTGCCACTCACTATCTGGGTGACCTTGGGTAAATTACTTCTCTAAGTTTAATTTTCCTCATTTGTAAAATGAAGATAATAATAATACCTATTTCAAGGGGCTGTTATGCATATTGAATGAATGAATATTTGTTAACTTCTTATTACATTGCCTGACATAAATAACCATAATATACACAGCGTATTTTTTAAATTAATAGAAAATAAATAAGAATTTTGTTCTGTTGTTGACATACTTGGGAATTATGGTAGCCAAGGCTGGCTGGTAAGTGAACACTTCAGCAAAATATTTGAGTGAGCCCTCTGTTGAGCTGAATAGAAGTTGCATTCAGGTGAGTCCCTCAAGTGAGAGATTTCAGTCTTCCTATTCAGGAAGAAAACAAACTCACCAGGAATTAAAATAAAAAAGAGAATAAGGGTTAGGCATCTGACTTTGGCTCAGGTCATGATCTCACGGTTTGTGAGTTGGAGCCTCTTGTCGGGCTCTGTGCTGATAGTGTGGAACCTGGAGCCTGCTTCAGATTCTGTGTCTCCCTCTCTCTCTGTCCCTCCCCCACTCATACTCTTTCTCTCTCTCTCCAAAAATAAACAAACATTAAAAAAATTAAAAAAATAAAGAGAGCAAGATTTATAGTCACAAAACCTGGGCACAAGTCTTGATTCTGCCACTTACTAGCAATATGGCATTCAATAAATCACTTCACTCAATTCTATTCTTCTCATTTGTCTAAAGCGATGTCATTCAATAGAACTTTTCATGATGTTAGAAATGTTCTCTACTTGAAGATGATAACTATGTGACTAATAAGCACTTGAAATGTGCTGAGTCGACCTGAAGTTTTAATTGTGCTTAGTCCAGCTGGCTCTGGAACGATTGTGTCCAAGGTTTGTTTTGAAAATAAAGAAGAGATACATTCTATACAGAAGTATTTTTGGTTACTTGGAATGCCTTACAGTGCTCACCAAAGAGACTCACTGCCAAGCATCTTGTGGAGCCACTTGAATGGCATCTAATTATGAAACTTGACTAGGAGGTGTCTGGCACTCCAGGTTTAGGGATGGAAAGGGAAGGAAAAACAGCCTGAAATGGTTTCAATTTCTAAGCTTACGAGCACGAGTAATGGAAAGGTGCTGAGAGTGCCAGCACACTTTTTTGCTTTGCCCCCTGAACTTTCAGGTACAGTTCATAGTTTTCATGGATACCCAGAATGAAAAGACATGCATTTAATATATGTGGATTTCAGACAGACTTCACATTATATGCCACATTTTAAACACCAGTGGAACACTGAGCTTTAAGATATTAAAAAAAAAAAAAATATATATATATATATATACACATATATATATATCATCCATCTTTGATAACTTGAAAACAAACTTCAAAGTGTAAATAAGATGTTACTTAAAAGTAAATAAACACCAGGCCGCTTGGGTGGCTCAGTCAGTTAAGTGACTGGCCTTAGCTCAGGTCATGATCTCACGTTCGTGGGTTTCAGCCCCGCATCTGGCTCTGTTCTGACAGCTCAGAGCCTGGAGCTTGCTTAGGATTCTGTGTCTCCCTCTCTCTCTGTCCTCCCCCACTCGCGCTCTGTCTCTGTCTCTCTCAAAAATCAGTAAACAGTAGGGGCGCCTGGGTGGCGCAGTCGGTTAGGCGTCCGACTTCAGCCGGGTCACGATCTTGCGGTCCGTGAGTTCGAGCCCCGCGTCAGGCTCTGGGCTGATGGCTCAGAGCCTGGAGCCTGTTTCCGATTCTGTGTCTCCCTCTCTCTCTGACCCTCCCCCATTCATGCTCTGTCTCTCTGTCCCAAAAATGAGTAAACGTTGAAAAAAAAATTAAAAAAAAAATTAGTAAACAGTAAAAAAAAAAAAAAAAAAAAAAGGAAGAAGAAGAAGAAGTAAATAAACACCAAATCACCTTGATCAGGAACAGCAAATAGACTTTTAAGGTAGAATAAGACATGCTTATTTTTATCCCTCATTGTTTTCTAACAGTTACATAAAACTAAATGATGGAATCTGGCTATTCATCAGTTCAAACTGCTACAGTGATTACAACTAAACCCTGCAGTTACTGTGTTCCAGTGTTTAGTCTTTGTACATAACTTGAAACCTTCTTGAATATACAGTACAACGGCTGCTTATTTTAATGCCAGGTTAAAATCAGAAGGAGTGACTATTCAGAATATCCCATCATTTTTCAGTGAAATAGTGACTCACGGACTGCAACATTAACCACGTTGTCATTTTTTTAATGCACTTTTTTTCAAAGCCTGTGATTTATGGCTGCAATTTTTATCCCCACATGGGTTCAAGCACAGACGGTTTGAATTGTGGGTTGAACATACTGTGAAAAATATTGTGAAACTTGACATCTAGTTGAACTTTGTTCAGCTTTATGGTGTCACCCAACCACTTTATGAAATTGAAGCCACCCCCGAGTCATTTATGTCATCTATTCTTCATTGACTGTTTAGTGTTTAATTTTTTTCCCTAATGGGTAAATTCTGTTATGATTCTTTTAGGTTTGATTTAAGGTCTAACTTTGCTCAATGAATGAAAGCAACCTGGCTGTTACACTTTGTACCCGTGTATGCCTGCATATAGTTTTAGAGTATGATAACTACCAGAAGGCTCTGGTTAAATTGTATAGCTATTTTTATTGTACAAAATGGTATTGTGCAGCTCATTGTGGGGAAATATTTCTATTTACTGAGGTAATAACAATTTCAAATAACATTTTAATGCCTTTTTTTACTGGGCCTTTGGTATATGAATTTTTATCAGGCTATTTGGTCCTCCTACATTCTTGTAAATGAATTAACTATTATTCTCAGTTACTCTTTCTTACAATGATTACTTTTCATAATTTCAGGAATTTTTGAATTTACATACTCAGGTTTTAAAATTTTATTATTCTGGGTTCACAGTCCTAGTAAAAGAGGTTCTCACATGTGGAGCAGTGACTTCAGCACTAGAGAGATTTCTTGTGCATGTCCCTTAGACGAGCTAAGCAACTCTATAGTCATTTTTCTTTTGTAGAAGTCTAGAAAGATGTTGCTGTGGCCAATGTCAGAGAAATTACTACCTGTGCTCTCTTCTAGGATTTTCATGTCTCACATATAGGTCCTTAACCCATTTTGAGATTATTTTTGTTTATGTTGTAAGAAAGTGGTCCAATTTCATTCTCTTGCATATAGCTGTCCAACCCCATTTGTTGAAAAGACTGTCTTTTTCCCATTGAATTCTTTTCTTCTTTGTTGAAGATTAATCAAGAGTATCTATAAAATACAGCAAGAGGGGGGCGCCTGGGTGGCGCAGTCGGTTAAGCGTCCGACTTCAGCCAGGTCACGATCTCGCGGTCCGGGAGTTCGAGCCCCGCGTCAGGCTCTGGGCTGATGGCTCAGAGCCTGGAGCCTGTTTCTGATTCTGTATCTCCCTCTCTCTCTGCCCCTCCCCCATTCATGCTCTGTCTCTCTCTGTCCCAAAAATAAATAAACGTTGAAAAAAAAATTAAAATACAGCAAGAGAGATAGATCATGAAATGTCCTGAACTACACTCTAGATTTTTCCATCCCACCCCATTTCCCCAACATTTTGCCCCAAACAGAGGGAAATGTTTGTAATGGAATCCCTGTATAGTTAGTGTGTTAGTGAGGGTTCTCCAGAGAAGCAGAATCAATACCTTGTGTGTGTGTGTGTGTGTGTGTGTGTGTGTGTAGAAAGAAACAGAGACAGACAGAGACAGACAGATTTATTATAAGGAATGGCTCACACAGTTATGATGGCTGGCAAATCTTAACATCTTCAGGGTAAGTCCACAAACTGGAGACCCAGGAGAGTCTATGATACAGTTCTAATCCAAAGGCCAGTGAGCTTGAAGCCCAGGAAAAGCCACTGTTTCAATTTGAGTGCAAAGGCAAGAAAAAGCCAATGTCCTACTTCAAAGTCAGCCAGTCGAGAGAAATTCTTACTCAGGGAGGGGTCAACCTGTTGCTCTAAACCCCTTCAACTGCTTGGTGAGGCCTACCAAAATTAGTGAGGACAAGGTACTTTTCTCAGTATACCAATTCAAATGTTTATCTCACCCAGAAACACCTACCGTAGCATTTAACTAAATATCTGGATACCTTGTGATTCAGCCAAGTTGACACATAAAATTAACCATCACAGTAAGGAATGCCATATGAAGATACATTTTCAGGTCTTTCTCTATCCCTAAAGAAGACATGACCAATCCAGAGTTGCAGACCTAGATCATACAAGGTTAGAGGACTCAACAGTGTCTCATTTTATCTATTGCATTTATTCATTTTAACTGGGACAGAGCTCAACATTCTACTTTTAGGTTAGTTTATATTCTGACTTGATCTCAAATTTCAGGAAGATTGAAGAACAACAGTCTGTAAGCAAACCTTTCATTCAGTCAGTCATCAGGCTCAACACTTCCCACAAACTAAGGACTGCAGTAGGACACAAAGATAAATAAGGCAAGTATGCCACACTCACAGACTTAGAGCAAATACTCCCGCTGTTGGAATTTCTCCTTGAATACATCATCAGTAGGCGTTAAAACTATGTTGTAAATAGAAGATAAACATTCTCTTCTTTTAACTATGTTCTATTTTGGTGATCTTAAACCTAATTTTATTTTTTTTTTAGCAGGAAAAACTTATTTTTTTCATACAGAACTATACATGGTGGGGGGGGGGGGGCACCTGGGTGGCTCAGTCGATTAAGTGTCCGACTCTTGGTTTTGACTCAGGTCACGATCTCATGGTTTCAAGTGAGTTTGAGCCCCACATCAGGCTCCATGCTGACAGTGCCTATCCTACTTGGGATTCTCTCTCTCTGCCCCTCCCCTGCTCATGCTGTTTCTGTTTCTCTCAAAACTAAATAAAATTTAAAAAAAAAGATCTGTACATGCAATTTCAGTATTAATCAAAAAAATTCACTTGGAGCTGGTGATTGGCTGGAATAAGGAAAAGGTCCTGATGCCTGTTCATGTACTTGACTTCTCTTTCGTCAACACCCTCCCCTGTCCCTGAGCCACAGGGTGTAGGGAAAGAAGTTTAAAAACTATCCATCTATTTAATATTCCTTCCAATGTTTTATGAATTATATGTAAAAACTTTAAAACAGGTTTGGCTATTTTTCTTCAGGTTTCCCTGGAACTGATTTTGTGTTCAGTGATTTCCCTTCATTCTTCATAGAGTTGTTTGTTTTTAATCTCATTTTTCTCCTTACACTATTTAATAGTCTGGTGTTTCAAGTATATTATATGCTTAGTAGTGTGTTCCTTTGTGGAAGGTTCAGAGGATCAGAATGACCTCCTGAAACTTGTGATTTTGCTGAAGAGGTAAAGCCTATATTTTTGAAATATTTAAACAAGGTAGGACAAAAGAAGCCACGTAGACAAACAGTGTACCATGAGGTTATTTCCAGAGATTGGCATGAATATTTCATCAAGTATCAAGAATATCACACTTTTACAGTTGGAATGCCAAGATCCAGAGTGTAAAGATATTTTTCAAGTAAGCCTTAGCGATCATCTGTCTCCTTTGAGATTTATTTTATCTGGTTTACCTTTTATTTTTGCAGGTAGCAATGTAAAAGGGAATGGATGGCAGTAAATGCCAAAAAAATGTTTAATGTGCATGAGGCCTAAGCTTATTAGTGTTTGAATATTCAGTCTTTTCTTTCAACATCTTTTTTTTTTTTTGGCTACTTCTTGGACTCTAGGAGAGTCCTAGCCTATCTCTTAGAAGATTTTTTTAAAACGTAGAGTTCTAGTGATAGCAAAGTAATGAATTCATAAAAGATTGTATGTGTTTAGGAGGGCAGTGGATTTTCCAGAAAGACATTTTTGCCGTTATTGTTGTAAAGTAGCAGTTGAAGGAGACAGCTTTTAAAAGTAGATGCTGCTGTTGCTGTGAATAAATGAGAATGTTTATAGATGGGGAAGGAGTATTTTTAAAAATATTTTTCTATGGATTAAAAATGCATTTACACAGCTCATCTCTTTTGCCATTCACACCAAAGGCAGAGTGAAGATGTGTAACTATTTAACTGTAACATTAATGCCAAGATTGCTACCCAGATAAATGTGGAGACATGCAAAGACTCTGTCTATGGGTCTTGTAATATTGGACACCAGTACACACTTGAACATATTTTAGGGAATATCAGTTACCATGCACTGCATACCTAGTAGCTGTACCATTCTAACTAAAAGGTCCAGATATAACAATACCAAACTATAACTTACCCTTTGTTCAAAGTTCACTTGAAAAGTACATGAAAATTAAAACAAAAAAGTACATGAAAATTTACAAATGTAGTTCTAGAAGTCAATAGCCCCACTCCTTCCAAACCCCATTTACTCACCTTATGTTCATTAAGTACCTTTAATAAATAAGGCACTCTGGTTTTTTTGTTTGTTTGTTTTTTAGTTTAATTTTGTGTGTATGTGTGTGTTTACACCAGGGAATTACATGGGCTGAGGAAAAGAGTGGAAACGGGGATTATAGTCTAAAAGACTCGGTATTCTAGTGACTCAGAGACAAACAAGCTGTTTCACTGAGATGCTTCCATCTGTGAAACAAGAGGTTTCACATTATTCTTTGAACTTCCTTCCAACTGTAACATTCTGTGAGTTTATAGTTATTTTTTAAAACTATATCAAAAAAGTTAGATTTATTCTGGTATCCCATAACTTGGACAGTCTAACAGGATATTTTGAGAATAAGGACGTGCTAATAATCACAATAGAAGATGAAAAAAGTTATATTAACTTTGGTTTCCTGTAACTTGGACAGCCTAACAAGATATTTTGAAAGTAAAGATATGCTAATAATCATGACAGAAGGACAGGTGTAAAGTGGCATATACACATATGTTCCACCTGTAACATATGTTGGTAAAATGACAAATAATGGGGGAAATCAGTAACAAAAAACACATACATACACAAAAAGACCTTTATCATCTATGCATGTCAATAATTTTGCTTTTTTGAGTTTTATTTATGATGCACATATCATTGAGACTTTTTGTCTAGTGCTTAACCAAGCACTAATATATAACTGATAGTGAATGCTAAGAGAGTGCCATTCCTAGGGAAGACCCATCAACTACTTAGTGGCAGGCCAATTACGTCAGATCTCTTTCAACTTGGAGAGGAGGGCAATTTGTCCTAAGTAGGTGAAACAAAGTTTGGATGTGTGTATGCCTTTACTATTCACAGTGCCACTGCCATTACCCACATCTGACAGCTTTCAGAATGCCTGGACCAATGGTATGATGTCCCACATAACATTGTTTCTACCAAAGGATACTTGCTATAACAAAGGAGGTGCAACAGTGAGCTTGAAATTCCTGCATGCCCTACCACCCCAAAGCCACAAATCTAATACAGTAGTGGAACATTATTAACCATGAGAGGCTCAGCTAAGGCCCCATTTTAGGGGAACAAAACCTTAGGATTGGAGTACTGGTCTCCAGGATGAAGTTTGTATGCTAAACCAACAGCTGATAGAGGATGTCTACCACAGGTAGAATACTCAGCTCTCGGAAAAAGGGGGAGCCCTTTTTACAATCAATCACGATGCCCACTAGTGGAGTTGTGCTTCTTTTCCCTACCACCTTAGACTTTGCCAATTAGAATCCTAGTTCTTGAGGCATGGGTAGGGGCAGTTCTGTCAGTAAGCCATAAAGAGTCCCACTTATCTGAAACCTATGTGTGGTTCACATGTGGTCTGATTATCATGCATTTCTTACTACTACAATGGACCAGCAAAGATGGCAAGGGATACTTATCATTGTGAGGAAATAGGGCTGCTGCTTCATAATCTGAGTGAAGAGAAATATGCCTGGCACTTAGATGTGCTCCATGCCCAGAGGTGAATGGGAGATTACAGTAACTAAGATTCCTTAACAGCAAAGAAACTAAGGGCCTAATCACTTGGGAATAATGTCTGGATCACCTCACAAGGCAGCAACCCAGACCAGCTGAAGTGCCAAAGGAATGTGAGGAAAATCTAGAATGAGTGGTAGAGATTAGTGATGAATGTCAACTAAGGCCCCAAGGATCGCTGGAATATTTCATATTATAGCTTGGCTCATTACTCCATTTTGGGGAATTGCATCTGGTCATCACTTCAAAGGATTATACTTGAACTTCCCTCTTAGGGAGGATATGAGGGATGATGTTTTATATGCCACAAGGATGTCAGGGAGTGATGGAAGTGCAAGTTCTACAAGGGGTGGCCTGTCCTGGGCCCAGTTGATGTACTTTTCTATAATGGGCCAACCTTAACTTGTCCTCAAGTTTTGACTGTTTGCCCAATGGAGGGCTCCAGATGCTGCCACCATTATCACCTTATTTCCTAACACCACCAGCTATATCAGCCTCCCTCAGGGTGAAGACCAGGTGTTAGCATGCCCCCAATGGCATCTATATCCAGAATGGTTCAGGTACCTATGACTAGATCCAGGACAGTTCTATCTCCACTGGGATATTGCTTCCCCAGTGGCCACCCAGAAGACACAAGCAGAAGTGCAGAGGAGTTAATGTCTCATAGGATGAATCTTTACCAATGAAATACTATAGAAGGTGGTAAGGAACTGGCATATAAATGTTGCTTTTTCCATTTAACAAAGTTTTCCAAGGTGCGTTGGTTCCATATGACTTATCTAGAGCTGTTTCACATGACCAAGTAACCAGCCATGTTTTCTCGTGAAGTTCTGCCCAACTCAGTAACCTCCCACCTTATGTCTACTTTCTGTTTCTCCTACAGCACTTCTCTTCTCACCTCCCTTTTGCTGACCTAGGATTGCTTGATCTCAGTCTCTGCTTCCTAGAGAACCTGGCTTGAGATACAAATCAAGGTCCTTCAACTCCCAAGTTTTGTTCACTGAGTAACAAATTAAAATGTAGTGTAAACAGTCCTCACCTTCCCAACTGAAAAGTTTCCTGATTTGAGTACCCCTAAGTACCTTCTCTCTTTGTCTATTTTAGTGTATTAATGTAATCAATTTCTTTCATTTTTCTTAAACTTACAACTACCCTCTTACTATGTCCCATTTTGTTTTCTAACTTTTCATTACTCTGCTCTGGTTTATTATACTTTTATTTTATAGCTCCTCTGTACTCGAGGGTTTTCTTCAATGCAGAGAAGCTTTATTTGGTTGTTTTTCCCTTTTAGAACATGTAGCTGTTCAGTGCCAGAAATGAGCAGTGAATGTCAGGTTTCATCTATAGATTTCTGTATATCATTTTTGACATATTGGAGGAGTGTAATAAATTGTAAACAACACATTATGGACTCCTTTCAGCTTATCTCAAGTCCCCAAGAACACTAAACTTTTCTGACCATGCTTTGCCAGGTTTCTCTTAGGGAAGGAGATGTACCCCACCCCAGTATCCTACAATGTCGTCAGCAGCTTCATTACCACCCTTCCTTCCCTCCCTCATTCCCTCTCTTTTCATTATTCTTTCTGACAAGGATTCAGGGACAGCATGAATTATAAACCCATGGTGCATCTATGAGTATTAAATAGGAATACTTAGCTAGCATTTTCATTTTAACTGTATATTGAAAATAAAGTAAGTTGATATGTCACAGTTGCTGTCGATCTCATATCTGACCTAATTGTCCAGATCTTTTGACTTAGATATCTCAGGCTTTTGGAATTATTTTTTTGTGTTGGTTGTTGTTGTTTTGTCCTGAATTTGAATTTGTCCGGCTATTTGAGTGCACACAGAGAACTTGACTCTCCAGTTTTTCAGTCTCCCCCTTCAACTCCGGTCATGAACTTTCTTTACTCTTATTGTCTATTAATTGACCACTTCTTCTCCCATAAATGTTGTGTGATGAAAGCTAATCTATGGAAAAGTTAAAAATGAGATTAATGTTCGCCAAAATTGTGGAGACATCAAAGATGCAGCACTACTATACTGCATCCCCATTGAAACAAAACAAAGGCAGCTACGAGCATTTGAAAGCAAGTCACATTTTTGCACACCATCCATTATTCTTACATTTAACAGGATGTTAGAGATTCTACATCTTCTGAATTTATTAGCTTGGTATTTAGCATGTTTCACAGCCAAAATAGCAAAGAAGGTTCATTATTGCTGGTTAAATTAGCCTCATGAAAATGTTGTTGGTAAAAGGTTACAGAAATGAGTAAGAGATCTAACCAAGCAGCATGTTAGACTATTTATCATTATAATTTAAAAAGGCATTCTGATGATTTGAATTAACTTGGCTAAAGGCTAGAGAATTAGATAAAAGGTAATAATTAAAACCTAAATGGCAGGATTAGCTCTTCCTTTTGATAAAGAAAAGACAAAACATGCATACCGCATTTACTTAAATTGTCCTCTTGAGAGAAACTGAGGCCAATAAATCACAACTGATTATACCATTTATGGGCTTTTAAAATATTTTACAGCTATATTGTAAATAAACTGGGTTACTGGAATATCTTGTGTTTCCTTCAGACCTAGTCAGATAGCCCTTCCCACATTATTTTTTTCCACATTATTTTATTTTGGATGGCTGAAGTCTAGGATTTAGCTGTTTTTCTATTGAGGTTTTAGTGTTTGGTTTTTAACTGAATTGTCATATATATATTATATGCATATAATATATATATATATAACATAATATATAATATATATATTATATATTTATATATTATATATTTATATATAATGTATAATATATGTATTAATATATAATATATATTAATATATATTTTATATATTTATATATTATATATTAATACATATATAATATATAGAGGATAGTTAAGTTTTTGTCATCTTTGTGAAGTTTTACCAGTGAAAACATTTATTTAACTTGTATTTTTTTTTTTTTACCTCTTTGCCATATAAAACTTTAATGTTTGGGTGACCTAAATTACTCATGTCTTTCTTTGTGTTAAAATTATTTATTTTATTTTAATTCCAATGGAGTTAACATGCAGTGTTATTTAATTTTAGGTGTACAATATAATGGTTCAACAATTCCATATATTTCTCAGTGCTCATCAAGATGAGTGTACTCTTAATCTCCTTTGCCTATTTCATCCATCTCCACACCCACCTCCTCTCTGATAACCATCTGTTTGTCCTCCATAGTTAAGAGTCTGTTTATTGGTTTGTCTCTTTTTTTTCCATTTATGTGTTTGTTTTGTTTCTTAAATTACACATATGAGTGAAATCATATGATATTTGTCTTTCTCTGACTAGCTTATTTCACTTACCATTTTACTCTCTAGATCTACCCATGTTGTTGGAAATGGGAAGATTCCATTCTTTTTTATGATTAATATTCTATTGTATACATACATATACTACTTTATCCATTCATCGATTGATGGAAACTTGGGTTGCTTCTATAATTTGGCTATTGTAAATAATGCTACTATAACATAGGGTGCAAAATCCTTTTGAATTAGTATTTTTTTTATTCTTTGGGTAAATACCCAGGAGTGCAACTACTGGATCATAAGGTAGTTCTGTTTTTCACTTTTTAGGGACGTCTATACTACTTTCCACAGTTTTACCAGTTTTCATTTCCCCCCATCCTACATCCTCATCAATTCTTGTTGTTTCTTGAGTTTTTTATTTTAGCCATTCTGACAGGTGTGAGGTTTTAGCTCAGTGTGGTTTTGACTTGCATTTCCCTGATGATGTGTGATATTGAGCAGTTATGTGTCGGTTGCCCATCTGTATGTCTTCTTTGGAGAAATGTCTATCCACGTCTTCTGCCCATTTTTTAATTGAATTATTTGTTTTTTTGGTGTTGAGCTATATAAACTCTTTATATATTTAGGATACTAACCATTTATTGGATATGTCATTTGCAAATATCTTTTCCTATTCAATAGATTGCCTTTTAGTTTTGTTGGTTTTTTTCCTTGGCTATGTAGAAGTTTTGTTTTTTTTTAATGTAGTCCCAGTAGTTTATTTTTGCTTTTGTTTCTCTTGCCTCAGGAGACATACCTGGAAAGATATTGTTAGGGCTGATGTAAGAAAATATTTTTTTTTTCTAATAAGTGCATAAAACTTTCCTGAAATGGATGGTAAATCAGTTTCTTTTTAATTTGGCAACCTTTATAGTGTTCCTTGTCTGTGGACATAAGATCAAAATTATTATTTTCCTCTCTTTTCCATTCTTAACAGAAACCAGGAGCTAAAGGAACTTGGTGAGCTTTCTCCGCACTGGGACAATCTACGGAAAAATGTCCTTACTCACTGTGATCAAATGGTGAATATGTACCAAGATATTCTGACAGAACTTAGCAAGGAAACAGGTATGAAAGCAAAAACTTTTTACGTATTCAAACTAAATTCCATTTCATATATGTTAGGTGAAAACAATAATAAACATTGTTATTATGGATATGGAAGAGCCAAAATTTAAAAAAAACAACTTTTATTTCTAACTCTACCATCTTGGCATGATAGACCAGGAAGAAACAAATTGCACTGTTTTATCTCATGGTATTATTATAAGAATAACTGAGAATTTTAAAATTGAATTTCCGTAAAGAAAAGCAGCTTATACAAATATGTTTTCCTTTCTGAAATCCTTGTAACATTTTTCTATATCAAGCATACTTTTCAACATATGTGCATACACACACATTTATTATTTACTTAATAATAATGTTCAGTTTTTTTCCACTTAGGGTCCTCTTTCAAATCAAGCAGCAGCAAAGGAGAAAAAACATTAGAATTTGTTCCAGTAAATCTACATTTGCAAAGAATGCATGTCCACAGCCCTCACTTGAAAGGTAATATATAATATTCTTTTTTTTTAATGAGCAAGTTATGTTAGTGTGTGCTTTTTTAAAAAGGCTTGACTATTGGCAGAATTTAAAATTTCAGAATTATATAAAGATGAAGATGAAGCAATTTAACTTGATAATGACCCTGATTGCTACAAAAGGGGGTATAGCATTTTTGTTGCTGTGTTTCTAAACAATACTTTAAAAATGTGGCACCTGAATTGAGTAACAGGTGAATATACGAAGTAAGTGTTAGCTTCCTAAGTAGTACCAGTGATGGCTAATAACTGTGTTACTGTTTTAATAAGAAAAAGGAAAAACAAGACTTGTTCATTTTGTTCCTATCTTGAAAAATCAAAGCCCAAAGATAGACTCATGAGCTGTTTTTCTGATTTAGTGGTGACTATCAACAGAATCACCCGCTTCTCTATGAGCAGGGAATTTATCAGAAAGAAGGTGGTAGAGTATTTTACTAAGTTGTGAGAAACATTTTTCAAGGAAAAGTGTATAGATTTTTATAAACATACTTGAATGAGGTTTACAGCGAACACTGTATTGCATTCATTGCCATTCTACATGATTCCTTGCTATTTCTTAGTAAAAAAATATTTTAAAATATTCTTCTCATCTCCCATTTCCTTTAACTTACTGCAATATCAATTTTTGTGCATAAGTAGAGTGACTATATGCCTGCATTCACATACATCAAAGTCTGATATTATGCTTGTTGTCCAGCATCATTGTTAAAGAAGGTCTTCACCTCTCTTCCCTCTCAAAAGTCTCCCTGTTTAATGGTAAGTGCTATAGTCATCCTACCAGTACCCATGTTCCTGGAGCCAAAAGTTACTTTAGATCATCCAGTCCTTCAGGATAAGTGTATCAACATGCAAACACACACAGATACATCTAAAGATGCATGCTAACACCCTATTTTGTAGCCATTGTCACAATATAGAGGTTCTAGGTTTTGAAAAGTCAAAATCTCTATTCTGCTTTAGAATCATCTGAAGTTTTACAAGCATAAAAATTAACCAGTTTTTTTTGTGTTTGTACATATTGATTATATATATGCAACCAGCTAATGTGCAAGTTTAAGTGTAGTCATAATCATTATGATGTGTAATGTGAATACCTCTAGTAACCTTTATCTACTATCTAAAATTTTAACTTGGCTCCTTTTCACCAGAAGTTATGTCACTGAAAGAACTGAAATACAAATGAAATGGATTGGCCCAAAGCATTTAGAAACTCTTTCTTGATTGCTGCATATCTACCAGTAGTTTGAACATAACATCCGGTGGTTTTAAAAATCATCAAAACCAAAGTATTTATTATAAATAAATAATAAAGAAACTAAAATACTTAAAATCTATCTGAAAACCAATGTCTTTTTTTTTCTAATGACAAATATTAAATCCCTCTAATGATATAGTAAAGTTTATGTAATTTGAAATGAAACAGAATTTCAGCTCTCCCATTTTTGATGTATGACCTTAAGTCCGTTATTTACTTTCTAAGCAAGTGTACTTTTCCTATTTAAGTGAATTGGAGTATGTAAAACACCTAGAATGAACAATAATAGCCATTATGAAACAGGTAGCATTTGCCATCACTGGAACAAAATAGATCTTTCAGTTCTATCAGGTCTGTTAAAAGGAGAAAAGTGATCAGTGAAGAGCCTATTAAGGGACAATGAAATCTTGAACTAAGAAGTAGCCAGATTTAGAGAAACGATGAGTTAGGCATTTTGGAAAAATTATCATATGTAAGCACTTAATGACTGATAGAAGGAAGAAATGAGAGGACAACTTCAGTACATCTGTGGATAGATAGCTGTATCATCAAACCAAGTGGCTTGTTGGGGCCCAGTTGATACAGATGTATATTTAAATATGCATTCAAATATTTGGCAATGATCCTAACATACTTCCACCAAAGAAAAAATATTATCTAGGTGACCTTTTATTATACTTACTTCTTGAAAACAAAACAAAAACAGAACCATTTGTGCTGTTCTTTCCAAGATGCTATCTTAAAAATGGACCAGAGTGAGCTAGAAGGAAAACAATGTGTTCAGTTTGGGTTTCTGTAATTTGAGAGGAAGAAACTTGCAACTGAAGTAAATTTCTAAA
The DNA here is from genome assembly GCF_022837055.1 of Prionailurus viverrinus. NCBI lineage: Eukaryota > Metazoa > Chordata > Mammalia > Carnivora > Felidae > Prionailurus > Prionailurus viverrinus. The sequence continues at coordinate 84,544,532 of NC_062564.1, forward strand.
AGCAAACATAATTTCTCCTAATTATTTTGGTTTGTGATATGTATCAGTTTCCTAGATCTGCTGTAACAGAGTACCACAAACTGAATGGCTTAAATAAACAAAAAAATATTGTCTTGCAGTCTGGAGGCCAGAAGTCTGAAATCAAAGTTTTGGCTAAGCTAGCTCCCTCTGAAACCTATAGGGGTATTCTTCCTTACCTCCTCCTGGCTTCTGATAGCCTGCTGGCAGTCTTTGATTTTCTTTGGTTTATCAATGCATCATACAGTGTTCCCTGTGCATTTTAACATCATCTCCACTGTGTCTGTCTCTATCTCCGAACCTCCCCCTTAAGGACACCACTCACACTGAATTATGATCTGTCCTAATGACCTGATTTGAACTTGATTACATCTGTAAAGACCATATTTCTAAATAAGGTCATATTCTAGGATATCTTTCTGGGAAGCATAAATCAACCCATAATAACAGGATATATAGAGGAATTTCTTATTTGTGATGATAAATATCAAGTAGTATAGAGAAAAGCAAGATTCTGATGTTATAGAACTAGGGTGCGACTCATGAACTAGGAGACTTTTGCTCTAGAGCAGTTTTCAGAAAGACTGGTTCTTCTTTTTGAAGACCTAAAGGAGAAAATGTGGGAAAAGGCTAGATATCCTCGTAGCCAAGAATTAATGCAAAGGTACTGAGTTCTACCGCATACTGACTTTTTCTCCAAGGCACCTCATGTAAATTTTATAGATATTGTATTGTATTGTATTGTATTGTATTGTATTGTATTGTATTGTATTGTATTATACATATATAAATAATTTTATATACATCATATATATGGTATACATATAATGTATGTAATATTGAATATTAAGCTTATATGTTTTTTAAAATATGTTTTTATAAGTTGAAAATTGATTATTTGAGATTGGAATTTAGGTAAAGTAAGTGCTTTATAGGCTATATCACCAACTATATGTTATAATAGAAATTGAAAACTTGACTGAATTTTTGGGGTCCTACCATCCACTTCTTTGATATTGACTAAGTTAAATAAGCTTTCTGAGCATTGGTTTTCTTATTTGCAAAATAAAATGGTTAAAGTTTAAGATGACAGTCAATCAGATTTTCTACTTGCTTATATAACATGTAGTCAGCATATTAAAATAATTTCAGCTAAATTTATTTAAGATCCATGGTTACTGGTTTGAATGTTTAGCTGCATTACAGACAACATTTTGCAAGGTAATGATGCAAGTAAGATTGGCCAAGCCTTGGTATTTTCACTGGTGAGTTATTTGGATGTAGTACATTTATTTTCATTCTCACCATTAGTAAATTACCTCAATCCACATTTGATTAATATGCCTGATATATTTGGATAGGCAGCTTTGCAAACAATAGCAGGCAGATTCACCAAACACAAGGCTAATGTCTAGCTCTAGAAACAAGTAACTGAGCAGAACTAATGTTGTCCTGTCTCATACTGACAAATGAAATAACCTCCATTTAACGTCAGGTGCCCCCAGGCCCATTAAGTTAACTTTTCACCCTTATTCATTACTTAATACAGCAAATACAATCCCAATAGAGATCTTAGATGGCAGTGACAGTAACAAAGACAAAACCTTAAAATTAAGAACAAAGTTTTCTACCCCAGTGAATATTACTTTAATAGAAAACCAGTTATGAATATTATAAAATATGGATTCTTGTAACACTTTTTTAAAGGTTTATTTTATTTTTGAGGGAGAGAGAGAGAGAGAGTGAGCAGAGTGAGGGAGACAGAGGATCTGAAGCAGGCTCCACGCTGACAGAAGAGAGCTGGATGTTAGGTTCAAACTCACAAACCATGAGATCATGACCTGAGCCAAAATCAAAAGTCAGATGCTTAACCTGACTGAGCCACCCAGGCACCCTGGATTCTTGTGATATTATTCTGTGTTTAAGTTGTTTTATTTTATGTTATAGATATATAATAGCATATTATAGTACATGGCAAAGAGAGAGAGACAGAGACAGAGACAAGGAGACAGGGTAAGAAAGATACAAAGAGAAAAGAAAGAAAAGAAAGAAAAAATCTATAGTAAATCATAAAGCTATAGTTGGAATCAGGTGCAACATAAGCCAGAATTTATTGTGTAACTAGGATGAATCAGCTAACCTCTGCTCCTTAGTTTTCAAACATCCACATTGAGGGAAGGAACAAATGAGGAGCTGTTTAGAGCTCCCTGATTTCTGTATCTCGAGTTTGAGTATATCACATCATCAATGAAGTATAATTACTTTTAGATATGTTTCATGATGTTGCCAAATTGTTTCAACTATTCTGAAATAGTTTTCCCTTAAAATTCCTTGTTCTCTTGTGATTCACGTCAAAGTCATTTTGTGGGCCATGTTGAAGTCAGGGATTGTGCTTAAATTGCTCCTTGAAACGAGATCAGCATGTCTATGTTTTTTTTTTTTTCTTTTCATTAGAACTATTTTTATAGTTGTAGGAACTTTAAAGAGATTTTCTGGGAAAAAATAGACTTATTATCTCATATCTATTATTAAATGGCTTTTAAAGGCTATGAGGCAGCCCTATTATTAAATTTCAAGCCAACCTAGTATCTTTAGCTTGATGAGATTTGCAACTTGAATTCCACTTCCCTGTTATGCTGTGTATGATGCCATTTTCACAAAGCCAAGGACAAGTTTTGAGATATGAACTATCAAAAAAAGAAGACACACAGATTCTATTTTTTTAGAAAGAAAAAAGACCTCTGATTTTATTGCTCAAATTTTCATAAAATAAATGTCCACCTAGATTTTTATAGTTGCCTCTAAGTATCAAAAATATGAACGCTTTTATTATATACAGTTAAGGACTATTCATATCATAAAGATAGATAATTTAAACAGCAGGATAAAATGAGGAAATTTTTCCAAAGAGACAAATATGAATAAGATTGTTTTTTAAGAGTTTTATTTTTATTGACTATTTGTTTACTTGTATATCTGCTCATTGTTAGAGGAATACAATACATTTCAGTTAATTCTAACTGAATTTTAAAAAGTACAACTGTTACAGCCAAGACTGAACATAGTACTTTAAGTGTATACTGTTCTTCATCAACTACACTAAGATACCAGGAAATGAATTCCATAGCGTACCAAAATCTGTCTACCATTTTTGTCATAATTGCAAGTGGCATTCAAGGGTGAAAGGACCAAAGAGATAAATCTAGCAGTTCCAATACTGTGATATTGGTAAATGATAATTGTCAAACAATATTTGCAAAATACTAAGACTCCCAAGAGTTGAGATTTTGTGATTTCAGTAAGAGTGTGGTATTTAAAAATTATAGTGATTAATGTAAAGTATGACAGAGATGATTTCAAAGTTAAGGATTATATAGCTGTATACAGCATCTTCTTATTTTAGATTATGTGACAAACCTAACATATCCATAGCTGAAGCGCACAGCTGTATTCTTTTGCTTAAGTTCATGTAAATTCTGAGAATAACATTCAGCAGCTACTTTCTGTTTCTTTCAGAGCCACTCCTTGGTCATTCATGATTGTGGAACCATTCCACAATCCGTGGATGGGGCTTTCCTCACATCATCTATTTCCAACTCTCCCCAGATGCCAACTGAATGTCCTAAATTTCAACTCAATTCTAACATTATTTACCTGGAGATAGCATCAGATTCCCAGGTCAATGACTGCCCTTCACTTCAGATGCCAATCGAAAGTCCAGCTTGTTACCCATACTTTTGACTATCTGGCTTGAAATCAAAGGTTCCCTTCTCCTTGCATTCAATTAATTTGATAGAGCTATTCACAGAACTCGGAAAAACATTTTATTTACTAGAGCACTGGTTTATTATAAAAGGATATAATAGCCAGATGGAAGAGATGCACAGGGCAAAGCATAGGGAGAGTATCCAGAACTTCCATGCTCTCTGAACACCTCTCTCCCAGCATCTCCACATGTTCACCAACACGGAACCTCTCCAAACCTAGTCCTTTGGGTTGTGTTTTTGTTTGTTCGTTTGAGACTTCACTACATAGGCATAATTGATTAAATAATTGGCCATTGAGGATTGAAGTCAATCTCCAGCTCTTTTCTTCTCCCAGGAGGCAGGGTGTGAGAGGAGGGATAGAAAATTCCAACCTCTAATCACTTTGTTTGGTTCACTGGCATCCAGTCCCTATCCTTAGGTGAGGTTCGATAGTCACTTCATTAAACATGAGAAAAGCTCTCAACGCTGAGGAAATTCCAAGGGTTTTTAGGACCGCTGTACCAGAAGAGGGAACAAAGACCAAATATTTGTTTCCTGTTATTGTTAAGGAACAAAAATTCAACCGAGTGATTTAAAAGATCAAATTGACTTTATTGAATGATTCATGAATCACACAGCATCCCACCTAGTAAATAGAAAGGAGCTCTGTAGAGCTAAAGAAAGGAAAGATTTTTTTAAAGGTATTGAGGAAATGGGGAAAAAGAAAATGATTGGCAAAGGAATCCATTGTTTTAGGCAAGATCATCCTAAGGGAAATGGAAGGGACCTGTTAGTAAATCTCCTAGTGCTGACCAAGAAATTCTATGTTGACTAGTTAAAGATTACATTCCTGGGGGGCTGAAACTGCAGTTAGATTAGGTATTAAGGCTTGGTTTGCTGATGTGGGTCTCTTGACTGACTATTATGAGCCTGTGGCTGTCTTTTTTATGTTATAAATCACAATATCAGAGTTATCAATGTTTAAATTTTAACACTTCAACTTTTTGAAGACCTCAAATATACAAAGGTTAGGTAAACCTAAATTCTTTGACCCTCTACAAAATAGGCACATAAAGATCCCAGCTTTTTGAGCAATGGTTTTAATCAGGTAGGTAGAATCAAAAGGCAAGAAAGTGAGAGAGCAAGAGAGACCTACTTGCTCTTTCCGTATCCAGACAGAAACCCTACTTATTGTCCCTGTGGAGAAAGCCTCTTGATATTAATGGATTATTAAGGTTGGCTTGCAAGGTGGGGAAATGGGAGAGATGTCTTCTAAAATATAGATAGTGTTCAGTTCTGCTAGCTGTGCTGAAACATAGCAACACTAGTTTTTACTTGACTATTTGAAATATTTTCTATGAAGATCAAGAATAAAGAATATTTGGGGAGTCTCCTGTGTTTTACCTCCTGGTACCTTCACCCTGGAGAACATATACCTATGTTAGGAAATTGGCTCCCTTTCTGTTCTTATTTTTTTTCAAATCCTAATTGTTGTGATACTAATTATTATGTAAACTTTCCCGAGAATTTCATATTCCCAATATGCTTTCTTGTTAATTTATTTTTAATATCTTGTTTAAAATGATAACAAATGGTAAATAAAATTATAAAAAATGATAAGTTAATGAAAAGAATGGGAAATAAAGGATCTGATCTAAGGAAACACTGGATATTATAAGGCTATATTAAAAACAAATTACAAACATTGTACTTCCCTTAGTAAATTCACTCCTAGCAGAAGTATGAATGAACAATTCTAAAACTATTTTATTTATATACTAGGGTTAATCAATATGTAGGTATGAAGATAGTGAGCAAAAGAAGTTAGAAATAAAGAAGGAAGGAAGGCCAGAAGGAATCTTGTGATTCTGAACTGAATCAGAGTAATAATATGGACTCATGGGTTTGTTGTTGTTAGTATAGATAGATATAGATGTGTGTATGTAAACAAGTTAGTATACATACATATATTTCCTACCTCTAGCACCTGAAAGGATTGGAAGCAACAGTAATGAGTATAACTACCCCCAGTATTTGATTTCTAAACACCATTGTCTAGTAAAAGGGACTAGGATTCTTGGAAAGCTGGTTGATTCTTGAGCTGAGGCAGGGAAAATATAAGATTAGAGTCTAGAGTATCCTGTGGCTCTCGAAAGTAAGGAAGTGCTCAAAAAATGAACAACAACGATGACAACAAATGGTGTGTGTGAAAGGAACATATATAAATAGCACAAGAGCTAACTGAAGGAGCTCCCAATGGACAAAGCTGGAACAACTTGAACATGAAGATAGTGTTAGTTCATAAACCAAGGAACAAAGTACCCATGAGCCCATATTGATGTTAATAAAAAAACTGAATATATAAAAGAATAAAGGAGAAGGGTCAACTATTCTTTCCAGAAGAATTCCAATTAATGAATGTGGAAGGAATGAGGGAAATGGAAAATGAGCATTCAAACACAGCAGTAATAATTGCCTTAGACAAGATTTATCAATAGATGCTAAAATGAGTGGGAGCAAGTTAAACAGAAAAAAGATACTGCATTGTCTTAAAATATGTCTCTTTAAATATTTAGTAACTTTACAGTGAAGAATCAACTTGTCATCACAAGGTTAACAGCACGTAATACATAACAACTTAACATACTCCCTGTTATAATGCACTGAGAAGGGCATATTGTCTCCATAGTATCCTACTCAATAGTGCAAATCTTCAATCTAATTATGAGAAAACATAAGACAAATCCAAACAGAGGGACACTTTACAACGTAACTTACCAGTATTCTTCAAAAGTGCTACAGTCAAAAATGAAAGACTGAGGAACTATCATAGATTGGAGGAGATGACAACAGCTAAATAAAATGTGGAATATTGGACTAGTTCCTGAAAGAGAAAAGGGTGTGAGTGGAGAAACCAATCCTAACATACTATCTGCTTATTTTGATGTAATAGTACAAGATTAATTTTTTAGTTTTGATAATTAATCTATGACTCTGTAAGATTTTAACATAGGGAACATGTGTGAAGGGTATACAGAACTCTCTAATTTTGCAACAACTCTGGAAATCCAAAATTATCTCAAACATAAACATTTTCAAAAGTATTTAAACAATAAATATGTTTTTGTATTTTAATATATATATATTGCAGATATATAATATGATATTTTGTTATACATATACATAGTAAATGATTACTACAGTCAAGCTAATTAACATATTCACCTCAAAAAACAGAAGTTTTTTGTTTATTTGTTTGTTTTTGTTTGTGGTTTTTTATGGGGAGACTGTGTGTGTGTGGTGAGACATTTTTAAAGTATTTTTAAATTTCTTCCTGTTTTAGACAGAATATTAAAATTTAATTCAAGTTTTATAGAAACATTGACAGCGACACAGTCATAAACTTTTTTCTTTCACTGTAGCAAGAATATCTAACATAAGACCTAACCTCTTAACAAAATGTTAAGTGTACAATACCTAATAACTTATTGTTTGGTATATATTTGGCTTCCTTGACTGAAACTTTATACCATTTGATTAGTGACTTTCCTTTTCCCTCTTCTCCCAGCCACTGGCAACCAGTATTCTACCTCTGGTTTCTATTAATTTGATTCTCACTTAATTTTAGATACTTCATACAAGTAGAATCATGCATTATTTGTCTTTTTGTGGCTTATTTCACTTAACATAATAACCTCAAGGTTTATCCATGTCACATATTGCAGAAGTTCTTTCTTTTTTAAAGCTGAATAGTATCCCATTGTACATGGAATTCACCCACTTTTCTTTATCCATTTTCAGTATCCATTCACCCACTGATGGATATTTCGGTTCCTTCCATATCTTGCCTATTATGAATAGTGCTTAAACGAACATAGAGGTGCTAATATCTCTTTGAGATCCTGATTTCATGTCTTTTGTGTAAATGCCCAAAACTGGGATTGCTGAACCGTTATTCTATTTTTAACTTTATAAGGAACGTCTATACTATTTCCCATCGCATCTGCACCATATTTTGAATCCTGTAACATTGTGCAAGGATTCAAATTTGTTCACATCATGGCAAACACTCACTGTCTTTTCTTTGTTTCTTTCTTTCTTTCTTTCTTTCTTTCTTCTTCTTCTTCTTCTTCTTCTTCTTCTTCTTCTTCTTGATTTGCATTTTCCCTGGTGATTAATAACATTTAACATTTTTTCATATACCTGTTGGCCATTTGTAATTTTCTTTGGCAAAATGTCTAGTCAAGGCATTAGCCCATTTTAAAATAAGGTTATTAATTTTTTTACTACTGAGTTATAGGAGTTCATTATATGTTTTGGAGATTAACTTCTCATCAGATATATGGTTTGCAGATATTTCCTCTTTTTCTTTTCAGTCTGTCATCTCCTCACCTATGCAGAAGCTTTTTAGTTTGATGTAGTTTTGCTTGTTTTTGTTGCTTATGCTTTTAGTGTCATATCTATGAAATATTTGTAAATACCAATATCATAACACTTTTCCTCTATGTTTCTTTCTAGGAGTTGTATAGTCTTAAGTCTTATGTCTAAGTCTTTAATTTGAGTTGATTTTTGTGCATGCTATAAGGATCTAATTTCATTCTTTTGCATGTGAATAATCATAAGTTCTCTTATTCTTTTATAGAATATAGTCTATGGATGGATATATTTTCATCCTCATCCCATGAAGATATACTTATTTCAGATTCCAATGTTTTTCCTGATAGTGTTTATAAACTTTTTTATTTCTTCAATTATGAAAATAGTACCTTGGGGAGCCTGGGTGTCTCAGTTGGTAGAGCATCCAACTTCAGCTCAGGTCATGATCTCGTGGTTTGTGAGTTTAAGCCCCACATTGGCCTTTGCACTGACAGTGCAGAGCCTGCTTTGGATTCTCTGCCTCTTTCTCACTCTGCTCCTCCAACATTCACAAAAATAAGCATTCAAAAACATTTCAAAGAATAGTAATACCTTGTATGATCTGCAAAAAAAAAAAATAAGACAAACTGAATTATTAAACAAATATTTATTTATTGGCATTTATTGAAAACCTACAACATGGATGATATTGAGGCATTTGAATGTTCTTCTGTTAATATTTGAAATGTATGAGGAGGAGTATAAGTATCAGAGCCTGTGCTTTTGGGCCAAGTGACTGAATGGCCACGCATATAGGAAAGTGATCTAGTGCACTGTGGATAGAGGGAGGCTAAGACTGAAGAGGCAATAGTAATCCCGACAAGAAATAACAAAGATCAGAATTAAGGTAAAGATAATTAACACTGATAAGAGAAAATACAATTTGGTAGAAGAGTTATGAGAACTCATCAGGTAAGGGGCACCTGGGTGGCTCAGTCAGTTAACTATCCAACTTTGGCTTAGGTCATGATCTCACAGTTGGCAAGTTCAAGCCCTGTATCAGGCTCTGTGCTGATAGCTCAGATCTTGGAGCCTGCTTTAGATTCTGTGTCTCCCTCTCTCTCTTGTGCTCCCTGCTTGTGTTCTCTCTCTCTCTCTCTCTCAAAAATAAATAAACATTAAAAAAACTGATCAAGTAAAATGTTGAGGGAAAGGGAGAAATTGAAAATGATCTTGATATCTTGAGAGTTTTACTCTGGAAGACTTAAAAAAAAAATGTGGTGTCTGTAATGATCATAGACAACTGGGGAGGAAGACCACGTTGGAAGAGTTAGAGCAAGTGAAGCTTAATAACTGATTTAAATTCAGAAATGTTCATAAGGCACTTAGGAATTTGATTATTTAATGTGGAAAAGGTCAGAACTAGCCAGAAATAGAGATTTTGTAGGCTTTGATAAAAAAAAATAGTGTTAAAACTCTGAAACGAATGAGCTTATAAATAGAAAATAGAATAGAAACAAGTAAAAGTCAGTCAGAACTTTGGATATCAAAGAACTTGTTTATAACTAAAGAAGCTCTTTATATCATTGGATTCAAGAAACACACATGTCTTCATTAGATTTAAAAATAATCAGCTCTTTATTATGAGGCATGGAGAATATTTGAGCAACTTGCTTCTCTTTCTTTACCTGCCACTTCCAAGTTTCATGGTTCCTTCACAGATATCTAGAATTTCCCAGAGCAAAGTGGAGGAACAAAAAGAAAGTTTCTGCTCCTAGAAAGTAGCTTTGGAAAAATGCGGAAACTATAGGTGAATTGAAGAGACAGATTTACCATGAAGCTAGTACAACTTAAGTTCAGGTCTGGCTCTTCCTGTGTATGGGTATCACAAGATTCTTCAGTGGGCCTCAGCAACTTGTTTCTGGTCAGGTGTTTTTGTAAATTTTACAAAAATAAGTTATTTTAACCTCCATCAGTTAGGACTGGTCTCTCTTTCTATGCAGATTTCCCCTTCCCTCATTCTTTCCCTCATGCTAGGTGGTGGTGGAGAGGCCACAAACTGATTTCCCCTTCCTTCATTCTTCCCCTCTTGCTAGATGATGTTGGAGATGTGGATTTTTGAATCCAGCGGGAGGCTACAGACAATTAAAAAATTTGAGTTAGGAATGCATTTAGCTTGGGCTTAATGGGATTTGGGTTTAAAGTGACTTAGTTTATTGTTGGTATTGTTGGTCACCCAGCTTTTAGCAGAAATGTATTTCTGCTTGCATCATCATGATGATTTTTCTTTTTGCATTTAGTTTAAATTAACACAGGAACTGAAGACTGAGCCTCAATTTCACTTTCCTTTTCAGACTGAAAAGTGTATTTTCATGGTAAAGAAGCAATAGTTAAAATATCATCTTTCTTTGCTTCCTTGGTAGGATAACTTCTTATAAGGAAAATAATCGTAGGGACTCCTGGGTGTCTCAGTCAGTTAAGTGTCTGACTCTTGATTTCAGCTCAGGTCATAATCTCATGGCTCCTGGGTTCAAGCCCCGTGTGGGGCTCTGCACTGGCAGTACAGAGCCTGCTTGGGATTTTGTCTCTTCCTCATTCTCTCCCTCTCTCTCTCTCTCTCTCTCTCTCTCTCTCTCTCTCTCTCTCTCTCAAAATAAATAAATAAGCTTAAAAAAAAGAAAAAGAATCCTAGATAATAGTGAATGCTCACCACTTCTAATTATTTTCAACTCCATTTTCTAGATGAGGAAACTGAGACATAGAGAGGTTAAATAATTTTCCTAATGTTGCACAGCTCATAAGTGGCAGAGCTGGGATCCAGAGTGAGGGACTCAGGTTCTGGTCATTAACTTAAACCCCTGGCTCTCCATCCCTGGATTAGAAGGTGAAAGACCCTGAAGTCTTTGGGACTTTAGATGAAGCAGGTAATTTCTCAAGGTGCTCGGGTTTCTCATGAGATAGATGAAGATGGACTGGAATTTAGTGTTGGTAACTTTCGGGTAATGTCATGGCTATTTGAGAAAGCTGCGGCCCTTTTCCATAAAGTAGAACAGACACTTATAAAACTTGCATATATTCATGGACTCCCTGAAACCCTTTTCTTAGCCCTATGTTAAAATATCCTGGACTAAGAAGTCTTTAAATTTCACACAAGTCTTATATTCTGCTATATTAAGAAAAGCTAACTTTCAGTTTATTAGTGACTTTTTAAAAGGGCAAGAGATTACCACTCCAGCAATATATTGAGTGATTGTTCAGTATGTGCCTTATTGATGGGTTGATTTGGGTTGTATTCTGTGGGGTTTTTTGTTTGTTTGTTTTCTGTTTTGTTTTGTTCTGTTGTGTGACCTTGACTTCTCTGAGTGCTGCTGAAGTCTTTCACTTGAAGACGTTTCTTTATTAAGAAAAATATTTCAAGTGCATTTGGATTGAACCAGTATGAAGAAGTTACGGTGTTTACGTGAAGCTAATAAAATAATTTATGTTTTCCCTGTAAATGAGAACTGAAAAACAACCAATGTGTCAATACCAAAATCAATTCGAAAAGGATCTACTATGAAATTAGGTTTCTCAAATAAAATGTAGTTTAACCAGAGATGCTCACTCTGTTTTCCTTCTTATGGGGATACTTTTCATTAGAATGGAAAATTGATGCCATGTTTTGAAGCCCTAAACTTAATAAGCATCAAACTTGATGTTTCAAGATCAAAAGATGGAGTTGCAATATAAATGTATGGATTTTTTTATTAAGAAAACAAAATATCTTTGTGGAAAATAGATCTAGAGATATTTTGTGTATTCTTTCTATGTCACCTAAGAAAATTGCAAAAGCATGCATTCCAAGCTGTCTAAGGTTTTACACAGGCAGGAAACTACTCTGTATAGGGTTTTTTTTTTGTTTTTTTTTTTTTAATGCACTAGTAATGTTCTGCCCTTGAGCCAAGATGAATTAATAATTTGGGTTTTTTCTCTGTAAATTTTCTCTGTAAAGATTGTTCATTATTGTTGAATTTCAATATGATTGCAAATTAAATGATGCAAAACTCAATAAAGTAAAATACACAAAAGACCAATTAACATGTTATCTCAGTAAGTATATAGAAGAATGAGAGAACATACTGTTCCAGATAGTAGCATATAATTAAGATGTAGTTATAAATCAAAGAAATATTATAACTTGGTTAGGTGCACAGGTGGCTTTTAGAAAGATTGATTAGCTCCTCTTGCCCCCTTGAGATGTGAGTTCATAGTTATTCCTGCAAAATTAAACAGAATAATTTCTCAAACTTCCAACAGTGTGTATACTTCCATGCCAACAGCATGCTGGAGACAAATATTTGCAAAATGTTCATCTCCTTGTCCATTCCTGTTCCAGATGCTCTCTACGATGTCATCACCGTGGGAGCCCCAGCTGCCCATTTTCAGGGATTTAAGAATGGTGGTCTTCGGAAACTACTCCATAGATTTGAAATGGAAAGAAGAAAGTAAGTGATGAGAGAATGCATTAATGATATTATCTTCCCTTTGGAGAAGTTTGTGTATAATGTTAGGATAAAGAAGTTTGTTCCATCACAATGAACAATTCTTCAATTCTGCAACCCATTAAGTAACTTAAAGTTGTTGAAATGTCAAAAAAAAATACTTGAGCAGAAATTAAATTAGAATAAATTAAATGCCTGAGTGTATTGCTTATAGAGTAGTAGCATTATGCTGGCAGAAAAAATTTCTGGAAACCATGCTACCAAAATAGATACATTCTAGTATCTAGTATCAACCATGGCACATTGAATGGAATGGTATTCAGATGGAGATTTAGCTGAAAACAGTCCACTTTAACTGTGAACCCAAAGATACTTGATGGAGAGCATGAGACCTAATTTATGACTTTGACCCTACTATTGATTTCCATTTTGACCTAAGTCCAGGCACATAACTATCTATCATTTAATTGTGTCATTTGAAAAAGAGACATCAACACAGAACTGTATCTGTAAAGTGATGAGATTAAAAGAGGAATCATATCCCTTAGGAGAAAGGCATGACACAAAAACTATTATCACTGTTATTTATAATTTTAATATACTTTCTCAATTTTTTGTCTTCAATTACTTTAAAATATTGCATCAGTAGTTTATCCCCCATGTACTCACCCCCAGGTACTGAGTTATCCTATAATACCCTCTAGCTATGCCTATACTCATGTAAACCATAAAAAGTATCATTCAGGTCTGAAGGATAACTTTACTTTCCTTTTCAAGCCATTACTCTTCTTGGATTAAGATCTCAAAGTTTGAAAGTTATGAGAAAATAGTTATTCTTAGTCATAGTTGGTTTATTAATAGTATTAGAAAATCTGAGTGGCAAAACCAGAATTTTTTTTTAAGTTTTATCACATTTACCACATAACACATTTTTATTCAGTGTCCAGATGTTCAGGAAGAAAACATTCAGGTAAATTATGATTGAATAGGTGACATACTATTATATTAATATATAAACTAATAATACATATTTGTATATTTTTTTCTTGCTTTCAAGAAATTGACTTTGGTACGATACTATTAACTTAGCTATAGTCCTTATTCAGATTACTCCAGGTTTCATTTTCTTGTTTGGTTGGTTGGGTGGTTGGTTGGTTGGTTGGTTGGTTGGTTGAGAGGCTACAGATAGTGTTCTATGAAATTGCATCACAGATGTAAATTAGAGTAACTATCATCAAAATAATCATAAAGGGATGTTCTATTACCACCAAGAAACTCCCTCAGTGATTCCTTAATAGTCACACCCTCCCCAAAAACCTTCTGCTGCAGAAAGCTATTCTGTTGCTTTATTATTTCAGCAGGGAATAGAAATGAAAATTGCAACCAGGGCATCTGAGGGGAGGGGCACCTCCTATTTAATTCATGGAGGCTGGAAGTCAGTTATCACAGACTTCACAAAGCAAGGATGCTATATCTCTTTACTGAAATGGCAATGGGAGTAGAATACAGGTTTCTGTCCATGGGCTCTATCAGGGAGGGGTGTTTCTCACTGACCTCCTGCTGCACCATTCTTTGAGTCGGGGAGCAACCTGCCATTTTTATAATATCACCCCTAGAACAGACAGATATGATTAAAAGTTTTTTATTCTGTTTGCCCACCCTTTACCAATTCTTTGGCTTTTCTTGGTTGCTATTTTTATTTGGCATTTTACTACATTGCTGGGATGTATGAGACAAGGAAAAAAACAAACAAACAAAACAGCCATGGAACTCACTGTCATGTCATTCTTTAAATCTTGAGGCACCTAGTCAATCTGCCTTCATTTCTCCACCTCTTAGATTCTTCTGATAAATGACATATAGATTTTGTCCAGAGTTCTTTTGTAATTAGAGAGTAAAATAGATTGTGTTTACTCCATCTTTCCTGGAACTAGAAGTCTCTAATCTTAGGTGAGAATTCACCTAATCTATTTGCTTTTCTCAATCAAATTTTTGTGTTTATAACACAGCTAAAAGGCTGAAAACTGTCCGTAGGGCACATAAAATCTAGTTGAGCATGTACAGAATTGGCATGTGATGATACATGGAACCTAACCATGTAATTTCATAAAATATTACTACGTGCTGCTATTAAAGGCAAATGTTGAGTTGTGTGTTAGATTTTGAATAGTATTTTTTGAATTTTAAATACCTGCATGAATATCTGAATTCTTCACTATCCTTCACTTCACTGGGATGTTTATATACATATAATCACATGCACACACACGTGCGTGCATGCACACACACACACACACACACACACGCACATAGCCTTCTAGGATCAAATTTAAAATAAAAGAGAAAAATGCATCCAAAGCTTACAAACATTGATTTGCTTTAGATTTTTCATATGTGTTATATATCCCATTGTTTTACTGATGACTTTATTAATAAAAAAAAACAATGAGATGTTTTTTTTTTTAATTTTTTTTTTCAACGTTTATTTATTTTTTGGCACAGAGAGAGACAGAGCATGAACGGGCGAGGGGCAGAGAGAGAGGGAGACACAGAATCGGAAACAGGCTCCAGGCTCTGAGCCATCAGCCCAGAGCCTGACGCGGGGCTCGAACTCACGGACCGCGAGATCGTGACCTGGCTGAAGTCGGACGCTTAACCGACTGCGCCACCCAGGCGCCCCAGAGATGTTTTTAATTAAAAAAATAATTTGGTGTAGATCTCAAAAGTACTCTGTAGGGAAGTGATGTAGGACAAATATGGCTTGCTGAAGCAATACACAGATGAGCTTGGTATCAGCCTGTCCATCAAGTTAAGGGGTGATCTAAACAAAGACTTTATGCCTAAAGTGATACCATACTATTCAAATTATCTTTCTGCAGGCTTTTTCAACAGCAAATATTGCACTTGTCAGTCAAAAGCAATAAAAGAGAAGTAAATATGAGACTACATGAAATGAGTAACTTAAACTTGCACATTTATTTACATTTGGCACTGCAGAAAAGCACATTAAGTGAAGGAATTTCCTTCACTTCTTTCTTTTGATACCTCCCAAAAAGATAGCCAAATATTTTAAGTCAGTTTTTTAGTGGAACCACCACAGCCATTTTCCTACTTCACCTTCATCTGTTTTCTTCTCAGCTATGCGAATGACGTACTGTCACCTGAGAAAAGATGTAATTTATGTGTCTGTTCCTCAGTGATATATTTTTTGATGAATACATTGACCAAACAATGAAAAGGGTTTTAGTATAAGAAAGCCTTGCTCATAGTATTTATATAATGTAATTCAGATCACAAAAAAAGTATGTTTTAAAGGCTACAAGAGGAGCGCCTGGGTGGCTCAGTCAGTTAAGCGTCCGACTTCGGCTCAGGTCATGATCTCACGGTCCGTGAGTTCGAGCCCCGTGTCGGGCTCTGTGCTGACAGCTCAGAGCCTGGAGCCCGTTTCAGATTCTGCGTCTCCCTCTCTCTCTGCCCCTCCCCTGCTCATGCTCTGTCTCTTTCTGTCTCTCAATAATAAATAAACGTTAAAATTTTTTAAATAAATAAATAAAGGCTACAAGATAATTAGGAAGAGTGGTCTTTTTTCTTTAATTTTTTTTTTGCATGTATTTATTTTTGAGAGACAGAGAGAGACAGCATGAACAGGGGAGGGGCAGAGAGAGGGAGACACAGAATCAGAAGCAGGCTCCAGGCTCTGAGCTGTCAGCACAGAGCCCAATGCAGGGCTCGAACCCACAAACGGTGAGATCATGACCTGAGCCAAAGTCAGACGCTTAACCAACCGAGCCACCCAGGCGCCCCAGGAAGAGTGGTCTTTTTAAAGCACAAATATCTGAGTATATTACTCCTCTGATCAGAATCCTTCAAGGAGTCCATGCCCATCCATTGGGTATTCAAAGCCAGCATGATCTCACCCCACCAACTTTCTGCTCTTCCTAAATGCTATACAAACTGTTTCCCTGAAGGACTTCATACTTTCCCACCTCTTATCTCCTTATTCTGTTCCCTTGCACAAGAAATTCTTGTTTTCATCTCCCCATTATTTTCTGTTTCTTTCTGTCAAAACCGTATACATGAACCTATTCAAACTTCCACACATTGTCCATCCTAAGGTTCTACCTTCTCTGTCATGTCTTCCTAAATTTCAAGTTGATTTGACTCTCTATCCTAATATATTATTTTTAATCTCCTTATAGCTTTATTAGGTCACAGTTATGATGTATTAGGTTTGTTCTTTTCTGATATTTCCATAACAGTTTGTGATTTCCATAATGAAAAGATGATGTCCTCTTAAAATTTGGATCTTCTAATGTGCCCCACAGAGTACATGGCATGCAGGTTCAAATTCAGCAGGCATTGGAATTCACACATGAATCAGATGCAGTCTCTGATTCAAGCTGCTGAAAATTCAAGTGGGAGATCAAGTCTCACAAATAATCATAATACATGGAGCAGGGGTTATCAACCTTGTTGCATATTACAATTCTCTTTGGAGCCTTAAAAGATTTTATCTAGGGGTGCCTGGGTGGCTCAGTCGGTTAAGTGTCTAAATTCAGCTCAGTTTGTTATCTCACGGTTCTTGAGTTCAAGCCCCGTGTTGGACTCTGTACTGACAGCTCAGAGCCTGGAGCCTGCTTCAGATTCTGTCTCCCTCTCTCTCTGCCCCTCTCCCACCTGTACTATGTCTCTCTGTGTCTCAAAAATAGATAAACATAAAAAAAATTAAAAGTAAATAAAAGATTTTATCTAGGAGTCCCTGGGTGGCTCAGTTGGTTAAGTGTCCGACTTTGGCTCAGGTCATGATCTCCTAGTTCATGAGGTCCAGCCCCACATAGGCTCTGTGCTGACAACTCAGAGCCTGGGCCCTGATTCAGATTCTGTGTCTCCCTCTCTCTCTGCCCCTCTCCTGCTCACGCTCTGTCTCTCTGTCTCTGTCTCTGCCTCAAAAATTAAAAAAAAAAGCATTTTTTTAAAAAATTAAAAGATTTTATCTATGGCAAGATAGCACCCCATACCAATTAAGTGCAAGTCCTGGGAATGTAGCCCAGTTATTGGTATGTTTTAAAAGCTTCCCAGGTAAGACAAATGTGTAGCTAGAGTTGAGCACCACTGAGGCTGAGGAAGGGTGTGGAGAATAGAAACAAGAATAGTGACACAGATGAAATGACCTTGAAAAATGTATAGAACCTCAATTGATATGTAGCAGGAGGAAAGAAAACCTATGCAAAGTAGTATTTGTTGAAATAAGAAAAATATTACAACTTGCATACTAGAGCTTTGTGTTTAAAGAATCCTGAGCTCACTAAACAGTTACAAAACAGAAGCAAAGATGGGAGCTATAAGAATTTTGATTTGAGACAACTTGGGCTGAAGTAACATGCAAACAAGTAAAATTGAGCATATTATAAGGGTTTTCATGCTGTAAACATGAGATTTATATGAGCCAAAAGCCTAATTGCACATGTATTTTTTTAAAGACCAGAATTAGGATGTGTAAGGCATTGTCTTTAATAGTTACATCAAACATCTACATGTCCCTGGAATCAGTGATGTATCTGGAAGCTACTTAAAACTTGTGGATTCCTCCCTCAAAATATGATCATTTTTTCCTTTTGTTAATGTTTAAAAGAAAGGGGGGAATTGCCACAACCACGCATATTGCCTGCTTTGATCATTTCTGATTTCAGCAGGAATTTCAGACCCAGCCAGAGCTTTGAGTAGGATCATGACCTAAAAGCATAAACCTTTCCTTAAAATAACTTATTTTCCTTAAAGTAAAGAAAAATAACTTTTTCCTTAAAGTAACTCATGAAAACCAAGAGCCGTTATAAAGAAGAAAAAGTACCAGTGAAGGGCAGTGTCAACTCTTGTTTGAGAATATTAATTCCCTGTGATCTGCCTATTCATTTGGAGCATTCAGAACCAACTCCCTGCAAATGACTTAATGTCACATGCCTGCCTGGAGGAGGAAGTGCTTTGGTCTTTCCACCCCTCCCCCCAGTCTGTCATTCCAGGTGCCCAAAATCAGTAGTTACTACCCCACAATTTCAAACAGAAGAGAGGAAAAAAAATCACTGGGAAAAGTCATAAAGAAAATGAACTAAAATTTTACTGACAGGAATATTGTAGATTCTCCTTGAGCCTACAACAAGCTGAGCCTGTACTAGAATTTGGGGAAATGTTCTGAAGGAAAGCAGAATATTAATGCAAAGAGTTACACAAATCAGTCTTACCTTTAAGAGATCAATGGCTATGTAATCATATGGCAAAAACTCTGAGAAAGACTTTCCTGTTACAAGGAGAAATACAAATAGGTATTTCCTCATTCTCTATTATAGATAGGAGACTGCTTGGGTAAAAAGAAAAATATTGCAGTAGGAAAGGAAGCTCTGTGGAGCCTCCAGTATAGCAGGCATTCAATAAACCAGAAATGGGAGAACTGGATACAGAATTTCATACCACTACCTTTGATACATATTCTTCTTACGCTACTTAATTTGTGGAGATAAAACATAAAGCAACATTTTTAGTTAGTAATGTAGAGCTGAGATGTCTAAGCAAATCTGTCTGAGTTTTCCAACTCATCCCTTTTTGTATTCTCTCCACTAACTATGAGCAGACTAGGAAGCAGTTACGAAGACTGAGATTCTTTTTTTTTTTTTTATGAAAGAATGAGTGATTCAAATATATTCAATGAAAGTAATAAGACTGCATATGTGATTTGATTTAGGGAGCCAATTATTATATTTTTCCTACCGAAGCTGATTCTCTGTCTCTAGTTATTTTTTTCCTACTGAAGCTCTTTCTCTGTCTCTAGTTTGATCTCTGGATTTCTTCTAGAAATTTGTCTTGTCACTCACTAGCAGAGCAGTTTAGTCTGAGATCACAACTGTGTGATCTGTTTAGTATTTTGTAAGCACCAAGAGATCATGCCATATGTCTTTTCAGTAGCATTTTGGATCTTTTGATAGTGTATATGTATTTTTTAAATATTTATTTCTATTTGAGAGAGAAAGAGACAGAGACAGAAAGAGAGAGAGAGACAGAGAGAACACTAGTGGGGGATGGACAGAGAGAGAGGAAACAAAGAATCCAAAGTGGGCTCTGTGTTGACAGCAGGGAGCCCGATGCAAAGTTTGAACTCACGAGATGTGGAATTATGACCTGAGCTGAAGTCGGATGCTTAACCGACTGAGCCACCCAGGTGCCCCTCAATAATAGAGATTTTTAAAAATATTTTCTACTGATAATATTTAACATACAGTGTAATATTAGTTTCAAGTGTACAATATACTGAATCAACACTTTCATACATTTCCTTGGTGCTCATCATGGCAAGTGCACTCCTTAATGCCTGTCACCTATTTCACCCATCCCCCTAACCACGTCCCCTTCTGTAACCATCAGTTTGGTCTCTATAGTTAAGAATCTGTTTCTTGGTTTCCCTCTCTCTCTGTCTCTCTCTCTCTGTCTCTCTCTTTTCCTTTGCTCATCTGTTTTGTTCCTTAAATTCCACGTACAAATGAAACCATAGGAATTTGCCCTTCTCCTTCTGACTTATTTCACTTAGCATTATACTCTAGCATCAACCGTGTCATTGGAAAAGCAAGATTTCATTCTTCTTTATGGCTGAATAATAGCCCATTGTATGAATATATCACATCTTCCTTATCCATTCATCTCTAGATGGACACTTGGGCTGCTTCTATAATTTGGCTACTAAAAATAATGCTGCTATAAACATAGGGGTGCATGCATGAATTTCTATTAGTATTGAATTAGTATTTTTGAATTAGTATTTTTGTATTATTTGGATAAATACTGAGTAGTGCAATTACTGGTTCATAGGATAGTTCTATTTTTAACTTTCTGAGGAACTTCCATATTGTTTTACACAATGGCTGCACCAGTTTGGATTCCCACCAACAATGCAAGAGGATTCCTTTTTCTCCACATCCTCACCTACACTTACTGTTTCTTGTGTTTCAATTTTAGCCATTCTTACGGGTGTGAGGTGATAGCTCGTTGTGGTTTTGATTTGCATTTCCCTGATGATGACTGATATTGAGGGTCTTCTCATGTGTCTGTTGGCCATCTATATATCTTCTTTGGAGAAATGTCTGTTTGTATACTCTGCCTATTTTTTAATTGGATTATTTGCTTTTTGAGTGTATTTTTTTTTGGAAAGTATAGAAAAGTCAAAAGAAAGAGTAAAATTACTTATAATCTCCCTCCTCAACAAGACAGTTACTGGTGGCATACTGGTATGGTCTCTTCTAGTTTGTTTTCCCACATGTAATTTACAGCTTTATTTTTTTTTCTATTATGAACTTAAAAATTCAAAACAGCTTAAGATGGCTAATTCTTCTCTGGACATTAAATGAATGTTCTACAGTGAAAAAAAAAAAAATCTATGTGTTTGTGGTTCTTTGGAAGTCGTGCCCAATCCAGCAAAGCTAGTCTATTTAAAATATCAGTCTTATAGGAGCACCTTGGTGGTGTCATTGAGTGTCTGACTTGATTTTGGCCCAGGTCATGATCTCATGGTTTGTGGGTTTGGACTCCCCATTGGGCTTTGCACCAACAATGCAGAGCCTGGTTGGGATTCTCTCTCCCTCTCTCTCTGCCCCTCCCCCAGTTTCTCTCTCCTTCTCCAAATAAATAAACTAAACTAAACTAAGCTAAACTAAACTAAAATAAAATAAAATAAAATATCACTATCATAGGTTATAGCTAAAATTCATGTTCTGTTCACTTCCAAATGCATTTTCTTTCCTTTTGGAAAAAATACTTTATATCTCACACACACACACACACACACACACACACACACACACACACACACACCACTTTAAATCACACAGGCCCTGTGGAAATAAAGAGTAGGTGTTAATAAAAGCCCTACCATTATTTTTTTTCTTTTGAACCAGCAACCGGCAATATGTTATTTTCAAGAAGATAACAATTTCATTCTTTGTGCAGATTATAATTTGATTCCTTGAGGGTATATTTTCTTCCACCTATGATTTAGTCTTCCTCAGCCACTCTTAGCTCTCTGCTCAGTTCATATTTGAGCAAATAGAAAGCTAGGTCTGCCAAAACTATGTACCAGGTTTTTCTTCTCCATGTGCATTTCCCCACATGTAGCCAGCTCCTTGTACAACAACATCAAATCTTAAAGAGTAAGTGGGTTTTATCTCTCACACATTTGTAGCTTGGAATAACAAGAAAATAAAATGTGTTTAAATAAATAGTCATGTTGAGACTTGAACATACTGAACAAACTAAATGATTAGGCTTGCAAGGCATTAAACTACATGTGACACGAGGAAATAAAAGGGTTTTTTAACTTGCATACGATCCTAAATGAATTTGTAATGCAGCGTTTCCCTTCTTCATTCTCTTTTTAACTATAGAAAAATAAAATTTGCTTGTAGCACACAAATTCAGAGAATAAAGAAGCATATAAAGTGAAAAGCCTACCTTTTCCTTATCTCTCCCTAGAATAAACCGATTGGAACAGTAAATGTGTTTCCCTGTGTAATTTCTTCTAGGCATCCAACCAGTTGAATTATCAGTGGCTATGACTTAGTCCACAAGCTCAGGTTCATGGGAATGTAATGTTCTTGACTTTTCCATAACTAAGTTTTATTTTTCTGACCCCCATTCTGGGTTAAGGCAGAAACTTTCAGACAATTCATAGACTCCAGTCCCTTTATAGATTAAATCATGGTTTGGGCACTTAGTAGCTTTGTAACATTGGTCAAATTGCCTCACCTCAATATAACTAAGTTTCCTCAGTTGTGGTGTGGAAATGTTGCTTGGCTCATAGGGTTGTTCTCAAGATTTGATGACTTCATATACACCAAACATTTTCTAACAGTACCTGGCACATAATGAGGACCTAATAGATATTAGCTATTTTTTATGAAAAATATATAAACAGGTATATTTTCACTCAGAAAAATGTTTTCACAATGCTTCATTTCAGTTCAGGTAGATCTCATTTTTTTCTAAAAGCTATGTAGGATTTTATTTATTGAATGCAGCATTATTATCTAACCAATTCAATATTGATGGTCATTTAGATTATTTCCACTTTTTGCTATAACCACCTGCATCTACAAGATACACCCTTATTTTATATCCCTGAAAATTTGTATTTCTTTTTGATAAACTCCTAAAAGTTCTTAGTTGAGGTGGTTAAATTTTAGAGATGCTGCCATGTTGTTTTCCGAAAAAAGTTGTGTCAATGTGCATAAAATGCCTAATTGCCCACATATTCTCAAGCACTGGGCTTCGGACACCATGTCTGTGTTAAGCCCAGGTTTGGCGCATGAGTCCAGGCATACATTTAGAACCATCTAGAAGACAGTTCTGCATTAATGGTATCATCCAAATACTTCAATGTCAACATATTCAATCACCCCTCAATCCCTTTCCCTCAAACTTCTCTTGAGAATATCGTTTCTAAATAAAAGTCAGCACCATTCACCTAGATGTTCAACCTAGAAAGCGGAAATCCTTGACTATTTTTCTTCCTTTGCTTCCACTTCCAAAAACTAATAAAATAAAGTAAAATAAAATCAGTACTATCAGTTCTACCTTCTTATTTTTCAGGAAAGCATTTATTTCAATAATAAATTATGGGTTATGGTAACTCTAACCCATGGAATCACCATGTTTTAAATATTCTACCACCAAATCTCTTAATCATTCTCTCTCCAGGTTGGCTCTCATCCAATCCATTTTTCTCACCTTGGTTGGAGTAATATTTCTAAAAGACAAATACAATCTTGTGGTTTCATAATGTTGGATATTTCTTAGCTGCTTCTTGCCTAAAGTGTAAAGTTCAAGGTGCCTGATATATTCAATGTGTTATCTGGCCCCACTTTCTTCTAAATTTTTGTCTATCACACCCCTTATATGAGCCAGACTGAACTAGCTCACTTTCAGTGCCCCCTGCAAGCTTTCTTTGACCCCTTGGCTAGACCACTTCTACTTGAAGCCTCCCATGTACAATCATCCCTAATTGTCTACCTTCTCCTCTGGACTGTGTGTGCCATGAGGACATGGACTGAGTGTGTCCAGTTTACCACAGACAGTATCCTCAGGAACTAACTTTTGTTGTTGAAGGATTGATTGCCTGTTATAGGAGTATCTCTCCTCTGCCTGAAGACATCAGTGTGGCTGCATCAGGTAACAGAAATATAGGGAATATTTGTGGAACCAGGAAACAGAAATAGAGTCAGAAAACAGAAATAGAAATACAAAACAGATATTTATAGAAAATATGTCATAAGCTTTAAAAACAGCCATTTTTCAGGGCTGCCTGGGTGGCTCAGTTAGTTAAGCATCCAACTCTTGATTTTGGCTTGGGTCATGATCTCACAGTTCAAGAAATCCAGCCCAACTTTGGACTCCACACTGGACATGGAAACCTGCTTGGGATTCTCTCTCTCCCTCTACTGCTCATGTTCTCTATCTCTCTCTCTTTAAAAAAAAAGCCATTTTTCAGATTTTAGAATGTTTGCATTTGTTTGCACCTCACTAGGAAGGCAAAATATACTTTTATGTGTTCTGAAAGGACATAGGTGATAAATTTTGTAAAAAATAGCCCAACCTAAAATCTGATTCAACATTTGTAATGCAATAGTGACTTTAACATTTTAGTTGGTGACATTTTTCCAGTCACCTACCCAAAAGCTTGTGAAGCCAAGTGTGATCTGAAGTGTAGGCAGGAAGCACTGTATGTAGTGTGACAGTTCAGAATTCTTAAAAATTGAATCTTTCCTTTAAAGAAATGACTTTAATTGTAAATGAAAATAAGTTTGTTAAATGACCTAGAATTTATAGTGGTAATAAATTTGGTGAAGAGAAAAGTGTCTAAAATGATAAAATACATCATCAATCTTAATTTGAGGTTTTCAGAAAGTCACTGAACTTCTCACCCTCCTTTTTCTTTGTTTGAACTATTGATGTGGCTGATTTCTTTTGAAATCATTACATTGCTAGAAAGAGTGGTTAAAATCTTGAGATTTTAAGGAAAGACTTTTAAAATATATCATCACAATTTCTCAGGAAGATAATTTGACTTTATAATTAAATGTTTTAATTCACAGTTACTAAAATAAGACTTCTGGTTTTATTTGGGAAGAAAAAGTTAATCAACAGAAAGATTGGGACTTAGAAGACAAAATGTGAACTCTAATAAGAAAATTACAGAGAGAAGCTTTTCTTTAAAAACTAAATATGAAAAAATAATATGGTTTAAGGACTTATTTTCTGTAAATCAGGAGTTGCATTTCTCCTTCATCGTAAACTGAAAAAAATTAAATCATGGCACTATTAGGTCATTTCAACTGGTATGCATTTCATCCAAAGAAGAACTTTTGTACTCAGGTTAAACACTGAATAATTTTCAGCATATTTTTAAAGCTCTCTATTAGGGGTGCCTGGTGGCTCAGTCGTTTGACCTACCGATTCTTGATTCTGGCTCAGGTCATGATCCTAGGGTAGTGAGATTGAGCCCTGCATTGGGTTCACCTTAAGCATGGAGTCTGCTTAACATTCTCTCTCTCTCTTTCTCTGTCTCTCTCTCTGTCTCTCTCTCTTTCTCTTTCTCCCTCCCTCCCTTCCTCCTTCCATCCCTCTCCAACTCTGCCCCTCTCCCCTGCTCATACTGTCCTCTCAAAAATAATAAAATAAAGCTCTCTATTAGTTTAGATATTTAATATCCATTGTCTCAAAGGCAGAAAACAGCAGAAAACAAAATCATCTACAAGTAAATTCCAAGAAAATAAAAAGCACTATATTTTCCAGAGTTTTATAAGCTAACTATAGAATATCTCATTCTTTGCAAAATTATAGTGAAAGTACTAACTTAGAAAAAAAAAAGGAAAAAGTATGTATGGGATCTATGTCATGGAAAAATCACAAAACTGGCTTGTGTAACATGAGAAAAATACTGTTTTTGCAAAATCTTTATTAGATGGGACTTTGAACAATGCCAGTGTCCTCCCCCATCATGAGGTTTGTATGAATACATAGTTATTGCAATGATCTTGTAGAGGAGAAAGATGGCTTGGCCTGGGGTGATGTCAGCACAGATACAGAAGAGGAGATTGGTTACCAAAATATTTGGGAGGGCTTAGCAATTGTTTGGATTTTGTGCGTTTGTGTGGAGTGGGAGGTAAAAATCCAGAGATATCAAGAAAGACTCCCAAGATTCTGTACGGCACAAGTGGGTATGGTGATGTCATCCATTGTCCTTGACTCAAAAATTCCAAGAGCATGGGGAATCTGGGAGAGAAGGAGAGGGAAGGAAAAGGGGAGGGAAGGAGGGAGAGGAGGGGAGAAGTCAAGAGAGAGGGGAAGGAGGGACATGGGAGGATGAGAGACAGAGAGAGAGAGAGAGAAATGATATAAGGGTGGGCAGAAAAGGAGCCAAATCTGAAGGAGCCAAATATCAAGTCCTGGCAGTTCATACTGTAGGCTGTGGGACTCACTGGCAGGTTTTTGTCTAAAGATTAACAGGATCAGGTTTGTATTTTGAACCAAGTGTGAAAAAAATGAAGGGTAAATAATTACTCCATTATAATACTAATGAGGAGAAGGAATGGGTGACCATGGTGATAAGAAAACTTGTAAAGAATTTAAATCCAACTGGATTAGTACTTGAGGGAGACTAGGCAGGGTTGAGGGATTCTTAGTACTCTGGTTTATATAATTGGGTAAATGCAAAAGTTTCTGGGAAAAATAGAGGAAATAAACCATTTGTTTCCATTGCTTAGTTAATAAAGTCAGTTGTATATATTCAATATGAAAAGAAGTTTTGGGAAACAAGAAAATCATTTTGTTGAGTCTGTGCCTTTTTTCCGATTAAAGAATCTTTTAAATGTTAGAACCAACAGGGAATCTCAGAGATCACAAATTCTCCTCTTTACTTTATTGATGAGAATATGGGAGTCCAAAGAGTAAATTACCCATGCAAATAATGACAGAACCAGAGCTAGAAAATTGGACTTCTGTCCCCACTTTTGGGTTCTTCTTCCATGCTTATTCACTATCATGCAATCAGTAGATATTTGATACAAAAGAAATGCTCTTAATAATGAACAGTGTTAGTTCTAGCTAATAATGTAAGTTATAAATGACCTTTCTAGAATTGATTTTGCTGCCCATCAGATAGAAATTTAAGAAAAAAAAAAAAGTTGGTGCATTCAACTCCTTATGGACTTCAATGAGAACACACTTTTAAAAGGAAATCACTTTACCTGTACAATTACAAAAAATACATGACTTGGTGTGGTGGTTAACCCTTAGATTGATTACTGTTTGAATCTGCCTAAAATTACTCTGTAAAGTAGTCAGTAAAACATATTTCTAAGATTTTAGCTTTATTGGTTCTCTATACATAGCCCTCCCAAATATACCTCAGGAAGCACTTATTTAAGAATATACCTACAATCAAAAAAAAATGAAAGAAAAAAAGTAAAATTTTCAAAGGCGATCATAGATTCTATTCATAATCGTAAAATATAAGAAACGAATGAATGAATAAGCAAACTCTTCGCATCACTAGAGTGATGTGACTATGTAGCATTTCAGTTACTGTGTGGATTATGAGGTATGCAGAGATGTATATAAAAACATACCTGAAAGAAAACATGAAATTGTAAATACACAGAGGACATCAATCTAAACGTACAGGTACATGCTTTAGAAAGGATAGTAAGTTTACTGAGAAGGGTGCTGATAGATGCAGACAAAGCTCTAATTCTTTTAGGAAGTTTTATTTTCTATCTCTCCTCTCTTTTATTTAGTTGTAGAATGAGTGAAATGTCTCTGTAAAACCTTTTTCCACTTCTCCTTCCAGAAAATGTGGAAAACTAGGTGACATGAAAAAAATCTCCAACTACAAAATAGATGGAAAGTTAGATGCCATGTGACATCCTTTGTCCCAATACCATGTGACATTGCTTGTAAATGAATGTCTGACCTCTCAAGAATGTTTAAGAGCAATAGGACTGAGTAGTTAGTAAACAAGCTCTGAAGCTATAGCTATCCAAAGGATATTTAAGCTTACAAGGTCTTGTGGAAAGAAGACTGAGGTAAAGCAGTTATTTATTCCCTGTTTCTTCTTCTCAGCTACCACCCCTGGCTTGTGGCATTTAGAGGACTGGTATCATCATGCTCATCCACCAGTTATCGTGCTGGCTACCTCTGGCCTTTTGCCTTCCTCAATGCATACACACAGTAGCAGTCATTAAATATTTGTTGAAAGCAATTTATTGCGAGATAACTTTCAAATTCGTTTTTTAGTCTAACTTGTCTTATAAAATAGAATCATGTATCTTCTCTAATGAGCTTTGTTTTAATTAGAAGATGAGAATGTCTTTAATTATATTTTATTTTAATATTTATAGGCTGTACCTACCATTGTGTTACCAAAGAAAAGATGTTTCCTGTGTTAGTTATTATATTATAATTTTTCCAAATTTAAAGTAGCCTGAATCATGTTCATGAGGTAGTAAAACATAATTAAGAGTTCAAACTGTGTGATAATAAACCTGGGGATGAAACCTTGGTTTTACCATTCATACTAGTTGTGTGATCCAGGATAAGTTACTTAACCTACCCAAGCTTCAACTTCCATATCTGTATGATGAAATAAAATTTGTTCCTCAAAGAGTTGTCGAGATTAAA
The DNA here is from genome assembly GCF_022837055.1 of Prionailurus viverrinus. Lineage (NCBI taxonomy): Eukaryota > Metazoa > Chordata > Mammalia > Carnivora > Felidae > Prionailurus > Prionailurus viverrinus. The sequence goes on from NC_062564.1 coordinate 84,572,844, forward strand.
TAAAATAATCTCTACATATTTAGCATAATGCTAATCCTGTAGTGTGGACTCAATGACTATTAACTATTAAAATGAAAGAGATTTGTATTATTAGTGTAAATTTCACAGTATAAAATTTTTTGGTTTATTGGAAACATCTACAAAAATCTTTTTAGGTTTAACAGGGAAAAAAATGAAATGGCTTTTAAATATACTTTCTGCTTTCTTGTATTCTTATCCCAGAATTATAATCACTAACACTAAAATATCATATTATGGAAATATTTGCTTACTTATGCCCAGCTTTATTAAGGTATAGTTGACAAATAAAAACTATGTGTGTGTATATATACATATATATATGTGCACACATGTATACATTTATATATATATAATGTCCTGTATATATATTGTATTATGCAATATATATACAATATATACAATAGTACATCATATATTGTATATACAATATAGACGTATATTGTATATTGTACATACATATATACATATATGTACATATATATGTATATTGTATATAATATTGTATATACTATATTGTATATATTGTGTATATATGTATATTGTATATGTACATATATACATATACGTATATATTATGTATGGTATATATTGTACTGCACAATATATATATATTGTACTATACTATATATATTATATATATAGTACTATATACATTTATATATATAAATATATATATAGTACAATACTTGATGTTTTGATATATATATACATAGTGAAATTATCACCACAATGAAGTTAATTAATCTACACATCATCTCACATAGTTATTTTCTTTTCTTCTTCTTCATCTTCATCTTCTTCTGCATCTTTGTCTTTGTCTTCTTTTATGTGTATGTGTGGTGAGAACACTTAAGATCTATCCTCTTAGCAAATTTCAAGTATGCAATACAGTATTATTAACTATAATCATGGTGCTGTACATTATATCTCCAGAACTTAGACATCTTGTCTAACCAAAACTTTGTACCCTTTGACTAATAACTCACCATTTCCCTCTCCCTCTAGCCCTGGCAACCACCATTCAACTCTCTGTTTATGTAGTGTAATTTGCATACCCTGAGACTGACCTATTTTAAATGTACAGTTCAATGATTTTTAGTAAATCTATGCAATCATCATCACATTCTAATGTTTAGGACATTTTCATCACCCCCGAAAGGCCCCTCATGCTAATTTGCAGTCAAGGGAACATTTACTTGTGCAGTGTATTTGAGAATGGTTTCTATTTGTGTACCTTATCTTACTCTGTATAAGACATGTGAATGGATAAGGTCCAGGATGGAGTTGAAAAGTTTTTGAGATGAAAGGGAATCGGGGGACCTCATTTGGGTATTACTCCATTACACCTTCGTAGAGGAGTGAACATGAAAATACCGGAAGCCATACTAGGCACAAATAGAAGTGACCAGACCCTTGGAAATTAGCAAAGGAATCAGGACAAGTATATTTAGGAATAAGTGGAAATAAGCCATGGAAGGAAATAAAATCACATTGGACTGTGTTTATTTAAAGGTCATATAACAGTCCCTGGAGATTTTTATTAGAGTAAGAATAGGGCTAAGGAAAGGTTGTATGTAGAAAAGAGGTCTTAGGGGCACCCGACTGGCTCAGTCGGTTCCTGGGTTCGAGCCCCTGGTTGGGCTTGCTGCTGTCAGCACAGGGCAGGCTTTAGATCCTCTGTCTCCTTCTCTCTCTGCCTCTCATCTCCTCCCACCCCCCACACATGCATGCTATTTCTCAAATATAAACATTTAAAAAAAAAGAAAGGTCTTAATGGTTAAGAAATTGCAGATAAGAACTTGTAAACTGAAAAGTGGGATAGTAGGAGCCACTGTGATCAGAGACCATAGGCAAATTTCATTCGAAGGTAAGTTGAACTGAAATGAATTGTAGGATTTTTTTTCCTCTTAATTAGTATCACCTGTCACAGAGGTAATAAATGGCAGAATCAAGTCTACTGTTCAAAACAATGATCCTAAAATTTCCATGTAACTAATATTTTTTAAAAAGAGTAGTTTCAAAGATAAGCATTAATTTAAGCTTTGATCATGTAACTAATTTAATTATGTAAGTGAAGTCCATAGGAAGCAAACAAAATCAAATCCCATTTTCCTTAGAGTTCTTTTCTCTAAGTTATAATTCTATCAAAAAATGGAAAGGATGCATGGGGGAAAGCAGAGAGGTATGTGTTTACCTTCTACAATTTCATGAAGCACATTGTTAAACCCTGTGAAGCCAAAAGGGTATATATATTCAAGTGCACTAAGGTGTAAATTTTCATTTATTATCCACATAGTTTTCTTCTCAGTTAGAACTGAGAGAATGTCTATCCCTGCCTCTGGATTCAAAGATCGTTTTTTTACAAGTAGTGCTTGAGTTGGGGAAAAAAAAAATAAGTGGAAATAGTCCTCAGGTTTTTCTCTGGAGATTTAGTTCTGCCACAGGAGCAGAGGCACATTATTGTATAGCATTTTTCCCCTATGTTCCTCAATCCTGATCCTCTTCTGCCTCTGCCTCTCTTCCCTGATCTTTTCCTTCCCTTTTTTTCTCCTTGACTGTTCATCATCTCTAACCTATACTCTTCCACGACTCTATTTACCAAAATAGTGGCTTGGTTGGACAAATGGGTTAAGGAGTGGAGGTTGCAGGGGCATGGAGGAGGAAAGGCACAGATAAGTGGCAGAGCAAGTCCCAGGATCTGGGTGTGGGCAGGAAGCTAAAGAAGCACTTGCTTTATTTCTCTCTCCTCACCTGTCCCCTGCCTCCTTCAACCCTAGGCATAAGCCCAGAATGTCAATGTCTTAGAGTAAGGGCAGAGATGGGAAAACCAATTTTTAGGTAGAAGATGATAGGGGCTTGCACCAGGGATGTTGCAATGAGTGTGGAAATAAGTGATTGAATTCTTTTTTTTTTTAATGTTAATTTATTTTTGAGACAGAGAGAGACAAAGCATGAATGGGGGAGGGTCAGAGAGAGAGGGAGACACAGAATCCAAAGCAGTCTCCGGACTCTGAGCCGTCAGCACAGAGCCCAACGCGGGGCTCGAACTCACAGACCGTGAGGTCATGACCTGAGCCAAAGTCGGACGCTTAACCGACTGAGCCATTCAGGCGCCCCAAGAATTCTGCATATGTTTTGAAGGAAAAGCAGAAATTTTCTGGGGAAAAAAAAAAGGAAAGAAAAAAAAAAGAAAAAGGTAAAAGAGGAAGAGAATAGACATACATCACATCGAAAGGACTTGCCATGAACTAAGATGGGGAAGCGTGTAGAAAGAGCTGGTTATTCAGAATGAGGAGCAGATAGGGAGTTCGGTTTGGGACATGATAAATTGGAGCTGTCAAGAGGAGAGCTTTTGTTTTTAATTAGAGTTCAGGGAAAAAGGTCTAGGCTAGAGATGTGAACTTGGGAATCTTCACAACTAAAGTATTTAAACCACAAGATTAAATGAAATTACTTAGGAAGGGCCTGGGGACTAAAAAAAGGAAGTGCCCTAAGAAGTGAGCTTCGGAAGGTGCCGACACTGCAAGGTGGGGAGATGAGGAGGACCAGCAAAAAAGCGACCGAGGTGGAATAAACGTAAGAGGATATGATCCTGTTTTGGTTGAATTTTGGTTAGCAATTAGAGTGTATGAACATGAATGTTATTTCACTGAGTGCTTTATTTTACTTTACACCTCCCAAATATGACTTCTCTGGTAACAACACGTACATGCCTCTGTGAGTTATGGGGAGGTGTTCTAATTAAACTGATAATAATTAAATAGATACATATTAAAGTGTGTCTATATACAGATAATGCACTTTTGTCCACTGTTTCATCAATAGAAAAATATTACAAAATTAATTTCAATTTTCATTATCCATGATTTGCTATATCACTTACATCCCATAAAGTATTTTTTGTCCAAGCACATACTTTGTCTTTCTTCTGGTTTTGTCTGATTGATAGTTGATTCAAGTGTTTGGATTCAGTTTCAATTTCAGACCACTATAAAATAGAGTTTAGCTATATACTTTTTATCTCGATAATTAAATTATACTCATAACTTCCCATTTAAAAAGCTATAACTATTAAAATATATGACATGTTTAAAGAGTAAGGCACTGAATAGGTAGAGGAAATTTATGTATACTTAAAATTATTTTGTGGGTGGCGATATTTTTTTTCCCATACCATAGTATTTCACCCTGGACATTAACATTGGCTTTTATTGTGGAAAATGAATCTTTCTGTCTCAGTAGGTAAGATGCTCATCATTAGGTGACCTAATTGGGAGCATCAACAGCTGCTATGTAACTTTGCTCCGGTGGAGACTGACTTATGAGGAGGGGGAAGGAGTTATGATAATGTCCTACCACTGGGGAGATTGGGGGAGGAAAGGATGAGGAAAGCCAGTATGCTGGGAAGGAAGAGATGAAGGAATGGTGGGGAAAAGTGAGGGGAGGCAGCACTGGTAATGAGAAAGGACCAAAACAACTGGTGCTAGATATAAAGACGGAGTACAAAGATAGCCTTGGAAAGGGTATCATGGAAATTAGAATAAATTAAGAATAAGGAACTCGGAACTAAGAATAAGAAAAAGAACCTTTATTATTAAGGTCACTGTGTAGCAAGGTCAAGGGTGTAGAGGGGATTCACAGCCAAACCAATGGCAGCAGTGTCTCTAAAAGTGCTCAGCTGGGGCGCCTGGGTGGCTCAGTGGGTTGAGCATCTGACTCTTGGTTTCTGCTCAGGGCATCATCTCACAGTTTGTGATTTCAAGTCCCGAGTTGGACTCTGGGCTAATAGTGCTAAGCTTGCTTGGGATTCTCTCTCTCTGCCTCTCTCTCTGCCCCTCCCCTGTTCTTTCTATCTCTCTCTCTCTCTCTTAAATAAATAAAACCTTTTTAAAAAATAAAATAGAAGTGCTCAGCTGTGTCTCTGCATCAGGATTTTCACCGAGATGGTTTTTACAAATGCCACAACCCACTGAGGCAGAATCTCAGTGTTGCCAGGAAATCTGCATTTTTTAAGCAAATGCCCAGACCCTCTCCTCATCCGCAAGTGAATTGTATGCCTGCTCAAATTTAAGGACCACTGAACTAGCAATAGTGGAAAGAACATGTGAGAAATAAATCTGGAAAAGGTATGTAGTAGACTCAACTGGAGAGGAGAGTCTAAAATAATTTGCAAAGCAAGAAATATGTAGAAAACAATAATGAAATTAGATAACATTCAGCAATAAAGTAAAAGTGAACTGGCAGGGAAGTATGATATGAGTAAAGAAGGGAGACACTGGGGACAGGAGTCAAAAAGAATGCATGAGAGTAAATTAGGAGAAGCAAGAATGACCTACTCAGGGAGGACAGTTATGTGAAGAGGAAGATGGAAGTCTACACATGGCCTCCAGAGCTCTGCTTTCCAAGAGGTAAGCCGTGTGAGGCCTGTCAGTACCCAGAAGATGACACCAGAAAGCAAATTATGACAGAAGAGCAGATCTGTGTAAAGGGACCACCAAGCAGCTACTACACATTGCTTTCCATGTCAGGCCTGTAGTTAAGTCTGTCTCCACTGTTAGAGGTGCTGGGTATCAAACATCATCCCCATCCCGGTGACACACTAATATCTTAAGATAATCATTTTCTTTGCAAAAATAACACAGAGTTGTTTGATTTCCTACAGATTGTTTTGGATTGAACTTTGTATCCCATCTGAGTACAGATGAGTAAAGGAGACATCCCAGTTCGTGATTTTTGTTAGAGGTCTTAACACATTCCTGCGTGAGATCAGATGAGTTGGAAAGAGTTCTAGATAATTGGCAGGGACAACTGTTTTCTTTCTCCTCCTCACCATTGTTCTTTACCATTTGCTTTAATTTGCATTGAAATATGTACAATAAGTAGTTAAGTCATGTTTTATTTTTAAACTCTCACTTCTGAAATTTAAAAGTCTGTTAGTATAAAATTAAGAGCCAATTCTTCTGTGACACACACTAGCGATGTGTTTCTTAGCCTTCACAAACATGTACCCCTCATCAAATTCTTGTCCTAGCTTCTGAATAGTCTAAGCAACCAAGGATTTTTCTTTTAATCATTGGGATCAATCAATCAATCAATCAATGATAGGAATAGTCATTATATGTTTACAAAAGGAGTGTTGTCTTCCTGAAGAAACTGGTACTTTCCCCTAAAAATTATTAGCGTGAATGGAAAGGGAGAGTGCTCCCAAGATGTTAGTTTTTCTAACAGATTCTCATATTTCTAAATAAGAAATGGAATTCTGAGAATTTTAACAATTTAACTTGTAAATGTAAAGAAAATAATAAATACTCAACACAGAATGCAGGATGTATGAAAAGTGCTTTGACAGTTGACTGCGGGAGGATGCAAACAAGTTCTGTGAACTTCCCTCTTTTTTTTTTTTTTTTTCTTGTTTGGCTAGTATTTGTTGGGTTTATTTCTTTCCCTGCTGGAATGCCTCCTTTGTCTTTCCTAATCCAAAGATTCCTTCCTTTTGTGGAATCCTTACCCCCATAGTATGCTTGACTAATTCTTAGATGATGATTATAAAAGTCAGATATTCCTCAGTTGGTAATCAGTTTTAAATTTTGTTTTTTACAAGTTAAATGAGAAACTACTAGGAACAAAATGGGTAGAGACAAAATAGCATAATGAAATTTTTATGCTATAAATATTTTTCTATCCAATAAAATTCTCCATATGCCCACTTGGCATTAATTTGTTTTTTCCCCATTTCTCAGCTATTAAAGTTTACTAACCCTGCCCTACGTATCACAGGGGTGGGGGGAATATAGGTAGTAGTTATTGAATGCTTGCTCTGTATCAGGCACTATTTTAGGCATTTCACATGAATTATGATCAGTCTTACCCACCTCTTAGAAGTTTTATATATTTATTCCTAATTTCCTGAAGAGGAAACTGAGGCTTGCCTAAGATCACCTAGCTACAAGGTAGCAGAGCCAGGATTTATATTCAGATTGGCCTGAATATAAAGGCTTATACTTCTCACTTGGATACTAATGTGACTTCAAGTTTTCTAGTGATTAACAATAATTTGTTTTGAATATTAATACCTGACATATGTAATTATAAAGAATCTTCCTGGAGGTTGAGCAGAACTGAATTTATTTCACTTAAAAATCTTAGGGTCACCTGGATGGCTCAGTCGGTAAGGGTCCAACTTCAGCTCAGGTCATGAGTTTGAGCCCACATCAGGCTCTGTGCTGACAGCTCAAAAGCCTTGAGCTTGCTTCGGATTCTGTGTCTCCCTCTCTCTCTCTCTCTTCCCCTATCCTACTCACATTCCATGTCATTCTTTCTCAAAAATAAATAAACATTTAAAAATTTCAAAAAAAAAAACTACAAAAAAAAATCTTGGTCTTGAAAATTGTCTTGGTTATTTTACCTAAAAAAACTCTTAGGACATCGTAAAGTTCTCTTAGAATAGTTCTTATCTGTTCAAAAGGAAGTCATGCTATTTGGAGTTCTGTTTGTCATTTGCCATCTGGTACTGAGAGCTGCAAATTCTTTCTACTTTTCGTGTAACTTGCCTTTATCTTTGTTGTTCCAGTACTGGATACCAGTTTATTTACTATTCACCTGAAAACACAGCCAAAGCAAAAGAAGTTCTCAGCAACATCAATCAACTACAACCTCTGATAGCAACCCATGCGGACCTCCTGCTTAATTCTGCAAGCCAGCATTCTCCAGACAGCCTGAAGAATTCTTTAAAGATGCTTTCAGAAAAAGTAAGATCCAAATCACTATTACAGTGGGGAAAATGAAATACCCAAATCCCCATTGGTGTTGCTTTCTGCATACATTGCCTTTCACAGCATCTGGAAATGTAAAATAGACTAGGTTAAAAAGTAAGCTTCAAAGTATTGCCACAGGATCAAAATGAATTGGCCTCATTCTCTTTTCAAATCTTACTAAGCATTAATTTTTTTTTTTATGTAGGAAATGAAACCTGTTATTGGCTGATATATATTTTCTCTTTTTCTTGACATCTTTCATTTTCTTTGGCTCATGGTCTTATTAAGTGAGTTGAATTAGATTTTAAAAATTATTTTCCTCTGGTGATAACTAATTTTTATGCATATGAAGCTATACATTTGAATAGGAATGTCATCTCATTTGAAAGCACCACTTTGATGTGGATTCTTATCAGTGGCATGGGGTAATTCCTCTGCTTTGGTTTGCTTTCTACAACACTATCTACTGGGAGAAGGTTTTAAAAATTTCCAAAAATATTAGCTCTTGTTTGTAATGTAGTGGGACCTAAGCCGAATTTTTCTTTCAAAGGTGACTTCCCCCAGTATATACAAAAAGAAGAAGTAGTCTGGCATAAGGTAAATCATCAACATCAACTTTCATAACTAATTAGGACAGGTGAAAAGTACAGAGAGAACCAAGATTAAAAAGACAAATTGCAGCTTGATTTTAAATGTAAAACCGGGTGTCCTGGAGTCCAATTCCAATACACTTATCCTTAACCTTCACATTCTGAGGACATCTTGCAGTTTATTATGAGATACTTCCAATAAATATGCCCTTGAAGAAACTGAGAAGAAACAAAATTCTCATGGTATCATTTTAGAATAAAACAAGTATAGTTTTTCATGTCCCTAAAGAACAGATTGATGGAAACTTGGGTATTATATATGTATATATTTTTTATTCAAATATGTCAATTTATAATATGAATACCTGCTGCTTATTAAACTTCTTAATGTATGCATTATCATTTATTTTTCTTATAGAATGAAACTAATACCTATTTTCCTTAAAAACTAGCTAATATCTATTCAAACAGGTCAACAAAATTACCTCATAAATTATAAAGTGAAAAATGAAAATCCAAGACTTCCAGTTCAAAATGTAGCATTCTTTCTATGACATAACAGGTACTTCCATCATGAAAAGAAAAGAAAAAATTGACCCAAATTTTACCGACACTCTACTTTGCCAAATATTGTGCTTTATGACTTATATTATTTCATTTAATCTTCAAACTTAATTTTCACATTGTGAGTACATATTAACTCTGCCTCACAAAGGAAAATGATTAAGGCTCAGAGAAGTTAAAAAGATATATGAAATCACACAGCTAGATGCAAACAAAACCAAGATTCAGACCCAGGTCTGGTTGACTCTGGAATGGAAAATCCTTCTGATATCCTATGGGTTATATATGTGTTTTGACACTTCTTTTTTAAAAATTTTTAAACATTTTTCATTAGGCATACTTCTCAGTAATACTTAAGTATCTTAATGGTCGATAAGTATGGCTAATAGTCAATAAATATGTTAGGACTAGAAAAAAAAGGGAAAAGAGGGGAGTGTTGTATATAGTAAAATAATATAATTTCATTTGAGTTGATTTCTTTTTTTGATTTGCAGATGATAGGAGGTTTTTCTGGGCTCACTTAAGCAGAAAATTTTAGCAAATGGCACATCACTGCAGTGATTACAGAGCAGTATTTATATTCTTCCCGTGCATTGGGCCAGGGATTTATCATTTCATACATCATTCACACCTTGCTGCAGTGATTGGGGAGAGGGATGGAACAGGGTATGTATTTTCTCCTTTAACTCAGCATTGCTCCCAAATTTTACCCTATGTTTTTCTACTGAGTAGACAAGCTTCACCTACTCATAAGTCTGTCAACCTTTGAAATCAGAGGGATCTTTTTTTAAGTTTGCAAGCCATGCATTACTTTAAGAATTTATGCCTGGAATTTCAAAGAATTATCTAAGTTAACAGAGTTTTGCATAATCTATGGAGGCAGCTAATAGCTTACAGTTTAAAATAAAGTATGATCCGCGAACTTAGCATAAAAGATAAATAGTCTCAATATTTAATATTAGAATATTTAGCTTAAAATATTTTGGGGTTTTATTGTTGTTTTAAGATTTTATCTGTAGGTAATCTAAACCCCCAATGTGGGACTCAAACTTATAACCCCAAGATCAAGAGTTGCATGCTCTATCCACTGAGCCAGCCAGGCACCCCTAAAACATTCTGTTTTTAAGATCAGGGTCTTGCACACTGTGGGTCAGAACATAAAACATTTCTCTATTATTAGTCCCCTTGTTTCTTTTATTGAATCTGAACTGGTATGTTTAGAAAATAAGTCATTCAGTTGTCTCTAGAGCTCATTCATATAGTATATTCAATAGGAATTATCTATGTTCATATGCATCAGGGAAGGTCCAAGCCCAATATGGGAGAGTTCTCTGTATTGACTAAGGAGGCTGTGTAGGGCTGAGGGAAGCCCATGCGTAGTATAGTAGAAGGCATTCAGTTGTTTTGTAATGAGATGGAATCTCTCCTGTTAGGTAACATGTAGCTTCTGGAGATGATAGCAATGGACACATTATCAGATCAATGTATGCTCAGAGTCTGGGGATGGAAGCAAAGGACAACAGAGAGATCCAACTGCATATTGAATCTCAGAGGAGCAATATTTGTAGATCCAAGGTCAATTCACATCATCTCTACTGTTAATGATAACCAAGACTAAGACTAAGTCTCACCAGCAAAATTCCATTCCTCTAAACATTTATTGGTGGAGAAAACAAACAAACACAATTTATGAAAAGTAAAAATATTTACTGAATTCATACTAATTACACTAGGTGCACAAAATGGAATAAGAAAGGTCTATTCTTGTTCTTCCCAAGAGATTCAAGGTTCTTGAGATAATGGTTATGATGCTATTGATGATGACAATAATAACTAACATTTATTGGAGGTTTAATAACTGTGAGTGAGACATTATTACAACATTTTACAAGTCCATGAGGTGGGCACTATTATTTTCAACATTTAATCTTTCTAATCCTATGAAATAGGTACTGTTGTTTTTTTTTAACATTTATTTATTACTGAGAAACAGAGAGACACAGAGTATGAGCAGGGGAGGGGTAGAGAGAGAGGGACACACTGAATCTGAAGCAGGCTCTGGGCTCTGAGCTGTCAGCACTGAGCCCAACGTGAGGCTCGAACTCACAAACTGTAAGATCATGACCTGAGCCGAAGTTGGTCGCCCAACCAACTGAGCCACCGAGGCGTCCCATGAAATAGGTTCTGTTAGTGTCCTTATTTTATAAAGTAGAGGAAACCGAGGTACAGAAATATATATAATGCACCCAAAATCACACAACTTGTGAGTCTAGCTCCATCTGTTGTGAGCTTAACCACTATTCAATATGGTCAAATGTTCCATGAGTTCCATGATGGACACTTGCGTATATGATTAAAGAAACAAGTAAAGAGGTCAGAGTGGGAATAGGAAAGATAAAACTGAAATTCTGTAAGAATAAGAATTTTCTAAAAATTTGTCATGTCCTAATATGCACAAGTGTAATTAAATTGTTCTATTTTTTTAATTATTAGTATGCCTTCTTATGGATGACTGGGTTTGTTCCTTGCATATTAATTCATGAAAATAATAAAGAAATTATTTAATCTTATGATATAGGGTCATAAGAAAAGGAAAACTGAGTTTATATGAATAATTTTAACAGAGAAGACAAAGGATAGGCCAAATTTTTAACGTAAGATCTGAAAGGTTAATAATAGAGTGGGTTAAAATGTATTTTCCTTTTTGCTAGACTGACAGTATGCAATATAATGAAAAATAAAAGGGAGAAAAAAGTAATGTGACTAAATTTGAACTGAAAAAATAAGGACTTAAGGGATATAGGTATCCATCTCTCACAGCTTAGATATATGTGTGACATCAACTTTAAATGCTCATCACATTCTCTATCCATAGAGATGGAGAGATCTTGTGTAGAAAATCATTATTATTCTTGCTCATCAAAACACAATATTGAGCACTTAATTGTGTGTGGTATTGTACTAATGCTGTATGACAAATGCTACATAGACACGGACCTTAACTTTTATAACCTAAAATTTAAAAGAATGGGGTGTTTCACATTATGAAAATTGCTAGATGGTAAAAAAACAACAACAAAAGGATTTTGTTGCTAATATTAGAGGCTATGCTCACAGTATATTTGAGAAAATCTCACAACTTCTAATTCCTAGTGTCCTTTAACATAATATACTGAAACATCCTGTGTATTCCAAAAGCAAAAAACAAAAAAACAAACAGCAGTAACAAAAACAACAAAAACATTTCAGTCTAACATTTAACTCAGGGTACTCTTAGAAATGTTCTGGTTGTTTTGTTTTGTTTTCTTAATTTTGTTTTAATGACAATACCAGGAAGCCAGTATACTAAGAAGTTGAAGATATAAATAATATATTGATTATGTTGATTACTTAGATACTGAGAAGGAATTTTTACTTTTATTTACTTCAGTCACTCCTAGATCTATCTCAGTTCCAAACTAAACAGAACTTAATGAGTAGAGGTTCTTTGCTTTGCTTTTTTTTTATAGTTAGTGAAAGTATACATGAATGTATATAAAAGTATAAATGAAGATGAAATTTCATGATAGAACTCCTATTTCTTCTTCTTATACTCCTCGTTAAATGGTAAACATTTCATTGATGAGATAAGCATATACCAAGCAAACAATTAAGCAGGAATATATGACCCACAACCAGAAGAAAAATCAAGCAATAGAAACAGACCCAGAAATAATAGAGATGATGAAATTAGCAGATAAGGATCTTACAACAGCAATTATAAATATAGTCCATATATTTAGGGAAGCAGAGAAACACACAAACAGGATGAAGAGGAAAATGGAAGATTAAAAAAGAATAATACAGAAATAAGAAAAATATAAAATATATTTTTTTTAATTTTTTTTCAACGTTTATTTATTTTTGGGACAGAGAGAGACAGAGCATGAACAGGGGAGGGGCAGAGAGAGAGGGAGACACAGAATCGGAAACAGGCTCCAGGCTCCGAGCCATCAGCCCAGAGCCTGACACGGGGCTCGAACTCCCGGACCGCGAGATCGTGGCCTGGCTGAAGTCGGACGCTTAACCGACTGCGCCACCCAGGCGCCCCGAAAATGATGTATTCTTCACATAAAACTCAGGAACAATTGGATATCCATATGTAAAAAAAAAAAAAAAAAAAACCTTTCCTTATCTTTACCTCACATATCTATAAAAATTAATTCAAAATAGAGCATAAATCTTAATATACAAGCTAAAAGAAAGAAGCAAACAGACAAACTTCTAGAAGACAACATAGGAAAAATTTTTTGTCATCTTGGATTAGGCAAATATTTCTTGGAACACAAAAAGTATGAACCAATAAAACACGTGATATATAAGGCATCATCAAAATCAAAAACTTTCATTAAAGTTTTCAGGAGACATTCAGATGACATTATTAAAAAGTGAGAAGGCAAGTCTGGACTGAGAAAATATTTGTAAACTATGTATGTTACAAAGGAAATCATCAGAATACATAAAGTATTCTTATACTTTAATAATAAGACAAGTGGCTTAATTTAAAATGGGCAAAAAAATTGAAATGATATTTCATCAGAGAAGATATATGGATGGCAAATAAACACACGTAAAGATGCTCATCATCATTTTTTTTTAGGGAAATACAGATTTAAACTAAAATGAGGTAATACTAAGTACCCACTAGAATAGCTGAAATCAAAAAGGTTAAGCATATGAGGAGTTGGGGAGGATATGAAATGACTGGAACATTCATATATTACTTACATAATTACTTGCACACTTTGAAAAACAGTTCAGCAGTGTCTCATAATGTTTATATAAATATATATAATAAATATAAATGTGTGTTTATATATATATATATGTTTATATATACATTTGTTTATATATGTATATGATCTAGCCATTTCACTCCTGGTTATTCACCCAAGAGAAAGTCTCTTTTGTAAGTTGGAAGGTCGTTGAGTGAGGAAGGACTGGAGACATGCTTTGTGAAGATGATCCTCATAGAATAGAGAAGCTGAGCTAGACAGTGGATTTGAATTATTGGACATTATTGGGCATTACAAAATGTCAGCATTCCTCTTGGGGGAGCTTGCTAAAAATACAAATTCTGACTCAGCTGCTGGGCTGGGACTCAGATGTCTACATTTTAATATTAGTGACCTTGAAGAACATCCCATAAAACAAAGCATTAGCTTAGGAAAAATAAATCAATCAGTAAGGAGACTATGGAAAGTATCCACATGGAATGCAGAAAGGATCTTAACTGGGACTAGCTGTGGACATAATCTTTGAAATTACTGAAAAAGTATAACTTGTAGAAATTAATGACTAATCTAGAAGATGAATATTGCTGAAGATGATCCAGGCATTTGGGCGCTGAGTTGCTGCATAATGATGACACCACACAGTTTGAAAAGCTGGGAAGAACACATTTATTGAAAACACTTGAGATCAGGCTGTGACTTCTAACCTTGAAAGACTTTCAGGTGGAAACAGGTGACAGTACTGGTTCAAGAGGTGGATAGAGATGGATTTTAGAGACTGTGGCATAAAGAGAGTAGTTGAAGCTATGGGGAAATGTGTTATATATCTAATGGGGAAAAATGCTTTCAAGAAAGTGGTTTAAGGTCCCTTAGGATTTGTTTACCATATTTTGAGTGAGTCTGGGATGTTGAGTCAACAAAGGAAACTGAAAAGATCATTCAAAAAAGGGGAGCATAAATAGAAGAGTTCACAGTTTACAGTGAACTGCTATGAGGTTTCATAGGTAAGCATTGTAATTTTGTGCAAACTGGAGAAAAGTTGTTATGTGATTTAGCCAAGGTCAAGTGCATAATTTGTATGATCTGCCCAGATGTCAAGTAACTCTCCTGAAGGTTCAGTGTTCTTTTCTTTAGGGAATGTAGAAAACATACATATTTATGTACTAATTCCAGAGTATAGCACTATTGCCCTATACAATCATTAAAGTATATCAAAATTTTAAAAATAAACAGACATTGTGGTGATAGTGTTGCAATATATTCAAAAATTGAATTCTTATACTGTACACATGAAACTAATATAATATTATATGTCGAGCATATCTAATTTTTTTTAACGTTTATTTATTTTTGAGAAGAGAGAGACAGAGCATGAGCAGGGGAGGAGAGAGAAAGAGGGAGACACGGAATCTGAAACAGGCTCCAGGCTCTGAGCTGTCTGACGCAGGGCTTGAACTCACGGATGCGAGATTATGACCTGAGCCGAACTCGGATGCTTAACGACTGAGCCACCCAGGCACCCCAAGCATATCTAAATAATAATCGAGCGATATTAGATAGGGACCATGCAGGTGATGAAAGTAAGAGAGGCTAGTTGGGTGCAAAATAATAGGGAATGGTAAGGTCGGGGGAAAAAAATAAACAGGATTCTTTTTTGTCATATACATGACTACTAAAATAATAATCACCTGTTTATGTCATTGGCTACTTCTGTCTTGCAGGTGGGGTTAGGCATCGTTTTGAATTTTTTCATCGAAAAAAAGCTTTTAAATACTATGAGACTTTGCTTAATTTGTTGAGATCTCTAGTTAAAAAGGGTAGTTTTAAATAAACACATTCCTAACTATTCCTCTGCCCTTAATATTTAGGAACCTAGGAAATTCATCCCCAGAAGAAGTAATTTTACTGGTTTTATACTTGTAGATAATTCTGTGTGTTACTTTGAAGAACATTTGCATGAGAACATGAATTGGAAAAATGTCAGGAAGGCAAGAAAACATTTCATTTTTAAGATACCATTTCTTTTTTTTAATATCAAACAAATGAAATGATCCACCTTAGGTACAGAGTTTATACTTTTTTTGCTATATTATTAAACTGTTTTAAATAAATTGATTTGCCTACCCTTATGATAACATGTAGACAGCCTTTTTCCTTTCATTTAATGCAGTATGAGCAGAGTCAGAAAAGGAAAAAGGTTTTCAGTACTTTGAGTCAATAGGCAACTCCGCATCCTTCCCATGACTTTGAACTTCCGTAGTGTCATCTCTGTTGCAAGAACAGCAGCATACAGATGTACTGGAGTTGAGTGATTACGTTAATCCCTTCAAGCTAATTTATTTTGAGTGTAAAACATCAGGATCTGCATTGGTCTACATTTACTAAGTAGTGCTAGTCAAGAAAATTTCCAGGTCATATGGATATATAATGGAATTTTGTCCATTTTCTATCAAAGTGCAATTCTCTGCAAAAGATCATGGCTATTCATAGAGTTTCCAGTCAGATGAATTTTCCAATATAGACACAAACTGTTTCTATAAGATTTTGTGTGTTCATTCAGCTACCCCCCCCCACCAAGAAAATTCTGGGTTGTAAAATTGCACGAATCTACTGTACTATCTTTCATGTCTTTGGTGATAAATCAACTCAAATGAGATTTGAATAAATGAAGTGGAATCTCTGTGCATGCATGCAATGGGAAGAAAATGATGGCAATTATAAGAACTTTAGATTTCATTGGGTGTGAATATATATATTCAGCTACATAGTAATTAGGTGATGTTATGGAGACTGGAGCTGTAGTAGCAGGAATTCAAAGAAGGCAAGCTGTTTTGCTCTAAAAATAAGTCAAAAGAATTTATTGAATCTATCAATAGAGAAATAGTTTAGTTAAGCTGAATGGAAGTAAATTTGCATTTTTAAATATTTAAATTCACATTGATGGATCTATCCAGGCTCTATGAAAATTATGTAAATAACATGTTTCCCTATTTTGTTATAACTATATTGCCTTGTGTGAGTACTGTCTAGCTACATTTTTCATCAGTATTTTTTTGTATTGTTCATTTTCATTTTAACACTTCACTGTGAACATCAATTAATGCTTCTTTTTATGCCTTTTCACTATAAGCTCCCTTTTCATTTTGTTTTCCTAAATTATTACCAAAATATTTTTCAATATTTTATTCTTGTGTATCCTTTTTTAAATGTTTCTTGTCTACTTACCTTCAAAGTGCTTTCAATACAACCAATAGATTAAAAGAGCATTTAAAAACATCAGTAAAGTTTAACAGTGAAGATAGTTACACTGACAATTGTAGACGTGATTAATTATAGGAGCAAGTAGATCTCCAAAGCTCTTGAGGAGCTTGGGGTTAAGGAAGAACGGGGGAAAGACAGAAGCATGCAGGTGATGGTGGGTTGATAGGTGGGGTGGAGTATGGGGAAAAGCTACTGAATTTGTTAGAAAACTACCGCTCTGTTCCCTTTGTGTTACTGGTAAGCAGTCTGTTCTAGGACAGGACACCACTCTTCCTTTTTAGTTTCTTTACCTGGTTAATGAGAGGTCTGACTTTAAGGTCTTATGCAACTGTAGAATTTCATGATCTATTGCAAAGACTTAACTATGTAGTCCTATTAGCATATGTAGTCTTATTAACGTAGTCTTATTAGGCAATTGTTTTGCATGGGGTTTAACTGGTTTTCTTTAATTGCTGACACAACAGGGGTTTTTAAGGGATAATTTAGTAACCGTTTGTTAGATATGGCACTGTTGAATTCATATTGAGAATACGCCAGTAAATGATTACCTTGAGTTACAGTGATGGTGAAGTCAGCATTACATCCAAGTGTCTCATGAAATGGTGATATCAAATATTATTCAAAATAATGCTATGATTTAAAGGGCTTCTTAACAGATTACAATATGTGATTGTGTTAGCAATATGAGTCAATGTTCGAGTTACTACTCTATTCTGAATGAATAGATTGTTAGACCACATGCATGTTAAGTGTAGTATAATACAGAAGATCAATTACTACATCATCCAGTATAGTACAGGGTGAAGCTATTAAACATTTCATCAGGAAATTGCAAAGTACTGTTGTAAAATTCTTTATTGTTGGGAAGCTGTCATTTCTATAGTACTTACTAGGTATTTACCACCAGCTTGTAAAATCTACCATAGCAAGTTTCACAGCAGCCTCATTAACATTGAGCATTAGTGAAACCATTTGGTGGAGGAGACAGTTTAGGGGGTGATGAAAAGGAAGAAAAGTCAAATATTTTCATGGGAAAACTGCCTATACCATCTCTACTATTGAAATCTACTCAGGATGCTAAAAAGAAAAAAAAAGGTTTCCTGCCTATATTTTTAAAGATACATATTCCTTTCTTTAGACTTTCACTCTGTTTAAACTATAGAATATACATAGTCTGATCACATTTTCTTTTAAGGTGCATTTGGAATTACTTGAAAGGTGCAGCAGGTAGACAGTGTTCAAATGATTATCTCTAGTGAAATTCATCTTCAAAGATAGAATTTAGAATTAAAAGAGAGGGGGCTGAGGAGACAGCTGGTGTTTATAGTACCCACAGAACCTCAGCATTAACTTTTAGAACAGGAGGACTCAAGACCTTGGCATCATCCCAAAACTCAACTATTTTCATTGATTGGTATGAATCATTTTCTCTCTCTGTCGCCTGTACTTTTTCCACCATGCACACCACTTATGTGCCAACAAATCTGCGGTTGACCTTTTCGTAGCTCTATGCTGAGATGCCTACCATGGTGTTTCTAATCCTTGTCAATTTCTTTCCAGACAGAGCTTTTTGTACATGCCTTCAAGGATCAGTTGGTAAGAAGTGCTCTTTTAGCCCTCTACACTGCCAGGCCAGGAGGTGTCCTTAAGAAACCACCCTCTCCTAAGAACAGCACAGAGGAGAGCTGTCCCCAGGACCCACCCCCACTGATGAGAAGGCAGGACTCCATACCACATCATTCAGACTATGATGAGGAAGAGTGGGTAAGTCTCTTGCACATCGCTTGCCTCCTGATGTTTAGTCCTGAGAAGTCAAGCAAGAAAGATCAGAAATCTCTCCTCTTCATCAAAACAAGTTGGAAAGCAGTCCTAATACAGATTGTGGATAAATAGGCAACATTTTTCCTTGGGGAAAAATTATAAATGGAAGTCTTATTCCTGATCACATTTATTTGGCATAAAAATTTACAGTTACATAATACATAAATATATATATATTTATATATATATATTACATATTTACATATATATATATATATATATATATATATATATATATATAAAACCAAGATGTCATTAAAGCAAAGATGCCACAATTACATGACCTATCATACTTTTCTGTATTTATTGCCAAGGTAATATGAACTATTAAAATTGTGTTTTTTAGAAAAAGAGTAAAAAATCACTTATAATCCACTACTTCTTGCAAATATTTTCTTACTGCAATCTGGTGTTTTAGTTCTGGACGAACTTCAAAAGACATTCATTCGCGTTTACATAGCAGTAGGCATAGAGATCTCTTAAATCCTTCTTGTTCATGATTATATTATTTAAAAAAATATGTTGTCCAGGTGCTCTGAAATTGGCAAAAGGATGGACACATAAAAGCATCTGAAAAAAATAGCTAGTATAGGCAAAAAAAAAAAAAAAAAAAGCTAACATGATAATAGAAACTCTAGTTGGACACAATAAGAGAAACATGAAGGTGCTGGCTAAAGGGGAGCAGTGTTATTCCTGAATTAATACATATTAATTATCCAAGAACAAAGTATGTGCATATCACACACACAGAAGAAAGCTCTTTACTGTATCATAAGTTTAACCAAGAAAATAATATGCTAGCCATGTTAGATGTTAAACAGTTAATGATTACTTTTCCTACCATCCTAGAATTTAAGAGCGTTTGGGGAGTATATTATTTGAAAGGCCCAGGTCTCTCAAAAAAATTGCTGTCTGAAGGGCTGTGAAAGTGATGGCTGTTCTATCTTTTGATAAAACTTCTATCACAGGAAAGACAGAGCTGGGTTCCTAGAAGTAAATGCTGAATAAGTATTTGTTGCTGCTGATTAAGATTGCGCTTCTCCCACTGAGAAGTTTTCAGAAGAGCAAATCTAATATTTCTCCTTTTTACCTTCACCTTCTTTTTCAATTTATTCACAGCTCCAAGGCGTATATACCTCTTAACCTCTCTGAAGTTCAATTTTCTCAACTGTAAAGTGAAAATAACAGTACCTGTTCTGTTTAGCTCCTTGGGTGGTCATGAGATAAATGATTTACCTGTGCAATAATGCCCCATTATGTGGGAAGGCCTGGAAATGCATTGTATTACTTTAGTATTGTTGTTATATGTTTTCTTTTTTAAGATGTATAAATTATATAATCTTATTATGGAGATTAATACTATCTCTTAAAGTAAATGGGGAAACTGGATCTATCATAAAATGTGTGTTGTAAATTTTAAAGAGTTTGAGTAAATATAGAAAAGAACTTGTATTTTATTGAATTAAACATATGATGTCAACCTTATGACAAATAGGTACCATTTTTATATTATGTCAAGTAAAAATTTTGAAGTTGGGTATCTTCTGTTTTTATAATTTGCACCTTGCTTTGTTATGCAAATTCTCCTCCACACCTCGCCATTCTCCTGCTGTTGGAAAGTGTCCCTCTCCATCCCTCCCTCCTTATGTCCTTTTCTTTAGATAATTTTTGATACCTTCTATATTGTAGGTGTGTGTGATTATTATTAGTGGTTCACTTGTTTTGTTATAAAGATGGTGAAAATTGAGCATGTTTATATTCCAAAAGCCATTTGAGAAGCAGATAGGTGATGAATGGTAGAGTGAGGTTTTTTCTCCATAAAGAAGAGACTCAATTCTAGCATACAGGTGGAAGGCAGTCCTGGGCAGAAATGGGCTCTTCTGCTGAGACTATGAGGAGAATATAAGGATCAGTTTCACTTTTTTGAGGGTAGGTGAGGCTGGATGGCTTCTTTTTTGTTTGCTTAAAATATTTTTCTAGCTATATTGAGATATAACCAACATATAATATTGTATTAGTTGAGTTGAGATAATGAGTTGAGAAATAATTACCATACTAAATTAGTTAATATATAAGATTTTTTTTGTTGATGAGAACTTTTAATATCTACTCTCTTACAACTTAAAATGTACAATACTGTGTTGTTAACTATAGTCACCATGCTGTGCATTACATCCCCATGACTTACTATCTTATAACTGGAAGTTTTTGTACCTTTTGACCCCTTTTACCTATTTGCCCTACCACCCCGAACCCTCACCTCTGGCAACCACCAACCTGTTGTCTGTTTCTGTGAGTTTGTTGTTTGTTTGTTTTTAGATTCCACATATAAAAGAGTTCACACAGTATTTGCCTTTCTCCATCTGACTTATGTCACTGAGTTTAATGCCTTCAGGGTCCATCCATGTTGTTGCAAATGGCAGGATTTCCCTCTTTTTGTGGCTGAATGATATTTCATATATTTACCACATTTTCTTTGTCCATTCATCTGCCAGTGGACACTTAGGTTGTTTCCATATCTTGGTTATTGTAAATAATGCTTCAGTGAATGTGCAGGTACTGATACCTCTTTGAGATTGTGATTTCATTTCCTTCGGGTATATCCATCCTCAGAAATGGAATTGCTGGATAATATAGTTGTTCTAGTTTTAGTTTATTGAGGAACCTCCATATTGTTTTTCAGTGGCTGCACCAATTTACACTCCCACCACACCACCCAGGGTTCTCTTTCCTACACATCCACACCAGCATTTGTTATCTCTTATCTTTTTGATGATAACCATTCTAACAAGTATGAGGTGATATGTCATTGTGGTTCCCTGATGATTAGTGATATGGAGCACCTTGTCACATACCTGTTGGCTATTGTGCGTCTTCTTTGGAAAGATGTTTATTCAGTTCCTCTGGCCACTTTTTAATTTTTTTTTTCTGTTGAGTTGTATGAGTTCTTTATATTGTTTGGATATTAATGTGGGTGCTTTATTTTATCCTTAAAGTAGAATCTTGTACAAAGAGAAGGGGAGGAAGAGGATAGGATGAGGAAATGGGTAAAAGTTTCAAATTGGCACCGCAAAGTCAATGGGTAGAGGTGCTTACTAGCAACACTTAGAAAAATTAGGAAGAATTCCAATCCTTGCTATGGGCCATTCAGGGTTGCATTAGACATCCGTATGGTTGTTGGCTTATCCTTTATTATTCTTTTTGGAATACTTTAGTCTCTTGACACTAGGAAAAAGTCTTACTGATTTTTTTTCTTCCAGTTTATGTGGACGTGTCTTCTCAGTTTCTTGGGTGTTTTGGTTTCCTTCACAGACAAAAGGGTAGGATAATAATAAATATCTGTATCTCTCTATCTCTTTTCATATAATTTCTGAATTTCTTCCAGAACACACTGTTGCTAGAAAGTATATGAATACTTTGTCTAAATTTACCACAATTATGAGGAAAATCTTTCCCACTCAGAAAAGTTGCTTCTCTCTCCTCCTAATGTAATTTACCACTATTTGCAAGTGTAACCAAGTTTGGTTGTTATATAACATTCTGATTGATTTTCCATAGCAATTACTTCCTATTGAGAAGATACCTTTGTTAAAAGATAGAAATCCCTTATTTAAAAAATAATTACCCAAGTCATAGCCATTTAACATTCTTTTCAAAGTTTTATATAAATTTGAAAAGATGAGGGGTGCCTGGGTTGCTCTGTCAGTTAAGCATCAGACTCTTGATTTCAGCTCAGCTTATGATATGGTTGGTGAAATCAAGCCTTGCATCAGGCTCTGTGCTGACAGAGCAGAGACTGTTTGGGATTCTCTTTCTCCTCTCTCTCTGCCCCTCCCCTGCTTGCTCTCAAGCATGTTCTCATTTTCTCAAAAGAAATAAATAAAGATCGATAAGATAAGATAAGATAAGATAAGATAAGATAAGATAAGATAAAAATTGAAAAGATGAGTAAATCCAAACAAATGTAGCTAATTGAAAATGCCTTTAGACATTGTGCTATTAAATGAATTAGAATCAAAACTTTGTGTACCATTTTTCTTAGTTAATTGTTAGAAAAGTTTCAGCACTAATCACAAGTCTAATAAACTTACTGAAATAATTCAGTGTTTTATATTAATTTAGTTAGGGTTCTGTGGTATATGAAGGTATTCTCTGGTCACTTAGGTTGGTTTAGGTTTGCACATAAGATTACAGTACCTCCATTTTTTAAAAAGCATTTTATTTAATGTCTTATAATGACTAGTTTTAACAATTAACTTGAACAGCTGCATTTAGCATCTTATAAAAAATATTGGAAACTAAATATATACTAGTAAATTACTCTTGAATTCTACTCTGTTGGTACATGTAAAAACCTTTCTTTTTGAGGTTAGAAGAGAGAATATTAATTCTAAGTCAGCAGTTCTCTTTTCAACCTGTTTTATTGGCAAAATTAATGACATATGAATCTGGATAATAATTATCTAGTCAATATGGAAGAGATTGAAACTAAAATGATCATGGACCAAAAAAAGTGTCTGTTATTTGCTGAATTGTACTTATTAAATGATTGAGTGCTTTAAAGATTTATTTTCCTGAAAAATTAGTAAACAATTAAATCCAAAGGAATGTTGGGATTTTATGGCAATCTGTGCAAAGAAATAGACTAATATGACATTCTTCATTTTTTTAGCTGGTAAAAATGACATATTGCTTTTCTTTCTCTTTATCTCTACAACAGATGCTTCTAGCAGCTGGGATTCCAAGATTAGTTTGTCCAAAATATGAAAGCATGTCATCCAACTAAAGTATTAAGTTGACCCAGTTTTTGTGGCTTCCAGTAATTATACTATTCTCTAGAACAGTGTGATTTAACTTCAACATTACTACACTGATGGGTTCAGGGCTAAATCTGTCTACCCTCATTCAAAAATTGTTAAAAACAAAATAAACTTCTGATCATTTATATTATGTTTCATTCCAGCAAAGAGCAGAAGTAAGAAAACTATTCTTATTACTTAGCCAGATCCCAAATCCATTTTTTAATTGAACTAAATTTCTATATCAGGCAACTTTTCAGCATCCAAATTACCCAGCTAATTCCCTTCTTCATGTTGTAAATGTAAATCAAATTTTAAATTTTCAGTCCATGCTTAAACTAGGGAAACATTTGTTATGCCTTCTATGGTAAAATATGTTTATGTCACATGAGCACAGATGATCCACACTTATCTATAATACATTTTCAATAATGTTATAGATTGTAGAAGCAGTAGCATAAATTTACAGTAATATTTATGTTGGACATAGTGTTAATAAATTCCATATATAACCTGAAAAAAATTGTGGTTCTCTGTAGCTCAGTATTCCCAAAGATTGCATTTTGGAATGAGATTTACATAAACCACTTTCTGGTATGTTCTTTACCACCATCTCACAGTCTATTTTGTACTACAACTTTCTCAAATGATGTCTGGATCAAATATGAATGCTTAAGCCTGACAAGAGTATTGATAGAGCTATTTATATTGCCATAATTAGTAACTGTAAGCATACATAGTTGCAAAATATTACTATTGAGGACAAAACACACTTATCCAGCAAAATACCCCCACAAGCAATCTGCAGTGATCTGTATTCTCAACTTCACTTGCCATCTTCTGTCTCCAACGTAGACCTTATCTCTAGGAAAAATAGTTCAGTCTGTGCATAATGCAGAGGTACCTATGCAAATTAATAATTCAAAAGATACTCTGTTCAGTTCTCTGGCTGGCTAGAATTATTTTATGTGAAACCACTAACCTGATCTCTATAAGAAGGAAATAAATCTCGTTCTTCAGAGGTAATTAATTCTTATAGACAACTCGACCACTAATTTAACTTTCCTAAAGCAGTACCTTATAACTTAGTTACCTGAATGAATAAAATCCCCACTAAAGTATGGCCGTTTATTTCAAAATTTTATGTTATAGGTAGATGGATATAAAATATGCATTTAACTCCAAAACATTTTGTGTAATAAAGCATTATTCTTGCATCTCGTGATCATACAGCCTCATGAACACTGAATTATAATCATTTGTGTGTGTGTGTGTATATATATATATATATATATATATATATATATATTTCTTCAGGTATTCATGATCTTTATAATCTCCTAGGGGGCAAAGTCAGCTTCATGTTCACTGTTGTACCCCACAGTTAGCAGACCATCTGCACAGAATAGGTGCTCATTACTTATTTGTAGAATATATTAATGACTTTGAAATTTGCCCTCAAATTATTCTTGTTTACCTTCTTATTTTGGAATATGGAATATTCAACTTTAACATAACTTTGCACTGTGTCAGGTACCTTTTCCCTACTAGAATTCATGAATTCTTCTGGGGATTCTGTGTCTCTCTTGTAGTCAAAAGTACCCAGCTGTATCCTTCTCTCCTTAGTGTATATTTCCCAGTGTCGTAATCAACCCAAGAGGTGACTGTACAAGTCAGCTTCCAATATCTCCAAACACATAAAGCAGTAAAATTCAAATTAGATACATAACATCAGAGATGACCAAAGAACATGATGAAGAACATAAGAACATGATGAATTAAGACTTTCAGAAACTTCCGGAAACCCTGTGGTGGCAATTTTAATTTTATTTGATTATTCATGCACCAATTACAAAGGTCCTAGTTATACAGAAATAATTTTAGATGTTACTCAGCAAATATGAATTGGAAGTGACTAGTTTCTCCTTGTCCCAGCTTTTTCGTTTTCATCCCTAAATCACACATAATAGGGTTGGTTGTCTGCTTTTGTTAATCTTATAATGAGAAGGGGGCATTGGAAGTATCCACTCACACAATCAGAAAGGGCAGGCAAAGACAGGGAGAATTGGGCTAGTTGTTACCTATGTGGCAGCTGAAATGTGTTCTATCATCTGTTTTCTTGATGGATGGGAAACATTCCTGAACTTCTCCAGTCCATTTCACCCAGAAGAAATGTGCTTTGAATACTTATCCAATATGAAAGTCCACAAAAGGTGATTAAGCAAAGTTCATGACTGTCCATTAAAATGCACAAATGTTCTATTAAAGAAAAGAAACCCCAAAAGAGATCTTTATGTGCATGCATATTCATGAAATCCTGACAATTTCTAGATTTTCCCACATGAAGTTAATACATTCACCTTCAGCTCCCTATTTTATAGCACCTAATACAGTGTTTTATACATACTCGTTCAATGTATTTTTCAGAGTTAATGTAGAAATAAATGAATAAATGGATTTGCTGAATCAGCAGTTCATCCTCCCACTCAAGCCAGTATTTTTAACAGAGATATTTTATTTTTATTAATGTAATGGCAATTTTCCTGTGTTTTTTTATACTGGATACCATCATCTCCCTTAGATACTTTATTGACTCTTAAAATGCCTGATTCAACATCAGATATTTTTATTTTTCCTGTATATAATGAATATGCAAATTTGTATACACATACCTTAGAGATTTGTGATTACATTCAAATCAATCACTCTTAAACTTTAGTAATTTTTTTTCCTGAGAGAGAGATGGGGAGGGGGGTAGAGGAAGAGGGAGAGAGAGAATCCCAAGCAGGCTTCATGCCCAGTCCCATATGGTGCTCGAACTCATGACCTTGAGATCGTGATCTGAGCCCAAATCAAGAGTCAGATGCTTAATCAACTGAGCCTCACAGGCAGCCCAAACTTTACTGTGTTCTAATGTAAATAGTGAGGCATTATTTTCTATGTACAAATTTTTGAATATCCATAATTTAATGAATAGTTAAAGAAATGAGGTATTTTTTAGGCAGACTAACTTGATATATCAGGGAACATTCTGTTAAACAAAATCAATCCTGGAAATTGATTATATGCAACGCACCAACTGATAATGTCATATAATTCAACTAGTTGTGTAGCTAATGGTGTGCAGATAACATCCAATTACCAATTTAAAATTAAGAGCTTTACTTAATCAGTGGATTTTTTGTTATTAAACAAATGCTTTATTTAATGTTTTCACCAAATTGAAAGCATTAGCATGATGTGACCTTTATTGTGGGGAACACAGCCAATCAGAGTATGAGCTTGGTTCTAACTTTAATTTGGAGATGTATGTCATAATACTTACTATAGTTGTATCCCTTTACTTGTAAGTCACAGGTTGTTTAGTCAATCAACAGATGTTAATTAAGTGTACAATAATGCTATCGGTTCTTGGGGGAGAGTAAATTAAGTAGAAAATATGGCTCCTGGCCTCAAAAGCCATATCATGTAATTCAAGTGAATGGCCAGCACTCATAAACTAAGAAGAGATATTGAAAGACATGGAATCTTTCCCAGAATGGAGGTGGTTGTGTGATACACATTAAACATGTTGAAAATATTCAGAGAGAAGTTATATGAAGGTTGGAGAAGATGAAAAAAATAATCCCTTCCTTCTTTCATTCCTTCTTCATTCACTCATTTATTCATTCTTTTATTTATCTATTACCTGATGACTCCTAGCACCTGAGAATAAAGGGACTAATAAATAATAGTCATTCCCCTCATAGAGTTTGCTAGAAAGAAAAAAAAATGTTAAGCAGAGATAGAATAGAATGAACCATTCTTGGAGATGATGATACTTGAAAAGGTGAGAATCTGGATTGATGGAAGATGAGAGAAAGCATTCCAAGCATAAAAAGCACTATGTGTCAGGATAGAAATATTAGTTCCTCCAAGGTTTCCTTCATATCTTTGATGTTCAGCACTCAGCAAGCTTGTAGCAGATGCCCAGAAAATATATGTTGAGCTAATTAACAGCATGTTTCTAGGACAGCAAGGAGACTGACCTGGGGAAGTTTTCGTTTTGAAGATTAACGAGAAATAAGAAGAGATATGTAGGTCGACACAACTGCAGAAGTGCCTCCAGGCTGAAGAATGAATACTTGCTGCAGTACAAAGCCTGCTTTTGATCAGAGGACTGATGATATGAGCATGGTGATTGATGAGGGTGAATGTACACTCGTGTGTAAACCTGGCTGTATGATAGCTGATAGGATGGGTCTGGCCAAGAGCCAGACCAGGACAATATGGGGAGGTCAATACTACAGAATAGTAGCTGACTATCAGAATCTCACTTATATGACTATGGACTGAATTTCAGGGTGAGGTCAGTAGTGTGATGATCTGGAAACAAAGGTCAGGGATTTTTACATGACTAATTAGGTTAAGCTCAGTAGGAGAATCAATAGGAAGCAAAGGTTGGGTTATCTCGATTCTGATGGATATCACATGTCTGGCTATTCTTACAGGATATGATATGTATGTTTATATGTGTATTTGTGCAGGTGTGTGTGTGTGTGTGTGTGTACTACCTACTGTGGGCCATACGTGTACCAGTTTGTGCCATAGAGTATTTTAAGTGCAACTCCTTTTTTACCCAACATTCTTAAAGTTAGGATTCAGAAAGGAGCTATCAAGCTCTTGAAAGAGCGAAGGTTTGCAGCAGTGTTGAGGAAAGAGGCCAGTTGAGTACAAATTACTCTCAGTTGACTCAAGGATACACTGAAGTTTCTCTTTGAAGATGTGATTGGCCTTATTAATTCACTGGCTGGTTCTAATCAAAGTACTCAAAAATTGGTAATGACAAGTGAGAAATTATGTGTAGAAATATAGACACAACAAAGCTACTTTGGACCCCATTTCAGTTCTGGGTTAGTCTTCACATTCTTGCTGATCAAAAATAGGTCCTAGAAAAACTGATCAGCTGCTAAGCATTGCTGATTTTTTAAATATATTTTTTAAAGTTTATTTATTTAGGGGCGCCTGGGTGGCTCAGTTGGTTAAGCGGCCAACTTCGGCTCAGGTCATGATCTCGTGGTCTGTGAGTTTGAGCCCCGCGTTGGGCTCAGTGCCGATAGCTCAGAGCCTGGAGCCTGTTTCAGATTCTGTGTCTCCCTCTCTCTGACCCTCCCCCGTTCATGCTCTGTCTCTCTCTGTCTCAAAAATAAATAAATGTTAAAAAAAATTTTTTTTAAATAGTTTATTTATTTATTTTTGATACAGAGAGAGAGTATGTATGTGCACGTAAATGGGGGAACGGCAGAGAGAGGGAGAGAGAAAGAATGCCAAGCAGGCTTCACACTGTCAGCACAAGAGCCTGACATGGGGCTCAAACTCAGAACCATGAGATCATTACCTAAGCTGAAATCAAGAGTTGGATGCTTAACCAACTGAGCCACACAGGTGCCCTCTATTTTTATATTTTTAAGTTAACTGCTGATCCAAAGGGGTCAAGAATTCTTTGGATGCCACCAAGCTCATAAATGTGTGACACGCTGAACAAACACCATTTTGCTCACTTTGCCAGGTGCAAAGTCTCACTAACTACTCACTAGTACATCCATTAAATTTGTGCACCTCTTGCCACTGGGCTTGGCCTCCATGTTAACTTAGGTCCTAAACCAGAAATAAATAAGGACCAAAATCAGCACCTGACTCAGAATGGATTAAATATTGCTACTAGTTCCCCTGACTTTGTGCCCTCATTGCTGAGAAATAGTTTATAGCCACTCACTTTGACGAAGTTCAATTGTCTTAAGGCTCCATCAAGGTCAAGGACACCAGTTAGCCTCCATTTAATAAAGGTTAGACTGTAACCCACCAATTTTCCATTACTTACTTCATTCAACGGGAGACGTAACAGAATAATGACTGCTATTTCTGGGGGTGGGGGAAGGCCCAGCAATCTGTATTTATGTTTTGTTTTGTTTTGTTTTGTTTTGTTTTGTTTTGCTCTTTCTAGGTTTATTCATGTGTTTATTTAAGTAGGCTCTATGCCCAACATGCAGCTTGAACTCACAACTCCAAGGTGGAGTCAAATGCTCTTCCATCTGAGCCAGCCAGGCACCCCAGCAATCTGTTTTTCTGACAGATTGTTGTTTTGCTTTTGGTTTGGTTTTGGTTCTGGTTCTGGTTCTGGTTCTGGTTCTGGTTTTGGTTTTGGTTTTGGTTTTGGTTTTGGTTTGAAACCCCCCAAGTAGCTGAGGATTTAAAGTAGGATCTAGAGTAGTATCTGTCTCCTGAAAAAGGGAGGTATGGAAGCACCATGTACTATAGCCACATTTCTATGCTTCCATTGTCTTCCCTTCACTAACCATCCTTTCCACTTCATGGAAGCAGTCTGAAAAAAAAAAAAAATTTAGTAGGGAAGAAAGTGGAGTAGGTAGGCCCCAGCCACACCAGCAATCTAAGCAAAGTGAAGCTCCTACATGGACTGTCCTCATGAAAATATCAGAATAAGAATGCATTTTGCTGATTATTTTCCTTCGTGTGAATGTTTTCACAGAGATACTATGGAAAATGTTTTTCTTTGGGGTGGGGGGGTGGGAATCAGATATTCAAGGTTTCCCTTCAAGAATATTGCATCCCCATTTTTAGCATTCTAATTTCAGAATAGTGATTTTTCTGAGAATAATTAATAATTATCTCCTAGGAATTGAATTATATTTTCTCCCTATACCCCATTCCTTGTTTTATATCCCGGTCACATGAGTGGTTTGATGTTGACACTGTCTTCTATTCATGTTAGCCACTTATGTCCATTGACCCAAGCTCATTGACCCTTTAACCAAGTGATTGTTCCATCTTTGATTGTATATTCCTCTTTATTTCAACTTAAAGACACATGTGACCAGCCTGTCCTTTTCAGCATCATCTCTTAGTGATTTGCCTTTGGACTCATTTTCAAGTCTTAGATAAGTGATGTCTAGTCTTACTCATGTAAAGTGACAGACACCTCTGCCTGGTCCTTCCTGTGGTTCCCTCTCTTGACCTTCCTATATCTAGCTTGTCCACAGAGTTTTAGTAATCTCACAAAGAATTCCTACTGTATACCACATTTCTGTGGGAAATCATAGGGGAAGAATCAAGTCTTTGAAATCAAATAGAATTTCTAATTTAGTTATTATATACCATTTTAATGTTGCATGTTATCCAACATCTCTTTCCTAAAGTCTCCTCATCTATAAAGATGAAGTCCATAATGTTGATCTAATGTGGTAGTTTGGAAGGTAAATTAGCTCATTTCATTATACCAGATGAAAATAAATAACAGCCTCAATCTGCCTCTGGGTTGGAGTCATCTCTCTTCTCCTCTCTTCTTTGCTCCTTTTCTCTCTCTCTGCCTTTCCTCCATGCCCTGTGCAATAGAGTGAAGACACAACCCTCAAACAACTCTTGGACTAGTATTAGAGACAGCAGTGTAAATCCATAACTTTAATCTACTTTGTAGATGCCATAAAGGAAAAAGAAGTGACTGTCAAAGCTCAGCATTCTCTCCCTACCAGCTGGGCAGGATCTCCTCTCCAAAAGATAAAGACCAGGATGAATCTACTTAGGGGCTGCTACTGAGTGTGTCTTCAATAAAAAAAAAAAAAAAATGGTTATGTATGAATCGTGTATTGGTCTTGCATAAGAAACTGCTCAATTTCTCACTCCCAGCTTGAGTGTCCTCTAAGTATTTCATGACTTCAGTGTTGTTCTACTGCTTACCACCTAACCTTTTACTATATGGTTGTTGGTCTCCTTCAGTTAACATGCTTCACTCTGCACCTCATGCCAATAAAGATCTCTCTACTGGCTGTAAATATTACCTTTTCGGTGAATACAATCCTATAACCCAAGGTGAGTATAAAGGAAGAACATATAGTTTCAGTATGTAAAATTATCCTTTTATATATTCTTATATTCAGGCTCTTGGAGATGTAATCAAAAGAAGTTGGTTAACTCCTTATATTACTTTATATAAGAAAGATAGCATGCAATCTTATTTTGATTTTTGATCAAAATATAAAGTTCTTCTCAACATTGACAACAGAAAGAGAGTTGAAATTTGTCTCATGTGCAAAGCTAATCTGGATAATTAGAATAATCCTTTCCCTTTTTTCCCCTTAATAACAGAGTTTATTCCCAGTGTTAGCCAAAGAGTTGTTTCATTTTTCAATTTAATAGCTTTAAAGATGCAGTCCTTGGCAGTGATTAAGACATATTCAGAATGAGTTCCATTAGGTTTGTTATTGCAGTCTGGAATGTGAGCTTCTCACCAAATCCCAAATAAGTGATGTCAGGACCTCAGCTTGCTTAGGTTTCCCTACATTTCATCCCAGAAAACGTGAGCTTCCTTAAATCTCCTGGGTCATAACTCAGGGATTACACCATCTCCTTTTCTCAGACAACAAGTAGGGATAAAGCATTTTATAGATGTGATTGGTGTCTTAGTTTCCCTTAGAGGGAAAGTGCTTTTAATTTTCGGTAGAATAAATATGCCCTGAGTGGAGATTTTATTCTGATTATTTATGATTAATAGCATATCTCACACTCAGGATTACAAAATGATGAAAAGCAAGCTTGATTCATTTAGGAAAGCCAGCAAAATAGGATGTCATTTTTCCAAATTATAATAATTTTCCAAGCACTTTCATAGAGACTATATTATTTGGCTCCCACTGCACCATGGTGAGGTAGGCAGGGCAAGAATTATTATTCTAAACTGTGGATGAACCAACTGTGGTTCCCCAGAAATGAGGCAGTTTTCCGTAGGTAGCATGTCACTTACAGGTGGACCTCAAACTTACCTTTTTAACTTTGAATGTTCTACTTTTCCTCACCACCTATAGTATGCATACCTGTAAACCCCCATATTTGTTTATTATGTTATTCAACTTAGTCTTTACAAGATAACCATCAAATAATCTAAACTCAACTATAGTTCTTTTTTCCTAGATTTATCTTACCCCAAATTAGTTTAACTGTTTATAAACCAGCAAAATTAACTAGAAAAACTAACAAAAAAGTACTATAATTATATATTGACACCCATAAATAATGTTTAGCTAATTATCTGGACATCTTGTGATTCAATCAAGTTGACATTAAATTAACCATCACAGATGTGGAGTCAGTGACTCCATCTAAATGATGTGGTGAAAGGAGCAAGAAAGGAAGCTACAGATGAGAGCCTACCATGATGACAACTATGTTTAAAATGTTTATTAAGAAATAACTTTTGGAGCTCCTGGGTGGCACAGTTGGTTAAGCTTCCCACTCTTGACCTCAGCTCAGATCGTGATCTCATGGTATGTGATTTCAAGCCCCATATTGAGCTCTGTGCTTGATAGTCCAGAGCCTGCTTGAGATTCTCTTTCCCTTTCTCTCTCTGCCCCTCCCCTGCTTATGTGTTCTCTCTCTCTCTCTCTCTCTCTCTCTCTCTCAAAATAAATAAGTAAACTTTAAATATAATTTTAAAAGAGAAAAAGAAAGAAATAACAATTTTTCTAAATCACAGAATTCAGTGTCATGAATTGCCCTAAACCAAAGCAGATGCTAATCAGAATTGGTAAGATTGGTGACAAGGAGGTCCCCTAGTGTTTGGGGTTGTTTCCAAGAAATAAATCAAGCACAGTAACTTATTACATGGCTGTAGCATGTAGAAGTTCTCAGACCTAGTGTGGTTACAAGCACCTGAGGAGCTTGTCAAAATTTCAGTTTAGAGTGCCTTCTTTCCAGTAGTTCTGATCGACTTGGTGGGTGCGAAGGATATGAATTTTAATTCTCTAGGTCATGCTGGTAGAGGTGATGTGAACACCACACTTTAAGAATTTCTGTTATCTAGAGCTTTCAAATTCATACAGACAGAAAGTACAGTGATGGTTGCCAACAGCTGGGGGGAGAAGGGTGGGGAGTTCACTTTTAAAGGGTACAAAGTTTCAGTTGGAAAGATGAAAAATTCTAGAGATGGAAAACAGTGACGGTTGTATAATAATGTGAATGTGCTTAATGCCAGTGAACTGTATACTTAAAAATGGTTAAATGGTAAACAATGTTATGTATATTATCATAATAAAGAGGAAAAACAAGAATTTTGAAGACAAATGATTATTATTTAACAATATTGTTGTGTTTTTTCTTTCTTACTAAGTGTTGATAAGGAATATAGGTATGTCCAGTTTAAAATATCATAGGTTGTGCTCAGTTATGGATTAATATTGTATAGTAGTTCATCATTGCTTTATGACAGAGAAAAAATAATGAACTAAATAAAACTCTATGGCACTTAAGTGTTGCTTTATTAAGGGAAAACAGATTTCTTGTATATTCATAGTCTGGCCCAATTAAGGGGAGTATTAGAACTAATCACTCCATCTGCATTCTAAGGATTGCTCCTCCCATGCTTCTCTAATGTGGATTCGTCAGATTTTGCCTCATCTTGTATTTGCAATAAACTTGTGTAGTGATGCTCATGCTCTTTTCAGGATAGGGTGTGGGCCAGTGTGGGGAAGAGCCTGAACTGCATTATTGCCACGGTGGATAAACTGATTGAAAGAGATGGTGGCAGTGAAGGCGGTGGCGATGGCAGCAAAGATGGAGAAGAGGACCCTTCTCTAGTGGACTCCATCATAACTCATCCAAGGGGTAAGGAGTCATTTTTTCCCAATCACTGACTGAGTAAACAAAATGAGAAAGTCATGATAAAATGAGATAGAAAAAGAAGAGTCAATAGTGCCTTTGATGAAAGTGCTGATAACATGCTTTTCCACTGCTCTGACTTAGATGATAGAAGGCTATTTATCAAATTGCATCTCAGTTGTGTTTTCAGAACTGCTAGCAATGCTCATTTTTTTTTCTTTTGCTACGTAAAAACCTCCTTGAAAGAACAGTGTTTTCTTTTAAAGACTCTGACATAGTTTAATCTATTTTGACACATTCCTCCAAATTTTTATTAGGAAGCAAAACAAGCATCTGCTCTTAAAACTCCGAGAAACTTCTAGGGATATCAGGACACAGTATCTCATAATGGTTCCTGAAAAGAATGCAGTATGAAAAAATGCTTTTTGCCTTAAGTCTCTAGGTTTTCATGGATACATGTATACACACATGCTTACACGTCTAGGTGTATATACCTGTGTATACACACAGACACATACATAGATACTTTCAAAAGTATGACTTATTACAACTTTGACTAGCAAATATGATAATCAAAAATTTAATTATGGTTGTGTCCCCTATACACGGCTTTTATATCAAAAATTTTTTTTTGTAAATTTGATTAATTTTGACAAAAGGGCCAGGTTGCCCCAGCCCTTTTGGTATCTTAAGTATCTGGAGAGGATAAACAGTATTGCCCTGCTGTCTTCCTCTGAAATCCACATTTCCTTTTTAAGAAAATGACTCATTAGAAAATATGGATACTTATAAAATGAAATTTATGTTTTTCCCAATTTGTTTTCCTGATTTTTCATTACTCACATTTTCATCAGGAGTTTAATTATATGAAACATCAATCTTTCATCACTTGATTAACAGTAGACCCATTTCTAAATTATGTTTGTAAACTGTGGCTTTCTAAAGTTTTCTTACTGTCGATGGTCTTCATCCTCAGTAGAAGATTCACACAAGGGAAAGTTTATACCAATGTTCTTTATGTTCATATCTACTTGTTTTAACTATATATGGGGATTTTATTTTTT
The DNA here is from genome assembly GCF_022837055.1 of Prionailurus viverrinus. Taxonomy (NCBI): domain Eukaryota; kingdom Metazoa; phylum Chordata; class Mammalia; order Carnivora; family Felidae; genus Prionailurus; species Prionailurus viverrinus. Next base: position 84,608,134 of record NC_062564.1, read on the forward strand.
AAATAATATCAGTTTTATTAGTTAATGGATCTAATATCAGTTAGATTCATGTCAGTTCCATAACTTTTACATGAATCAAAATGAAAGCATGTCATAACTTATGTCATAAAGACGTAGTATACTTCCATTTCCTTTAATTGAACATTTATTGACTATCAATTGTAAGCCAGACACTATACCGCGCTCCAGAAAATGAGGTGAGAAGTATAATCAATTTTAGTGACTTGTTCTGTCCATTGATGGGTTTCAAGGCATAATATTTTTGTTATTTTTTTAAATTTTTTAGTATTTTTTTATTTTTGAGAGAGACAGAGAACGTGATCAGGGGAAGGGTAGAGAGAGAGGGAGACACAGAATCTGAGGTAGGCTTCAGGCTCTGAGCTGTCAGCACAGAGCCTGATATGGGGCCCGAACTCACAAACCATGAGATCGTGACCTGAGTCCAAGTTGGATGTTTAACCGACTGAGCCACCCAGATGCCCCTAGGCATAATACTTTTTTTTACTAGAAATAAGATGCAGGATACTGAATTCTGCCACATGTGTTTTGATATTCCCTGAAACATCTCATTGATAAGAACGGAGTTCTAAATTATTTGAAATTATATATATATATATATAATCCATATCTTGTATTTTATCAGAAGATTATATCTGTGTGATCAAAATTACATTTTCAGAAGTAAAGATATTTGGCAGATAAATATTTGGTAAAACTAGATGAATCACTTTCATTTGAATGTGAAGCATTCTTTGGGTATAATCTAACACCAGATAGAAGTTGCCCTCAATGTAGAACTCACAACTTGATTGGCTCTGTGAAAGGTTAGAGTCAAATTACAACATAGTGCTCTCTAAATGATTTTATCTTTAACTTATTATCCATATTTATTTCGTCCATACTTTTTTATGTTATAAACATTTTAGGAAATAAGATACTTTAAATGTGTAATATAAAATATATACTTTAGTCTGATAATTATTTAATACAGTATCATCAAATAATTTCAAAGTTAAAGCTTTTGTTTACATTTAACATGTTACACAATTGCAAATAGAGTGCATGTTTTGCAGAGGATAGTGCTACATAAAAAAAGATGCTTAACATGTATAAATAGATGTCTTACAGATAAATCTGTGCTCAAGTTTACTTAAAATACTTATGGATGCACTGCATAGTTGGACTGTGATTGATTAGCCCAATCAATTATGTAATAATAATATACATTTATTATATAACAATAATAATAATAATATATTAATAAAATACTTCTTGTTGTCATTATAGTCTTCCTGTTAAGGTAGGAAAAAAGTATTTTTAGTTTCTACCCTGGCTTTTGTCACAGAAAGCAATGCAATAGAGAAATTAATGGTGGTTTTTTGAACTAATATAAAGCAAACAACTTAAAGTCATGCATTTACCTACACTACCCTCAAAATTATTTCACATACAGATATTTGAGATACACATTCACTAATTATATGTACCCCCAATTTATATGTAGTTTTAAATTTTATTAGAAAAATAATAAATTAGAAAATTTGCAAAGAACAACAAATAGGATTATGTATAATTTTTATTTTATTTCAATCAGACATAAACATTTGGAACATATCCTATGTTTACACACACACACACACACACACACACACACACACACACACAGTAAGCAAACTGGAGTACGCATTGTAAATATAGAGGCACTTCTTGATATCCTGCTTATTATTATATCATGAATATTTCTTGAGAAACATTTCTAAAAATGTGATTATGACACTAAACTAATTCATCAAAAGAGAAACCACTATTTTAGAAATTTAATCATTATTATATTAACACATAAAACATCTTTGAACATTTAAGTTTTCAACTACATCTTCTTTATTTCCCCCTAAGTTAGATTGCTGGAAGTGGAATTATTTTATAAGGAAGAGTTATCCCTTCTCTCCCATGTATTCATTTATACAATTCTATTTATATCAGTGTGGACTCATGAATGCTTATTTTATCATTTAGCTTATAATCTAATAATATTACAATATTTATTTCAGGCTCAAACTTGTCTGGAGTTAGCCGTTAGGAGTTCTTTCAGGTTGGTTTCAGTGGCCTTCTGACATGTTGCTCTGCACACAGACTAGTTCCTCCCTTGTTTTCTTTCATACTGACTCTCTTACTTTCCTTTACTCACTCACTCCCCTACCCTCTGGCACCATGAGGTATTCTAGGTTCATTTGTATTTTCCCTGCCCCAGCCTTAGGTTCAGCCATTTTCCAGGGAACTCTGGGTTCTTCTATTAGAAAATGGCATGTAGAAACCAAGTGTGTGTGGGTAGGTACCTCTTTAGCAACAGAAACTCTCACCAGCAGTATCTACAAGCACCCTTTTAACTACAGCATTCCCTGATCTCATGCTACATTGGGTGAAAAACATCATATTGTAATTTGCAATTTATTATAACTGTATTTGTAACTTATTGTAATTTATCTAGTTATTAGTGATGTTTGACATCATATAGCTTAATTCTGTACTTCAAACTATTATTTTTTTGTAGCAAAATCCATTTCTTCAACAGCCCCAGTTTTATCCCCAGCTCCTCACTGGGGTGGAAAAACCATTTCATTCTTTTCTTTTTATGATTAATAAATGAATTGATTCAGTAAATGATTGAGTCATCCAGAATTTACTGAAATGTGTGATGTCATAAATACTGTTAGGCATTTGTTACCACATCATTTATTATTGTTCTGGGTTTTTTTTCTTTCTATATTACATTCTGCATATATTTTTCATCAATTTCTGGAATTTTTCTTCTGTTCATATGTTTTTGACTATTGTGTTTTATATTCAGATATATTTTGAAATCTCATAGGGTAAGTTAACCCTATGACATATTTCCCTCTCTTCATCACCATCTTTTATTTTTACATTTTAGCTGTAACTCATGTTTGTTTTGCTGGTGTGTGTGTATGTATATATGTATATGTATACACATCATGATGTACATGATGTACATATATGTATATGTACATATACATCATGATATATATGTACATATACATATATACATATCATGTATATATATATCATGATGTATATGTACATATATACATATACATATACATATACACATACATATATACATATACATATATGTACACATACATATATACATATACATATATACATATATACATTTTAGCTGTAACTCATGTTTGTTTTGCTGGTATGTGTATATGTATATATGTATATGTATACACATCATGATGTACATGATGTACATATATGTATATGTACATATACATCATGATATATATGTACATATACATATATACATATCATGTATATATATATCATGATGTATATGTACATATATACATATACATATACATATACATATACATATATACATATACATATATGTACACATACATATATACATATACATATATACATATATACATTTTAGCTGTAACTCATGTTTGTTTTGCTGGTATGTGTATATGTATATATGTATATGTATACACATCATGATGTACATGATGTACATATATGTATATGTACATATACATCATGATATATATGTACATATACATATATACATATCATGTATATATATCATGATGTATATGTACATATACATATATACATATACATGTATACGTACATATACATATATACATACATATATACATATACACATGTATATATATCATGATGTATATGTACATATACATATACATATATACATATATACATATACATATATACATATATACATATCATTAAACAGATGGTCCTCTGATTTGTTGCTACCTTTTCCCATTTTTTAAATGTTTATAACCTGCAGATACTGTTTCAAGTTGTGCATTTTTCTTTTGCAGTGTATTTATTTAATAATGTTTTAAATCTGGAGGTTTAAAGGGTTTTTGTTTATTTTAGATCCAGGATTTTACAATATATCTTACTTCATAAATTTCTTTTCAGAGCTAATATAAATAGTGTTGAGAGAAGTAAAACATTCTCTACTATTCTGAACATGAATAATGGAATACCTTTCCAAACCTACATGGCTTATATATATTCATAGCTTTTCTTAATGAACAAGATTTTTGTGTACTTCCCTACATTTTAACATGCTTATTTTTTAATTTTATTTATTTATTTTTAGAGAGACAGAGACAGCATGAGTGGGGAGGTGACAGAGAGAGAGGGAGAGAGAGAGAATCCCAAGCAAGCTCCCACTGTGGGGCTTGAACTCACAAAACTGTGAGATCATGACCTGAGGCAAAACCAAGAGTTGGATGCTTAACCGACTGAGCCACCCAGGCGCCCCAACTTAAACATACTGTAAGCATCTACAAGCATCCACTGTATGCATGGGACCACATGCCTTTAATTTTGTAACAACTTGAAGACTCACAGATAAAATCAGTGAATATTAGAATCTTGGATTTTAATGTGCCCTTAAAGATTATGTAATTAAACCTCCTAAATTGTGTTAAGAAGCTTACGCATAGCATCTCTGCCAGTTTTCACGTAGCCTGTGGTACACATCTCCACTGATAGAAAACCATTTTTTACTTTCTAGAATGGCATACTCCAGATGTTGATCTAAATATGTTCCCTTTAATTTTACCCACCAGCCCAGGTCTAATTCTGTATAACAAACAGAACAAATCTACTTTCCTTTTTCCACATTGTAGTCTAACTTACCTGAAAGCAACCCTCATGTCCTTTTTGAATTGCCACTCCTTGGTCATTTTTCAAAGGAATAGCATCCAACACAGAGTGACACAGGAGGACCACTTTCCTACTTTCAGATACTATTTTTCTATTAATGATATCTAAGTTCACATTAACTGTTTTGACAGCTGCATTTTACTACTGCCTCCAATGATATCCAAAAACCTCGGTAAATTTGACATATCCTTCAGGCTTTCAAGATTCAAGTAGGTTTTGGGGCGCCTGGGTGGCGCAGTCAGTTAAGCGTCCGACTTCAGCCAGGTCACGACCTCGCGGTCCGTGAGTTCGAGCCCCGCGTCAGGCTCTGGGCTGATGGCTCAGAGCCTGGAGGCTGCTTCCGATTCTCCCTCTCTCTCTGCCCCTCCCCCGTTCATGCTCTGTCTCTCTCTGTCCCAAAAATAAAAATAAAAACGTTAAAAAAAAAAGATTCAAGTAGTTTTTAAGCACCACTGTGTGCTAGACATTATGAAATACTAGGGGCACCAGGAGATTACGACATGGTCTATCTCAATTCTACTGAAGAGACGGATGTGCAAACCCATGACTGCAGGATGCTGCACTTTTGAATGTACTCTAATAAAGACCTATTTCTCTCATCCATCATATCTACTGTCCAACTCAGGTTTATTTTATTCACATTTCACAACTATTTTCTGTTCATTCACACAAGTAAAAGATAAAAATGATGGCAAGACAGAAATATATACAGACCCTTGAGGCACATCACTAAGTGTGTTTGTGTGTGTGTGTGTGTGTGTGTGTGTGTGTGTGTATGCATTGAAGTACACTTATTAATCACTACTGTTTAGGGATGTGTGTTCAAGCAGCGATATAGTCTCCCATTCATGTTGTTGCATGCCTGCATTTCTCTGTCTTCTACAAGGTTACCATGAAATGTCCTATGAAAGGCCAAACACTCTATGTCTCTGAAAACTTTTTTCTAATATGCCCAGCTGTAAGTCCTGTCAAAAAGGAGATGAAGTTCCTATGATGTGACTTTTCTCAACGAGCCCATGCTGGCTTCATGTCATCACTGCTTCCTCATACAAAGGAGGTAAACGTCCATGCAGATCACAGAATTAGTTTACTTACTACCGATTACAGTTTTACACTCACTGATACACATGTCCTTTCCTGCTTCCTAATTTTCTTTTAGCTTATAAGGTGCATTTCACGTTTCCTAGTGGGATCTGAGAATTCACTTTTTCTCCAGGCCTTTTACTTCATCTTTGCCTGCCTCCAGTTAACCCAATTGTTTGGTAACTACCAATAATTTGTCAGTAATTTATCACTAATTATCAATGGCTTCCTAATGCCAAAGATTAGTCATCTGAAAAAATGTACCACAACCTCCAAAGAGGGACAAATCTAGGGTTTTAGCAAATCACTTTTTTTAGCAAACTTCTTTCGTGTGTGTGTGTGTGTGTGTGTGTGTACTTAAATGCTTATTCATTTATTTTGAGAGAGAGAGAGAGAGAGAGAGAGAGAGAGAGAGAGTGTGTGTCTGAAAGGGGGAAGGGCAGAGAGAATGGGAGACAGAGGATCCAAAGTGAGTTCTGAGATGACAGCAGGGCTCATACCCATGAACCATGAGATCATGATCTGAGCTGAAGTAGGATGCTTAACCGAATGAGCCCCCCAGGTGCCCCTCTTTCCTATATTTTATCTTTGGTTGGCCAGAGTAGTTGTCTGCCTAATAAATTTGAAATACTTAAGGATGAGAACCATTAATTAATTAACACAATTATGCATAAAATAGTTCATGTCATTAAGTTTATGGAAGAGACACACTAAATTTGTGTTGGCTGGAAAATAAAGAAGATACTTTCATTAATTCAATATATATGTGTTGAGCATCTACCCTGTGTCATGCTGTCATAACCCTGCTCTTACAGTATCTTGGGTGAGCAAATAGCATTTAAAAGAAGATACATAGAAGGGCACCTGGGTGGCTCAGTCAGTTAAGCATCTGATTTCAGCTCAAGTCATGATCTCACCATTCATGGGTTCAAATCCCATGTCAGGCTCTGTGCTGACAGCTCGGAGCCTGGAGCCTGCTTCGGACTCTGTGTCTCCCTCTCTCTCTGCCCCTCCCCTGCTCTCTCTCTCTCTCTCTCTCTCTCTCAAAAATAAATAAAATAATCCAAAAAATTAAAAATGAATAAAAACAAAAGAAGATACACAGAGATTTTTCCAAGGATAGAATATACAAGATAAAAGACTTAGAAGAGGAAATATGCATTTAAGAGTCATTACCAGGTAGATAGATGAAACTAAATAAAGTGTGAACACAAGGAAGAGAAAAATATTAAGGAAATCCATACTACAGAGGTGTGGGTCATAGAGATTGCCTTCACCTGAGGAATAGGAAGCACAAGTGGGTAAAAATCACATGCAACTTGGGTACCAAACAAAGGTATCAAGAGAGAAAATAATCTCATTACCTTGTTAAACCTTCTTTCATTCATATTTATGTGACACGCACTTGCTAAGCCTTTACATTCTTGCCTCCGCCTTACAATAAGCTTGTAGGGGAGGTTCTATTTTTACCCCCATTTTATAGATGAAGAACTTAAGCAATACTTAAAAGATCACAGAACTGGTAGGTATCTGAGCAAGGATACAAATCCAGGCAAAATGATTCCTGATTGAATTTGTCAAAAAGAATCTGAGTCCTCAGAATAAATTTTGGCAAGAAATCCTTAGATCTTAAGAGCAGTTCTGCATATGGACTTACTTTATGGTTAGATATCAGCCATATCTAATACTTGTTTGCTGAAATTTTTCCTGCTCTTTCAAAGCCCTAAATTCTAAGACCCACACTTGCCACTTCATAATGCTTTGTCATTTTCTTCCACCTCATCTTACCTCATCCTTCATAATCTAGTCACACTGGACTCTTTGAGACCTCACTTTGTACTTTTCACTGCTAGGCCTTCAAAGGTTTGCCCATATCTTTTCCATGATCTCAAACTTCACATCCTCTGAGGAACCTTCTCTGGTCCTTCAGGCCAGAGCTGGTTTTATGAGCATGGGATCATTGCAAGTACACAGGGTCACCAACACAGCAGGGCCATCTGCTCTGGGTTTAATGCTCTGTAGTCACCATCTTGCCTTCTTAAAAATTTATCTTTGTGTTTTAAATAAAGTCCAATAGGGCAATGGAAGCCATGCCTGGAACTTTAGATTTGATTCACCTACAGTTCTACCTCCCATGTTCTCCAATGCCTGCCCAGTTCCCTAATCCTTCTCCTAACCCGGTGACCTCTTTCTGACCCCATTCTCACCTACCAAGGGACCTGGGTGCAGGTGTGGAGATAGTTAGGGTCAGGATGGATACCTTTGAGACTCTGCATACATGTGTCACCATGCCCAAGGGAGTATGACATAAAAGAGTAAGTAAAATCTCAACCATGACAGGTTGAGAAAGATACCACTGAGGAAGAAAGGAGAAGGGTTGTTTACTCTCTTTGAACAGGGGTCTCTCACGTTTTAATTTTTTCATTGAATTATGCAAATTATGCAGCCATACTTTCTTTTTTTTTCAATATGAAATTTATTGCCAAATTGGTCTCCATACAATACCCAGCGCTCATCCCAACAGTTGCCCTCCTCAATGCCTATCACCCACTTTCCCCTCCCTTCCACCCCCCCATCAACCCTCAGTTTGTTCTCAGTTTTTAAGAGTCTCTTATGTTTTGGCTCCCTCCCTCTCTAACCTCTTTTTTTTTCCTTCCCCTCCCCCATGGTCTTCTGGTAAGTTTCTCATGATCCACATATGAGTGAAAACATATGGTATCTGTCTTTCTCTGCAGCCATACTTTCTACAAGGGTTTCAAGTACAAAGGCCCTCAGCTGTCATATAGGGTAACATGAATGAGTCAAATGAATTGGATGGTTGGACACTGGGACAAACTAGGAAGTATATATCCTTCAAGAGAGGGCCACCACTCAGATCTAGCCAATCATTCCCACAAAGGAATCTGAACCTACAGGTGCCATATCTTCTGATTTTTCAAGTAAATCTGAATTTTTATATGAAACATTAAAATTCTTTAAAGGTCAATATTTGAGTTGGAAGAATTGTTAAAATATGAGGAAGGCCAAATAAAATACCTTTGAGGGCCAAATACGACTGGCCCATGGGCCACTATTTTGCAGCCTCTGAATCTCTGGTTTATTGAGATGCTGTTTTAAATGTCATCTCCTCTACTAGACTTGGCTCTGTGAGAAAATATGCCAAGTATTTGTGATTTGCTCTTGAATCTCCAGAACCTAACATAATTCTTGGAAACTCATAGAGGCCAACATTATGAAATAAAAGCCTGGTCACCTTGATCTATAACTGCTACCTGACAAGAAATGCTTACGCAGGTAAATTTTATATTATTAATGAATGTCATCAACATGTGTGCATGTTTATACGTACATACATGAAAATCATCAGAACTTATACTCAACATTAGATAATTATTTCAGTGGATTTATAATATGAAACATGTATTTTATTTTGTAAAGTGCAAGGATACAAGCACAAAGCATCATTTTCATCAAAGGGCTTAAATATTAATATTCATGAATTTCATGAATTTCTACACATAAATGATTAGTATTACATTGGGAAAGAAGCATCAATGAATCAGGCTTTTAAAAACTCATAAGTTAACAGGTAAAAAAAGCTTTTAAAATACACTTACTAGCTAAAAAAAAACAATAAAAAATAAAATATACCACAGATATTTGTATTATAAAATTAGGATTTCAATAATAATTGTACATTATGAAATTTTCAAATATCCTATCAGAAAACTAATGTGCCCCTTAAAAATTGTGCAATGAATTACAATGTAACAAAACAACACTTGACTCAGCTCCAAGATTCTTGGCAAGTTCTCAATTTACTTATTTGGCTATAACCTTTGACAGATAACTTACATTCTTTGGACCTTACTTTGTGGGTAAAATAAAGGTCATCTGCCAAGTTTTGAAGGTCTCTGCCAGTTCTAATGTATGAGAATAAAGGTGCCACATTATTTAAAGTGATTTTTTTTCTTTCATTCATTCAACATATTTTAATTGAGTACCTACTATGTGCCAGGCACTATTCTAGACAGTGAAGATTCAACAATAAACGAAACAGGCAAAACATCTGCTCTCCCATATGTTTGTACCAGAGAGACATTAAAACATAATAAATAAAGGTATTATACAAGATATTAATGGTGGCAAATGATGTGGAAAAATATGAAGCAAATAAGAGGGTTTTGGAATATTGTTAGAGGGCAGAATTGAAGTTTAAGGGGAGTGGCCAATGGCTTTATTGAGAAGTTGATATTAGAACAAAGACACAAGGAGAAAAAGATAGAGCCATGTGGACATCTAGGGGAAGGATATATTGGACACAGAAAACAACTACTACAAAAGACTTGAGACATTAGTGGCCCTGCCATGATCAGAAAACAGCAAAAATGCCAGTTTGGTTTGAACAGAGAAAGAGGAGGGAAGAAAGTAGAAGATGAACTTATACAGGTAACTTAGAGAAAGGATCATGTAAAGCCTTTGGATTGACTTTGACTTTTACTCTGAGAAAAATAAGAGCAATCAGAGAGTTTTTGAGCCAGGGATTAACCTAATATGACACAGATTTTAACACCTAGGCTGTAATGTTGAGATTAGAGTATAGATGGGAAAGATAGAACCAGGTATAGATAAGTTGGAAGGCTAATGTAATTATATAGGTGAGACATGTTAGTGGCTTGGATCAAGAAGAAGGTAGCAGTGGAGATGATGAAAAGTGGTTGGACTCTGTACTTATTTTGAAGGTAGTGTTGACAGGCTTTTCTGATGGTTTGGGTGAGAGAATGAAAGAAAAGGAGGAGTTGAGGGGCGCCTGGGTGGCTCAGTCGGTTGGGCGGCCGACTTCGGCTCAGGTCATGATCTCGCGGTCCGTGAGTTCGAGTGCCGCGTCAGGCTCTGGGCTGATGGCTCAGAGCCTGGAGCCTGTTTCGGATTCTGTGTCTCCCTCTCTCTCTGACCCTCCCCTGTTCATGCTCTGTCTCTCTCTGTCTCAAAAATAAATAAATGTTAAAATTTTTTTTTTTAAATAAAAAAAAAGAAAAGGAGGAGTTGAGAATGATTCAACATTTTTAGCACAAGCAGCTGGAAAGATGGGGTGGTCCTGTACTGGTTGGGGAAGACTGGGTAGAACAGGGTTTGTGGTGAATAGGAGCTTGTTTGGAAAATGCCAGTTTACATGGACATATCAAATATGCAGTTAGATATAAGAATCTGGGTTCAAGAGAGAGGTTCAGGTTAAAGATATAAATTTGTATAAAGAGTACATTTATCATGATGAGCACTGAGTGAATCACTATACGGTACACCCGAAACTAGTATAACACTGTATGTTAACTATACTAGAATTAAAATTTTAAAACTTAATAAAAAAAAGTATAAATATGGTAATTGTCAACACATAAATGGTACTTAAAACCATGGAACTGAAAAATGTCAACAAAGGGTTGAGTGTTCAGAGGAAAGGAAGCTAATGTGCAGATTACCCTGGGGATGTTCCCATATGAATGGGTCAAAAAGAAGTGGATGAACCAGCAACAGAGTGGGATAAGGAATGGCCAATAAGGTGGGAGGATACCAGGAGAGTATGATATCCTGAAATCCGGGGTGAGAAACTCCAGGAGGGAGTTTTCAGCATGCCTAATGCTGCCAAAGGTCAAGTGGAATGAGGACTAAGTGACTTTGGATTTATCAGCATAGAAGTCACTGGTGACAGTGATGACGATTCACTAGAGTGGATAAGGAGTAAATGCAAGTGGAGTGGTTAAAAGGAAGAGAAAGAAAAGGAACTGGAGACAGCATGTATAGACAACTTTTTGAGAAGTGTCATCATGAAAGGAAGAAGAGAAAGAGGGTGGAAGCTGTAGAAGGAAGTAGGATCGAGACGGGGTTGTTTTTTTAAAGATGGGAACACAACGGCATGTGTATGTGCTGATGGGAATCTCTAGTGACAAGGGAAATATTGATGATGTAGGGGAAAGGGGAGAGAATTTCTTGAGTGATACTTTTAAGTAAGGGATAGGAGATGAGATCTGGTGTACAGATAGAGGAGCTGGTTGGTCTTAGCTGGGGAACAAACAGTTCATCCTCAGAAATAGGAGAGAAGGAAGAGCATAAGCAACAAATGTGAGTAGGCAGGCAGACAATGGGTGACATAAAAATTACTTTATGATTGTATTAATTTTTTAAGATCGTAGCTAACATCTTGGGGTTTCTTAGTATGTGCTGGAAACTTAAAAATATTGCCTGTATTATTTAATTCTTGTAACATGCATAGGAATAATTCTACATATTTAATAAATGAAAAAGTAGAAAGGTGAATTACTTGTCACTATCAAGCCCAGTCCAGTGGCAGAGCCTGGCTTCCGTCCCCAGTGGTCTCAGTTGAGAGCCTGCTCTCCTGACCACTATGCTTCACTGCTTCTATTCTTTCCAGGAAAAAGCATTAGTGGTATTGAGAGATAACTTTTTGAAAATCAATCCTGTAGATATCTCTTAAAGCTTTACAATGGAATGGTACCTTAGGCAGAAATTAAGAATTACCGCATATTCAAAAATTGCACTTACTTAAAATTACTTAAATTTATCATAAATCTGGTGATGCTCACATCCAAAACAAAACTGAGATAGATAAAGACTCATATTTCCCATGTGGGAACCTTGGGGCATATGATTATTGAATGGAATGGCTTGAGAGTAGTATTCTTTACATTATGTTTGGTTACTTACCTACTTTCTCTGCACTTATGAGTTAAATCTATTTACGTGAGGCTTTGTTACTTTGTAAAGGAATTTTTAAAAATGGTGCACTATATTCCAATGGCTTTGGAGTTTACTAGAAAGCTCCTACAGTACCTGGTTCACTTCAGGATAGAAATGCCTCTCCTTTTCCCTTTTCTGGATCATTCTTCAGTCAACTCAATATCTACTCCTTTTTTCTCAGTCTTAGATACTACACAAAATTTAAATTACAGGAGCTATCTGGTGCAGATGTATTGGTGACTTCAGGTTGCTCAGTAATCTATGACCTATACAGCTTATTCTGAAATGTTCAGCATATTTGTAGGCCAGAGTCCTGAGGTTACAGGTGTTTTTAAGGCCACAAGGCAAAATAAGCCCAATGGATATGAGACTCCTCCAGGCTCATCACAACCCCCAATTCAAAACTTTTGTGCTACAACAAATACAGAGCTTGTTTGATTAATGGATTTAGGTCCTGGAAACTGTCTTAGCAGAATTTACTTAAGGCTTTCAACTCTGTGCTACAAAATGAGAAATTTAACCAGGATATCGGTGGATGCATTTCCTTCGCTATTTTTCTAAGAGCAAGATTGGAGAGTTTTATGACACTGTGTTCTCAGGCTGGCAGGATTTAAACAAACAAAGTTCCCTTGACACAAGAAAAGGTTGCCTTTGTTCTCCTAGCAGCTTGTTTCAAGTCGAGCAGTACACTCATTTCTAATACATCTGGAAGGTGCCAAGATCAGTCGCTTCCCTTGCATCATAGTTCAGTGGACACTATGATGATCACGTTTTAAGATTCGTGTCTGTCCTTTGTGTGAATCCCCCTGGGGCCGTTAGACTGCTCAGAAGACATAGACTGCTCTCTGTGCAACTTTTCCCCCAGGGTTACCATAAACCCTGTTTCCATTTGCCCTGCCTGATACCCATTATTTCTAGATTTGGTCTTATTTCTTAGCTTTTGGCTCTCTGCTCACATACTCTGTACCTTCCTGTTTCCCTCCCCACCCCTACTTACCTCTCTCCTATCCCAGCTATGATGACTGCCCACTAAGCTTTTTATTGTTTTCCCCTTCCTCCCATGGCTTCAGGCTCAACATTTATTTCCACTGTACTCTTGCCTTGTCCAAGTCTGTCAGTAATGTCAGCCCCTCCTCTCCTCCCTTCCAATCCCCGCATGGCAACTTCAATCAGTTTATGGCATCTGTCTATGGGACTTGACATCATCAAACCATTCACTTCTCCCAGACTGTTCCTACAAAGCTTTACTTTATGAGTGTTCCATTCAGCTTCCCTGAACTCCTTCCATACAAGACTTCCTTCAAATGTTCAGCAAATAACACAACCATGAATGAATATGATCTCACCAAAGATGAACTGCATTGCCTCTAAACTCTTAATTCTTCTAAACTTGTTTTGTCATGGTCCCAATTTTTGTAGCACTTATCCAACTCCCTTATATGGTAGATATTACTTTGCACCTCTTACTTTTCCTTGTAGGGGTCATGAGTTATAAATATAAGTGTCACCCATAGGACCTCACATCCAAAAGGTTCTACCTGTCTAACAAATGACTGTGTTTCTCATGATGGCAGTGAAGAAAGGAGGGAAAGTGATAAAAGGAAGGCAGGTTAGCATTTGTTAAAGTGATATAAATACAGATTGATTTTTTGGTTCCTGGACCCAGAGATAGATGATAAAGATGGACAAGGGCTTAGGAAGGCTCAGGGCACATTCTGAGTGGCTGAGGAAGGCATTCTAGGCAACCAGGCCTTAGCGGGTGCTTTTCTTCTCTGGATTATTCAGCCATTATCTGATTAGGCTATATCCTGGGGTATGTCCAGATATTTGGAGGCTTCATGTGGGCTGGTGTCCAGGATCTATTACCAACGTTGGCCCCATGTATTATACTCATACAAAGGAGTTTAGCTATAAAGTGTCTGGAGGGGAAGCCTTTGGTTGACCCCTCCAAGCTATGATGTTCCCATTGTAGCATTGTGCCTGAAAGAAGGCCTTCACTCAGAGGGGCACATAGGTAGCTATATCTGGGGTGAGGTAGGACACAGGTCCATCAAAAGCCATAAAGACTCTGAGCAGGGATCGTGAAATCTCCCACCCTCGCCTCCAACTACAAACCCATTGTGGATCCTGTGCTCCCTGAGTTTGAGCATAGTATAAAAGCCCTGTTGGCTAGGAGTTTGGTCTCTGTTCTCACAACCTTGGGGATTTTATCACCCTCCTTAGAGGCTATTCTAATTGCTTAGCTTCACAGTTCATCATCTTCTTAACTGAGGTGAATCCTAAAAGCTGGGATCATTTCTTCTCTTATCTCTTTGCATAAAGTTTAATGGGCATGCAATCTTTTAGCTTTTCTTTTCCTCTATGTCTGAAAAGTTGTGATAACAAAAATAACAATGGCAACAAGCTTGTGTGAAGTTAATTATTTTAAATGAGCAAAGAAAACCAAGTACCTGAGAAGAAAATGACTCAGAAATTGGAAAGAAAGCATTATGCTCTGCTACAGTTGGTAGCTATTTGGCTCTTTTATTTTCCTCCTGAGTAACATAAGAGCCATTGAGCTCAGAGGACGTGAACATCCTGTACAGGAAATAGATGGCGTATGGAGGAGGTGAGGGGGGCACCTCGCAGTCGTTCTTTGAATCCTTCACTGAGCGTCACTTGAATATGTTATAGAAGCAAGGAAAGGGCTGGAAAACAGGCTCTGCTTGGATGGCTTCCAGCACACTTCACAAAGCTCAGGAAAAGCTCGGCTAAGCCACATGCATTTTATGTTTTCCTGAGGAAAGACTCTGCTTGTTGGTCACAGGGTTAAGGAGTTTCAGCAAGTTTTTATAGAGACACTAAAACATTCTCTTTATATTTTCCTCTGTCACTGAAAGGAGCCCAGGGGATAGAATCGAGGATGTGGGCACTTAAGTGCCTGCTGAGCCGGTTAGCTCCCAGAGAGGAGTTGGTGCCGTGACTATAGAGTGGTGAGCCCCTAGCTTCCTAGCTTCATTGGGTGTATCCTGTGTGTGTGTGTGTGTGTGTGTGTGTGTGTGTGTGTTGTATAAACTCTTAGTTGAAATTTGAAGAAATTAAACTCAGAAAAGTGGATTGTGCATTTCAGGACTTCTGATTTTGACTAGATAGTGCAGAATGAACATCATCTTCATCTCTGACAGAACATGGCTTTCTCACGAGAACAAAGTGAGCACCACGCAAATTGTGAAGTAAGGAGAGGCAGGAAGGTGAGGGGAAGTGACAGTGATCTGAAGACGGTCAAGACCTGTAGCTTCTTCCTTTTCCCAAAAATATTTTCGAAGAGAAAACTAAAGCATTTGCTGTTCCTTTGTGAAAATGATTTGGAATGCTCATTGGAGCAAAAAGGCCATTTGTGAACTGACTCCAGCCTTTCTTTCGCCTGTCATACACCATTGTGTTTATTTGAGAACCTGAGATTTACAGTGAGTGAATATTAACAGGGACCAAAACCTTTAGTCATTCCAATTTGCATTTGCCAGTGCAGTTTTTCCTTTATCTGGTGAACTTAAATTGTTTCTTTTCCAGAAAAAAAAAAAATAGAATTTTAGCTTTCTCATTCATGCTTTTCTATTGGAAGCTGGCTACTGTAATCTTTAAAACATGCTACCTTCCTCACAAACTTGCATTTTTCTTATTTATAATTAATGTTTTATTATACTGTCATTTTCTTTAAATTTTAGCTAAAAACATATATATAATTATAGTAAATGGAGACTATTGTTAACATTCTCCTAGGTTTAGAGTATCAGTGTATTTTTTTCCATGTTTTCAGTTTAATTCTATTAAGACTAGAAATCAGACTCCATTTTGTTAGTATATGATTGCAATTTATGAGTAAGAATCAACTGGTTAAGTAAGTGTGAGGATAGGTTTAGAAGCGAGTAAGGAAATGATGAAGAAATTTGCAAAAAAAAGATCTTCAAGAAAAACAGAGCTATATTTAAATTTTAACTGTCACTTAATGTCTTTCAAGAGAAGTAAGTGTATACCCTTAAGTTAATTTTCCATTTTCTAATGAGGAAGAGCATATCACACCCTTGACCAAGTCATTGACCACTTGACACAAGATAGTATGATGCAAGGTGCCTAAACCAATACGCACACTATGTATAAAGCAGTACAAATCAGGGGCTTGAATGGAATAGTGACACAGTAGTTCTGCTTCAGCCTAATAAGGCAGCGCCACCTACTGCACACAAGCTTTATTTTGTGTTTGAGATTCTTCAGTAGAAGCTGATCTCTAGGACTTAAGCACAAAACAAAATCATTTTGCCGCCTGTTATCTTTTAAGATGGAAATCTACATTGGTTTATTGAAATATTTGTTTTCCTAGTGTATATATGTATGTTATCAGTCTAAACATTCATATTGAGAATAATAAGAGGGCGGGAGAGAATGGGAGATAAAGAATGTAAATATAAAAAAATAGGACTAAGGAGCATCCCTTTTTGATATCTACTGATGTATCTTTTATTCTGAAAATAAGTCTGATGCCCATTCACATGCCCTTTTACATGTAATAATGACATAAAAATCACTATTAGCCAATGCTTGTTTAAAATGAACCATTGTTCGTATTTCACCCAAGGCTGCCCACAGGTGAGTCCTTCATTAAATGATTACAGACTTAATAAGCCTTCATTGGATTTCCCTTCTCTAGTGTTTTTTTATTCCTATCATAACACTTAATTCTACAATATTTTCGAATAATAACTCATAATGTTCCTAATGTATTTTGCATTATAGCTTCACATAAGCATTTACATTAAGTATTAACAAGAGCACAGCTTTTTATTAAGTGGGGGTCACTAATTATTCTTTCAAGCATTTTAGTTTATTTCATCTAGTTTATTACAACACAACATAAAATAACTGACAGTAGATATGGTACAATGGTGATTACGATTCTTTTTATCATTCCCTGTAACTCTTCCAAGGTCTTAACTGGTTATTGACCACTTACATCATTCACAGTGAAGTTTACACTTTTTTGCTAAGAAGATCATAGCAAGTCAGATCCTGATTTATAATGAATTTTTCAGCATATATACATTTCTATTAGATATCATTGTCATGCTACTATTTATTTATATGTTAATGGAATGTCATGCAATCTGGAATGTGTAGTATTTGACATTTATCAGGGCCTTGATTTCCAAATAAACTAAAATATAATATAACTCATTTCTATATCATGTGCCAATGTCATAATTATAGAATTGAAACATGTATGGTATCTAGACATACAAAAAGCACAGTTGGTTTCAGTTTTGTATCCTGATTTGAAAAAAACCTATTTGAATTGTCAAAAACTTGATTTTTTCATTCTTGTCTATATCTTTAAAAACGTTTGGCATATTTATTATAACTATACTCATTCAATTAAAACGATTGAATTTTAGATTCTATGCTAGGCTCAGTGATTAAAATATAAGTTCCTTACTGTCAGTGAGCTCCCTTTCTTGTAGAGCAAACAGTGTGTGGATAATTCTAGAACATTAAAAACAAGGAACTGTGAGAATAAAAAAAAAAAAGGAATTAATCTCTACCCAAACTTCAGTAAATGGGGAGGGGGGGATCCATACTTCCTAGAAGACAAAAATCCTAAATTAAGTCTGCAGAGAAGATAAAGTATTTATCAGGGAGACAGGTAGAGGGAGTGTGTTCCAGGACTGGAGTTAGGATTTGCACACACACTAAAATGAAAGAGCATGGCAGGTTTTGGAAAATTGGGAACATTGTTCAGTTCACCTGGGACTCACGACTGCGAGTGAGGATGTTCTGAGAGGTGAGACTGGACAAGTAGCAGAGATCAGATAATGCAGGGTCTTTTATGCTTTTGGACTTTATTCTGAATTCTTTAGTGTTTTTAAAATGTTTAAAGTAGGGCAGTGAGGGAGTGAGGGATGGGATGGAATTCAAACTGATTAGAAAGTCCCCTCCAGTGACACTATTGAAAAAGCGTTCAAATAGGATGTGATCAGAGGTAGAGGGAAGTGACTGATCCAGAGAAGATTGAGAAATGATGAAGGCAGAGGGCAAGGGGTAAATGAATGTCTGGTGGGTTATTACAGTGGTAGAACTATTCAATGTCCCAACAAATGTGAAAACTACAGAAGAAGAAGTCTAGGAAAATTTGTTTCCAGCATAGAAAGAGTCTGATGGCCTCATCCACTAGGATCCAGGCAGTACAGACTGGAGGTGAGTAGGGTGGAGAGGAGTTATACTGTAAATATATTCAATACACCCAGCAGAGAGATCCAACATGTGGCTAGTTATTGACACCTGGATTTCAGAGGAGAGATTTGTATCAGAGCTCTTCTAATCATTGTGAATCCTTAATGATATGTGTAACTTGACTGTAGAATAATAAATTGGTTCTATTCTCCAAGACCTTCACCTATCCTGCTGTTCTTACACCCCCTTCCTCCCCACAGAGGACTGGTATGAACAGTTGTATCCCCTCATCCTTACCCTGAAGGACTGCATGGGAGAAGTGGTGAACCGAGCCAAGCAGTCCTTGACATTCGTGCTCCTTCAGGAACTTGCATACAGCTTGCCCCAGTGCTTGATGCTGACTCTGAGAAGGGACATCGTCTTCAGCCAAGCGGTAGATGCCTCTTTTTGTTGTGAGCACAGTGCAATGCTTGGTGGCTAAATGTTATCCTTGGTGACAGAAGAGGTCTTCTTTTGGTAGTTTCATTTTTAAAGAGATTCTTTACTTAAATTTTTGGTATGAGGTTTTCTTGTTCATAATAAACATGAACTGAATGGAAACAGCTTATGAGATCTTAAGTATTTATTTCTGCAAAGAGATGGCCAAGTCTCTGAATTGTACATTCTGTTTCATGGCGCAGACAGTCTGTGAAGAACAGGTTGCCCATCCTGTCATGGTATTACTCCCTGGGGTCTCCACACAGTACAGGCTGGAAGGAAAGGGGCGGCTGCCTTCCACAGCAGGTGGCAGCTGGGGCTGGCAAAAGGAATCTGTTTGCAACCTCCCTTTTATTTATACAGCTCCCTAAGGAATCCCAGGACAAGGCCTCATAATGATCTTTTTGTTTGGTTTGCTTATAAAATAAGTTTGCAGGGAAGTAATGCTTAAAGGCAGGGGTTTGGCAGGACCACTTTCTTTGCCTACCCCCAGCCCTATCTCATGACACCAAGGCTGGTCTCCATCACAGTAGCTGTCCTGGGGGCCTTTCTTCTCCCTTCTGCCTCCACCCCTACAACTGAGTTTTATAGACATGCATATAGAGAAAGGAGACAGAAGCCTCTCTTTCTAAACATTCCAGGCAAAGGGAATATTTTAACCCAACTGTCCGTGTCTCCCACTATTTCATGGATGTTTCACATACTTGAAAATTTTTAATTAAATCTGTGATGCCTCAAAAATCTTAAATATTTTTCAATTAAAGTTTGCTGACCCAAATATCTTCAATGACTTTTTTTTAGCTTGCTGGACTGGTTTGTGGTTTTATCATCAAATTACATACAAGTTTGCATGACCCTGGCTTCCTGCAGCAGCTTCACACAGTGGGGTTGATAGTGCAATATGAAGGACTGCTAAGTACATACAGTGAGTATTGCTTTGGTACATGTTAAAATCGTATTCTTATTCATAAGGATAGTTGATCCATAGATTCTGCAGTAAAACTTAAAAATGAGAAATAAACATTTATGACATCAGGCATTACAGAAATAATGTAACTTTCTGTTCTGTGCATTCATTCACCTTGTAACTGTACTCTTATCCTCATTATGTTTTGAAAATGGAATTATAGATTATTTCATAGTGGAGTCCTGAACAACCATCTGACTTTTTTAATATAAAAGGCTCTTTGCCAACAGAGTTTCAATGACTGGATTTTTAAAGTCCCAACTCTCTAATGTCTAGAACTGCACTATTCAATACATAGCCTGGTGTGGCTATTGAGCACTTGAAACGTGTCTAGTCCAAATCAATATGTGCTAGACAGGCACACCAGATTTCCAAGACTAGTAAAAACTAGTTTTATATTAATAATTAATAATTTTATATTGATTTATAACTAAATGATACATTGGGTATATTGGGTTAGAGTAAAATATATTATTAATATTAATTTCACCTCTGTAAATCTTACTCTTTTAAAAACATGACCCCCCAGGAAATTTAAAATTATATATGTGGCCTGCATTATATTTGAATTGGATAGTGTTGATCTGGACTCTAACTCAATTTCCTCCTTCTTAGGCTTTCTTTGTTAGTGTGCTGAGAAATAAAACTAGTGTGAGCCTGGGTCAGTAGTCTAAAATTCAAACATCTCTATTATTTCTAGAAAAATCAAATATCAGTCCTTCCAATGGAAAGAGATCTGCATGATCCTCTGTTTCATAAAGGAGTTAAAACTTCCCAATAGCCTTCCACCAAATGTACACATTCTTCTTTCCCTCAAAGGGTACTTGGACTGCTGGAGTCCACTGAAATGGTTTTTATTTCACTGGTGAAAGCCTTCAGCCTCTGAGGAAAAGTGTTTAGAATAAATTCACTGCACTCAGAAACTCATTCACTAAAATGCTAGAACAAATCCCAGCAGGGAGGTGTAATACCAAATGACATTTTCTTCAAATAGTATATTTGTAACAATGCTCCTTCTCCCTTGTGTAGGTGATGAAATCGGAATGCTAGAGGACATGGCTGTTGGCATTTCAGATTTGAAGAAAGTTGCATTTAAAATAATTGAAGCCAAGTCCAATGATGTCTTGCCAGTTATAACAGGAAGGCGGTAAGTGGTGCCTATTTCCTCGAGACCAAGCTTTGTTAGATATTTGTGTTAACTCCTGACAAAGGAGCCAAGGAGAATTAAGGTTTGGTTGGGAAACTTTGCTCTTGTTCTTTTTTCCTTTTTTGTGCAAAATAAGTTAGGGGATGTAAGAGGGGAAGATCTTGAAAAACTCTCAGAAGTCTCGTGAATGTTTATCAATTGTCCGGTAGTGAGGTGAGCCTTGTAGTATTCCTCCAGGAAATATGAGGAATTCAAAAGAATAGCAGGCATCAGAAGAGCATTTCTCTTTATTACTATCTATTCCAAAGCTCTACATGTTTTTACTTTTGCTGGAATCATTTGGTTAATAGCATCATAATTCCTAAAATGACTTTTTATTAAATTCTGTTAAAAGCAGCAACATTTTAGAAAGGATCTATTTCTGTGTCACGGGGCATATACCGCCATTTTTCTTAATTATTTTTGACAATTCACTCACAGACTCAAATTTCTGAGAATGGTTTTAAATAAATAGCTTTGAAGGTCAGTGTATGATGGGCAGAATATCAGAAATAGTTAAGAAAAATGATGATGTGTGGAATAGACCTCCAACAGAAGAATTGTATCGTTTGGTAAATCATTTCAGTTGGGGTCCACCAGATTGTAACCATTTGGAAATTAGCACTTTTAAATGCTGCATGAGGATATTTGAAATTTGAAACATTCTTAGATCACAAGGAAAAATATGAACATACTAAAGAGAAGGCCCTTTTCATACTGGAGAGAGATGGAGAAGAAAGTAGGTAGAAAAGTTCAAACTAAACTTGCTTTCTTGGGCCACCTGGGTGGCTCAGTCAGTTAAGCACCTGACTCTTGATCCGAGCTCAGGTCATGATCTCATGGTTCTTAAGTTCAAGCCCTGCATCGGGCTCTGCACTGATAGTGTGGAGCCTGCTTGAGATTCTGCCTCTCCTTCTCTCTTCCCCTGCCCACTTGTGTGTGCTCTCTATTTCTCTCTCAAAATAAGTAAACATAAAAAAAAAATTAACCTTGCTTTCTTGTCTATAGTCAATATATAATAGTTATTTTAAACTTTGTATGAAGGATGCTCAGAGATACATGATTGAATGAAAGGTGACTATTTCTTATACATAAAGAAAAAATATCCTCATAAAGCTAAATATTTCATCTGTGAACTCATGCTTAATTTTCCATGCATTGGAATAAAGAAGAATAAAATTGTTCATACACACACCTGGAAAACAGTACCACTCTATATTACTATGGAGATTATTATCAAAAGTGGGAAACTGATACTTCTATCACAATTAATATGGAAAGCTTACCAGGCCATTTGGTATAGGCAGAGTATACGCTTTTTCTGAGGGAATGTGCAGGCTGTGCCTAAATTCAAAAGTTACGAAACAGATGTCAGTGGAACTCTTAGAACAGCAAAGTGAGCAACTTGGCAAATCCTCTCTCCTAACAGGAGCACTGCAATTGGACAGAATTGTCTAAAATGACCAACTTGAGACTAAGGAAATAAATGTGCACACAAACTCAGAAGTACTTATTGATGAAAAACTAGTGGACATTGGTTAAGACCATTGGTGTCTGTTGGCTCTCTTGCCTGGAGTTGCTCCCATCCAAGCCAGCTGGGTAGTTGGGTCAGCACAGTTTTACTGCGGTGACACAATCTGAGAAGACCAGTGGTTTCACTACTAGAGGGGGCTGACTTTATTTGGACTGGAGAGCAGAAAAAAGCACACTCCTGAAAAGTTGTTGGAAGCAGTGGTGATACACATAACAATGTCATTCACAATAACGTCAAAAAATAATTACATCGGACCAAATTTAACAAAGTACTCTAAGAATTGTATACAGAACACACAAAATCGTGCTTAGAGAAATTGATAAGATCCAATAAACAGAAAAGACAGTCCGTGTTCCCAGATTAGGATACTCAGTATTGTTTCGATGGCAATTCTCCACAAATTGATCTATAGATTCAGTCCAATTGCTGTCTAAATCCCAGTAGTCTTTTGTGCAGAAATTGGCAAGCTAAACCTAAAATTTGTATGGAAATGCAAAGGAACCAAAATTCCAAAAACAATTTTGCAAAAGAAGGACAAAAGAAGACTTACACTTTCTGATTTCAAGACTTAATATGAAACCACAATAGTCAAGACTTTGTGGTACTGGAATAAGTATACACATCTAGATCAATGGAACAGAATTTAGAGCCCAGATGTAAACTGTTCAATTGATTTTTGACAGAAGTGCCAAAGCCATTCAATGGAGAATGGGGAGTCTTTTCAAAAAATGTGCTGTGACAATTGGTTATCCATATGCAGAAAAAATAATTTAGAACCCAATTTACGTCACACACAAAAGTTATAATGGATCATAGGTCTAAATGTAGGAGCTAAAACTATTTGTAAAACTATTTGAGAAAATATTTCTAAGTTGGGTTCAGGAAAGAGTTCTTAGATAGGACCCCAAATTGTAGATTCATAAAATAAACAATTTGATAGATATAATTTAATCAAAATTATAAACTTTTAAGGATCAAAAATATCACTAAGTAAATGAAAAGACAAGCCACAGATTGGGAGACAATATATACAAATCATATATCTGATAAAAGACTTGCATCCAGAATGTATAAAGATTCTTACGACTCAATAATTATGAGAAAAAATCCTAATTTAAAAATGGGCAAACAGTTTGAATAGATTTTTTGCCAGGTAAGATATGTGAGTGGTTTATATGCATATGGAAACATATTCAATATCATTAGTCATTAGGAGAATGCAAATTAAAGCCCCAAGTGGATACCGCTTCATCATAGTGGAAACCATCATAATCAAAAATCAGACAAGTGTTCACAAGGATGTGAGAAACCTGGAACCCTCATACATTGCTGGTGGGCATATAAAGTTGTGCTGCCACTTTGGAAACAGTTTGGCAGTTTCTTAAAAAGTTGAACGTAAAATTACTATATGACTTTTAGGTATATACCAAAGAGAAAATGAAACCATATGTCCACACAACAGCTAATGCACGAATGTTGATAACAGCATTATTCATAATAGTCCAAATCATGAAGTAATCCAAGTATCCGTCAACTTGTGAGTACATTGACAAAATGTGGTATATCTATACAATAGAATGCTATAAAAAGGAATAAAAAGGAAATCTGCTGATACATGCTACGACATAATAACTTCAAAGTCATTATGCTAAATGAAAATGCTAGACACAAAAGACTATATATTACATAATTCTGTTTATATGAAATATGTAAAAAAGTAAAATCTGCAGAGACAGGAAATAGATCAGTGGTTTCCTGGGGCTGACAGTGGGATTGGGGTTTGAATGCAAATGGTCATTTGCATTCAAGGGAGAGATCTGTTTAAGGTGATGGAAATGTTCTGAAACTGGATTATAGTCAGGACTGCACAACTCTACAAATTTGCTAAAACTCTGAATTCTGCACTTACAATGCATGAGTTTATGTCAGTTATATTTGATTCAAGCTGACAAAAAGTTATCATAAAATACTATATAATGTTTCACCTTCAGTGTACCTTTACACATGGACTCACTCATTAATACTTCTCGTATTCTGAAATAAATAAACATCAGCCCTCTGTTAGCCAGGCTATTGTAAAGGGCACTGAGAGCATTTTTAAAAAGAAAAATAGGGGTGCCTGGGTGGCTCAGTCGGTTAAGCGTCCGACTTCGGCTCAGGTCATGATCTCACAGTCTGTGAGTTCGAGCCCCGCGTCGGGCTCTGTGCAGACAGCTCAGAGCCTGGAGCCTGTTTTGGATTCTGTGTCTCCCTCTCTCTCTCTGACCCTCCCCCGTTCATGCTCTGTCTCTCTGTGTCTCAAAAATAAATAAACATTAAAAAAAAATAAA
The DNA here is from genome assembly GCF_022837055.1 of Prionailurus viverrinus. Classification (NCBI taxonomy): domain Eukaryota; kingdom Metazoa; phylum Chordata; class Mammalia; order Carnivora; family Felidae; genus Prionailurus; species Prionailurus viverrinus. Next base: position 84,633,408 of record NC_062564.1, read on the forward strand.
TTAAAAAAATTAAAAAAAGAAAAAAGAAAAATAATGTGGCCATTCATCTGCGGCTAGTGCTAACATCCCTGCTTGCCAGATTGGGGGTATGTCCTGGTTCTCTGGTTTGAAGCACAGGGTCAATCATCCAGAGTACATGTCAGTATTGTTATATTTTAGAAAACTAAAAATATCCTCACAAAGAGACTCACTAGTTGTCCTGTGCTTCTTTTCCCAATACATGTATTGCTATCCCAGCACTATATATAGCTCCAGAAACACATGGATTTTCATAAACTCTGAACAAAACTCTCTATATTTTAATACTCAATTCACACTGCATCAGAAGATGTCAAGTTTAAAAATGTACAAGCAGCTATTCTTGTTGACCATATTCTGTGAATCCTAATTTAAATTTTCCACACCAAACAGTAGGGGTAATTTTTAATGGAAATTTCCAGTGAAAAACCACTCCTGTGATGTGCTAATGTTGCAAAACTGATCAGGAACCCCCAAAGGTTACATTTTAAATAATGAAACAGTTACATTCCCATCAAGCCATCGCAAAGAGGGAGGTTCATCAATAATAATAATAATCAAGCCATGCTAAGTAATGCCTTAAGTGATTGGGCTTATTAGTTTCACTATATTGAAAAATCCATCATTAAATTACTTTCCTTATTCTTGAGACTGACTGGGTTTTAAAAATAATTAAATCAAGAAGATAAATATTGAGTCTCTTATGCACATGGCCCTGGTGTACAAATGAACTAAACATTCTTCCTTTCCTAAAGGATCTCAAAGTAATGGAGAAAAATAAAAAATGAAAATAACTCTTTATGCCAAGTAATTTAATAGTGAAGTGAATGAAATGATTGTTGAATGAATTAATAACAGAAAATAGGGAGATAGCAGCCAGAAACCTAAATCAGCTCTATGTTCCAACTGTTTTATTGTTTCTTTCCAATAAAACTGAATGAAATGAACAATGCTCCTTCTCTTTGCCCTCCGCTTTCTTTAGTGAACATTACGTGGTAGAGGTGAAGCTTCCAGCGAGAATGTTTGAGGCCCTGCCCCTGCAGATTAAAGAAGGGCAATTGCTTCATGTGTATCCAGTACTTTTTAATGTTGGAATCAATGAGCAACAAACTCTTGCTGAGAGGTAAGCTTCAAGTGTAAGATCAGTACTACACATGTTTTTTAATTGGTATGGGTATGTTGAGCAATTCCATACTCTTCTGTGCACAGAACACAGAACTCAGAAAGACTCATGGCAAACGTTCTCCCTTTTTATCACTACCAAGTTATTTGAGATAGCAAGGACAAATATTCACATTTAAGGATCCCTGGCCCACATCAAATTTAAATGTGGCAAAGGAATGAGGAAAATATTGATGCCAATACCAAATTATTTACAGGGATTAACTTTCTTCATGTTTCCAAGTACAGTGTGTGTATCCAGTTTTAGAAGTTTTATGTTTGGGGGACTGGGGGTGCCTGGGTGGCTCAGTCGATTGAGCATATGACTTCGGCTCAGGTCATGATCTCACGGCTCGTGAGTTCGAGCCCCATGTGAGGTTCTGTGCTGACAGCTCAGAGCCTGGAGCCTGCTTCAGATTTTGTGTCTCCCTCTTTCTCTGCCTCTCCCACACTCACACTCTTTCTCATTCTCCTTCAAAAATAAACATTTAAAAAAAAAGTTTTTGTGTTTTGGGTGCCTAGGTGGCTCCTTGGTTAGACGACCAACTCTTGATTTGGAATCAGGTCATGATCTCGCGGGTTTGTGTGATTGAGCCCTGTGTTGGGCTCCTGTGCTGACAATGCAGAGTCTGCTTGGGATTCTCTCTCTCTGTCTCTCTTTCTCTCTCTCTGCCCTTGTCCTCCTTGCATACTCTGTCTCTCCAAATAAATAAATAAATAAATAAATAAATGTTTAAAAAAAAAGAAGTTTTATGTTCATATGTATTTCAACAATGTAAACTCAGCTAATTTTGTCAAACTTTTCTGGACCTGAAACACAGTCTATTATTCCCTTTTGTTTTGTTTACTAAAATAGCTGTTATTGGGCAAGGTTAGCACATCTTTTCATAATAAATTGCTTAGTCAAACAACAGATGATTATACATAGTGCCATGAGTTAGTGTCAAAAACACTTTTGTGAGAAAGCATAGGAATTACTTTTGCATATTACATGATTCACATGTAGAGATTATTGAAAATGTGGATACGAGTTAAAGTTCATAGAACACATTTTTTTTTTAATTTTTTTTTCAACGTTTATTTTTGGGACAGAGAGAGACAGAGCATGAACGGGGGAGGGGCAGAGAGAGAGGGAGACACAGAATCAGAAACAGGCTCCAGGCTCTGAGCCATCAGCCCAGAGCCTGACGCGGGGCTCGAACTCCCGGACCGCGAGATCGTGACCTGGCTGAAGTCGGACGCTTAACCGACTGCGCCACCCAGGCACCCATTTTTAAAAGATTTTAGAGAAAGAAGTCACCATCTTGGCTATGAGGCCTGGCTGGAAAGGTTCCCCTACAGGCAGAACTTCTGGAGAATTTGATAGTCTTCCATATTTAAAATGCTTTCTTATCCATAATTCACTCTCCAAATGGCTCCTTCCCCCATGGGTATCAGTTTAAAAGTGCCTAGCATATTCTTGGCCATGACTTGATATGCAAGTGTTAAACCTTTCCAATGTCTTTTACTAAATTAAAAATGCCACTGCATTTATAGTACTCCTGAATTTTTCAATGATAGTCAAGGTGCCAGTTTTTATCTATTATTTTCCGATGATTTTTCCTTCTCTCCCTCTTATCCAAAAGATATCCTGAACAGCATAGGTTTTCATAATTCTCACTTGTCAGTTACAAAATTAGGTGGCATCTTTGTATTTCATGTTTAATTTCAAACTGTACAGAAGCCATTAATCTCTTTTCTTATACTATGCATAAATCAGAATATATTTGTATTCACTGTGTTGTACAAGTTTTCTTTGATAATTGAGCACTTTTGCAAATAAGTACCTGAAGTCAGATTATATTCCAGTCATTGGTATATATGTGCCTCACAGCAAGTTCAGTGGTTGAGATGAATGTTATTTATGAACATAAATTACACAATTTGGGTGGGAAAAACAAAAGAGCACTCTAAATTAATTATCTCTTCTTTGGTACACTAAACTACAGAGTGTTTGCGGTTTGAATTAGTAAGTTAAGACCTGTGAATGTCATCTTGAGAGATGTGGAAGTCCCATGTACAGACTTTCAAGGAATAGTTAGCATTGTATTTTCAAGCCCTCTACATTCGGTTAATTTGCATCATTTATGTCACTGTGACTATCTCAGTTGTTAGTTACTTTATTTTAAAAAGGCCTTACCTTCTTTGTGGCGCCCATGTGGCTCAGTTGGTTAAGCATCCAACTTTGGTTCAGGTCATGATCTCACGGTTCGTGAGTTCGAGCTCCACATCAGGCTGTGTGCTGACAGCTTACAGCCTGGACCGTGCTTTGGATTCTGTGTTTCCCTCTTTCTCTGTCCCTCCCCCACTTGTGCTCGCTCTTGCTCACTCTCTCTCTCCCTGTCTCTCAAAAATAAATAAACATCAAAAAATAAAATGTCCCTTCCCTTTCTTCTCTCTTATCGATCTTGCATATTTTATGTGTGTGTGTGCACACACGTGCACCACACACACACACACACTTTTTTCATATCTGGAAGCTGTAAAAACACATAAGACTTGAAAAGGAGACAAATGACAAAGTATAGAAAAACTTGAAGAGAAGAGGGAAGGCTGACACTTAGACATCAATCAATCACTGATTTAAGTAAATCACTCTGTCTCTGTTCTCTGAGTCTTATTTCTCTGATTCTGAATTTTGAGCTTTACCAGGCAACATCTACAAGTTAGGTATGCTATGTAATCCAGGTTCAATACTTTACAAACTATTTACCCATTGCCAACTTGTATGTTATGTGTATCCATTCTTAATTAAATAAGTACTAATTACTCTGGCCTACACAACAAAATCCTTCAGACTGGGCAGCTTACACAACAGAAATGTATATCTCATTTGTATATCTCATTTGTATATCAAATGTATATCTCAAATGTATAGCCTCATTCCAGAGGCTGAGAATTCCAAGATCAAGTTTCTAGCCAACTTGGCTTCTGGTGAGAAGTCTCTCTAACTTTCTCTCTGTGTGCTCCCTTGATCTCTTTTGTGTGCACAGAGAGAGACGGTGAGCTCACAGGTGTCTCTCTTTGCAAGGACACACCAATCCTGTTAGATTAGGGCCCCCACCTCATTTGACTTTAATTACTTCCTTAGAATCTCCATTTCCAAACACAGCTACTGGGGTTTAGGGGCTTCAAAATATGATTTTTGGGGGGAAGACACAAACATTAAGTCCATAACAATAGTATTTCTCCAGCAAGGATGATATTTTTTTAATACCAGTTGATTATAATGTATGAAAAAGTTAGAAGAGTGTATTTCAGTGTTTAAGAGAAGCTCTCCTATAGATTTTCCTTCATCTATATTCTTATTCTCCAACCTTAACTCAGCATAGATATTGAGCATTGACCTTGTACCAGGCACTACTCTGCCAAGCTAAGGGACACAGGGAGCATGCAATGTGACAAGAAAAATGGATATGATCCCTGTCCGAAAAGAACTTACCATCCAGTAAGGAAGCCAGGTCAACAAGTAATACATTACAGTTTGACTCATGCAATAAGCAAAGATGTGGAAGGGGCAGGAATAATGGAGGAAAGAAAGTGATTCACAGATGGGAGGGGAATACATGAGGAAGGTTTCATGGAATACATGAGCCTAAAGCCTGAAGGATGAATTGATCAAACAGACAAGGAAGATAAAAAAAATTCTAGTTAGAGGGAGAATAACATGTGGAGAGTTCCAAAGGTATCAAAATTCTGCTGATGAGGGAGAAAAGTGTAACTACATTCCTATGAGGGTTTTTGGAAGGTTTGGTGGAGAAGTTAGATGCTAAACTAAGGGGGTTGGACTTTGTCCTTATAGGGAGAGAAGAGGCGGTGAAGTTTAGTGAGCTGATATGAAGAACAGGTATTAGACTCACTTCTCCAACGTTGTGTTTATTGCACATGCAGCTCTCGGCATATAGTCAAAGTTAAACAAATATCTGTCGAATGAATGAATGATCTGACCTTGATGTAAAGGAGAGACTGGAAGGGAAGGAGATTGAAGACATAGCATTGGGGTATTTGGGAACTGTATACCCAGTCTAGAGTGGATGTAATTAAATGTCTACTATACAATTACAGTGTTAAGGAAAAAGAAGGAAAGACTGCCAGAGATGTGAAAAGATCAATGAATACTGGATGGGGTGAAGAAAAGAGAGGAAATCCAGAAGAGTGCCTAGATTTTAACATGAGTTAATGGCAGAATACTGGGGATATGTTTAATTCTAAACAAAAGGAGGAGGTGGTTTTAGTCTGGCATCTATTTAAAAATAAAAGGTTAAAAAATGTTACTTTCAGGAGCATCTTTATAACCCATAACTGTTTTCTTTGTTCTATTTTAGGTTTGGAGATGTCTCCTTGCAGGAAAGTATTAATCAGGAAAATTTTGAACTTCTAAAAGAATATTACACAATATTTATGGAAAAGATGCCTCCTGATTGTAAGTACACCAGCTTTAGAAAGCAACAATAATAATTTCTTGATTATAAATTTTCAGGACAGGTCAAACAAAGAGGTCAATGAGGGAAAGACACATGGGGTAAGGATGGGAGAGCAACTTTGAGATTATCTGAATCAAAAAGACTGATTGCCAAGGTGGCATGACCGTCACCTGCCTCACTGCCTTGATTGCACTCTTGATGTCCTGCTGCTCATGCTAGGACATTAATTTTAGTGCCACTGGAAGATACCAAAAATCTAAAATAAGGAACTTATAGTTAAGAATCTCAATTGAGTCTACTAAAAAGTTTGTATAATTCTTAACCATGTAAAAGGGTTTAATGAATAATTAACTTTTTGATTTATAATCTATATCAGATATATCACACATATACAAGGAGAAAATCAGATAGAATACAAGTTATACAAGTAACAAAAAGTGATATGAACTAAGGAACTAATTTATTGAATAGGATTATTGCAATTTTTATGTGAAACTGTTAAGCATCCAAGCCTATAGAAATGTATCTTACACTTCAGCATGTTTTTTATTATTCAATTCTGCAGTTCTTTTCCCCACAAAAGTAAGCACACAACATTTGAGCAATTCAAAGCCAGAGAATCAAAAATGTAGTTGGAGTTCATCAATAAGTGATATAAATGTGTGGTAATATTGAGATATTTACAATGATAAGAAACTAGGTTTTAATAAAGTAGAAAATATTGTATTTTTAACCAAAAGCTATAATGAAAGTCTATTATCAAATCACTGGCAATTTTTTCACTGCTCTGTATTCTGATACTTTATCTAAAATACCGTTGGTGGCAGAGTGTTTAGGACTTTTCATAACCCAGTGAATCTTGCATCAAAATATTACAATGGCATACGCAAGTCAAGTGTGGATAGTTAAAAATTTCACCTGCAGTTTTTATATTATTTTATTTCACATAAAATATTATTTTTATACCAAAATGAAATTAAATGCAGGGAAACTTTTTGGCATCCAGCATTCTTGTGAATTCTAAATTTAATTACTTAAAGTTAGTAATATAAACAAAACTATTTTGCATTAGTAATTAATGAAAAATGGCTTATTTTAACTTGGATGTGGGTAGATAATTTTTATACAAGTTATCTAAATTTGGAATTCTCAGAATTCTTTTTTTTAAATGTTTGTTTATTTATTTTGAGAGAGCACAAGAGAGCACAAGTGAGGGACAGGGAGAGAGAAAGAAAGAGAGGGAATCCCAGGCAGGCTCCGCACTGTCAGCATAGAGCCTGACTTGGGATTTGATCCCAGAACCGTGAGATCATGACCTGAGCTGAAATCAAGAGTCAGAAGGTTAACCTACTGAACTACCCAAGCACCCCTGGAATTCCCAGAATTCTTATAACTTATTTTCTATTTCTATCAGTTCTTTCGAAGTGTGATCACAGAACCAGCAGAATCAACATCACCTAGGAACCTGTTGGCAATGCAAATTCCCAAGTCTCTCTACAGAACTATTGAGTTTTCCCTATAATCTGTGTTTTAATAAACATTTTAGGTTATTTTTAATTGATAATAATATTTGTGAACCAATGATATGTCCTCATTACTTAAAATATATTTAAAAGTAGGTTGTTGGCAAAGTCTATAAGGGGCTTCAATACTATACATAAAATAATTATGTCACCTTAAAAATATGTATAAGTCATTGTTGAAATATGTACAAGTCATGAGTAAATTATTGTCTGAGACACTAAATTCAAAAAAAAAATCCCTACATTCAAGTCATTTAAACTCTTCATGGGAACAGAAGTTTAAAAAGTTTGAAAACATAAGACCTCATGTAGTATACTAAATAAATATAACTAAGTATATTTGAAACTTGTAAATATATTTCTTCTTTGAAAACATGGTGGACTTTTGCATCAAACCAATTATATTTCATTAGCTAGGCAGTTGTCTTAACATAGTGAATGTTTCCTGATATTTTGTTTTCTATTATGTCAACATACTTTTGAGACAACCTGTCACAGATTTGGCACAGAATTTTGTGATATGACTTTGGTTGTTTTCCATAACAAAAGTCCAAATCTGATCTATGCACTATACTGACATATGTAGGGTTGTTCCTTATGCAGAAAAGTTGTAACTCAAAGCATCATTTGAGTTATACTCCATTCAAGAAAGAAACTATAAAGCTTTATTAACAGTGTAAATAGAGGTTAGGCTGTTTGTAAAGGAGGAAAAGAATTACCATGCTGAATCGTACCCATAATCCATATAATCTATTATTTTTCTTTCACAGTAAAATTAAGGATAATTTCTGTCAGTGTTAAAAGGATGAGTTAATCCTATAAACCATTACTTTCACTTACTAATCCATTTTGGATGTGCTATCCATTCATTAACCCCATTTATTTTATGATTTATGAATTAAATGGTTGAATTTTACATTATTCTACATGTTTTAAAAAAAATTCCCTTTCTTCCAAAGGATTTTTTTTTTACCTTAAAGGATGTCTTTTGTGATATTGGGATTGAATGAATAAATCTATTTCAACCGATGTGAGAAATACACATATATGATAGGAGACTATCCATTAAGTACAAGAAAAGAAGGATTAAAGAACCCACAAAATATGGAGAAATTGTTCAAGATTGAGGGGCTTCAAGCATCACTGTAGTTAAATGAGAAAGATTTTAGACAGGATAAGGTAAACAAGAATAACAAATGTGTTGATGAAGAAAAAAGAGGGATTAAAGAGAAGCTGTTGGATTTGGTGGTTATGAGCATTGATGACATTGCATGGAACCATTTACATAAAAACATGGAGTGGAACCACATCTAAAGCATTTAAGAAGAGAACTCGTATTGTACAAGTGGACAACCAGAGCGAAAGCTACCCTCCTAGGAAGGTCGGTAGTGACTACAAAGAATGAAAAAATAAGCTGAAAGCAACAGAATCAGGGAAGAGGGGTTTTCTCCTTTATTTCTCTTTAGTTTCATTTTCCAAGAGACATGAAAATTGTAAAGACATGTGGAAAGTATAGGACAGTTGCAAGGGGCTAAGGATCGGCTCTGGACACTGCATAGAGGCTCTACAAAAGGTTGCAACGGTCAAACCCCTAGAACTAGCCAGAAAGCCCTTGAGGGACCCAGAGAGAGCAGAAGATTATGCCTCCCATATGATACAAAGAACATTACTCAGGAGGAAAAAAGTAGTATTCTGGGTTTTAGGAAAAGAAATCTGCCATGCCTGGCTACAGCCCATATAACACCTGAAGAAATTCAATAAAAGGTCACCCGTCACTGTTTAAGATTGGTGCTCTGAGTATCGAAGGTTTGGAAGGAGGCCAAAGTGTAGTTTAGGTCTGCTGCTCCACCACTGTCTGTCAGGTCTCCAGGCTCCTTTGGTAGTTTCAGAGGGAAAAGGCTTGAAAAGAGATTTTGTTCACAAGCACTTTACTAACTGTAAAAATCATATCAGTCATGGTTTTCCCTGATATGCTGTCAAATTCTTTTAACATAATTATGAAAATGTAATTCTTTAACTATAACATTTAAAATCTGTGCATGAGTGTCAAGCACTCTGAGGTTTACTTTTGCTGAGCTAAGATTTAGTTAACAGGCTGCAATTTATTTAGACCAAAATATTTTCGTGTGCTTTGAACTTACATTTTCAGTTAACATTTTACATTTTTTATTATTTTGATTTATCTTATCTCTCCTTTAAAAAATAAATTAGTGGGTGGGGTGCCTGGGTGGCTCGGTGGGTTAAGCCTCCAACTCTTGATTTCAGCTCAGGTCTCATGGTTCATGAGTTTGAGACCTACATCAGGCTCTGTGCGCTGAAGCCTGTTTGGGATTCTCTCTCTCTGCTCCTCCCACACTTTCTCTCTCTCCCTCACTCTCTCAAAAATAAATAAATAAACTTTAAAAAGTGGGAGGCACCTGGGTGGCTCAGTCAGATAAGCATCTAGCTTCTGCTCAGGTCATGATCTCACAGTTCATGAGTTCAAGATCCACATAGGTTTTGCTGCTGTCAGCACAGAGCCTGCTTCAGATCCTCTGTCTCCCTCTCTCTCTCTCTCTCTCTCTGCCCCTCCCCCATTCTCTCTCTCTCTTAAAAATAAATATAATACTAAAAAATAAAATAAATAAAAAATAGATCAATGGAGCAAAACTGGGTCAGTTAAGAATAAAATCAGAAAGAAAATTATAATGTTAAAACTCAAAATAATGTGAAATATATAAAAAGTAACAGGACTCCATTAGGATAAGAAAACCTACACATGAAAGGATTTCCCAGAAGCAGATGAAAAAGAAAGCTTAACTGTGAATAAAATGCTGAGTATCTAAAATCTACTTTTGTTAGGCCAGAAAATGGATCACGTGACTCTTCATATCTAATAACTTGTCTTTTGAAAACATTGTCATACAGCCATTGAAAGTTCAGCAAGGTTTTTCAAAGATAAGATAGAACTCTCTAGTAAATCAAGATACTTTTTCTAGAACAAATATATGGTAATAGTTCCCTGAGTAAAATTATTGGATTCTGTTTCTCTAAGAAATGGAAAACAAACAAAACAAAACAGAGCTACCAAGGTATCATTCATAATTTTACTTTATGTAATATAAACTTACAAATGGATATATCAGACTATTGCTAAGAAACAGACAACTAGTTACAGCATTTATAACACATACTATGCTCTGGAAGAAATCAGTCCTAGGTCTTGCCAAGATTTTGTAGCTGATCACACTGTTGGACTTTCCACATGGTTCAATGCCATAGAATGTGGGAGAACAGTGGCTGGCACACATACTAACACATACCTTGTGTTACAAATGGATAAAATCACTGAGGAGCAGCAGATACATCAGTTCTTGGAATATCGTGCATATATCAGAGAGAAAAATTGCACCGCATTTGCTCTGTGTATTAATGAAAATCAAGGCTACTTATAAATGGCTATTTCCTTCAGTCAGTAATTCTAGTATGAGCTGTGGTCGCAGTCCAGAAAGTGTGTGATAGAATCAATAGTGACAGCATCAACTATGTGTGCCTCAGAGATAGGCAATGCTCCATAAACAAAATAAGGTGCATTTAAATATCACCTTTATCTAAGTAAATATCTACTTACTGTTTGTATACTTAAAATTGGAGCCCACGTGTGTTGACACTTGTAACATGGCTCACAGCTTTCACAAGTCTAAATGTGCTGCCTTTACTCTCTCACAACAAGCTATGGTGGGGTTTCTGGCCCCTGCTTTTCAGAGCCCTCTACCCTCGGACTAGCACCCATGCTGATCCTGGCTAACCAGACCTCAGCAGGCTCTGGAAATAACCTGAACTTATAAAATAAGAAATGAAATCAGGCAGATATCTTAAAAGACATTAACAAACACACACAGACATGCAGTTGCACACACACACAAATACACACACTCACACTCATGTACACACCCCATTAAATGTCTTCTGACAATCTGAGTTTTTCCCTTTAGCAAAGGAACTTTCTGATACAGGTTAAATATTTCCCAAGTTTTAAAGTAAATTTCTAAATGATTAACTTTTTCTCCACATATAATAATTCTAGATCTCCTATGAATGATTTACATTAATATATATATTATATTTATATATATGATATGATTATATATATTGTATGTGTATGATATATACTTGTTCTGAACATTAGGATGGCCCTTCAACGTTACAAAACAGTGACATCAAAGGCTAGTGTTTTATTCTGTCAACTAAGGTTCAGCCATGGGTGACAAAAAATACCATAAGACCCTTCCCCCAGTACTTTTCTCCCTCCTCCCAATATATCTTTTATATTTTTACTGTCTATAAACTTTAAGTATGAGGTCAGGAAATGCAAGAAAGGATTGGCCTGCACACAGGGTCAGATAGACACAGGGTCATGTCTGAATTTGACATGTTATGCTAGCCTAGGCTGTGGTTTGCTAAAATAAAAAATATACATATATTACTAAATCCTTAGTAACCATATCAGTCCAAGTGCAGTCAGGAAAACACATTTGAGGAATTTGCTGTGGAGCATTGGTGATAGACATGAAAGAAATGGGAGAAATTAAGCAGGGATCGACTTAGCCACACTGAGTTTAGCAATATCAAGAAGCTGATGCTAGGCCAGGTGCTGAAAGGACCTAGGTCAGATGTAGTGTCACCAGAGCACAAAATCTAGGGCCATGCTGCTGAATCTTGGTTCTTGATGGGGACTGTCCAGAAGAAGCTGGGACCACAGACAGAAGAGTTGCCCCCTGGGAACTGGAGCCATGCGGAAGCCACGGTCATATCCACAAGCAGAGAGATCAGAAAACAAATACACTGGTTTCTGTCTCCCTGGTTCCTTTAACCTCGCTCTTAATCCTCATTGTCCAAATTTAACTGAGTCAGCAGGCAGCAAGCAGTCTGGGGAACAAGGATTCCTGTGATATAGAGCAGAAGGGAAAAAAGTAGAGATAGATATGAGAGCAAATCAGCAATTGACCAGCCCAGTCTATCCCTCAGTCATTCGGCACCTCTTCTTACCTTTTACCCATGCAAGAATAATTTCAAATGATCCATATCTGGATGTGGGGTCAGCAGTTTGTGTTTTACCAAGCTCTCTAGGTAACTCTGCTGTACAATATGATTTGAAAACCACTAGGTTAGACTTGTAAAATGTTATAGATTAGTTATCAAATTGTGAATTTATGTTTTGTGTTTCATTTATACTCTAGACCTGAGGATAAAAGAAAGTGAAATTCCCAGAATATTGAAATGTTGTATCTTTTATTTAGTTTTTGCTTAACTAACATTTATTGACCTAAGTGAAGTGTATATAATGTGTACAATTCAGCTGTAATCATGATTCCGGTCAATGTGAGGTTACCTGGATTGATTATGCCAAAGTAAATTAATGTGTCTAAGTTTACCAAACACAAAGAAAGATCTGAATATTATGGATTTTTGGCATTTTTAACAAACATGAAGATATAAGAAGATATAAGGTTCTTGAATTAACACACGAGTATCCTTCCAACAGGAACTATAAATCACTGCATAATTAATTACTACGAATAATTTCTGTCTTGCAGACAGCCAACTCTGATACCATATACACATACAGATATACCCATTAAATATCCAGTTACTCATTCAGATATTTTACTTGTTTTATTTCAAACACATGTGTATTTGGAAACATTCAGATAGCTGAGGGATTTTTCACATATCATCCATATGCTTGGTATTACACAGACATTAAAGACGAGTACAAGGTGTTGGTGGTATAGGAGAAATTATTTTATAATTCAAGACTACCTTAAGGTTGGAAATGTTTCAGAAAGAACAGATAAAAGAGGAATTTATTTTATTTTTGTTTTTGTTTTTCAAAGTACTTTTATTTATTTTTTTAAATATATGAAATTTATTGTCAAATTGGTTTCCATACAACACCCAGTGCTCATCCCAAAAGATGCCCTCTTCAATACTCATCATCCACCTTCCCTGCCCTCCCACCCCCATCAGCCCTCAGTTTTTTCTCATTTAAAAGAGGAATTTAAAGATTACTAGCTGTATCCAATTTTTCTCTACCCATTTTTTTTTTCATTGAATCCACTCCAGTCAGCCTTTGGTCTAAATAACTTTACTGAAACTGGTTTTTTCATAGGGTTTAGAGCCAGTGCTCAGTGCTCAGTTCTCTGTTCTCATCCTACCTGATCTAGTAATAGATTTGACATAGTCATTTTTTTCCATCTTTCATCATTTGCTTCCAGGCCACCACACTTTTCTGTGATTGCCTCTACTCTCTGGCTACTTTTCCACTGCCATTACTGATTCCTCATTAACTTTCTGACCTCCAAATGTTGGCGGGTCCCAGGATTTAGTCTACATATGTCTTTGCTCTTGTTGAACACAGTCTCATTGCTTTAAATACCATCTATTAATTATCAACCTCTGTTCCTACATCACCAGCCCATCTCTCTTCCTGGAACTCATATGTCCTGCTCATCACCTCAAACTTTGTTCCTGATATGCCCTTAAAAACTTACTTTTCCATGGCACCTGGTGACTCGGTTAAGTGTCCGACTTCAGCTCAGGTCATGATCTCGCGGTCCGTGAGTTCGAGCCCCGTGTTGAGCTCTGTGCTGACAGCTCAGAGCCTGGAGCCTGCTTCGGATTCTGTATCTCCCTCTCTCTCTGCCCCTCCTCCACTCATTCTCTGTCTCTCTCTTTCTCAAAAATAAATTTAAAGAAAAACATTAAAAAATAATTTAAAAATTAAAAAAAAAACTTACTTTTCCTACTCTCTCTCTCCCTCTCTGTACCCCTTCCCTGCTCATGCTGTCTCTCTCTCAAAATAAATAAACTTAAAAAAAAAACTTACTTTTCCTACAATCATCTCCATCTTAGTTTTTAATGAATTCTAGCTTATTTGTTGCTTTGGGAAAGAAAACATTGAAGTCACATTTGACTCTTCTCTTTTTCTCACACCCCACTTTCAGTCCATCAGAAAATTTCACTGGCTCTATTTCCCAAGTGTGTGCCACCAGCTCCCTCCACCTATATTGTTACCATTCTGTGCAAGTCCTTACTATTCTCACTCTCATATTATGGCAATAAGGTCCCTCTGGTCTTTTGTTTCCTCTCTCAGCCTCACTCAGTTTCTATCACTGCAGCCAAAGTGATCTTTTAAACATGAAAATGAAATCACGTCTCTCCTCCAACTCTTCTGATAGCCCCTACTTTTTCAGCCGACTGAAAACCTAAATTTTTACGATGGTCTCGAAGGTTCCTTGTTATCTGGCAGCAAATCTGCTGACTCTCCTTTCCTACCTCTCTCCCTCCCTTGCTCTACTCTGCCCCACACTGACTTCTTGCTGTTTCTTGGGACTTTTTCTTGCCTTAAATTCTCTACCTTAAATTCTCTCCCTTTTTATGGATCCTTCACTTCTCCCTTTAAGTCTTTCCCCAAATGTCACTTTCTCAGTGAGGACTTTCTTAACTACCGTCTTTATTTATTTCCTTTTAAATTTTAATTAGTTAAAATACAGCGCAATATTGGTTTCAGAAGTAAGACTTCAGCAATTCATCACTTACATACAACACCCTTGACTGCCCTCTTTATTTTTTAAAAAATTTCTTATTTACATTTCCTTATTTTTTAAGAGACAGAGAGAGACAGAGCACAACTGGGGGAGGAGCAGAGAGAGAAGGAGACACAGAATCCAAAGCAGGCTCCAGGCTCTGTGCTGGAGCCCCACATGGGGCTCGAACTCACAAACTGTGAGATCATGACCTGAGCTGAAGTCAGACACTTAACCTACTGAGCCACCCACGTGCCCCATTGACTACCCTCTTTAAAATTGCTATCTTCCGGGGCACCTGGGTGGCTCAGTAGGTTAAGAGGCCAAGTTCGAGCCCCATGATGGGCTCTGCACTGACAGCTCAGAGCCTGGAGCCTACTTTGGATTCTGTGTCACTTTCTCTCTCTGCCCCTCTCACACTCCCACTCTGTCTCTCAAAAACAAATTAAAAATATATATATATATATTAAAAATTTTTTTTTGAATTGCAATCTCCCATGCCCTAGTCCCCTTCTCCATAACACCTACCATCATCTAGTGTACAATACATCATTTACTTTGTTTGGCTGTATCTCCTCAGAATGTAAGCTCCTTGTGGACAAGTATCCTTGTCTATATTTTGACTTTATATCCCAACTACCAAAAACATTATCTGGCCTATAGCTCATACTCCATAACTATTTGTTGAATGAATGAATTAGTGAGATAGATGAGGTCATTTATGAATGTTTTAAAGAATCTGATATATAGCAAATATATATATAATACTCACAAGCATCTTGCCAAATGTGTGCCCCTCAGGACATATTTTAAGAAATGCTATAAGGGGCTTGGGATCCAAGATGATTTTGTTAAGTTCACACACCTAGCTAGTGGGTGAACAGGGACTAAGTTCCATATTTCCTGATTCCCAGTTAGTGTTCTTTTCACTTTTGTACTGCTGCTCTCCCATTGCTGTAGTTCTTCTGATCATTTCAATTTAAAGCTGCAGATTTAAAAAACATTTGCATATTTCCAGCAGCACCTTTATTTTCAGCTCATTGAAGAAGAAACTCTCATGTACTTACCTCTTCAGGCTTTTAATTTTCTCTGATATTAATAAAGATTAAGGGATTTTTTTTTTTACCTGATATGTCTCTAGAAGCACTTCTGTGGCTTTTTGAAAGGAAAAGTGATACAAAACAGTATTCAGTTTTAATTTTCTATGTGCAGGTAAAACCACAGACATAGACTTCTGGTGTCCAATAACTTGTGCACTAGACTGAAGCAACAAATGTAAACAGTACTGCAAATAACAGAGGTAGACATGCACACTCACAGATGCCCATACAGATGGCCGCCCCCCTGTTTATCTCAGCATTGATCTCTGCATCTTCTACGTTACTTCAGGCTCCTCGCAATTTAGACGCATCAGTTTTTTGGTTAGCCCTCTTCTGCTCTAATTTGTATAGGAAAAGTCTAAGATTAGTATATCAGTCAACTTTACATCTTTCTACATTCTTTCCCTCTCACAGGAGCTTCCTTGTCGGTAGAGTAAGTAGACCGAGTCTTGCACTCCAAATTTTACCACTCATCGAAGATTGGCTAGACTCCCAGTAAACCAGCCTAGTAAGTCTACATAAAATGGCATGAAGTCAAAAGATATGAATTCAATTGAAAGCTCACTTAGGTGAATCACTTGATGTTTTGAATGCCTCCATTTCGTTATCGATTAAATGAGAATAATCAATATGTATATGCCAATACATCAAAGTACATTCTACCATTATCTCACCAGAGAAAGGGAGTTAATATTTCCAGTGTCAGTGTCTGTGCTAAGAAGATGTCACACTGCACTTATGAATGTTACAGTGACGGATAAGATCATGACTGTATGCACTTTGAGTTTCTCACGAGAGTTATATGTCTCCTTTGTACTAACAAGTCAACTTATTGATCCAGTTAAAATTGATTATAAAGCTCTTCCTATAGTTTGAAGCAACCTGCCTCTTTTCCCCATTCGGTAGTCTCTTTTCCTCTGTCTTGTGTATATTTATTCAAATATAAATACCTATCTATATTAACCTTAACGAATTGTTTTCTTATAATCACTGCTTGTCTGATAATCTTTTTAAAAAAGCATATATCTTTTTGTGAAATACTGTGATAGGGATGAGATCCTGAAATCATCACCATTAGGATAAGTTTATTGGCCCCACAGTGAGGAGTAAGGTGGATATTAAAAATCTTAGGATTCACTTTCCCCTTTGGAGATAAATATCACCTAATTTAACATGAATCTCCTAGGACTCCAGTTTCAGCATAGTATGACATCTAATAAAGAGCCCAATAATTAAAGGTAAATAAAATTTAGTCCCAACTTTTAATTAAACATCAAAGAGCAGACAACTAGCAACTTTATGATGATTCTTTTGAAGTCCTTTTGTCCAAGTTTCTAATTCACTCTATTGAGCATGTCACTCTCTCAAACATTCACTGCTTACTGTGTTGTTTTTCTCAGCCACAAGTGCGAAGTCTTTTGTTTCCTTCTGGTCTACCTTTTCTTGCATCCTAAATTCCTCATGCTTCCAGTTCTGCAAAACAAAACTCAGACTCATCTTTGAAGTCAGAGAAGGAGGAGAAACTCAACACTCAAAGATAAAATTACCTTTATCAAGGGATCAGAAAAGATAAGTCTGGTGACATGGATAGTTTAATATATTTTGTTGCTATCAATAAACTATAAATATATGAGAAGCCTAGGTTATAAAACTATAGCTCACTTCAAGCCAAAAAAGGAGCTATAGGAATGGAATGAAATGTCTACCTTGAGTTTTTATTACCTCTTTCCTTTTCATGTTGGAGCCGCCCAAGGCAGCTTTGTTTCTGTAATCTTCTTCCTCTATTTTACCTCATCTGTACCTTTTTTAATACCTCAGGAGTTCTTTATTTTATTCCATATAGTATGAAATATTAAAGATCTCATTCTTACTTGCCTCCAGGAGCCTAAAGAAGTAACGCAGAGACCTTGGCTATTGGGAAAAAGCCCTGTCTTCTCAACTGTCTTCTCCTGCTTTGTTTTGGCTATCATTCTAGCAATTTGGGAGTCATTTCCTTCCATGTTATCAGAAAGTGGAGCATGGAAGTGCTGAACTGTTCTTTTTTTGGAGATGGCCTCATTATGCATCTGCCCCTCTATGCTGCCATGTGGCCTTGACATATTTCACTGGCAGCCTGGCTCTTACATGGTAGGGAGGTGGGGTACTGGAAATATCTCAGAAGCTGCTTTCCTTTCTGTCCTAAGCTTTAAGAAGTCTATACTTGCTTTGGTTTTCAGACATTTTGTGTGTAATGTATGCTCTCAACAGGACCTTTCTTGCTATTCTTGTCAAAGTAAAATGCAGGGACTTGGGAGTTGCCTTGGGAAAAAGGAAAGGCAGCCATCAACTGCCTTCACTGCTAAGGCAGTGAACACTCACTAGAATGCAGGCAGTGCAACTGGGCTCACAAGAAGACTCAGCTGGGGAATCTGCGTCAACCTCCTTTCCATACTCAAATTTTCTTCTGTCTGTGCATAAAACTATCTCAAGTATCTGAGGCATTTAGGCTTTTGAGAGTCATCTACCTGCAAACCATCTCCCCCCCAACCCTTTGTAATGACTTGAAACTATTTGGAGATTCAGAAATCAAATCATGAGTGTTTTCTTAACAAAAACAAAAATAGGAAAAAAAATTAATATGTTATAATTCTACTCTCCTCCCTGCACACCAAGTCCCATGGCCTTCAATGTATGACAGTGAGCAAGGAAAATCCTGAAGAATTTTTAACACAGTTACTTGTAAAGTTGTCTTTTCATTTACTATGGGTGATGCAACCTTGAAATTCATTTAAAAGGAAACAAAGAAGGTGTATAGGTCAAAAATATTATTCAGCTCTGTTCAGATGGGGAGTTTGATATTTGATTTCTTATATTGCCTTTTTCATAAATTGTTAAGTTGGAAATACAATTTAAATAGAGCCAGTTTCACTGGGGCTTTTTTTTTTAATATTTTCAAGATTTTACAGCATCCAAAAGAACGTAATTTCCAATTTTAAGACATCTCAATGGCTTTCACCTAATTGCATTTGTTTGCTTGCTAGTTTAGCTATAGTTAACTATTAACTATAGTTAATTTAACTATAATTATTTCAGAATTAATTGTAGAGAAGATTTGATATCACAGGATATAGTACTAACCAGGGTAGACTATGAAAGTATTGTTCTTTATATGTTCATTTTTTTCAGTTTATTTATTTTTAAGAGACAGAGAGAGAGTGTGCAGGGGAGGGACAAAGAGAGAAAGGGTGAGTGAGAATCCCAAGCAGGCTACATGTTATCAGTGCAGAGCCCAACACGGGCTCTATCTCATGAACCATGATATCATGACCTGAGCAGAAGTCAAGAGTCAGAAGCTTAACAGACTGAGCCACCCAAGTGTCCCTATATGTTTATTTTCAATACTTAAAGATACAGACTCTTACAATTTTTTTTCCCTTTGTAGATGTTCTGGTTATTTATTACCAGGTGACAAATTATTCCAAGTTTACTGATATAAAATCAGAAGCATTTTATTTATGCTCACAGATTCTGTAAGCATCAGACAGAGGAATGTACTCAGACAGAGGAAGTAAAGATGGTTTATCTGCACCCCATGATATCTGGGACTTCAGCTGGAAAGATTGGTGGGGGCGGGAGGGGTGCGGTGTCAGGGTGTCACTTAACTGATTGGGAACTGGAGTGTTCTGCATGCTTCTGCACTTGCAAGCTTCTGCACTTGCATTCTGACACCTGGGCCATGATGACCTAAGGGCTGGACTTGGGTGAAACTGTTGACTGGAGAACCTAAATAGGAGCCTCCATGTGATTGGGCTTCTCCCAGCATAGTGCCTGGGCTCTTATAGGGAGCACCTCAAGATAGGGAACACAGACAGCAAAGTTCCAAGAGAATCAGACAAGAGCTGCATTGGCATTTATGGCCTAACTCCAAAGTGACATAGCGTCACTTGTGCCATACTCTCTTAGTAAAGACAGTGACAAGCCCACCAGCATTCCAAGGGAAAGTACATAAACTCCATCTCTCAATAGAAGGAGTGTCAAAGAATGTAGAGCCTTGTCTTAAAACCATCACTGTAGAGGTGCTTGATGTGCTGCTTTCGAGAGACATTCTAATTTACTTGTCATTTTCTCATCTCTAAAGCAACAATACACGTTTGCGATATGGCTGGTCAATGTTAAAAATGCCTGTATTATATAGCCACATATTTTACCTTAGAATGTTTTTGATTGCAAGTGACAGAAACCCTGACTCAAATTGGCTTGAACAATAAAGAAAATTTATGAACAAAACTGAAAATTCCAAAGGTCAAGCACGCAACCCTCCAAGGGAAGGTTGCTTCAGTGGCTTAGCAGTATTGAAAAGACACTTTCCATGCTAATTCATCACTTAACCACTCTTAGTGTAGACTTTATCCTACATCTGGTCCATCTTAAATGATGGCTGGCATGACCAATTATCCCCATGCTCAACTCATACTCAACCAAACAGATAAAGAGGACTTTTCCTCCTCCTTCCACATTTGAGTCTTCAGCTTCACTCAGCTGGGGCAGGAGAGGTCACCCACATACCCATGAAATGATTGCTGAGGTCACAGTCAAGTTCTTGTTGGCTTAGTTTCAAATGCCCATCTCTGAACTGATTCTGATTTCAAGGTGGATGGGATTATATAAATTGACATCAGAGTGGAAGTATGATTGATCCCATTTAAATTTTGTGCCAGCTATGAAGTGGGAAGTAGGTGTGGTGCTGGGAATTGAGCTTTAATTTCCATTTCATCTTGGAACACTCTGGCAACATAAAGTCATTTGACTGTGAGATGATGAAGCTATTGCCTTGGCCTCATTAACATCACAGCTCAATCAGGTGAAAGTTTATAGTCCCATTCCTGCTTGCTTGTCAGCACCCCATCTTTGATTCAGGTCAATGTCATAAGGAAGATAATGGTATAAAAAGTGACTCTGTTTTTGGCTCTTATGTTCCATGAGATAGCGGTAAGAGAACAGTCACGGGGGTTGTGAGTGTTTCTGATTCTGATCTTTGTGTGCACCTCTATGTGTTGAAAGAGTATTTCCTACTTTGGATAAATTCTGACTTTTGCTGAGAAAGTAGGCTTCCTATCTGAGACTGTGGATGCTTTCCTAAGAGCTACTAATGTCTTTCTCTGTTTTTCAGGGTTGACACAGAATCTAACAATGTAGCCGCTTCTGCCAAGACTTTTATTAATTGTTTTCCACTTCAAGTCGATGAAGCATGACAGGGTTATTGTCCTCATTTTGCAGTAGAGAAAATAAGGACAGAGGGTTAAGCAACTCACCTAAGACCACATGTCAGATCAGGGACGGAGTTGGCATCACTTTCTGGGAAGCTTGGTTCCATGCTTTCTTTAAAAAAAAATTATGAAAGTTTCAAACAAACAAAAAAAGAATACATCATAAGATAACAAACACTAGGGAACCCATCACTTAGCCTCAGGATTTTTTTTTTTTTTTTTTTTTAAGAAACAACTTCCAGATAGAATGAAAGCTCCCTTTCCACACCTTCCAGTTTTAATCCCTCACCTTCCCTTCTCTGAGAAAAGAAGTACCCTGAATTTGGCGTTTTACATTCTCATACACACTTTTACTGCATATATATTATCCATAAAAAATCTGGTAGTTTTACATATTTAACTTTATATTATTGCTACTATTTTGGATGCGTCCCATAATTTTTATTGTTTTGCTCAACATAGTTTTTACTCTATATTCATGCTGATATGTACATATATAATATAGCATGTTTATTGATTTTACCCATTGTATAATGTTACATTTCATGAATATATAACAATTTATTCATTCTCTTTATAAATACCTAGGTGTTTTTTTTTTCTGTTGTTGAATATTATAAACAATAATGCAGTGAACGTTCTTGTACCTTTCACCTGATTTTTTTCTTGAATCCTATTTGAAAAAAGAATACTCTTACGGAGATAAGTATGGAGATTTAATTATCCTGTTTAAATTATGTGCTAGAGTAATGCAGGAGTGAGTAGCAAAAAGCAAGACTTGCGATATTTACATTTGAAGAGATTTATTCTAAGTTTAAACTAATCCACATTCCATGTATACCAGGATTTTAAGTTGATTTATCAAGATTTCTCATTTTATCTTAAAATCTCACTTATTAATCCACAGTCTAGTCATTACCAATGATACTTCTTTCCAGAACCAGACCTGAATTTCTGTGACCTGCAGGATTTTGGTCAGGTTGAGAAAAAACTGGCAGCAAACAAAGTATTGAATTGGTAGAGATGTGCTCTGAATAAAGCCAGCTTTATCATTATAGAAATAGAAAGAGTGGCCTGAAAATTTTAAGAACATCAGAATGATTTCCTTCTGAAAAGCATGCCCTGGGGAGAAGGGTTGAGATTTCCATGGGACATCATGTCTGTCTTAAAGTGCTCTCTTTATGGGGTAGAAATAGGCTAAGGATGGCCATTTATTTGACTTATATTTAGGATCCTTATAGTCTATTTTATATAACTGATTAAAAAATCTTCATGTCAACAGTGAAAGGGAATTATTTTGAAAAATCACTATATTTACTCTGGATTCTCAGAATTCTGAAGAAGCTGGTTCATTGTGTTGATACTGGAACGGCCAGCTAATTGTGAATACATTAGCACAGATATGGGGGAAATTGTCGGCGTTGGAATTTGGAGACTAGGATTTTTTTACTTCCTCTGACGAGGAACCTTGTGAAAGTCACTTACCATCTTGGATATGGGGTTGCCCTAAGTCAGTAATTTGCAATTTGTTTATGTTGACTCCAGGTTGTTTTATCAGTTTCAAGGGTTGGGACAATAAGAGTAATAATAATAATCACATGGAATAGAAGAGAACATATTCAGGGAACAGTGTTTGCACTAAGGGTAAATATTATGTCATAATTTTTTTGTTACAGAAGGGTGTGTGTGTTTGTGTATGTGAGCATCATGCTGTGGGGCATCATATAAGGTAAAATTCTTACTCTGTATTCCTTTCAAAAATGTTTGAAAGCCATTTATATCAGGTGACTTCAGAAAATATCTTAGGGACCTGTCAGATATGGTTATGTCCCTACTTAGAATACCCTAATTGCTCCTGTTTTTTAAGATGAAGCCCAAATTTCCTAGCATAACAGAAAAGACCCTTCATAATTTTTGCCTCTGGGACCATGCCCTGTAAGGTCCTGGTGAACTACAAATTCCCTGCTTTGATAGTGTTGTATCATTTCTCCACACTCAAATGCTTTCTGTAACCACAAGGCCTTACTTTTGCTAAAAATTCTTCCATACCCAAGTATTCTTTATGGAATTAGGCACTCCTTCCCTTGGGTCTCTATTATTTTTTTTCTATTATTATTTTTACTGACTTAATGTCATAGCCCACAGTACATTTCACTGTGGTTAATAATGGTTTAAAATCCATCTCACCCTACTAAACTGTGAAGATTTTGAGGTCAACTCTTTGTATCTTAAGAATTTGGGTTCTTTCCTTTTCTTATGCCTATATTGTGTTCTCCCTTTCTCTTAAAATAACTTTATTCTTTAGAAACAGTACGTGTTCATTTTAAATGTCTCAAATGACATGGGAAGGCAGTTGAAAAATCACCCTAAATCCTACAACCTAACAAAGACCACTGTTAACATCAAAACCGATGTCTCTCTCTGCCTTCATGCATGTATAGAGAGACATAAGCACACGCACACGTGCATACACATACAGTGTTATATGAATAAATTCATGCGTTGATCTGACCAATTTTTCCTTTCAACAATGTCAAGGACCACTTTATCTGTTAATGATATATCTTTACATGTTTTTAAATGGCTACTTATAATTTTAATTCATTAAGGGCATCAATGGCAGACCTGATTTCTTTTTCCTTGTATGCTATCAGTATCAATTAAAAAGCAGCATTATTGTCCTTTTGTTCTTTGGTCAGCTGTAGTCTTGAGCTGTTTTTGTAACTCTCTTTATGGATTCTGCATTATTCTCCTTCCCTTTATCCTTGGCCTGCATCCTGTTAAAATTTCTCTATATCAGAGAGTCTCCTACCTAGTAATGTGATACTTTTAGTCAGACCTTGTCTTTCTTAAGAGAACCATCTATAGTTACATAGTAAGGGTTTGACTTCTGATAGTTTTTCCATTTAGAAACTAATACAGTGGAATCATGCATATATTTTATATGAATATTTTAAATCTCACCTCCCTAACATAGGGTATGCATCTCGATTGTACCTGACCTTACCCTCTTCTGTGGTCATGAAATTCGAGATAATATATAATTGTTTTTAATGGATATTTTTATTTTATAAACCACTTTCACTCTTTGGTAGATACAGATCGCTAGTATAGTTCATTAGGATACTTGCTCTACTCTCTGGAGCTGAAGTCAAGAACTACTCAGATGTATTATTTTGATAAAATGAAACATCTGGTACAGTTTTGGAAAGCACGAAGTCTCATTATGATTACAGCTTATTTGTGTCGTGTGTGTTCATGTGTATATGTGTGTGTATGTATGTGTACGTGTGTGTATATGTGTGTTTGTGCACACACGTGTGCATGTATGTGTGTATGTGTATATAAGAGAGAGGGAGAGAGGGAGATCTGATTCAGGAATATTTTAATTTTTTCTTCACTGGAGAGCCTAGGCACAGTGCATTTTGTGCTTATGGAGTTTGTTCTGTTTTTAGCCTCTATTAAAATTCTCAGGAATTCTTCATCCCTCAGTTTGTGGATTCAATAATAGAACACATTTTCATACTGTACAGCATTAATCCAACAACTCTCCTAGAAATCCTTTTTGTTTCCGTCTCTATATTCTGATCTCGAACCCCATCTCACCAAGTCTCAGGGACATTTCTGTCATGATGTACATTGCCTTAGGTTTTAATATAAAATGTGTGCCGCTTATTACCTACACTCTAGTTATTAGCATGTAGAGATGTGAGCAATCAGTCATTTCCTGTTCCCTACCTAATTATCTCATGTAATTAACTATCACCTCTCATGTTGTTCCTCTTTCCATGACATACCTGTGCTCCTTAATAGCAGTTGCTCCCAACCAGGATAGATTTTGCCCTCAAGGAACATTTGGAGACATTTTTAATTGCCACAGGAAGGGTACTATTGGTTTCTAAATGGTAGAGGTCAGGGATGCTGCTTAACATCCTACATGGCAGAACATAAACCCATTCCCCACAATGAAATACTATCCAGTCCAAAATGTTAATAGTGCTGAGGTTAAGGAATCTTGCTATGGAAACTGACTTCATGGGTTTTTTTTTTGAACTTTCAGATTTCTCCCACCCCTGAGGTGTTCAGTGTAACATATCCTCTTGTTTCAGACTACTTAGTAGCAAAAAGTGACTATAAGATAATAAAGTATAAAATTCTACCTCATGTCTCATCCAAATCATGCTTTAGTTGAAGTGAGGCAGCAACCATCATCAAAAATGTTTCCCTTATTAGTAAGATTATAGTATTTGAAAATTGGCATTACCACAGTAGCACAGAAGAGGCAATGGAGGAAACTGAGGCATATTTTAAGAAAAGAATAAAGCTGGAGGGATTAATAAATATGATTATTCTCAGATGCTCTCTTCTCCGAATGTTATTTGTTGTCATGGAAGTTCTATTTGCTCTTACATTGAGCACATCTCCATGGGCAGCTTAATACTATCGCCCTTATTTTCTCCTTTTTTTTTCCCCAGATATTTCACATTTTCAAGAACAAAATGATTTAAAAGGATTACTAGAAAATCTCCATCAAAATATCCAAGCCAAAAAAAGAAAGAATGTAGAAATCATGTGGCTGGCTGCAACGGTAAGCACTCTCCAGCCAGATCTTATTCCGTCACTGTGCTGACCAGTAAGCATCATCGAGTATCTGCTATGTAGGGTTCAACCTCTGCACTTTGGGTTACCGGATGTCATCCTCCATCATCAAGGGGATTAGGCATTTTCAAGGCTGTTGGTAGTTCTATTAATATACTAGAACAAGAGATGGAAGAAGATGCACTCAACGAGAAAGAATTTTACTTATTGGCTTTTCTTGTACATCCTGGAAGTTTGACACTTAGAAGTGAGAGTGAAGTCTCTGTGATTTTCTTCATATTACACGTTGCAATGTCAATCACCCATATCAATCAGGATTTTGAAGTGCTACTCTAGAGACATATGGTTTCAACAGAATGTGGTTATCAGATCTCTGACTGAAAGGCTCAGTAAGGCTCCTGGACATATTGTTCAATTAATGAGCTTGTAAATGGGTTTGTTAATTTAGATATTAGCATAGAATTTATTACTGATGGATTGCTCTTGGGGTAATGAGCTATATTTTCTATGGTTCTTTCTCATTTAATGGTACCCTCAGGGTAGAAGTTCTGCCTTATTTCCTACCCCAGGTTTCTACTAGAGGGAGGGAGAGAATAGTGCCTATAATTTTTAACTTCTTGTCTGGCAACCATTCAGGCAATAGCTCACATGAACTTACGAATTTTGTTAAGCATTCACACCCAAAGATCCTTTCCTAATGAGAGGATCAAAAAAGGGACACTTTGGAGACCTTTATGATGAATGCCACATTTGTAGTTACTGCACACGGTTACTTGTGTAATTTGGAGTTCAGTAACTGATATTCTGACATAACTATTCATTCTGTATCAGTAGCATTTAAAACAAAGCCTTGTCCCTACTGCCAGTGTTCAATTACAATCCATTATTACTTACTCTTTTCTGGGAAAAAGAAATGGATAATTTACCATGAGTCTATATAAAATAATTTACAAGAACAAGGCAGAGGAAATCTGTGTTAGCTTCCCTTTATGCCCTCTTGGAGCCCCAGGGAAGAACATCCAAGGTAACAATATGAAACATTGCTTTCAGGCAGCTCATTTACACTGGCCCCATTTAGCACCATACTGCATTACAGGAAGGTTGTTTTTAATAGCTTCCCCCTCCCAGTGTGGCTGCTCTTTATATCTTCAAAGACTCCTGTGGTTGTCAATTCTCACAAAAATTTCACAAAGGTGGGTTGTGTGCTATTTTTGCTACTTTACTAATGTGATAATAGCAAGGTAATTTGATCATTTACCAATGCTTTCTGACAACTTAGGAACATATACATATGTCATTATAGACATATCATGAAGTTATGTAAATCGATAAATGAAGGATATGCGCGTGCAAACACAAATGTATGTTTTCTCTTAGTACATGTTGTTATACCATTTGAATGTATTTTTAAAAGTTTTCCCATGAATCTCATTCATTCCTGGGATTCTTTTTTGAAACTTAAATACTGACCAAATATAGCTCACTCACAACTTACTCATTGAATGGATGGTTGTCTGCCTTGAAAAATACAGGGAAACCAGTGTGCAAATTTGGCATTATGTAGCAACACTGACTTTATTATTACAACATTTCTTTAGACTGATACCTCAGTTTCAATATCCTCTTTTTAAATCAAAGACTTGGGTACTACTTTTACAATGAAGAAATGTGGAAATTCCCTTTGACATTTTCCAAAAAGCTTTTATTTCTGTCTCTATTTCATTTTCTCCTCTTTTAAAACCTATTAATTAAATATTGCTCTGTTAATATTTTACATTCTCATAGAAAAAAACATATAAAGCTATTTGGTTTTATCTTGATTAAATTTTAAACAATAAAAAATGAGAATTTAAAGAGGACCAAATGCCTATCAAGTGTGTTCAGCTAAGTTCAGGGTCACCTGGGTGCTCAGCCAGTTAAGGGTCCGACTTCAGTTCAGGTCATGGTCTCATGGTTCTGGAGTTACAGCCCCACATCAGGCTCTGTGCTACCAGGGCCTCTGATCCTCTGTCCCCCTCTCTCTGCCCCTCCCCTGCACTCACTCTCTCTCTACATCAAAAAATGAACATTAAATTAAGTTCCTATAGTTCAAAGAAGTTATAGAAATAAGGAAACCAAGACCCCACCTGCCCACTCTGATTTAATTTACGCTGCCTCCTCTTGATTTTAAATTTAGAACATCAACGATCCTTAGTAGGTTAGTTGACTATAGTAGAGGCCACACATTTTTTTTAAAAATTCATTTTCAATTTTTTAAATGTTTATTTATTTTTGAGAGAGAGAGGGAGAGAGACAGAGTGCAAATGTGGGAGGTGCAGAAAGGGAGACACAGAATCCGAAGCAGGCTCCAGGCTCCGAGCGGTCAGCATAGAGCCTGACGCGGGGCTCGAACCCACAAACCACGAGATCATGACCTGAACCAAAGTCAGACACTTAACTGACTGAGCTACCCAGGCACCCCAGTAGAGGCAACACATTTTAAAGAATATTCATTCTTTTAAAAATCATATCACATAAGTGGCATTGGGGTCTATATTTCATTGCAATGAATATAGTCAAGTCTTTGCTGTTTTATGTTTAAAATTTTGAAATATTTTTTTATTTGAAAAGATTACAGTTTTACAGATAAAAAAAGATTTTATGGTGAAATCATGCTTTCATATTTCTCTAGTTGCTTATATTTGAAATGGTGAGAAAGTACCAAAGTTCTAATAAGGACTTGTAAATCCTAGTGTAAGTATCAAAATCACAATTAAAACATAGTAAAAATCCTTGATAAGCTGTATCATTATATGTTTTCCTTAAAGCAGAAAACTGTTAAGGCAGATATCTGCCGTAAAATATTCTTAAATTGATCTTCCTTAAGTTATCTGATGGCAGATAATAAAGCAAAACTGCATCACATTAGATTTATTTTAATTGCATGTTGATTAGTATTGTTGACCCTAATGTAGACTATTGGTATCTCATATCAGAGCCCTACCATGAGACAGG
This sequence comes from Prionailurus viverrinus, assembly GCF_022837055.1. Lineage (NCBI taxonomy): Eukaryota > Metazoa > Chordata > Mammalia > Carnivora > Felidae > Prionailurus > Prionailurus viverrinus. Next base: position 84,662,080 of record NC_062564.1, read on the forward strand.
GAAGAGAAAGGAATGGAATGGTTCACCTGCTAACCATAGACAAGAGAATACTGCTGCTGAGAGATTTTTCTCTTGACTTACATTGGAATAACAAAAGAAAGAATTTACAAAAAGAAACAGAATAGAACAGAAATTAAAGGCTTGGTCCTTGGCATCATGTAAACCCACATTAGCATCCGGGTTCTGCTCAGTTATGCGCAAGTTACCTAACCTGGCTAAACCTCAATTTCTTCATCTGTAAAATAAGAATGATTAAATCTTCTTCCAGGGTTCATGTGCAGTTATTCATGTGCAAATCTATATGAAATCTATTAGCGTCGTACCTGGTACAGTAGATGAGTGATTTACAGTGACTATTTTGGTGTCCTTCTTCCTACTAGTTACATTAGTGAGTGGTTAGTAGTTCACTTATCTGCTGCGCTGGTGCCCTGTGGATGTTTGAAATCTCGTACCATAAAACCAAACCTAGCAAAGTTTTCTTAAATATAAATTAAGAAGATGTTAGCTATTTAGGATTCAAATCAAGTATCTGATCCAGGAAACATAGTTTTATTTTCCCTTCACAATTAAGGTGTTGCTCCTTAGCTGTGATTATTACTGTCATCCACTACAGTTCAGGCCCCCTCTCAGGGGGCATTGCTGCCTCTGCTGGGTATTTACCATCTCATATGGCTTCAACAGCCCCACATGTCACACACCACATACAAAGAACTAAATAAATTCAATCTGTTCCACTAGCTTTTGAAATGAAAAGATAATGTTTTTCATTCGCTAGCGCAGATTGAACCAATTGACTGTCATAAATTAACATAAATTTGGTGTGTTTGGATAAGAAGTGTTTAGAGGAGTCCGACACCTTAGAGTAATCTACAAATGAACGATAACTGTTCATGTGTCTGTGTTACAGATTTGTCGCAAACTAAATGGTATTCGTTTCACCTGTTGCAAAAGTGCCAAAGACAGGACGTCCATGTCGGTGACCCTTGAACAGTGCTCAATCTTGAGAGATGAGCACCAGCTGCACAAGGACTTCTTTATCCGAGCCCTGGATTGTATGAGAAGGTATCCCACATGTCTTCAACTTTCTTTCTTCTAAGGTCATTTTAAAGTTTTAGGGTTTTTTTCCAAATACATATTTTACTAGAGGACTAAATATTTAGTAACTTCACTGCATTTCCATGGTTCATAGCTCATGGCATGAAAGATAAAATAATGTTAAGTATTCCCCCTACTGATTTTAGGCAATAAAATACAACGTGGATGGATTTTGATAATAGCGTATTAGCTCATTTAGATCCAAGTTTTAAAGGGCTCTAGTCCCTTCATATATAGCACTTGAAGAACAATTTCTTTATATATTAGGAATTGTGAATATGTACAAAATAAAACTAAGTCTTTATCCAAACAAAATCTTCCTTAACTGCAACTAACACGTGATCTTCCCAATGTCTCCAGGTCAGTCACCTGCTTCCTAAAATTTATTTTCACATCATCCATCAGGAAGATGGGATGACACCAATACTTTTAAAATAGAGAATTAATATTGTTACTCTACCGACATTTAAAATGCTATGCCTGAAGTCATGTTTCTTGATTCATTTCCACAGTAATTAAATCTAAAGTCTAAGCCATAATGGGAAGGAAAAAGTGCCTCATTCACAATGTCTGTCAGCAAGGACACACGTTAATTAAAAAGTTAAGCGAAATTGTCTCTTTGCTGCAAAGACTGACTCAGAAGCACACCCGATAGCATGGCACAGGCTCTCTGTTCCCAGAAAGGAATGTCCCGTGATGCTCTAGAGACACCTGCTTCTTATCTGGCATATCATTAGCTTCTACTTTTTTTTTTTTAACTGCTGCAGCCTTTCAGTGGGGATGTGGACGCTTGCCTGCGCTTATCCTGTGCCTGCATGTTTTCCTCAGTAATGAGAGGTTTCTGAAGCCCTCTCTGTTACCCCATTTCATGTCTCTTGGCATTTTCATTGTTCAGTGGAGTTCTATCATAATTTTTTGACAAATGTATGAGTATGTCTTAGAGGCCTGACATGAACATCTGAGCCATATAAAGCACATTGGTTGGTATAGAAAACTTCTTTTAAAAATAATCTCTCAGCACTAATGGGAAGAATTCAGAATCTGAATCTGAAATCCTCTAATGTGCATAAAAAGAATACAAATTTTCACTATGGATAGAACAAAGGTACTAGGTGGGGAGAGCAGGAACACATGTTATTGGCCAGATATGCCAGAGGACTACAATGGTTCAACAAACAGGCATTTTCTGGAAGGTGCAATTGTTGCTTATTTTAAGGCAGATATAAAAAGGGACCCTTAAATTATAAAGATAATTCTTTCAAATTGGTGAATAAAAGATGTATTTGTCATGTACATGTTAAACCATAAAAATACATAGTGTGGTATTGCATAAAGGTTGTACAGAATCAACATTATATATGTAACATACTTGCTCAGGACATAACATTTATGAGGTTGATTCTTGGCTTGTTAAACAACTTAAGTATAAAAAATTTAATCTAAAAACACTAAAGATCCTAACTTCCATATCACCACTTCTCTGGGGGATCAGTATATATATTTATATATATATATATTTTTATACATTTCAAATCTGTCAAATTTATCATTTGGTTTTGTGAATACATGAGGGCTGTGTGAGGCTTGGAGGGCTTTGTGTGTGTGTGTGTGTGTGTGTGTGTGTACCTGTGTTTACGGGAAACAAGTGGTGTTCTTTTCTTTAATAACTACCGTCATTTCCTTCTTTGGGTATTCTGTATCACAATCTAAGCCCATTGGTTTGTGAATTCTGTCAAAATAGCAAAGTAAATGAGAGCATGGGGCTTGGGAGCCAGTGACCCAAGTTTGAATGTAGCCTATACGTCGCTTACTAGCCATGAGAAGGTTAATGTCTTACTGCCTCTAATGCCTTAGGCAAGTTAGTCAACCTCTTGATGACTCAGTTTCCTCATATATAAAACAGATATGATAAGCTTTTCTTAGGAGTTTCTTGAGGATTAAATGAATTGGTATGTGTAAAGTGATTAGAACAGTGTTTGACATACAGCGATCACTGTATAATATTTGTTATGTCAATAAAAAATAAATATCAAGGGTCATGATGTTAACATTCTGATCTTCCAGGTACAGTAAAATCTAGCCAACCATGGTCCCTATAATCTTTATGAATATATTATGACAAAAGGTTTGACTCCAATACCATCTACTAAAATAAAGTCTACTGCTGATTCTTATAAATAAGGTTTCAAATGCAATGTTTTATCTATTTAAGGAAATAGTTCTTTAAATGCCACCTTAAAGTGTGCATGTGTTTACAAATGCCATGCCAATTATGGGTGGACTGTATTCATCACAGTAAGCCTGGATAGATTTCTTGTAAATATTTTTTTACGTTAATGTGTATTCTTACACGCCCTTAGAATTTGAGTGATATTTTTGAGATCAAAGAGTCACTCTAGAAATCTAGTGAAACCTCCTTTACTTTATAAATAATGAAACTGAGCTCTAGAATTTTTTGGCAAAAACTTCAGATAGAAAATATTAGAGCCAGCACTCAAACATAGATGACCTTGTTATACTTTAAAGTTATTCTCTTTGTACCAAATAAAATAAAATAACATCACTTAAAACTATTTGGTAATGTATTTGGCACCTTCAAATCTGTTAGTTAAAATACAGTTGACCCTTGAACAACACAGGTTTGAACTGCTTGGGTCTACTTATATGCAGATTTTTTTATAAGTACTTTATGTTCTTATGATTTTCTTAATAGCATTTTCTTTTTTCTAGCCTGCTTTATTGTATGAATACAGTATATAGTACACATAATATACAAAACATGTTAATCACTGTTTATGTTATCAGTAAGGCTTCCTGTCAACAGTAGGCTATTGCTAATTAAGTTTTAGGGGACTCAAAAGTTATACAGGATTTTCCAATGTGCAGGGGTTCAGTGCCCCAACCCCTCTGTTGTTCAAGGGTCAAGTGTATTACATAAGTCCTATAACTCATAAAAAACGTGTGCTTTTATAAATTTCAGACTGTGTAGAAGACTAGAGTAACCTGCTCAAATCCTGAGACCTTGAAGAGCAAATTCTAGTTCTAGAACATCAACTGTTTAATTTCAACCTTATCTACTATGTTCACCATTGTACAAGGGCATTGAGCACAGTGTCTGGTCCAGAGTAAGATGAATATAAATACGGGTTGAATAAATGAAGAACAATCCAAATAGGAATTCATAATGTTGCCTTCTGTTTTTCAGAACTATGTATCAACTTTGTTGTCTTTTTTTAAAATTATGTTTTCAATTATATTCAAGACAGTAATTTGGTTCTTACTCTTATATCTAAGCCTTGTTTCCTGGGGTTGCCGTTGGGTCTCTGTAGTTTGGTGGCCAATGATAATAAGCCAGACAGAAGTTGTGCTCAGACAACTCAATCCAATAAGGTTTCCAAACACTGTTGATGTATCTGTTTATTGTGAACATATTCAAAGTTCAGGCATTTTCGAACCTTCTCCCTTTTATTTCCACCAGGCCTGTTAGGTCCTGCTAGTTGGCCAGGATGTGTGAAAGTTTATCAAATCCCTCCATGGCTCTCTCATTTTCAGGATCTCCTGGTTAGATTAATGGCTACTCTGGGAGCGACCCCAGCAGAACCGCTATCTCAGACTAGCCAAGAGGTCCACTGTCCTCATCCAAGAATACTGCTGTTTCAGATAATTCCCAGGAGTGGCATTTCCCCCAGAGCGGTCAAGTGCTCCGCCAGCTCACCCTAGTAGAACTTGAGCTGAAAGGGGCAGGGATGGGAGCAGTGCCAGGCAGGAAGGCCACACACTTCCTCTCTTCTTACCCCCTGTCAGCAGTTTTCCAGGAAGCAGTTTTCTCAGCTTGTTGCTTGACTTCAGTTGATTACCAGGGTCCTGAAATGGGTGTTTTTGACTCCATTTCCTAGTATTTTCCATTGTCATAGTTTTTTGGAAGAAAGAGGATTTTCAGAACTCCTTGGTCCGCCATCTAGGAAATCCCACCCTCAGACAGTGGCTTTAAAATGCATCTCAAACTGTTTCTGGAGTTTTTAAATATTACTTATGTTTGGACCCTATTGGTTTATAATTGGGAAATCTGAGGTGGATTCAGGAATATAAATTTTTCAAGAACTTTACTGATATTCTGGGACACAATCTGGGATTTAAATAAATCAGTGTTTTAAAGGAGTTTGATTTTTATGCTTTTGAAAATATTGTTTTTTTAATTTTATTTAACATTAATTACAGTTTACCTTTGAATTATTCTAACTACCTTTCAGGCTATTTACTCTGGATTTTTTTTAAGTTCATCGAGGTTATAATATTGCCATTTTTTAGTTTTACTTTTTCCTTATCTCTATTAAATTTTTCAATTGTATTGTGCTTCTCTCTGTTCAGATTATTTATGAATAAACAAAATGTCATAGATAAAGAGAAATAAATAAAGCTTCATTGGGCTGCTTAATCAGAAACTTACTCACCGGCATAAGCTCCGTGAGAGGAGGTATTTTTATTTTCCTTTGTCCATTGCAGCCTTCCAGGATCTAGAACAATGCCTAATGATATTAGGTTCTCAACAAATATTCAATGGATGGATGGATGGATGGATGGATAACACAGGTTTCTAAAATGTTCAGGTCATATATATATATATATATATATACATACATACATATATATACATATATATGTATGTATATATATATATGTGTTATGTATGTATATATATATATATGTGTTAGGAAGTTTTGCACATATATAGGCATTTAGAATTAGATAGATTTAGAATTAGATAATTAGATTAGATAATTAGAATGAAATTATCACTCAGTTATGACATATTTACAAGCAAAAGTTCCAGAAGATGAAATTGAAAGGTTTGGAGAGGTTATGATTCCAGAAAAAAAAAAAAACTATCTTCATGCATATTCTGAATCCTTCCTTTGTACTATTTTCAAAAATTTCACTCTCTTCCTACATAGCCAATATTACTCACAGGTGCACATTACTGATACGTGCCTTTGGTTATAATCTGCTTGGCTGAAATAGCAAAAGGGCTTCTTCAGAATAGAAAGTTAGCAGAGTATCTGGGAAGATCTGGCTCTGTAAAGAACTCTTAGTAATTGCCTATATTGCAAGACAAAAACAATGATTCTCAACCCTCATTAGAAACCCTGGGTTTGGGGCACCTGTGTGGCCTAGTCAGTTAAGCATCTGACTCTTGATTTTGACTCAGGTCATGATCTTGTGGTTTGGTTTGTGGGTTAGATCCCCGTGTTGGCCTATGTGCTGACAGCACAGAACCTGCTTGGGATACTCTGTATCCTTCACACTCTGCCTCTCTCTCTCTCTCTCTCTCTGTCTGTCTCTGTCTCTCTGTCTCTCTCTGTGTCTCTGTGTCTCTCTGTCTCTCTCTCTCTCAAAATAAATAAACATTTTAAATGAAAGAAAGAAAGAAAGAAAGAAAGAAAGAAAGAAAGAAAGAAAGAAAGAAAAAGAAAGAAACCCTGGGGTTTGGGGGCTGAATGGCAGGAGTCCTTCTACAAACTAGCTTCTGGGATGGAGACTAGGTGGAGAACCACTTGACTGAAGTCAATCTCATTTAAACCTGCCACATTGCAGTAATTTATTTTAGTGGCTTTGTGGTAAGACTATTAGCCTGGTATATCTCTCCTTTTTTTAATTTTATTTAAATCTAAATTTGTTAACATGTAGTGTAATAATGGTTTCAGGAGTAGAACTTACTGATTCATCACTTACATATAACACCCAGTGCTCATCCCAACAAGTGCCCTCCTTAATGCCCATCACCCATTTAGCCCACCCCCCATACAACACCCCTCCAGCAACCCTCAGTTTGTTCTCTGTATTTAAAAGTCTCTTATAGTTTGCCTCCCTCTCTTTATCTTCTTTTTCCATCCCTTCTTCTATGTTCATCTATTTTGTTTCTTAAATTCCACATATGAGTGAAATCATATGATATATATCTTTCTGCGACTTATTTTGCTTACCATAGTACATTCTAGTTCCATCCACGTTGTTACAGATGGCAAGATTTCAAGCTTTCTGATTGCCGAGTAATATTCCTGAGTGTGTGTGTGTGTGTGTGTGTGTGTGTGTGTGTGTACCACATCTTCTTTATTCATTCATCAGCCAAAGGACATTTGGGCTCTTTCCATAATTTGGCTACTGTTGATGGTGCTGCCATAAACATCGGGATACTTGTGCCCCTTTGAATCAGCATTTTTGTATCCTTTGGATAAATACCTAGTAGTGAAATTACTGGGTTGTAGGGTAATTCTATTTTTAATTTTTTGAGGCACCTCCATACTGTTTTCCAGAGTAGCAATACCAGTTTGCATTCCTGCCAGCAGTGCAAAAGAGTTCCACTTTCTCCACACCCTCACCAACATCTGTTGTTTCCTCAGTTGTTTATTTTAACCATTCTGACAGGTGTGAGGTGGCATCTCATTGTGGTTTTGATTGTATTTCCCTGATGATAAGGGATGTTGAGCATCTTTTCAAGTGTCTGTTAGCCATCTAGATGTCTTCTTTGGAAAACTGTCTGTTCATGTCTTATGCCCATTTCTTCACTGAGTTATTTGTTTTATCCTTTCTTTGAGTTTTGAAGTGTATGTGTATTGACAAATTCTCCCTTGATCATGTATAGTGGAAAGTTACAAAATGGTGGCTGCATAATTGGCAGACTTTTTTTTTTTTTATAGAAAGGGATAATGCAATATCAGCACTCAGTTTTTGGTTATGGAATCTCCATGATGCCAAGATCCCTTTTGTCCCAGTGCATTTACAGAAAGAATTTTTAGCAGAGACTTTTGAGTTTATATTTCATTAATAGACAATTAGGAATGGGTTTTAAATACAAAATTTGACTAGATTATAAAATGTCATGCTCTATGAAAAAATGATTGTGTTGGGAAATTTAATACCCACTAAAAAGTAAATTAAAATGAAAATACCAGTGCAATCTTATTTCCCTTAACAGGAACCCAGGGATGATGTGTATATACAAGGTAACAATGTGACACCATATTGCTCAGTTGTCTGTAACTTTTATTTTCCTTATGGTACATTCCTCTGCAATCTGTCATTCTATAGTGGCTCCTTAAAATTAAGATAGTTGATACGCCATTAGTAAGATTAATCAGGGCTTATTTCAGCATACAACCTATTTGTCACCCTTTAGATACAGGGCTTTCATCATTCAAGTTTAGTAAATAATTAATTCATAAGAGAGAGACCCAAAGGCCCATCAGCCACATTGAGTTTTAATATCTTATTGAATGTCCTATTTTCAACATGTTGCACCTGAAATTTATGCTATTTCTATTTCACAACTTGTCAAATGTTCTGCTTTATAAACAAGTGATCCTTAACCAATTGATGTCAGTAAATGTTTTATTTCTCATGTTCTGCGTTCTCTGTGAGATTTACTTTTGAGTCATGTAGTTCGTTTGTGTTAAGATAGAAAACTTTATTTTTTTCTTTTGGTAGTCTTGTTTTTATTTCATCTTACTTTTGTTTGATTGTACAAGTCAGAGAAAAGGTGCTACTATTTCATATTATCTATTTCAAATATTGAAGTGAATAATAAGCATTATAGACAGAGACAATGGAAGCTTTCTGTTATATCCTGACTACTCGAAAGGGATGTGTTTGTGTAGAACAGCATAAGCAGGAACAGTTTTTCCATTATCACTAAGCATTATCTCTTCCCTTGAGAACTTCAGTACTGTATTGCTGCATTACTTCAGTCCGTATCTGTGATGAATGACAGCAATAAGCCCAGATGGAGTCACCTTCATCTTAGGGTTGCTAATAGTTATGTGAAAACTGACCCCATATGGATGTTTTTGCTTCAATTTACCATAAGGTGAAAGAGAGTGCAAAGAATGCACTTTTTTAAAAAATCTTGTTGGAGCAAGCATCTTTTAACAAGATACCCACAGATGAACCATCAAAAGAAAACTGAACTCATTGGAAAAATTGAAGAATTATCTATTGAAAATCTTTCAACTTCCTGAACAAAGCATGTGTGCTGATTTTAGGTAATCTTCATGCATTTGTTGCAAATCATATTATTTTGTTAACTAAAAAACTTGTGATTTTGAGGTCTATTTTTTCTTCCTAATTTGTTTTGTGTATTCTATTTGTTTTCTACTAGCAGTGGCATGAGACCCTGTGCTTGTCATCCAGAGCAGTTACCAGCTTTGCACACACATTTGCTCTTGTAATTATTACCTGAGGGCCTAGAAATACAAGTTTATGGAATATATGTTTTTTAATTTCATTTAATGGAAACACGTATAAATGAATTTAATTAAAATAGATGTAACTTCTGCCACAAACATGAGTTTTTAGAGGCAGGAAGATCTGGGGTTAGATCCTTATCCTAACACTCATCGTCTGTACATCTATGGACAACTTAATCTCCAGGCTTCAGTTTCCTCCCCTGTCCTGTGGTGGTTGTGTTAAATGACATAGCTCATTTAAATTTTCCGTGCCCAGTGGTGTTAGGTGCTCTGCTTGCTCCCATGCTCTCCCCATTGCCACCTACCCTGCCTATTCTTCCCCAGCCCATATTTCTCCTCCATGCCTCTTCAGATATTCCTGAAATTGAGGAATTTCCCTGGTCTTCAAGGGCTTAGAAGAAAATCCCAAGATTAATACTTGGTTGCTAAAAGGCTTAAACTCTCTCTCAGTGACTATGGGCTACATGGTTTGAAAATCTGGTGAGAACCCTGCCGATGGCATCCAGGGAATCTGGGAACAACTGAGCCTGGAACAGAGAGCTCGTGATGACCTGTGGCCCCGGTTGGCAGTGCCTGGGTGCCAATTCAGGCAGTAGAATTCATGCATTATCCAACATTGAATGCCCACACACTTTATTAGCGATTTAGGATATCTGGTAAATAACAAGCCAAGAACCCCATCCCAGGAGATGGCCTGGGAAAATATATTATTCACAGAACTATGCCATCATCATATTTAGAGTCAAAAGTAAACATTTATTGAATATCTACTATGGCAGAGTACCATGCTAAACAAATGGCAAAATGCATCTGTAATAATAATAGCATCTAGTAGTTAATGAGTTCTTCTTGCTATGTACTAAGAATTATAGTAAGCATTCTATATGAGGATCCTCTATTAATGCCCACAAGGATAGTATGAGGTAGATCAGGCCACATGCCTAAAACTGTTATTACCAGAGTGGATCAGAGGGGAAAAGGAATCACTGTGGGCTGGGGTGGCCCTGGGGAAGGTAGGGTTTGAACTGTATCTTGAGGATGAGTACAATTTAGGTAAGCAGCAAGGAGGAATTGGGAGTTATTGACTGGGAATATCAGTGGGTAAGGCTAAGGGCACTGTTTGTTAATCATCACCTTTGTTAAATGTTTTATTTACATAAATGGTATCATAATGTGTATCACATCCAACAACTTATTTTCTTCAGCTGGTATCATGTTTTGGTTTTTTTTTTAAGATCTATGTTCATACATAAGATCTAGTCCTCTCCTTTAATAGCTGTATAGTATTCCCTTATATTATAGATCACAGTTTATCTATTTCCCTATCAAATTTTAGGTTGTTTCCGATATTATGCTATTAAACAATAGTTCAGTAGACATACTCATGAGTATGTCCATGAATTCAAGTATGAGAATTTTCACAGTGTAATGAACATAAAAGTGAAATAGGTGGTAAGGTATTTATATTTTCAATATTACTGGATGCTACCAGATTGCTCTTAAAAATAGCTATACTATTTGTATCCCTCAACCCATGCACATATGTTCCCATTTTCCACATGCCCAAATATTTGCACTGTAAGAGGTTTTTTTTTAGCAATATGATGGGTGAAAAGTGATATCTTGATTTAATTTATATTTTTCTGTAATAAGTCATATTGAACACTGAACATTGATGGCCGTTTGCATTTCCACTTCCAACATCTCATCTTTAATATATGTTTCATATATTGGGTGTTTGCATTTAATGCCAGCCAAGAAAGGGATCTAGCATATATAAACTGCTGAGTTATTGCATTTAAGTAAAGTTCTAGATAAGAGAGTCTCAGGAGTGACAGTTTTTAAGAATATTTTTTATTTGTTTTATTTTTACAAAAAAAATGAAAGCACAGAAGAGTAGATGAGAAAAGTCTCTTGGGTTTGGAGAGAGAAGTGCAGTGTTTTGACAGGAGTCTATGGTATGAGACTTTTTAGTACTCCGTTTTAGAAAAGGGATGGAGACTTCCAGCTGAGACACATGTGTACACACACACACACACACACACACACACAGAGGCAATTAGGGAGGTGAGTGATACCTTTGCACTTGGAAAGTTAGGTGTCGCAGGAACTAGTCCTAGAAAGGGCTTGTTTCCTTAAAAATGCCAGAGATGCATGTGGCCCAGGCCTGAACGTGTGGAAAGCAGTTTTGCCAAAATCTAGATAGTCTGTTTCTGCTCCTGGGAGGATGCAAGAATAAAGGAAGTGAGTGGACGCAGCCACATATTGCTGGACCCAAACACCACGTTCAAAGAGAGAAACAACTCAGAATTAAACACAGGGATGTGAAACAAATATCATAGTTCTATCTCAGATCTTGCTTGCTTTTAAAGTTGACAGGTTTGTTAGAGCATTTAGTTCCCATACAATAACACTTCCCAAATCTTTTTCATTAAACAACCTAATAATTTCTTTCCAGAAGTGTGACATGAACGATAATTTATTTCAACCTTGTCCTAAGGAATGACATTCACGAATTCATGCACTTTATGTACCTATTATGTTTGTCCTACTGCCCATGAAAATAAATCCAAAACTGTTAAAATCAATACATCATCGGTGTACCATGTAAAAACTCTAGCCTTAATCAGAGTGTTCAGTCTACTTGGGTAAACACGGTCATAGAAAGGTTTCAACCCTCCTTGTCACCTGAATTTTACTTGTAATGCTCCAGTCTCTACCCCAGGAGAACAAACTGAAAGTCTTCATTGGCCACTGTCTCATAAAAGCTCAATTGGGAGTCAACAGTGTTTATGGAAAAGCAGTCAAAATACTTCCAACTTTTATTCTTTTCAGAAGATCATAGATGACAGAGAAGTTCAAATCTCCAGCATAATGCATTTATGCCGAGGATAATGGTCTCAAGTCCTATGAGCAAAGATATATTATGCACAATTACACCCCATTCTCTCCCATTCATTGAGTCTATCAGGGTTCATAGGAGTGTGAATGACATCATTACAGGGGCCGAGAGTGTAATTTATAAGGCATATCATTTGGAAAATTGGTAGTTTATTAATAGTAAAAAATCACATGTGATATTTCTCAAGTATCACAACATTGTTTTGGCAGAGTCATTGCTCTGAGACCTCTAAAAATCTAAGAATTAAGCCAGCTCGGTGGAGAGAAATGAGTATAGTTCAGTGATTAAAAGGAAAGACTGTGGAAAGATGGCCTGGTTCTCCACTTCTTGGCAGTGAGAATGAAATTCTAGGAGACCTTGGGATCTTGCTATGTAAAGTGAAAGAAATGGGTATATGAAAAAATTGGTAACAAGAATATCATGTAAGTACTTGGTAAAGTTTAACTTATGGTGTTGATCTCACCAACATACTCATCTCATAGGGCTATTGTGTGGATTAGGTTAAATAATGATCATGGAAGCACTTAACAGAGTACTTGTTGCATAGTAAGGACCAGTAAAAATTAAATGTTGCTCCGGCTGTTACTGATGTGGCTATTGTCACCATTACTGTTCTTATTGCTACCACCTTCTTTGTCATAACAGTATCTCATCAAATTAGTTTTACTGAACTGTGCATTGGTTTGATTTCTCAAACCATACTGAAGAAAGTAAAAAACCCAGCCCGTTCAATTACTCACATTGTCTATGCATTGATTCTCAAAGAGTGGTACCCAGGCCAGCAGCATCAGCATCCCCCAAGAACTTAACATAAATGCAGATTCTCAGGCCTCACCCCAGACCTGCTGGACCAGAAACTGTAGGATTGGGGCCCGGCAATCAGTGCTTTGACAAACTCTCCAGATGACTGTGATACACACCTAGGTTTCATAATCCTCAGTCTAGCGTAAGGATAGGATTACACTGTTAACAGTTTTACTGAGATATAAAATTCACACACACCTACCATACCATACCATACAATTCATCCATTTCAGGGTGAAGGGGAGTGAGAGGTATAGAATGAATTACTCATAGGGATAAAAGGCACAGCATAGGGAATACAGTCAATGATATTGTAATAACGTTGTATGGCGGCAGATAACAGCTACACTTGTGAGCATAGCATAAAGTATACAGTTGTGGAATCACTGCATCGAACACCTGAAACTTACGTAACATTGTGTTTCAACTATACTTAAAAAAAAAGAATGCCCATAAAATATTTGAGACACTATTGGTACCAAAAAATTATTTTTTGTTTATCTAAAGTCTAAAAAGAAAAAAATTTTATCTAAAAAGTACAATTCATAGATTTTGGTGTATTCACAAAGTTTTACAATTATCATCACAATCTAATTTTAGAACGTGTTCATCACTTTTGCATATTCTGGACATTTCATATAAATAGAATCACACAATGTGTGGGCTTTTTTTAAGTTTATTTGTTTCTTTGAGAGAGAGTACAAGTGGGGAAGGGGCAAAGAGAGAGAGAGAGAGAGAGAGAGAGAGAGAGAGAATCCCAAACAGACTCTGTACCATCGGTGCAGAGTCCAATGCAGGTCAGGGACTGTGAACCTCGAGGTCAGGACCTGAGCTGAAGTCAGAGGCTTACCTGACTGAGCTGTTCAGGCACCCCAAGTGAATCACTTCTTTTACTTAGCATACTGTTTCAAGGTTCATTTATGTTGCAGACATTTTCCAAATTTCCTCGTAAATTTCCCTCTCCATGAATATTTTTTTCTACAGCATTAACATTAGGCTTCTTTATGATTCTCCAGAACAATTCAAGTATGTGTGTGTGTGTTCGTGTGTGCAGGTGGGGTAGCTGAATGTGATTGTGTGTGTGCCTGTGAGTTTTAATTTTGTGATTTTCTTTTTTTTTAAGTTTATTTTTTATAACACTTTTTTTTAATTTTTTTAACGTTTTATTTATTTTTGAGACAGGGAGAGACAGAGCATGAACAAGGGAGGGTCAGAAAGAGGGAGACACAGAATCTGAAACAGGCTCCAGGCTCTGAGCTGTCAGCACAGAGCCCGACACGGGGCTCGAACTCATAGACCGCGAGATCATGACCTGAGCCAAACTCGGCCGCTTAACCGACTGTTACTTATTTTTTGAGAGAGAGAGAGAGAGAGCACACGAGCAGGGAAGGGACAGAGAGAGAGAATCCCAAGCAGGCTCTGTGCTGTCAGCTGATTTACAGCTTGAACCCACAAACTGTGAGATCATAACCTGAGCCAAAATCAAGAGTCAGAGAGGCTTAATCGACTGAGCCACCCAAGTGCCCCTATGATTTTCCTTTTTTAGAGACTTCTAAAAACCTCATGGCCAATATTGTGCTCCCTCTACTACAAATGGATAGCATTCTTTAATGGGTCTTTTTAAAAAATACAGTGACCACATTCCTAACTTATTTTTATGACATACTCTTGCATTTACTATTTCTTTCCCACTTTTCATTCTTGATATCTTTCTGAATTTTATGTATTCATTTAAACTGCCTTGAATTCTTTTTAAAACAAGGCAGGATTTAAATACTTAAGAATAAAACCACATAAAACATTCTCTCTATCCTAAGCTAAAGACTTCCTAAATCTATTTTTAACACTTGTCAAATCAAGTTGAATAATACTGATTTACAGTTTTTTCAAACTGAAAAAAAAATCCAGTCTTTTATATCTGAATTTATGTGTTTTCAAAGTGATGTCTGTCCTCTCAACTATTTGAGAAAATAATATCATTATATTTTTATATGCTTCAGAGTTTGCAAATCACCTTGACTGCTCTTTTGCACTGGAAAATAGGAATACAATAGATATCATCCTTTGTTCAGTTTCTGTTCCATAATTTAATTTTATAACATGAATTCAGATATGGAATGTTTATAACACAGTTTTATTTGATTTTATGATAAAGACTTTTTTTCCTCTTGGAAACACTAGAACAAAAGTGAGAAAAAGGCATATTAGACCTGTCAAGAGATATTATTTTTGCCAGAAAAGAAGAGGGAAATGCCTGCCTCTTCACAAGAATGAACTGATTTTATAGCAGCTGCTCTTGAAATTGATATATTTCTTTCTCTCTAGTCACAAAAAAAAAATAAAAATCTTTTTCCAATAAGATAACAAAATTTCACGTGCATCTATGAAAGGTACGTATGATTAAATATTACATGGTCATAATGCCAGAAGGCACCAGAAGCAGTTGAACAGTGCTGTTGTGGGTTCAGCTTGACCACAGGAGAAATGAATGCTTAACAGCCTCTGAAAGCCCAAACTCCAGCAAACATTTGCTGAGTTTAATCTTTTTTTTTTCCTCTGTGGTTGGACTTCATAAATACAACTTTATTGTGGATGTTAATAAGTTAAAATTTCCAAGTGAACTGTGTGGTTCCTGAACAGACTGGAGATACTGTACATAATTGAAAATTAATTCTAAATAATGGTGCTTTATTTGGGGATTAAATAAACCTATTTTGAGCAAACAATACAGTTTGATATTTATGTAGTCAATTATAATTTCTCCAAAATGAAATCCTTAAAGTTCTGTTATAAATTTAAACTTTATATTACTGAGGTTATGGTTTGAGATCATAATGGACAATAGAAACAGTTTCCCATTTCTGTTTATGCCAAGTAAAAGAGAGTCATGTTCCTTTGCAGTCTGCTTTATTTAGTTTTGTCATAAATGTGTGAATGTTTATTTTGCCACCTTTGCCCACATCCCTTGAGGAACAAATGAAGGATGTACTGTCTTCATGTGAATGCAGGGAATGAAAGGAAAATGAAAAATACTAAGTATTTTTAGGGGCACCTGGGTGGCTCAGTCAGTTAAGTGTCTGACTTCAGCTCAGGTCATGATCTCATGGTTTGTGAGTTCAAGCCCCGTGTCGGGCTCTGTTCTGTGCTAACAGCTCAGAGCCTGGAGCCTGCTTCAGATTCTGTGTCTCCCTCTCTCTCAAAAATAAATAAATATTTAAAAAGAAAAAGAAAAGAAAAGAAAAATACTAAGTATTTTTAAAAGCCTTCATAATTTGAGGATGTTGGCATATTAGTGCTAATAAAAATGGATTTATGTATATGTTTTTAATTTTAAGTTTAATTTGGAAGTTAGCAATTGCCTTTTGAATATCCTTATCTCAAGCTAAATTGGAATTAGTACATTTTGCCAATATATTGCTAAACTCTGCTAATTTCCTTCTGGAGTTTGGTTAGTAATAGAAGCAAAATTTTGATTTAACTAATTTTATCACAATAAAAAAAAACTAAAAGAATCTTGAAAGAATCGGAGCCCATGTGTTTGAAGGGTAGGAGAGAAGAAGCAGCTTTCTAATTTGTATGGGGGTTGACGAAGTAAAGGCATGCATCAGCTTTCATTTCTAACTCTCATGGCTGGGACCCCTTGACCACTGTGGATGGTGAGGGCCTTCCAGGCAGGCAGGGTTCTCTCCCCCTTGTAGACGGAAGCCTTCTGCTTCTGCAGATCATCTAAACTGAATATTTTCCCCAGCAGCTAAAAGAGAAAGTTGTTACAAGGAAGATAGTCTGCACTCCCCATGGATGTTTATTTCTCCTCCATGAAAAAGGCTAGGTAATCTGATATTCTTGCCCTGGCTCTGCAAGTAAAGAAATAGTAAATTACTGTTGAAGCAGTACTCTTTATTCACATATAAAGAAATATTTTGCAGCATTATCATCCTGTGGCCTTTCATCTCCATTGATGACAAGATACCTAAAGGCAAAATATGCATTTCAACTTAAGATAAAAATTTTATTGAAGAGTCTGAACATGTGTGGTTAGTATTGATTTTTTCATTTCTGTCATAAAAGAAGTCTATAAATACGTTTTTTTCTGTTAAATCAGTGTTGGAAGGGAAGCTAGATATCTTCTGGCCCAACACCTCACAAGGTCTTATGTTAATGAATATATGCCTAATAAAGTAATTATTTTTTAATATAGATATTGCTCTTAAGTTAAAGCTAGCCCTTCAGGTAGTTGAGTTTTGTGGAAGGCTTTTCAATGGAAGATTCTATATCTTGAATCTGCTGTTGTGGGGACAAGAGCAGACGTGCTGGAGGACATTCCCTTCTCGGGTCTGAGCTGAGAGAAGATATGCTTCTCTAAGCAACAGTGAGAATTTATACAGAATTATTGGAGCAAGGTTAGATCTCTAGGTTTAAGGAGATAGTGTAAAACCACTTCAGAGAATAGTCTAAAGCCACATTTTTTTCACAAAATGAATTTTGCAGCCTTGCAAGACTTATGATCCAAATAAAATAACTGAAATGGAAAAGTGAATTGCAATGAACTTTTTTAATACTACCCTTTGACTTACTGTGAAAGCCAAAGTCCTAATTAGTATGCATATATATATATATATACATATATATATATATACACACACACACATATATATATATGCAAAGTGAATTATATATAAATTATATTTATGTTCATTTTGCTTAGACCTAATTTGGTCTTGTTTTTAAACTGCACTGTATTCAGATGACCCAATCGTTATGACTTGTGAGAGATGTGTTTTTCATACACTACTGTTTCGGCCACTGAATTTAATATTAAGCAACACATTTAATGTAAAGTAAAACAACGATAATAACAACAACAGTGTGTATCTCATTAAAGTGAGATAAATTGAGAAAAGAAGAATACCTGGAAATTGGCACATCAACTGCTCCCAAATATACCAGGCAGGTTCCTTTGATCTTTATTTTCATGGGTTGATGAAGGGCCGCAAGCTTTAGGTACAGAATAAAATGTTACTTTTCAAGCTTTCACATTATTCTCCTGTAAGTCAGTTTTCAAACTCCTTCCATCTCTGTGCACTCGTAACTTTTCATATTAGTGGTATTTTAGGACTGTAATATTTGAAAAAGACCTTAGAGATTACCTAGTGACCCTGCCAAGCAAGGCAGGAATTCCTTGTACAATATCCCTGACAGATTGTCAGCTAACCTTTATGTGCACACGTCCAGTAGCAGGGAGTCTGTTACTTGGTGTATCAACCCATTCTGTGGTTGGACAGTTCTACATTTCATAAAACTTATCTTCATGTTAAGCTGACATCTGTCACCCTGTAACTTCACCCTGTTAATCCTCTCATCTGTTTGGATCAACATAGAGTAAGTCAGTATCTCTTTCCTTATGTCAGCCTGCAAGTATTTGAAAATGGTTGCTATGTTCTGCTTAATCATTTAAATCCCTTTACGACATAAAAGTAGATACAACTCCTTCTGCCCTCCCTGAAAGATATTGCCTCTCAAAGGCATTGTTTTTGATGCTCTTTATAAATAATCACAAGCAAAATTGCACTTTATGTTCTAAATGTAACATGAAGAACACAAAGTAAAAGAAGAAAAAGGTCCCTCCCTTTTTCTCCATCCTTCCCTCCATCCCTCTCTTCCTTCCTTCTTTCTCTCCTTCCTTCCTTTCCTTCTTTCCTTTCTTCCTTCTTTTTATTTCCATTATAAATTGCTTACTATATACCAAGAACTTTTCTAATCACTTTGCAAATATTTCCTCCCTTAAACATTATTTTAAACCCTAAAGATTAATCCTGTAATGAGAAAACAGCAACAGAGAGATTAAATGACTTGCTCAAATCTTCACAACCAGGAAATGGTAGAACCAGTCCATCTTATTTCAAGTCCACGCTTCTAAGAGCCTAGACTCGCTAGCTAGCTAGCTAGAGCTATCTATCTTCAATCTCTTTGTTCCTGAATACATAAATTGCATAACCCTTATAAAAGAACTTTGTTTCACTGTGTAGTAAGTGAAAACATGTAGTCCTTTGTCTTATACACTGCTGTCTAGGAAGGTTTCTCCCAATTCTATTGAGATAATTCTTATTTTGTAATGAAGTATAAATGTATTCATTTTTGTCCTTATCAGCATTGCCCAGAGAAAGTGTGATGGCCACATTATATCTTTTCTGGGCTTTAAGAAATGAGGTTGAATTTTATAATAGAACATACTCTTAGCCTATGATACCAAATTAATAGGTTATTTAAGGGCCCTGCAACCAAACATTCATATAGCTAAGTAAAAAAATGAATATCTTAAAAATGTATTCCATGGGGCATTTTCTTCGGGCCTGCTGAAATGAAAAATCATGGAAGGTGCAAAACCAAAAATGAGTCACGCGTACGAAGCATGTAGCAACTCTAGAACCAATCTGTGGTTGATTGTTACACTAAACCAGACCATAAAGCCTTGACCAAGATTGAAAATTGGCGAGAGAGACCATTTGGACTTGGTTCAAGTTCACTTTGTCTCCCCACTGAACAAGCAGTGCACTGTTGTCAAAGAGAAAGGATGTCAGTGAGCAGTTGTGCTTACCCAGCACCTGCTTTTTCCTCATGAGGGTCTGAAGCACAGGGGGGCGGGAAGTTGAAGGAAGAGATTCCACCCCTGAGCTAACTCTATTTTATGTCACTGTTGGGGTACAGCCATCTCTCCCTCAGAAGTCCCATAGAGGGCATGTTTATAGAATGATGATGATCTACTTCAGCATGGGCCTACATAGGCTGACCTTGGTTGACCATAGTGCTATTAATTATTTCTTCTTATTTGGTTTATTTTTTTCCTATTAATTATTTCTTTAAAAAGTATTTCATTCATCATAAAGAGGAGATGGCTCTGAATATTCTCTTACATCAAGGATGGAAGCATGTTTGAGTGATTATTATTTACCATGAATCATGCTTCATATTGAAGATACATATATGAATATGATATATTTCTGGTCCTGGAGAAGCTCAAAACCTATTAGGAGAAAATCACATACAAATAAATAATAACAGGTTAAGTTTTTTATGATACTATGTATAAACTGCTTTTGGAAACCAAGCTAAGGGAGTAGTTAATTGTCAGAGGGTATTGGAGGGATTGTGGGGCACTGTTAGGACTGCTAAGAGAAGGTGACCTTAAGTTGGCATTATTATGGGGCAGGTAAAAAAGAAAAAAACACATTCCACCCACAAGAGACTATTAAACTATTAGGTACTCTAAAAATATCAGCATGTTTTGCTAGAGGCTTAAGATTGGGATATAATGGCAATAAATATTAAAAGTAGATCACTTTATCAAGTTATGCTCTCTGAGAAAACCATGACATTAAGAAAAACTAGAGAAGTGACTTTTATAAGTATCCAGATATAGGAGCCCTTATCCCTCCACAAACACATGGTTTCCTAGGTGATTCTAACCTGTCTGCATTTTTCTCCTTTGTAACTGGTTTCATCAGATTGAGGCAGGCAAGACTGTGTATTTGGGCTCACAATCTGTGACGCAATCAAAAACCTAATCTCCCCCATTGGTGTCAATTTTAGTTGACCTCCTCCTAAGACTCATAAACACCATTACTACTTAACCCTAATGAACCTCTACCCTTTATTCCTAGAATGAGAGAAAGCTGTGTTAGAACCAGATATCTTACAACAGATATCATAAGTTGGTTTTGTCCAAGAGCCTTCCCCACTGGTTTTAATATGGGATTAAAGTGTTTCAGTGATATTAAAATATACTTCTGCAAAATAGAATTTTATTTTAGGGTTTTGTTTTATTTTTTTAATCTCAAACCTTTCTTGTCTTGAGTATTTCATCATAATTGTTAAGCAAGAATAGTATATGAATTCTACAGTGCTTTCAACATAATATTGAACTGGAGAATATCTAGCCTTTTGTTCCATTATATGCTGTTGGAACAAAGAACAGATTGGATCTAAAATAGCTTCCTTAGAGATGCTCAAAAGGGAAAAAAGAGGAAAAGGCACAATCTGAGAAATAATAGCCCAGTGATATAGTGATGTTCATTTTAAAATCATTTGTGAAAATGAAGGATTGTTTTTATTTGAGTGAGGCCAAAACTCAGAATTAGTCCTAATTTTCAAGTCTTTTTGATAGTATAAACTGATTAGAAAATCAAATTGATACACAAATAACTATTACTCTAAATCTCTCTGTTGTGCTAATGAGCTTCTGGTATTTACTAAGGCTAAGGCACAATCAATTTTAATCAAAGGCATTTATCTGTTGAGTAACTAGCATGGTCATGGCCCAAGTGCAGGATCCTTGTCAGAAAGAGTGACACTTGGCTCTCTTGAGGGACCTTGACTCAAGTGGTATTTTTATATACTATTCTTTAGTATAAGGCACATTAGGTACGTAAAATATGTTCCTTCTCCTAAAATAACTCCAGTCTGGTACAAGAGACAGGACATACACAAATAAATAAAATGCAGGCTGCATGTGGTGAATGCCATCTGGTTAGATCCAGAAAGTACTCTAAGTGTTCACAGGAGGCCAAGATCCTCTGATGCTCACTTTGCCTGTAGCACTGGAGTTGAGTCTTAAGGAATAATGGACTGAAAAAAAATTTTTTTTAATTCTTACTAAATCTTAAGCACTATGGATTCTAGAAATGTTCAATAAGAAGCAAAAAGAGCATTGCACTAAGAGGAAATGGATTTGCAGAAAGTTTTAGGGAAGAAGAAAGCAAATTTTGGTATAATATATGCATTGATAATGGAATGTTATCAGTTCCGGATTTTATACTTCCATTTCTCTTGCCTGTGGCTATGTAAGAATTTCCATAATCTATATACCCAGGCAAATTTATTTCTGGTTTTGCTCAGGAGTCTTTACTAATATTCATGTCAGTACAGACTGACCTCTTAATTTCAAGTCCAACACTGGGATTGCACCCATCAAGTTGTCTTTAACTTCTGTGTTGGCTACTGAGATTTTAACCATTTTTGAATCTTAAGCGGAAATAGATAAATCCAGTCAGTGAAAGAAACTTTGCTTCTGTTCTCACCTTCAATCACTAACCAACATTGGAGAAGAAGAAGAATAAAGATTGTGTAAGTGGCACCCAATGAAGAATTTGACCATAAATTAATTTTCTGTAACTTTAGAATGAGGTAAACAGATTAAAAAAAAAATAGTGCAGCTAGAAAGAACTTACAATTGGTTTTTAACATCCTCATATTAAAATGGAATATTTTTATCATCATAAAGTTCCTGTGAAATGTGCTATGTTTCCTAATTGTTGGTTTGTTATGTGATGATGTATTTATAGGTTTCCATCTGTAATTAGTTATTTCCATGGTGCCTGTCAGTCTGGAATATGGGTACCCTGACATCACAGAACATAATAAACTTTAAGAGAAGAATTTGTCTCCTTACTGTTTTTCACTTCTCCATCATTTGGGTGGTTGACAAGTGAGAGGTGAGAAAATTTTGTGATCATAGCCCTCAGGGTTCCTGAGTAAGTAGGACAGGACAAAAGGGGTATTTCAATTGCAAAATACAGCTCAAAGTTGACTTATTTCTTTAATTTCCTTTTGTCACTAGTATTGTTTGGACTTCCAGAGAAGATTACATAACTTCCACCTTCATCAGTGTATCCTGTTACAACCACAGGCATAATATATTAACATTACCAAACTTCTGCAGATTTAGATTGGCCAATTTAGAACTTGATGCTCTTCACTTCCTTATAAAATGTTTGTATGTCTTTAGGCTTAGTGGCTTCCAGTCATTTTTGGCACTTTGCTACTAACCAAAACATCCAATAGTAGCCTCTTTCTGGGACCTGAAGCTTTAGGTTGTCCTGGGAATCAGAAGTCCTTGACACTGACTTTCTTCGTCTTTCTATGACTTACTTCTTTAGTGAGATTCAATTTTTATAGGTAGCATCATCTGCTTCCGTTTATGTAGTCTCTATGCCATAAAACCATTTCATCTCATTTCTTAATCAAAGGTTTCTTTGTAAGTTTGGCATTTTGGAAAAGAGAGATACCATTTAACATTTTACCTTCTCTGGGGCGCCTGGGTGGCTCAGTTGGGTAAGCCGTCGATTTTGGCTCAGGTCGTTATCTCGCAGTCTGTGAGTTCGAGCCCCACATCAGGCTCTGTGCTGGCAGCTCAGAACCTGGAGCCTGCTTCTGATTCTGTGTCTCCCTCTCTCTCTGCCCCTCCCCTGCTTGCTCTCTGTCTCTCTGTTTCTCTCTCTCTCTCTCTCTCAAAAATAATAAGCATTAAAAAAAATTAACATTTTATCTTCTGTAGGCTGATTTTTTTAGGTCAAATTTACTTACAGTAGCAGTGTTTATAGTTTAAGTGTCTCTAATTTAAGAAGAAGCATTTCCAATTCATAAACTATTCATATACTAAGTGCTTTTGTTGTTGTTTTTGTTGAAGGATTCATATTACTTTCCATAGAACAAAACTTTGAGTATAAAAGAAACATTTGTAGAAAATTAAATAGGACTTACACAACATTGAACAAATACTATTTCTAAAACTTATGATTTAACATGATTGCTTTATGATTACTAATCCTGATGACCCAGAATATAATGTGTATAATATGGTCCTTTTGGTTAACTTGAATACCAATGTAATTCCCTTTTTGTACTCTTGTAAAGAATTTAATGGGCATTATCTCATCTAGCCTTAAAGCATTTATAAGAATCAGAGAAAGGTGGCACCTGAGTGGCTCAGTTGGTTAAGCATGCAACTCTTGGTTTTGACTCAGGTCATGATTTCACAGATTTGTGGGTTCAATCCCTGCATCAGGCTCTGAGGTCAGGGCAGAGCCTGCTGAATTCTCTCTGTCCCTCTCTCTCTGCTCCTCCCCCACTCGTGATGTGTCTGTCTCTCTCAAAATAAACTTTAAAAAAATCAGAGAAAGAAAAAAAATAAATTTCCTGCTTGACAAAGACCTGCCATACTTCATGAATTTGGAGTTGACAGTGTATTTCCCATGGCCTCTTCTGTACGTAAAGTCCCAAGTCCATCTCTACCTCAGAGTCACGTGTTTCACTATAAATGACAAGAAGAGTTTGAATCCTTTTCTAGGTGCTTCTTGGGAATCAATGACTTTGTCAATATCCACAGTTGTCTACTTAACCATCAAATCATCTTTAATGCACTCTGCTGTTGAAAATGAATGTGTAATAGTTAACCCCATGATTCCTGTGACTTTGAATTATAAATGCACAGAGTAGGCCCATAAAAAACATTTATTGAATTAATGAAGCAAAATAAAAATCTAGAAGGTTCAAACTAGTGAATGGACTCATACACACATACTTGGTTACTCTATGTCATAAGATGCTTAGTAAGCAATCTTTAGCTGATGATTATAGTTAAAATTAGCTGACTTTGAAGTGTCCATTCAAGTTCAGTAAAACAGATTGTTCTGAATAAGGCAATAAAGGTTTAGAGACTTTTATCTATTCCCTTTTTAGAGACCTTTATCTATTCCCTGTTTCAGACAGTACATAATAAAGATTGTGTCCCTTATGTATATTATTATCTCTATCTCCTAAATACTTCATGCCCAACGATGTCATTATCTGGTTGTGGATATACTTAAGCATGATTTAGGAACCCTTTGTGATTATCCAGCCTCCTGTAATCACAGCACTTGTTTTAGTAATGGATCAGAAAATCTTAAAATAAATGTTGCAAATCCTTAATCCAGGCAAGCACTCACAATTAAGTCAGTTCTCAACAAAAGAAAAAAAAATATGACTCTCTGGACTGTCTGTGGAAGTATCTAATTTTTACATTACCGTGTGTGTGCATGTTGTGAACTATCCCAAACTCTGTGTTTTCCACCCCAGAGACAATCAGTCTCTTGATCATCGTGAACCATCTTCCCTAAGCAACACAATAGGGATAACAAAACCCATTTCAGCCTCAATTTAAGTTTAATTCCCAGATGGAACTTGAAATGAGGCTGTAATGAACTTGATCTTGCAGCAGTGATTATCTCATACATGCATATAAAAGTATTCAGATACAGTAGTGGTGTTTCCAGATACTATTCTGAAGGCATTTGGTTCTATAGAAACAGATGAAGAAACAGAGTGCTATGGTTTAGCATGTTATTACATTGAATAATGTGCATGGGGAAGTCAGCCAGGCTTTGTTGTATTTTATTTATATATAGCAGAAGATAACAGCATATAGCATGATCAGAAGATGTTTTTAATGACCTATAGAACAGCATTTCCATCAGAAGTTTCCAAATTAATGCATAAAAATGTTAGCAAGGTTATCTGAAGGAAATATTTGAAGGCAGAGATGAATGATATATGGTAATCTATCACTAAATACATTTAGTGATAGGTTGATTAGAATTCTAAAATATTTCTAAGAAAAAGTACAGATGTCTCCAGTGTCCAAATAACTCCCTAAAACCATTTAGGCTTTTATGAAGACCCATTTATTCATATGGCTATCCTAGGCATCATTTAATATTCTATTACTAAAGTACCAAATTACATTCTATGGACATGAATGAATGATTGTGCTTACTTCTACAATTTATAGGCCAGAATTCAAGTAGGAATAAGTTAAGCCTCACGGGAATGAGAGAATGGTTGTTAAAGCCTATGTCAGAGATAAAAATTGACATAGGAAAGACCTGGATTTGATTCTTGTTGCAACATTCTTGCTCTCTGGTAGAGAGATTGGCAGTTAGTAACTCACTGTCCTCCCACAATTTTCTAGGTCTGGGTTATCTCTTCCATGATTCCTGGGAGAGAAATTGAGGGATTCAGGTAAATTCTGAGTTAAATCCTCAAGCCTATCTAAAGCATTTTTTGAGAAGCTGAGCCATGACTAGAGGTACAATTTTAACTTTTACTTAGGTGAGTATGTGGTGGTCTGCCATTAGGACAAAGAATACAAGACAAGATTTCTGATTTTCTGAACAAAATACCAGCACTGACACCAATATCACTAGAAATAGGCAGATTTCCTTTGTATTAGTATCACAGACAGTCATCATCCACACAGTGTCTGCCTTAGATTAAGCATTACCAGTTCTCACCAGATTCCCTCTCCCTACTGCCTTCTGGAAGCTCACCCTCTGAGTAGCTGCCACAATTCATGTTTCAAAACAGACGTTGAGTCAGTCCCATATCATCTTAGGATCTTTTCAGTGGACTGGCATGACCATTCCTCTCCTGGCCTTTTCTCCTTCCACAGCCCTTTTCCTCCCAACCAGCCCCCAAGGTCCTTGAAGACACTGCCCTTTGCACACACCATTTGTCTCTGCTGTGTTTCTACGTCCTCATGCCTCCTCCGCCTATTAAACTGCCACATATTTGTAACATCTACCTTGGATGATTCCTCTTACGTGAGGCTTCATTGTTCCTTTCTCTATGCTTAGTGTTACTGTATTGACATTCCTCCTCAGATCTAAGTATCGATATTGATTCAGATATCCTTTCTCCCTCTTTGAGCCCTGAAGGCTGAAACAATATGTACTCATCTCTTTAGCATCTAATGCAATGCCTGATCTATGGTGAACGATGAGGAGTTAGAAATGCAGAGTTAGAATTCTATAGTAATTGATGGCCATGTTGCGGTGGCATAGACTTTAGACTTAGAGAGTATCTAGGCCAATTCCCTCAAATAACATTTGAGTTAAGTTTCGTTTAGTTAAGTTACAGTACACCCTTGTCAGTTTGTCAGAGCACCAAGCCCAGAACCTGTTTCCCCCAACACTTCCTCTACTGCTCTTTTCCTTGTACCATATGGCTCCCATTTGCCAGAGCCCTCCTTTTTTAATACTCTTCCTTGAAAGGAGCCTTTCTTCCCAACAACTGGGTTGAAATCTCTGCAGTAGAGTTCCCATGTTTGTTTAGAAACTCTCAAATGATTATATAGAATTTATAGAAATTCTGGAGAAAATAGGTTATTTGTACATGTCTTGTCTCCTGGAAATGCTTATATCTATAGCTGTTCCCCAAAGTGGAAAACACAATCCTTATTTAGCATGATAAAATTAATAAGTCATATTTTTTTAAAAATTGTATCTAAAGAATAACAAAAAAAATGTTTTGAGGGTTTTTTTTTATAAAGTACTTGAAAAAACTTTAAATGTGATGGGAGTCTAATATAATAGTCTATTCTTGATCAAGAAAGATTTGAACATTGATTCCAAGGAAGTCAGAAGAGCATATTATTTCAGTATAGTGTGTCATTTTGTACTTTATTTAAACCAAAACCATCCAAACTAAATAAAAAAAAAAAAGGAGAGAGAGACAGAGAGAGAGAGACAGAGACAATGAGAGCACTGGTATTACCTTTACTTATAATTAAAGTATCCACATTGCTTTCTTTTAGTGATAGGGTCTAAATGTACATTTTTTTTAACTTTTTTTAAAAGTTTATTTATTTTTGAGACACAGAGAGAGCATGCATGTGAGTGGGGAGGGGCAGAGAGACGGGGAGACAGAGAATCCCAAGTAGACTCCAGGTGCTGTCAGCACAGAGATCATGCAGGGTTCAATCTCATGATCCTGAGATCATGACCTGAGTTGATGTTGAGAGTTGGATGCTTAACAAACTGAGCTATGCAGGTGCCCTTACATGTACCTGCTTTAAGACAGCCCAATACCAAGTAAAAAGAAAACTGGGACATTTATTCAGCTAAAAATCAAAATAAAATGGCATCTAGTCTAAATATATATACAAGAATAATACATTTTTGTCAAAATTATTTAGATCATTGAATTGATTTTCTACCTACCTTTGTAAGCTATCATGACTTTAGTACATGGATATTAATTTGAGTAAATGGTTTCATTTTCTTTTTGTTTTTTGATTTAAATCCAAGTTAGTTAACATGTAGTGTAATAATGATTTCAGGAGTGGAATTTAATGATTCATCACATATAAAACCCAGTGCTCATTCCAACAGGTGTCCTGTTTAATGGCCATCACCCATTTACCCATTTAGCCCATCCCCATACTCGCCACCCCTCCAGCAATCCTTGGTTTCTTCTCTGTATTTAAGTTTCCTATGGTTTTCCTCCCTCTATGTTTTTATCTGATTCCTCCTTCCCTTTTTCTATGTTTATCTGTTGTGTTTCTTACATTACACATGAGTGAAATCATATAATAGTTGTCTTTCTCTGACTTATTTTGCTTAGCATAATACCCTCTAGTTCCATCCATGTTGTTGCAAAATGCAAGATTTCATTCTTTTTGATCACTGAATAATATTCCGTTGTGTGTGTGTCTATGTATATATATATATATATATATATATATATACATAGACACACACACCACATCTTCTTTATCCATTCATCGGTCAATGGAAGTTTGGGTTCTTTCCATACTTTGACTATTGTCGATAGTGCTACTCTAAAATTGGGGTGCATGTGCCCCTTTAAATCAGCATTTTTGTGTCCTTTAGATAAATACTGAGTAGTGCAATTGCTTGGTCATAGGGTAGTTCTTTTTTTAATTTTTTGAGGAAATTCCATACTGTTTTCCAGAGTGGCTGCACCAGTTTGCATTCCCACCAGCAGTGCAAAAGGGTTCCCCTTTCTCTGCATCCTTGCCAACATTTGTTATAAACTGAGTTGTAATTTTAGTGTAAATGGTTTAGTTTTCTTAAAAAAAAAAAGCCTTTTTTTTTTTTTTTGAGAGAGAGAGAGAGAGAGTGCACGCGCACATGTGCACAAGCAGGGTAGGGGCAGAGAGAGAGGGAGACACAGAACCTGAAGTAGGGTCCAGGCTCCAAGCTGTCAGCACAGAGCTTGATGAGGGGCTCAAACCCACAAACCATGAGATCATGACATGAGCTGAAGTCAAGTCAAATGCTTAACCCACTGAGCCATCCAGGCATCCCAGTGGTTTAGTTTTCTAATTAGCCTGTGGCTTTAAACTTATTTTTCTGACCTCTTGTAAGCCAACATTATCCAGTTCATGTTCCTCTGAAAACTAGTTACCTTTATGAAGTTAAATAAGTGTTCCAAGAAAAAAGAAATTTTTCTAGTCTGTATGTCCTCAATATCACAATACATATTATGGGACATAATGTTAAAGTATTATCAGGAGTAAAGAGTGAATAAAACAGAAGTGTATATTTCAGTGAATAATTATGAAGTGAATACCTGAGAAACAGCTGCCTACGACCAAGAACTAGCATGTTTTCAGCTCCCAAAAGCCCCCTACCTTTTTATATATTAAAGTCTTGTGAAAATTCTATCATAAAGAAAATTAACTTTTGTTAGCACTGCATATTCATCAATACTTATGGAACACAATATGGGAAAGTCTGTCTTAGGAGATGAGGCATAGCAAATTTGGGCCAGTAGATAAAATAAAGGCATTACATACAAAAAAGAATATTTAATGAAATTATTCAATGCATTCTTCACTGTAGAATTTTTCAGGGAATTAATGTTATTTTATAAATATGTGCCTATTTATGGAACAGTAGAGGGAAGACAAAGAAACCTGTGTATTTATTTTAATTGATACCTATATGCAATTGCTTTAGTTTATATTTATTAATATAGAAGAACATGGATTGTGCCTAAGTAATCAGGTAGCGATTTCTGAGAAATAAATTTTAAATAAGTAATTCCTAGGGAATAAATAAGCTAGTTTAATAATAAAAGAGTAACATCAATTCCCCTTTGAAATATTTTGCATTTTAATAATTTAATTTGCATCAAACCTCTCTGGTTATCATTATCTCAATTATAAAGGATTGAATATTTATAATTACCCAAGGTACAAATATTTGAACAAAAATCTCTGTATATATTAATGATTTTTGATTGAAAATATTATAACAAAACATAATCAGAATTAAGTGATTCTTTCAGATAGACTAAGATGAATTATAAGTTTGAGTCACAGTTCTTTTGTGTTATATATGTTAAATTAGGTGTGGACTAGAAACGTAAGAGAAATAAGCATTATAAAATGTGCAATAATAAAAGCAAGAAAGCAATATTCTACAAGTAAAACATCTTTTGGTTAAAAAGTATCAAACTGTTTAATAGCCCATCCAATTTGGATTTGTAAAATTTAGAAAAATATTTAGAGAAAGTAATTGTTAGTATATATAAGTCATAAGAACAAAATACTATTAGAAGTAATGGTTAAATACTCTTTGAAATCACTACTGTGGACTATAACTTATAAAGATTAATCTGTGTTACACTGTGGGTTTTTCGTAGCCATTAATAGAGAGAGATCTTGTAGATTATTTCATTGTCATTTATTCAATATATTTCAATATGTATGACACTGATAATTATAGCTACCATTTATTGAGTACTTAACATATGTGAGACATACTAAATATACTATTGGCATGCGTGTTTAAGTGTGTGTGTTTAACTTTCATGTTAACCTATCTATAATAATACTATTATCATCCCCATTTGAAAGATGACAAAATGGAAGTTTAACTAAATGATATAGATTGTCCAAATGACACAGGTAGCAAGAAGCAAAGCCAGATTCAAGCTAGGATAGTATGACTTTAGTGCATAAACACCATGCTATATATAGATATAGAATTACCATATACTATGTACAATGGTATCGGCTGAGAATTTTTTTAAACTGATAATTTATACAATTATAGAAATGTATAGGCTAATAATCTATATTTTAGTTTTTAATCAACCATTTACTTTTTATTAATCATTCTCCAATGGGAAGTATTTTAAGGGAATGAGAGTAACAGCTAATCCCTGTTTTACTAGAATGGAATCCATTGAGACGCCATCCTCTGAAACAAAAGGATAAGTGTCCTGATAAATCTTGGTTTCATACTTCTATATAGGAATCTTAGGTCATTCATTACTAGATTAACTTTGAAATCTTATACATAAAGTCAGTTGTTCGTGATCCCCTAAACAATATCCTGGAAGCTAGTTTTCAATGAATTACTGCCTTTTATTTAGAAAAATAATTAAAAGAACAAAAGTAAGTATTTTAGCCACGTGATTTAGGACCTCAACACCACCATCTGACTAAAAGTAAAAAAAAAAAAAAAAATCAGCTCTTTAAACCAATGGCACTTCATATGGATATGACCCATAGACCCTTTGTTAATTGATTGGTTTGGAGTAATTAGATATGGCATCTGGATTGTCTTCCATATTTCTTGATACTTTGTATTTTAATGAATCTTGAAAATTATCATTTATATTTTTGGCCATAAAATTAACTCCTGTCTATTGATATAGTCACCTTTCTGGAAAGAAATATATGCAATGTCTACCACAAAACCACAAAACTCACATTTTAGCCAAGTACAGCTATTGTCCTAAGTCTTGAGTATCAATCATAGTTTATATGGTTGGGTTTTATTGATGTTTTTCTTCATTTTATATTTTTCCTTCAGAATTTGTCATACACAATACACACTTCTTGATGTGCTCTCAACTGTTGGTATTACTTTTTAATCCCATATTTTCCTCCTGTTCCTTTGCAGTTTGACTTCCAATCCACCAGTCCACTTAAACTGGTGGCACATCACAGATGACCACGTCCTTGTCAAAGCCAGTTATGTAAATAGCAATTGTGTTAGACACTGTGTCTCAAACCTGAGTCATACATTGACCTCCTTAAGAAGAAAGAATTACTACATACCTTCTTCTTTGACATAGACTATTTTCAGTATAATTTTACTTAGATATGCCCAAACATAAAACCAGGTACAAACACCCTATGCCTTTAGCTCTGATACAACTGTAGAGCCAAAACAAATGTACAAATGACATAAAGCAAAACCAACAAAATTTGAGTTAGTACGATTTGTTTATTATGATGTGATAGGATTTTGCTGAAGTTAAATTACATATGGCAACAGTTTTCGGGTTGCCTATGTTTTCTGTGCCGTATGATATACTTCTGCCATGACTGTTTTTCTTAAACTACTATAAAAACTCTTTGGTAGCATGTACCATTATTTCAGCTTACTGCCACTGAGCTCCAAAGCTTCACGAATGCATTAAGGCAATTTCTGTTGTTCTCTCACTGTCCGCAATGATAGCATCTAACAGTTGGGGCCCACGTAGTCATAAACAATTACTCAAGTGTTACTCTTGAGTAACAATTACTCTTCCGTTGACTGGAACCTGTCATGTCTTCCCCTCAATGTGTCTTTTGGCTTCTGCAAGTTCTCTCTGCCACGCTGATCCTCTCTAACTTGCCTTGCAACTTAATTATTTCCATGTCCTCTTCACTGGCTTTTCTGCTTCCAATCCTTAAACTTCAGTCTACCCTGCAGAGTATTTTTAAACTAA
Source organism: Prionailurus viverrinus (assembly GCF_022837055.1). Taxonomy (NCBI): domain Eukaryota; kingdom Metazoa; phylum Chordata; class Mammalia; order Carnivora; family Felidae; genus Prionailurus; species Prionailurus viverrinus. The sequence goes on from NC_062564.1 coordinate 84,694,468, forward strand.
TCTTTCTAAAACCCAAGTACACCATGTAGTATATCATCATTTTATTTCATCTCCTTGTCACACCATGCCCTGTTTCTCCCACTCATCTTTATACCCTTCTCTCAATTAAATACCTGCCCTTACACACTTGTTCAGCAAACATGTAACAGCACACAAACATATCAAACACCACATATCCTTGCTTCTATCTTTTTTTTCTTTTTCTTTCTTTTTAATACTTAATACTTTAATATTTTTTAATACTTTAATACCCTTTAACCCTCCTTCTCTCCATCTAAGTCCTGCTGGGGCTATAGGCATAAACCAGAGTTATCCTGGGCATGCTGGGATGTGTGGTTACCATAAGCCTAAAATCACACTGAAAACTCTTTAGATTCAAAACCTTTATTTCATTTATGGCAAATACTACATTTTTTTTCTATAATTGTTCTGAATATGTTGAGCTACCCTAGGTAGACCATAGGGCCATGTATGCAGGTACTATAATCCTACATAGTTTCTTACAGAATGCAAAATGTGGAAAAGAAGGTATAGCACATGTTAAGAGCATAGACTTAAGAGTCAGAGGAATGGAATTCAAATTCTATCTCTACCTCTTATTGCTGGTGTAGCCTTGATTATTTCTTAGTTTTTCCTTTTGTAACATGGATCTTTGTATCCACCTCTCAGTAATAGTATGGTTGAAGGAGATCGTTAGGGTGAGGCAATGGGCCTTTTTGAATTAATCTGTATTCAATAAATGGTAACTTTTATTACTAATGTTCTGTGGCCTTAGCTGATGACTTTATGAGTGTTATATGAAGCCATCCATGAATTTTCTTTTTTTCCTGGAATTCTCCATGGCTTGTAAGTTGGGGCAATAGCAGCTATAGTAGCAGACTGAGAAAGGCTAACTCCACACCAGAATTATCTAGAAAAAAAAAATGAAAATGCCATAGGGATTGCCAGGGAGCAGAGAGATCAGGATGAGTCATATGCACGGTATCTAGCTCCACTTCCTCTCAACCCTGAGAACATTTCCTGACAGGAATGTGCTGGAAACCACATCCTCACACTGTATAAAATCTGAGTGAGAGAGTAGCTCCTTCCTCTCTGTTAGGGATGGAGCTAGAGAGGAGGTTCTGTTTCACTGTGTGAGAGCTGAAGAATATCATTAATCTAATTGTTCTGCACACAATCCAGCTCTACACCCCATGGACTACTAATGAGATCCTTGTTCTCCTCTGGAGGCCACTGCTTTCTCATTGAAAAATGAAGGGGTTGGACTGGGTGATCTCTAAGGTCCCTCCAGGCTCCAACAATCTGAGTTGAGGAAATGATTTAAGCAAATTAGAAGGACCCTAAACAACACAAAAGAAGAAAAAAAATACCCTTTTTCTGAGCTCCGTGTCTTTGCGTCTTGCTCAGTTGAACAGAAGAGTCGATACAGAATGTGATTTCTGACTGAAGAGCAACAAAGCACAAACCAAATGAACAGGAAAACAAAAAACAACAACAACAACAACAAAACTGTGGTGTCCTAAGAATTCTCTTGGTTCTACTACAATAAAACTACTGACATTTTTTATTTTAATCAGAAAAGTTAACTGTAAGCAATTGCCACAGTGGGCTCTGAGTGATATCTTGTACTCTCCCTGATAACCCTCTGTTTGGCAAACAACACGGCCATTTCAAGACTTATTGTGGAAAATTGATGCAAATTTCAGAAATGATGAATCTCTTAGACTCAGATTATCTGCATCAGTGTAGTTACAAAAGGGACAGAGAAGGGGGAAAAAAAATATGTCCAAGATAAAATACTTTCTCCTGGGTCTTTTAATTTATAATTGCTACCTCTGTCTGTAATTCATATAAGGCAGTTTCCCCAAGATATTGATTCACTCCCCCCCCTATCTTTCAGATATGGTCTCTCACTCATTTGTATTTCTTTTGCTTTACTCCCGACCTTTATAACTTTTCATCTGGATCACTGCAGTAGTCTCTTAATTGTTTGTTCTCTTTCTTCCAGTCCCTTACCTTCCAGTCTACTTCCTGAAGTTCAGCACCAACCATGTCACTCTCTGCTGCTTAGAGAGTGGAACAACATTTTTTAGCCTGAAGTTTAGGGGCCTCTGTTGTTTCAGGATCAATAGAGTTTTCCCACCACATTGCCCCTCCTCTTTTTTAATCCTCTTAGACTATAGTCAGTGTACACAATTGAAGGCACAAAGTCAGTACTCGAAGAGTATTAGATAGATAGATAGATAGATCTCCTAGAGTTTTTTTTCTTTGATCTCTTAGAGTTTTTAACCTACAATTCCCCGAACTTACTTCATCACAGATATCTTAGAAAATGTCATTTTCCTGTTGCATTCTATATCCTTAGAGACGCTGAGGGGTGCAGATCAAAAAGGGAAATTAATCAAGATCCATAGTCAAGCAATGAGAACTCATTTGGGGATGATATCATTTTAAAACAAGGAAAAGAAGAAATACTCAGCATTAAACACACTTGATCTTAGCCAAAAGGCCGAGAAGCGATACTCAGCATTAAACAGAAAAACAACAGGAAGTAAGCGTCTGGTCAGTAGAAAACAGCTGAATATCTTTTAAGATTATTTATTAACCCTGAATAGATACTGAAGTTCTGGGACACCAGTTATAAGGCTTTTCCAATGACCATAATCAGGAGTCATATGTTGGACACAAAATCTAGATAATTAAAGGTCATTACCAGTATTAGAAATTAAAAAGGAAGGAGAATAATGTATTCTAGTATAGTCATTTTGATAGTCATCTGTATGGTTAAAATGCTTCAGGTTGCTAGTCCTTATGTTTATACATCACTGGGAGGCTTCCCCCCACATAAACTTACAAAGAAAGAATCAGTTCAGGAGAAATATATGCTGTTTGGAAATTTGTGAATGTAAAATGTAAACTCGTGAGACCAAATGACATTGAGCTTCGAAAATATATGCAAAGATGCCACTCCAAACACACCACGGGTAGCATAGATGTTCTAATTTATTGTGACGTTGATGGTTAGGTGATTCAAAATTTAATCTTGGCTTTATTTGCTTGCTAAACCACTGAGAATGTATTGCAAGAAATTCTGATTGTGTCACAAAATGTAAAGAGGTGAAGCTTCTAATTTGGTCACTTCCCCACATTGTCCTCCTCTGGCACCCAGACATCTTTATCTTCAGTTCCACATTCAGAGAAATCAGAGAATGCTTTGATAAGCCCAACTTAGTAAGGACTTTTTTTTTAAGGACTTTTTGATAAACAATGAAAGATCCCTATTTTTTGCTGGTCTGTAACCCATAAACATCTTTTTTTTTCTGAAAAAGATAGCCAACTATCCCATATTCTTGAATCTTCCTCTATCTCCTTTTTCCTTTGCACCTCCAAGCATACTCACCTCACAAATGCTGAAGCAGTTTCATCTTTGAGTCTCTTTCAGACTCTGTGCTGACTTTCTTCTTCCTTTCTACTCATGTCAAGGCTCTAGATGTAGTGGTTGAAATAGAATAGACTGCTGCCTCCCATTCTTCACTACTCATTCATTTGTTGTTTGTAAACTGACTTCTGCTCTTAAAACTCTACTACAAGTCAAAGACTACAAGTCACATGATTGAATCCAGTGACCTTTATTTATTTTGCAACCTCCTTGCTCCGGCTGCAGTATTCGACTCATTGATTACACCTTTTTTCTTTGAATCTGTGGCTGTTTTCTATATCACTTTTGACTCTCAGCCTCCTTTCTCACAGGCCCTACAAATGCAGGCATTCCCCAGAGTTCTGCCCTCAGTCCTCATCTCTACTCATCACATACTGTCTACATGGGTGACTTTTTCTAATTAGCCTTTTTTTTTTTGCAGGAAACTTCCAAACCTAGGGCATGGAACTACATAGTCTAAATACTATCTAGACCTGTCTTTCATTGTACATATTTAACTAAAGACCTGCATCAAATATAGCATACTTGAATAGAATGCATTTTCCCCTAAAACCTAAACATACTGTTTTTACTCTTCCCATTCCTGATCTTCCCCTATCTACTCTATTTTTCAAATTATTTCTGTTTTAGAATCTGGAACTTCCTTACCTTTACCTTACCTTTACCCACTCCCAAGTCCCAGCTGTCATTTCTCCCCTTGACTATTGTGATAGCCTCCTAATTGGTCTCCATGCTCTCGTGTATCCCATCCCTTTTGCATTCCTGGCTCAAATCATCCTTCTACTGCCACCCTGGGGGGTGTTACAACACACAGCTAATCACACCACTGTGCTGCTCATGAGCCCACCCACCACCCAGAGAATAAGGTCTAAGTTTTTGCTGGCAACCACAAACATCTGTAAAACAGCCCCATCTTCTTTAAAAAAAAAAAAAAAAAAACAATGTAGCTGAATTTCTTATTGCAAAATACATGTTTATTTTTAGCAAATATCTAAAATAAGTAAGCAAAAAAGAAAAATTCATTTGGGGACACCTAGGTGAATCAGTCGGTTAAGCTTCAGACCTCAGCTCAGGTCATGATCTCACAGTTTGTGAGTCTGAGCCTCGTGTCAGGCTCTGTGCTGACAGCTCAGAGCCTGGAGCCTATTTGAGATTCTGTGTCTCCCCCTCTCTCTGCCCCTCCCATGCTCATAGTCTGTCAATAATAAATTTAAAAAGGTTAAAAATTAAAAAAAAAAGAAATTCATTTTCTTTGAAAGTTAATTGTCTTGCCTTTATTGTTTCCTTGCTGCCCCATTATTATGACCAAAGCAGACTGTGGGTCATTCCCAAGTGTACTGAACATTCTCCTGTCTCCATGCCTTTTCATGTTATTTATATTCACCCAACCTCACCTAATTTCTGGCCATTGAAATTCTATTCAGCCTTCACTGTCCAACACAGAAGTCTATTTCTCTAAAAAGTCTTCTCTGACTTTTGAATCTCTGTAGCATGGGTTAGTGATAATATATGTAAATTATTTTTGGTTATGCCTGGAATTTGTTCTTCCTTGTTGTATTTCGTATTTTATATTCTGCCTTTTTCAAAGTTATGTAAATATTATTGTTTTTAGCCATGTACTTGTATCCAAAAGCTAAACTCTAAGATTCTCAAATGTATCTTACTCTCTTTCCTAGGATTTTCATAAGCCTTCAGTTCCAGGAGTTGATAACATAAATTGTAGCATCATACTATTACACTGTTTGCATGGGATGGTGAAAGTAAAGGGAAAATTGGAAAATAAAAGTGGGAAAAGACTGACAGGTGGTAAAAGAGACAAAACCTGTCCTAGAGGAGATGATGAAGTCTCTGTGATAGTTCCAGGGGCAAAAACTAAATGGATTCTTTTGGAGGTTCCTGTTCAAAGAGTTGGGCTTAAGGGAATGTTCGGGAATACACAACACTCACAATATGGTGGTGCCTGATGTGGAGCTAGTTCATACTCAACTCTGTCCATTTCAGATGGAACACCATCTCTGAGAAAGATTGACAGGATTCATTCAGTGGAAATGGCATTGGTGGGAAGAGATTGAAACCTGGGAAGCCCAACAGGGTCTGGAGCAAAAAAATGTAGTTGCACTTCTTCCTTGAGATTCAGGAGCTTCATTCTCAGGGCTGAGCAGTTGAAAGTATTTCCAACTCCCTGCAGATGGAAGGCATCACTTTTGTTTTGACAAGCTTGGCTCCCTTTGGGGGGCAGCTGGATTTTCATTCTGTAATGGTTCTCACGGTGCATTTGCTCTGCCAATTGTCTAAATGGATACATCGGATTTTGTGAAACTGAACAGAGGGGCCAGAGTGGTGAAGGCAGGAAAACTGCCTCTGTTAGTACAAGGGCAAGGTCACGGTGAACTCATAGGCTGCAGCAGTGGAGATGGTGCAAAGTGGTCTGACTGGATAATGGAGGAGCGTGGGATGCTTTACAGAATGTGGAAGAATCTGGAAGATCTGAGGTGCTGAACGAATGTCTGAGAGTGGGTGTGTGTCCTTTTCTGTGCTGGAAAGGAAGAGAGGAGATGATTTGGAATGGTAGCAGAAGAAGTAGATCCAAGATTTGACCTTGAAACTATCAGAGGCAAAACTTTTCTTCTGCCCTCTTAGAGTCTCTGGCTGGGCCTGAGAATTCAGTTGACATAAGACAAATAGCAAGAAGGGGCACCTGGGTGGCTCAGTTGGTTAAGTGTCTGACTCTTGGTTACGGCTCAGGTCATTGATCTCACAGTTTTGTGAGTTCAAGCCCCACGTTGGGCTCCATGCTGGCAGCACAGAGCCTGCTTGGGATTCTCTGTCCCCTCTCTCTCTGCCCTTCTCCCACTCACACTGTCTGTCTCAAAATAAATAAACTGAAGAAAAAATTAAAAAAACAAACAGGTGAAAAGCACACTTGTACAGGGAAATCCTCACCAAAAAAAATAAATAAATAAAATAAAAATAAATAAAAATGAACACCCAAAGAAGTGTCAAAACCTAAATTCTTTTATACTAGGCTGAACAGGGGCACCCGGGTTTATATAAATAAACATTATATATATATATGTATATATATATATATATACACACACACACACACACACACACACATACACACACACTAGGCTGAACGAAGAGAGGCAAAATATATGGCAGTCGGAGGAGTTAAAGGAAGGAGAAGTGATCTCATCTAGGTCTATAGCATAGAATTCCTTATAAGGAGAACTGAGCATTGAGTCCCCATCTCTGGCATTAAGAACGTTTGCTTCTCTGGCACCTGGATGGCTCAGTTGGTTAAGCATCCAACTTTGGCTCAGGTCATGATCCCACGATTCGATTCGTGGGTTCGAGTGCTGATAGTGCTGGGCTCTATGCTGATAGCTCAGAGCCTGGAGCCTGCTGCGGATTCTTTGTCTTCCCCTCTCTGCCCCTCCCCCACTCATGCTCTGTAGCTCTCTCTCCCAAGAGTAAATAAACATTAAAAAAAAAATTAAAAAAAAGAAAAGGAGAAGGGCTGGAACCAAGTAGCTGCATATCTGGTCCAGATACTCATTGTCCACACAAGAACTAAGATTTAGGTAGGGAGTAGGGGGGAAGACAGAAATTTTATTTCTTTACCTATTTTTATTATTGAGAATGTGTAAATTCCTTTAACATAATCTCACAATAATCTTATTGGATAGATGTTAACTTTCTCCCATTTAAAGGAATAAACTAGAAACTTAACCAAATAGGTAATAGAGAGCTGAACTGACTTTCTTTCCTGTTATACATGTTCTAATATGTATTCACTGTTACCGATACCTGCTATTTTCCAGGCTACTTTCAGAATAACATAGGCTATAATCTATTGGTATATATGGACTTTTATTTTTATTTGAGAGCTTAAGAGTAGTCCATGAAGTCAAGCTCCCAGCTCCACCAGGGGAGCTAACTGGCAGTGAATTTTCCTCATTATTCTCTGGTGCTTATCAAGAATGGAATCAAAAGTCTGTTTTGGCATGTTAATTTTCTGTTAACTTGGGGATAAAAAATATCTCAAACTCCAGGAGAGTAGCAAACTAGAGCAGTAAGACAATGCTTCTTTATATTTTTAAGTACTATAGCAGCAAACACACTTAGAGAATGTTTTTAGTGACTGGTTTCCTTTCTTCTGACTATTCCTTTGAAGCAATTAAAACTAAGTCATCTTGTTGGCATTCCTGTACAAAGAAAAGCTAGTTACGCTGCATGGAACACAGAAACTGAATTACGAATGTATATCTACACCTATGTACTCATTTCTTGTAGAATTTCCTTATTTATCTGCCCACTAAGGTGTGTAAGATGTGATGTGTTTTTCTTTTGCTTTGTTTCTTTTAAAGAAATTTCTTTAAACAAGCTTCATTCTCTGTTTTGGCTCCTATCTGGCCAGGCTGATGGAAAGTCAATGCTATTATTTTGAGCTTTCTTCTTGCTACAGGACTTACCTTGCACTGAAACTTCTGAAAGGCTGTATCAGTCATTAGCCACTGATGTGCCTCTTTTATTCATTGTGGTGCCTTTATGCCCCTTTATTTCATTGCACCAAGCCAAGCTCAAGAAAAGGGAATCTTTGGCAAAGCTGACCAGTGACTGAGGGCCAGCTTGCCTCCCGCCTCTCTCCACCTCCAGTGGTCCTCCCTTCCAGGGGCACCAATGCAGAACAATGCACAAGGTTTCACCCACCCCACCCCCCACCTCTATCCTCTCCCCAACTCCACACCAACTTTCGTAGGTTTGTCCTCCTTCCATTTAGCGCTGTCTTTCTGTGTGTCTCACTCCACTTCTCTCCCCTTCTCTTTCTCTCTCTCCCACTCTTTTCTCTCTCAACCCTCAAAGGTCCTTTTTGCTTCTCACTGGATACCTCACATTTTCTCAGTCATGAGATTAACAAAGGGCAGATCTACTTAGGTCAGGCAGCTCTTGCTTTCAGCACTGCTAAAATCCCTGGGACACATGCTTTATACTGCAGCCTAAAATATAAGGGAGCAAAACACAAATTAGTGACTCAAAAATTTTTTATTACTGTCTTACCTGCATTTAACAATCACTTGCATATTAGCCTTCTTTTATCCAAATAAAATTAACCTCAGGCACTTCCTCATAAGCTTTTTTTCTTCAGTCCTTTCATCATTTATGATATTTATTTCTGGACCTCATCCAAATTCTCTTCTTTATAAAATTCTAAGATGAAAACTGAAATCAGTTCTCTGATAATCATCTGATGGAAGCAATTATACTTGAAACTCATTATGTCTCTCTCTTTCTCCTTCCTTTTTTCTTTAAACTTTTTTAATGTAAAACACAGACTTGATATCAAGCCACTTTCCTATCTTTTCTTGAGTTTTTTTCTGGGCACATGTACTTTTCTTTCTCATCAAAGCAATGTTTAGATACTATCTGAAAGTATCACTATTTGGAGCCTTGCTTCTTCTGACAAGAAGATATTCCTATTTTCTGGGTACTTTATAAAACTAAAAAAGTGAAATGGGAAAAAGAATATAACAAGCGATACCAGGGAGAAATTGAATCAAAACAGATAAATAAGTCAGATTCCTTTTTTTAATTCTGAAAATAGGTAAGAATGAGCAGGAACATCTTTAGAGACCAAACACAATGTCAAAGAATGCTTTGCATTCTTTGATTTTTGCTCCCTACTTCAACTATTTCTTATTGAACCGTCACCTATTCTATTAGTAGAAAAAAATATGCATCTCTAGAGTACTGTAGTTATGTTTGAATAGAATCAAAGAATCACAGGAAGGTAGAGATGAAAGCAATTGTAGAAGTCATTTAATCTAATGTAACAACTAGCAAGAAATCACACCTGCCAGTTTCTGAGAGGTAACAAGAAACCTTGTGCTTAAAGGATCCCAGTCATAAAGTGAAAGGAATATGGTTTTGCCATTAGACAGGCAGTGATAAAAATTCCCTCTCTGCCACTTGAACAAGTCTTGTAACCCTTTTGAGCCCATGGAGATCATAATACTGACCAATTTAACTGTTTGTAAGAGATGAACAAGATAACACCTGTAAAGCATCATTTACATGATAGGACATGATATATGGGAGATCTTTTCCTTTTCCTTAAACACTCCCTGTGGTCTCCAAGGTGGCCCTGACTTTAACTTGGAGAAATCTTGACTCTGAAACCAACCACTTAACCATACATTTCCCTCTTCTCTAAGTTAGTGGGGCTTTACTCATTCTCTCCATCTCTGTCTTCTGTGATATGCAGGTTCCCGAGCTCACTATCACTTCCTGGTTATTGGGCTCTGATGTTCTCTAGTTCATAGCACGCCACCCCGCCCTACCCCCCCAACGCTGCCCCCCCCCCGCCCCCGCCCCAACAAAAATATCTTGTCTGGATATGCATGCAGGGTCCTATGGGGAGGAACCACACTCCTCTGAGTGCATGTTTTGCTTACTACTTCTCTTTCTTTTATACCACCTTGTCCATGATAGTTAGAAACTCTATGACCCAGACATTCAAAGCTATAACATAGTCTTATGTCGTCTGAGTAATTTCTGCATTAGGGGCTTTTCCTATAGTCTACATAATATATTTTTTTTCAACGTTTATTTATTTTTGGGACAGAGAGAGACAGAGCATGAACGGGGGAGGGGCAGAGAGAGAAGGAGACACAGAATCAGAAACAGGCTCCAGGCTCTGAGCCATCAGCCCAGAGCCTGACGCGGGGCTCGAACTCACGGACCGCGAGATCGTGACCTGGCTGAAGTCGGACGCTTAACCGACTGCGCCACCCAGGCGCCCCAATATATTTTGAATTAGATTCTGAAATCCAATTAGAATGAAGAAACCATTTAAAGAAAAAATTTGTTTAATGTTATTATTTATTTTTGAGAGACAGAGAGAGAGAGGGATAGACCATGAGTGGGGGAGGGACAGAAAAGGAGACACAGAATCTGGAGCAGGCTCCAGATGTGGGGCTGGGATTCGTGAACCATGAGATCATGACCTGAGCCAAAATCAGACGCTTAACTGACTGAGCCACCCAGGCACCCCAGAAGAAACCATTTTAAATGTGGTTGGTGTTCCAGGGGCTACAAAAGCTAATCTCGCTTCTAGGCCAATGGAAATTATCTCACCTTTGATATTCTTTTATTAAAATTTTCCCTACATGTAAATAGTTGCAGTTTGTTTGTTTGTTTTTTAAGTCCTGGAAATATACTTTTAGTATTTTAATTATAAATTAAATTTTTGGAAAGCTTTGGTAGATAATTTGACATTTAAGTGTATTTTAGAAATTAAATTTCATGGCCTGGATCTAAACTGAAAACAAGAAGTCCTTTCCCCTTATTTTATCAGACTTTCATATAAGCAAACTGGAAAGCAGGGAAAGTACATTCTCAACATCCTTTCCTTGCAATTGCTATTGTAAAGCATGGAAAAGGCCTTCAAATTTAGCTTCTTATCTATAAAATGTCCACTTCAACTTGAAGATTTTTTAAAGTCACTTTTACATATGAGAATCTATGATTCTATGATTTCTGTTCCACTTTCAAAGTTCTTATTGATGCCAGACCTACATTACATTCAGTTTTACACAGATCTGCCAGCTTAAAATCTGACACAATCCAGCAATCTAGGGCCTGAAACAAGGTGCTTTATTAAGATCAATGTATTACATGAATGTAGATGCAAATAGAGCTCTATAAACTATTGGCTCTAAAATCTTGGCTCATAATTTCACAATGGTGTACCCATAGCTCCAAACTTGGATATAATTAGATGTGAAATGGTCTTATTTTAGTATGGAAGAAATCAGCTTCCTGGTCAGAAGGAAGTATTTTTCAATTCAGTTTTGACTGGGAATTTTCCTTTGAGGGAGCTTGAAGGGCTATAGTGGTTAAAAGAATAAAATATCAAATAGCAAAACTCTTCATGAATAATTACCCAGCAGGAGAAGATAAGAAGACTATAAATTTTGTTTTTTAGAGGTTTGCATGGTTTAAGAGTATACCTGCAGTGGTGGGGGGGGGGGGGGGCTCGTGATCTATGATACAGCAGTAGTCACTGACAGAAAAGAGGGGGGAAATCTGCAAATATCATCAAGCTATGCACATTGGGTTTCATTTAAAGAAATGTCTCCTCATGTAGGCAGTGGTGTATTTAAAAGTAAGACATTTCCTTTTACTTGTTTTTGAGTGATTGCTCTGACAGGTCTTTAAAGAAAAAAAAAATCATTTTCTATCCTGCAGATTCAGTAACTGCCCTTAAATGACTGATCATGTCGCATTTTCAGTGGAGACAACATTGTGATTTGCTTCCATGGTGATCTACCAACGATGGCTAAAACTAATGACTCTGGATTGTCAGGGTACCTTGTAAGGTGGCCACTAATTTGTTATTTTTCATAATCTGCTGGTGAGGAAATTACTAATATTCTTCAACACATCCTTTGCAGTTTACACTTGCAGAGTGCTTAAAAATTCATTTGTGGTTATGAAGAAATGACCATTTGAGCTATTCTTAGCAGAAAGCAAGGAAACAGTGCCAAGAGTACCCTTCTCCACATTATGACATAATTGGGGGCCTTGGGCTTTAACTTCTATGACAGCCGATAGGCCATGTTACTTTCAATTCTAGCTGAATAATAGAATTATTGTGTGTGAGGCATTTTTAATGTATTAATCTAATCTCCAGAGATTGAAGTTAGTAAACATCAAAGTAATTCAATTATAAAATTGTCCTTCCAGAAACAAAACCAAAAAGTAACAATGCAACCTTTTAATTTAGTAATTTTCACTTTGAAGGCATATTTGGCAGACAGACTGGAAAGCATTAAATGGGCTCTGGCAGTTCTTTAAAAAAAAAGCCACCTAGTATAAAATAGTCCACTGTATTTGGATTAAGGACTGTTATAAGATCCTTTCAACTTACTTTTTGGCCAATAGTGTACTCCTCAGCCAGAGCCCATGTACAGGTGGCCCCACTGGGAAAGAGAGAGTATGTCTATACTATTATACTATTATGTTGATAGATTGTGGTTAATATTTAACCTAAATTTCTAATCAGAATGTAATATTTGTAATATGATTGATAGATGAGAGAGAGAAAGAGATCGATTGATTTAGGAGACTATATTTCTTTAACGGGGAACACTGGAGAGGAACCAAGGTTACAACAAAATTAAGATTTGCTACAGATAACTTTCATCTTAAAACTGCACAGGAGGGAATGTTAGTGATACTAGAGAAATAATTTTGGGCAAAGAAGCTTTTCTGAATCACAAGGATATCAATTCTTTAAAACCCACAGAGTATTTCCTACCTAACGTGCCGTAGAATGTTGAACAAGTAACTGGGTTACTCATACAATTGATGATAGGAATTATGCAGGTCCAGAATAACTCTTCTTTAGCTCAACAAGCCATTTGTTTTTCAGATAAGCCTCTATTTCACTTTGTCACTGGCTCCATAGTCCTTAGGTTTTACCAAAGAACAAGTATAACATGGGCACAGCATAACATGATTGATTTGATGCTTTAAACTAAGTCAGATAAATGTTCAAAGTAATTATGATTGCTACTGGGCCAAATGTGGCCAGTAATGTGGTCAAATGACTCGTCAAGAATGTCTGTGCAGCAAGTTTTCAGGGGCTGCAAGTGGTTGAAAGGGGGCTATGAAGGCTAAGGGGCTTGCTTGCAGGGCACTTTTCATAAGACTGAGTAACAACCAGTTTTCTGCCTCAAAACCTGGAAGAGCTGATAAAGATCAAACCAGTCCTTGACAACTGACTGTGATTGAAATTCTGAATACTCTGAATACTGATGAAATACAATATAGAAAAGAATTTTTATTTTCAGCATATATCAGTATGGCGTATTTCAGACTTGCCATAATTGGAGCTGCCTTTAAGCCCAATTACAAATGCCCATTTTTTACTCACACAGAAAATCTTTTCTTTCCCGGAGAATCACTCTGCAATATGGATCTCTTTTAAGACCAGGAGTCCCTTGGAGATAGATTTGGCCTCATCTAAGTTAAGATAGCAGCAGAAAACATAGTTTATGAGCTGAACTAACAGAAGGACGCTGAGTCGGGGTTTGTTAAACTAATCGTATGGCTGGCAAAGGATGACATATCAGATGTTTCATTCATTTTAAATACCAAACCATTTCCATAAATCACTTTTATAGCCTTAAATACATTATGTAAGTATAGTAACATTAGATGGTGTGTTTAAATGTGCCAGGCATGTCCGTTTGCTTCTCTGCATACTGTGTTTCTCTTCTTATTTTCCAAAGATGTATTTATCAGATTATTTTTATGGGTCCATATTTTAGTTTTATTCATGTAGTCTTGTTGATTGGTGCTGTTATGTTTATTTGATTCTTCCTTGTACATACACATTCAACTCATGTGAGTATCATAGTGTCTCTCCCTTCCTGCACAAAAAAAAAAAAAAAAGAATCTTCTTTTTTAATACATTTGTCAATGTAGGACAGTAAGAAAATAATACACAGATGCATTTGGGGCTATTTAGCATAAAAACTCCATCTGAAACAGTTGTATTCTATAAAATAATGTGTTGAATTTCAGGATATTTAAGGTTGAGTTTCTTTACTGTGTGAATGCTATACTATTTTCTTTTCTCCCCTGACTCCCCGCCCCCCCCCTCCCTGTTTAACAGCAGACAAACCCAGGGAGCACTGAGTGAATCCGATGATCCTGAAACAGGCTGTCTAACTGATAACAAGCCAACTTCTCGACACTTCTATCCTGTCGCCTTGCTGCTTGTCAGCTCACACCTGTTAGTTGTGTGGCTTATTTTAAGTCTTGCATTACTATTAGCCAAATACCAATAAGTTTTATGTTGTATTCCTTTCTTTTCTACAAATGACAATGGACTTTAAATTATGGGGACAATGCTGTAATATTTCTACATTTTCAGATTCACAGAATTTAAAAAAAATGTTTGAAATGTGTTTTGTTTGTTTTTCCTAAAATCTAAAAAAGAAGTACTATGCATTAAGTGAATTATTTTGCTCTTTTGTTCATGGAAAAGTGTTTCCCACTGTTAACCAACTCAAAAGAATTTTTAAATTTCTGTCTTTGGAGTAAGACAAAGAACAGAATCCTGAAAGCTTGAAGTTCTGCACCTCCTGTTTCTCTTCCCATTCAATTTATTCAAGACAATTAAGAATGAATTTGCACAATGCACTGAAACCCTGAGTCAAGTCTTAGAGATGTGGGAGGTTCGAGACTTTATTTCCACTGTGCTAACATCCTTGTTGCCATCAGCTGACAGAACCTTCTGTTTGATTTCTTAATCTGTTAGTTATGTTGGTTCTTTGCTTCAATTTACCCTTTTCTGTCCAGTAATTTGATGGAGAGAATGGCTATTTATGTTTTGTAATTAAATTAACCTGTTTGTAACTCTTGTTTGGGTTGATTTGGCTCTCGGAGTACTTTTCTATTCTTTTTAACAAGGTCTTGTTTGTGTCTTACACGCCATTTTCAGCCCCTGTGACTTTTGTACTGTCTGTGCACAAGCACCCTTCCTTTATAAAGCAGAGACTTGGACCAGGCTGTTCAGAAAGCCATTTTTCTCTTCGTTGCACAGCTAAAATAATGAAGTAAAATAGAGATGAAATTTTCCTTTGAAATCTATAGGGCCAGACTTAATAAATTAAATGCCTTATTCCTAGAACCTGCATCCTTAGGGCTACATGTAGATCTTAATGTGTTTTAAAGAGACTGACATTAATTTATGGAAAAGTTATAAAAAGGCAGATATATTTATGAAACTAAAGTGAAGCTGTATTGTGGAGCAAATTATATTTAAAGCGTTTATTAAACCTTAAATATCTGTTAAGAGCAAAGAGACTTTAATCATCTCCTTCTGAGGGCAATAATGGTATTGGGCCTGGCCTAGGATTTAATTTTGTAAGATGTATCATCATTTGTGAAAAAAAAAATGTAGAGTTGAATCTTTGTTATTTTTACTTGGACTGTTGCTGCAACTCTGCATTGAACAAATAAAGCATATTTATTTATTCCGTGTTTCATGAAGTTGTACTTTTTCCCCTTTCACCAGAGAAGGATGCCGCATAGAGAATGTTCTGAAGAATATCAAATGCAGAAAGTATGCTTTCAACATGCTACAGCTGCTGGCTTTCCCCAAGTACTACCGACCTCCAGAGGGGACTTATGGAAAAGCTGACACCTAACTTTACCAACATGTAAATAACCAGGAACACAATTACGCTTCAGTCGGATAATCTCCACCTTTCTAAACTGTTTTATTGTCACGAGTTTGTGGAGGGAGCTGATCAGGGATGTTTGCCCAAATCTAGGAATTACTCGAATTAGGTCTTAGCATATTAGTCTGAAAGAAATCCATTAAAAAATCTCCAGGAACATTGTGATTCTAGTTCTCGCTTCTACGCGGTGCCCCTCGCAGGCTGAGGTCAGCTCAGAATGTGTACATTTCATTCACAGTTGTCCCTTAGTGGAAGGCACTGATTCTGAGGAAACGTAGGTTGCTGCAGGAGGAGTACAGGTGACTCATAGAGGGGCGCTTGACCTCCAGAATGAACACAGGAGAGTGTAAAGGAGAGAGGGACTCAGACACGGTATTTCACAGCCTTTCTCACGAGTAACCTTAGAGCCCATTTGTGGTATTTGGAAAATATCTTTCTAGGGAATTAAAATTCGGTAGCATCAACGCATGATGTTGACGGCAGAAGCAGGTTGCCGGTGTGCTTTTTAAAGACTGTGGTCCTCCAGGCGAGACATAACCAGTCCTCCGGAACAGGTAGATGACAGTGTTAGCAACTCAGTGGAGATACTTTTCAATAACATGGTATCTTTTCTAAACTCTGACACAGGTTGTATGGTGATAAAGTTGTATAGTAGAAAAATCCCGTGAGGAACTAAAACTGCAAGAAAACGAAAGCTGATCACCCTGCTGATGTTAAACATGAAAATCCCCGTCAGCCTGAACTTTGTATAGCCAAGTTCATAAAAGTCCAAAAAATATCTTCGTGATGTTTTCCAATAGTCATCTTGCTACAGAATATAGATGGTGGAATCTGCGTTGTCTGGCATAGATTACTACGTGTGAATATACATTTTAAGACATATGCAACCATAGCTAATGATAAACCAAAATAATTATTTCTGTTGACTTCAATTTCCAAATCACACCAGCATAGGTTTTCCAATATTCCAAATTAGAAATTGCTGTAGAGATTATCTTGTATAATGTCATTATAAATGGGTAAATTAAAGCACGAGGAAGATATGCCCCCAATAATCCAGCTAGATAATTTTAGAACCATGATTATAATCTCTTCTTACCTTCCTAGCCTGTGCCATGCTAAAAATGCATGAAAATTATTGGAGAATGCTAGTTAGTTAAACAAAAATTGTCATTTATTGCTGGAATTAAACCTTAGAGTACAACAGTCTGAAAAAATGAAACCTATTTTCTCCAGATGTTGAGTTTATTCTTTCTCCTCACTCATTGGAAGAGTATGACATCCAGAGCACAAATCTACCCTTTGGATATGCCAGAGCCTCATTACATAGACGTCTCTTGGCTGTGACCACATTCAGTGGATAATATTATGGGGCTTTCCATAGCTAGTGTGACAGCTTCTTGGCTAAGATATCTGTTGATTAAGGACTCCAAACAGATCTCTAGGCTCATGTAGGGTTTTCAGATTACTACAAATTTTAGATAACTGTTTTGGGCTTTGAATACTAGAATTATCAATCCATATTTTAGCTAATGATTTGCAGGCATTATATTTGAGACCATTGACAAACAATTCATAGCCGTCTTAATAAAAAGTGGCTGTATACTATAGATCTATTCACAAAGTTTTTGGTGTTCTCCCTTATATTTCATTCTCCCTTTCAATGATTAGACATAACTTTTGAATTGTTCAGTTTAATTTGAAAATGGTAGGATTTGGGGTTATTTTTATTATCCCATTGAATTTAAGGTAAAGAGGTTGGGATGACAGAGGTTTCCTCGAATAACAATGAAGCCTCATTCAGTATGTCAGAGTGATCTGGGTTCCAAAAGACCTTAAGTGAAAATGTATCATCTTATAAACGGTATAATTTTTGTCTGTATTTTTAAAAATGAAAACTCTTGACTCAAATCTGGAAAAAAAAAACTTATTAAATGGAAAGCCAACAGTAGGGTTTTCTATTTGGGGGAAGATATTTCAAAGATTTTTTTTTCTTTTGAAAAGTACTAATATAGAAGTCTTAAAGGCTAGAGTTTACTGTAATACAAATGCTTAGAAGTTTTCATTTATTATTAGCATAGTCATCTGCATTTCCCTATATGAAGCCTGTATTTGTACATACTTTTAAAAGTGGATTTAGGGGCGCCTGGGTGGCTTGGTCGGTTAAGCGTCCAACTTTGGCTCAGGTCATGATCTTACGGTCCGTGAGTTCGAGCCCCGCGTCGGGCTCTGTGCTGACAGCTCAGAGCCTGGAGCCTGCTTCAGATTCTGTGTCTCCCTCTCTCTCTGCCCCTCCCCTGTTCATGCTCTGTCTCTCTCTGTCTCAAAAATAAATAAACGTTAAAAAAATTTTTTTAAAAAGTGGATTTCATCAAGAAAATTCATGTTTTGTATTAACAACAATATTGCTCCTTTCCTGAGAGATATTCTAACTATTCTTAGAAATCCACTTCACTGTTTCTTTTTTCTTAATTTTTTTTTAATGTTTATTTATTTTTGAAGGAGAGAGAGACAGAGCGTGAGCGGGGAAGGGGTAGAAAGGGAGGGAGATGCAGAATCTGAAGCAGGCTCCAGGCTCTGAGCTATCAGTGCAGAGCCGGATGTGGGGCTCGAACTTATGAGCTGCGAGATCATGACCTGAGCCCAAGTTGGGCATTCAACCAACTGAGCCATCCAGGTGCCCCCCACTTCACTATGTCTTAAGTTATTATGGCTTTCTAAATCAAAGAGCAAATGTTAAAAAGTTTTAAAATCTCCTTTGTACAAACACAGCCTAATCATCCTTTTCTCTATTTTTATTTAAAAGATAACACCAGCAGGCCTATTTCAAGAGATCAGATTGACTCAGAAACTGAACCAAGAAAATGACATTTTCAAACAAGATAATTTATTTTTGCTAAAAATATGTTTCCCCTCTAATGATATCAAATGTACATATCAATTCCGTATTAGCTCTTCTGCAGGGTTCTGCAGAAAACATGTTTAAAAACAAGGGAAGGTAAAATCTTGATTATGTTTGACCCGGCTACAAAAAACCCAGAGACTGAAAATGTTCCACAAGACAGCTAAACATAAAAGTTTCAGATATTTGATTGAAGCCAAGCCACACTTGGATGCATTCATTCATTTATTTCTCGTGTGGTTTTTGTTTTTGTTTTTGTTTTTGTTTTTCTTGTTAATATTGTCTCTGACTTTGTCTACACCCTGCCAGAACAATCCTTTGATGTTTGGTGAGTCCAGCCATCCAGCGTCAGAGCAACCATTTGATCCTGCTGACAAATTGTGCTAAAATGCCCACTCACCTAATTAGAGCAGTATGCCATGTGACTAACCTCCAGCTCTTACTTTATCAGACTAACTCCTGTTTTTCTGAAAAACTGTGAAGTCTTCAAAACTAGTATCTGGAGGAAGGATACTTTCCTTTTTTTCCTCCCCCCTCAACTAAATACAGTATTTTTCATAAAATTTCACGATGGAAAAGAAAAAGATTTATATGGAGTACTACCTTTCCTCTCAACAAATCAAGCCCCTCATGTCAACAAGTATGGTACATGCCAAGGAGAAAGGATACCAGTGATGTGCTAGAACTGGCTTCGGCAGACTCATGAGAGTTGATCATTGAATTTTCAAGAATTTTGTAAGCCAGTTGTTAAACACACCGTCATTAAATATTAAATTATCAAAAGCAATTGAATAAATTTTATTAAAAACAAAGATAATAATGAAAACCTACCACTTCATAATTATTTCCCTTCATATTACTCTTTATCTGTGCTTTTGAGGTTATTTATGTCAATTGTACGTACGCAGTGGAAACACTATTATCATGTTCTGTGCATCTCTTCTTGACTCCACACCCAGTAGCATCATGTGGGTAGCTTGAAATTGACCACAGTGGGAGTATGTACACCAAAGAAATTACCAAATGCTACAAACCGGGACCTTTAATTTCTGAAAAGCCAGGTGTTAAACATTTACCAGCACACAACTGAAAGTCACCATCACTTTTTCTCCGGCAAATAACAAATAATTGGAAGCAGTATAAAGTTATTCATATGGTATTAAATTCAACCACTCACCTTCAGATGGCTACAACTTTGTTTTGGTTTTTACCCTTTTTTAAAGATACCTGTTAGACTATAAGTAATATTTGACATTTATATTTTATTTGTAATTAAATTATTTAATCATATAGACACATTCAAAAATGTATCTCTCTTGATGTTCTGCAAGGGAAATCTTAGCAATGCAACTTTAGTGTAAGCAATAACAGCAGCTGAATTCAGGAAAATGTTACCCTAATTATAGCACCACTGAAAATGTGCTTCAGTACAAATTTTTAAGTTTATAATTTTAGCACTTCCTAAAAGCAGGAAAAACAGTAACATATTACTGTGTTCAGATTCTAATAAATGTAGTTTGGTTGAAACCCAAACTGTTAAGCAAATTGAACTCTGGCGGTATGCTAAAACATCGCAGATGTTTTAGATGTTTGCTTTCCAAATACGGTGGCGTATCAATTGTTTAATTCAATATCCAGGGCACCTTTTGTAACCCTTAGGAAATAAGTTAACGTTTATTACGGATTTAAGAAACTGGCCTAAGAAAACCGGTGATCAGCAGTTACAAAAGCCCAGTGAGCATTTTGAACAAAAAGGATCCCTGATAGCTTAAGGCCTTACAAATTATGCACCAAAGAGAATGATCTGTGTAGTTGATTGACAACTTTAGTGTGAATTGACATTCATTTAGCCAGCTGCAATCTGCAAAAGCTGTGCTTTTTTCCCCCATATTTATATTTTATTGCTTTAAACAGAAACTCCCAATATATTATATCCTTTGTTTCTTTGGCAGTTTTAAGTTAGCACTTTCTATCCAAACAGATGCTACCTATAGCAAAACTGTCTTTAAGAACAGAAAATAAAATAAATGTTTAGACAAAAAATCATGGGCCAATTAGGTATAAAGTTAAGGTATGGAAATTTGGATTTTTACTTTCTGAGTCACATGCACATTAATCAGTTTTTCAACTTTATTTCTAAGCAAGTAAAAGAGTCTAAGGCATTTCTGATGTCAAAGAAACAAAGCATATCTGGCTAACAAGGAGGTAGGAAAAAAAAATGTAAGAATATCAGCCAAAAACAATTGTACATGCAATCAGCTGTCCTCAGCTTGAATTCTCATAGATTACATGAATATTTAGAATTATAAACTTAAAAGAGAAAACAAGGCTCACAATAAAGTATATAGTACCCAGAGAGAGTGACTGTCAAGAGAGAGACCTAACACAAGTGATGTTGCCTGATAAACCTTATCTTGTTTATCTTTTAGTGAATAGAATTCTTTAAGATAATGTTGCACTTGCCTACTCATAGTGTAAATATATTCACAGTCTTCCTAAAATCATGGAAATTCTTCTAAGGGCACAATCCAACAGTCCATCTTTAATGATCACGCGGTATGATTTCATTGTCAAGCAGGCATTATTGACTCCCGTATTGATGAGATTACCTTATCATCTATAAGGGTCTTGTGATACTTTCATATCGCTATCAATATTAAAACATATTTCATGTCAAAAAACTGTCAAACTTTTCAAAGGCAGGTTCCATTTTACTGTAAGTAGATGGACATCCCCATTTCCCTGCACAAGTGCTGTCCTTTATACACATATACTTCTCATGTGAATATTTTATTATTTTGTTTAGCCTAACATCTAATTTTCAGATCCTTGTGGTACTTATATGAAATGTTGGCATTTGTTTTCCTTTTATGTTAAATATGTATTCTAGATGAGCCAATAATGTGTGTTCCTAGGAAATGGGGCACAGATAGGTTAGATCGTGTTATATTGGCCTTAGAAGAAATATCATTTTATTTTGTTGTTCTGTGTAAACCATATTCATTGTACACTGTGTGTATATTTTTGTTTAAATAAATGTGATTTTTATTTTTTATGTTTCTGTCTTTTTCTCCCTATCACACATTTTTTTTTCATTTTCATTAGTGTAGCAATGTCTAAAAGTTAATTAAAATAGCAGAAGGGTAGCCTAAACAATATTTCAAAGAGAATAGACTAATTTTCTGCTAGACCACAATTACAGCACTAATTTTACATCAATAGTCAGTTAGTCTCATAATCACTAGCAGCATGCATGTATTATGGTTGCCATTCTGTAGGAGCAAGATCAACCATAATTTAGAAAAGAGTTCAAGAACCAGATGTCAATGCTTCAACACTGGGCAAATCAGTGATCTTTGTAGCCCAGATGATGTTATAGTCACTTGAGTACATGAGATAACTTCTCCTTATAGGCTATTTGGATATGATCATTTATAATTCATTATAGTAGCTGACACTAGAAGGCAAATTCCAAAGTTTTAATTATATCTTGTTGCCAAAAAATTAACCAAATGAGGCCCCTGCTTGCATGTGAAGAAAGACTGAAGTTTTGCCATCTGGAGAATTTCAAGAACATTGCTGATCCTGCAGGAATAAACATTCCTCTTCTGTAATGTCATCATCATTAATATATGTTTGTACTAACATGTGGTTCTACCTCTGAGCAGGAACAATCTGTAGGTAGCCCCATGGTGAAACAATGCGTAATGAATTATAACAAAATGCCACCTGCTGTAAAACCAGAAGAATAGCCTGAATGAAGGAGTAGTGCTCTGCTGTCTTAAACATCCATGCAAAGGTATCTTGGGTGTTGTAAGTGACATTCCCACTCAAAGTCACAATTTGACAAGGGGCTCAGAACATCTGTTCCTGTATTTTGGTATCTCTGAAGAGCAGAATCAGGAGAATGGGTAGATGTACTTGGAGAATGTCAAGTCAGCACCCATTCTAAGTGAAAGTAGCCACATGTCATGATTCTGTGGGCCCATATGGCAACAAATAGTGAGTTCTGTGTTCTCTGAATGGTCCTGATAAATAAAGTTGACTCAGAACAAGCTTTTAAATAAATATTAAGTGAAAAGGGAGAGGATCTTGAAAACATATTTGGGTAGAATACCAGGGATGTGGTGCTCAAATGTTAAGAGCTACCTTCCATTTCCTAATCCGTATGAATTTGTCTGTCACTAGAGCCTTTACTTTCATAATGTAGTAACAGCAACCATGATAATGATCTTGTTGCCTAGTATGATGATCTCTCAGTTTTTAAACCAATTGCCCATAAACCACCACCTCCTTCGTGCTTCGGCCTTGAGTGTGTCATGCTAACACTGTGATTCCATCCTAAATGCTCTTTAGTCTCAATTACTGCTTCTGCATCTCCTGCCTATTTCTTCCATTTAGGAGTTGCCCAAAAGTCTAGACTCGGTATTCTTCTCTGCTCGTTTGATATGCTCTCCTTTGAGGTCTTTATAACTGTTATTCATTTCTAAGGAGAAAACAGCACAGGCTAAAGAATGTGGGCTTTTGAGTCACAGTGTCTGGATGCAAATCTGGCTCCCCCAATTAGATGCAGACATATGTCAAGCTCCTAAGTGCTTCTGTGTCTTCACATTCTGATCTGTAGTATGACTTAGTGCTCCTCAATGAGAAGTTAAGTGTGAAAGTCTACGCCTAGCCCTTTGCCCGCTGCCCAGCATGCCGCATCTCTTCTGTCGCCAGCCGGCACCTCTACCCTCCATAGTTTAGCCCCATCATCTGCAACCACGTGGCTGGCAGACTAAAAACTACATTTTCTCAGCACACTTACAATGGCAATTCAGTATATCACATAGATTCTGCCAGTGAGACCCACCTGCACCATATTTGGAAGGTGGAAGGAAGACAGCAAGGAACGGGAGCTGATTTACCCTTTCTGCACCACTGTGGGCAGGCAGACATATTGCAGTAGCAGCAGTTGGGCTCCCAATTCTAATGCCAGTTCCCCAGCTTGCAAGTAGGGGTGGCTGGGACTTCAGCAGTGCTCACAGCAGCAGCATTTTCCAGACCTGTAGGTGGCAATGCTAATGCCTGATCACTGGATCAGAGGTGCCTGAAGCGAGAAGCCTGACAAGAGTCTACTTCTGACATGAATTTCTTCCAGTCATTCCAATGATCATCTAAACACTGAATTCCCCATATTACATGTATTAGTTATTCTCTGCTAGACATAACTGGACTGGATTCTACTCCCACACTAAACCCTGACTGATTATACCCTCAGTCCTATAGGACATATTCAAAATTTCTTTTTAGTAGTTGTTGCTGATTAACTTATGTATCTTTGATTTTTCAACTGTGCTCCAGTGCCACCATTTCAAGTATCGTCTGGCCATTTTTAATGTATCTGTTTTAGGACATTCACACTTTCATTGGCCTCCTCCCAAGTCACACACAGCCCTCTAAGTTTCCTGTCTGTCAATGGGGTCTATATTCTAGTCACACAAGTTTACAAGCTCAAATCGGCTTTGACTCTTCCATCTCTGTCAACATATAAAACCTTCCATTTGTCACTAGGTCTATAAATTTTACCATTACATCACCTCATATGTGTTACTTCTCTTTTTTACAAACAAAGCTATTTCTTTCATATGCATCTTTTGTCATCCCCATAACTAGATATCTGTCCAAAGTAAATTAATTTCAGTATTCAATGAAATCCACAATTTCTTCTTCTCTGTCAAGGCTTGTTTTCATTCTCTGGCTGTTATGTCCTTCATACATACCCACACTTGGAATCTGCATACACAGTGCACGTCCCTCACACACACATACACACACACACACATAAACTCTCTTCCAGTTTTTATCTGAGCTGTTTTCTTTCTTCCCAAAACTATCCCCAAACTATTCCTTTCCCAAAACTATTGCACCAACTTTAACTCATCTGCTTCTTATTCCAAAGCAATCTTCAAACATAATTCTAAATGGAAGTAGTCTCCACTATTCTAATTTCTCTGTATTATACCTGTATAATTTATTCATTTGTACATTTATTCTTTTATCCATTTAGCAGATGCTTTTGAGTGTCTGTGTTGCTGTTAAAGAAGGGTGTTTGGCAGCAGACGAGAAGCATGGTTTTTCCATTCACAGACCTCGTGGTCCAGTCTAGTGATGGAAGCAGACAAAAGGGAAACCAACTAAAAAACAAGTGATTATTCATTATCACGTTTGATATGAAGTAAATAATGTAAGAGTTTTGCCAGAGAATCATGGTGTAAGTCAGAATGTTTATCTTGCTTTAGATAGAGTGATAATCTCTGGGATAATCTCTGAGAAGACATCACATAGATTAAGCCATAAAGGAAGAGAATCATCCAGGAAAGCAAGGTACAAGCAGAGACGGGGGGGTGGGGAGAAGTAGGGGGCAGTGTGGGGGCCACAGAGTGTAGGGCTGGGGGAGAAATGAGATTAGACTTAGCAAAGGCCTTTTAGACCAGGAAAAGGAATTCAAGCTTTATTTTATGTGCAATTAAAAGCAACTGAAGAAGAAGATAGAAGAAGAAGAAGAGAGGGAGGAGGAGGAGAAGGAAGTGGAGGAAGTGGAGGAGTAGGAGAAAGAGAAAAAGGAGAAGAAGGAGAAAAAGGAGGAGGAGTAAGAGAAGAAGAAGAAAGAGGGGGGCGGGGGGAGGAGAAGAAGAAGAGGAGGAAGAAAAAGAAGGAGGAGGAGGAGGAAGAGAGGAGCAGCAGCAGCAATGACAAGGTTCCAAGCAGAGGAACTAAAGGGACCTAGTTTATATTTTAAAGGATCACTCGAAGTACCATGCAGAGGTTGGATTAAGAAGAATCAAAACTGGAAGCAGTGAGGCAGCTAGAAGGAAATTAATTGCAGGCAGTGAGACGTGGTGTCAGACTGGAGCTGAAATGGTAAAAATGAAGAGAGGCAGAGAGATCCATGTAACATTTGGGAGCTGAGAATGGCAGGACTTGCTGGAGGTTTGGCGGTGGGGGGTGGGGTGAAGAGACCGAGTAATTAAGGTGAGTCTCATTTCTGACTTGAACGACTGAAAAGTGGTGGTAACATACTGAGATGCAGAAAGAGGGGGAATAGGTCTGAGTGGAAACCAAGTCTTAGGCTTTGAACACGGTAGGTTCTGCTGTGTAAGGCATCCAATCCTAGCAGAGATTCAGGTATAGCCATGGAGATGAACGTAGGGTTCAGAGAAGAGTCTGAAGTAGTGGACGCTACTAGACTCTACTAGTCTAGAATTGTGGAAGCTGTCACTCGTGTAAATGAACGCTAGTGCTTAGAAGGGTAGTCGGCACTTGTTGACTGAAAGTGGCAAAAAACTAAGTGAAACAAAAGACAATTTCTTGACTCATAAACTGAAAAAGAGCAGGGGTGGGGCTTTAGGTACATCTGCTGCCTGATGTTTAAATGATAATTTCGATTCTCTGTTTCATTCCCTTTTTCTCTCTGTCTCTGTCTCTGTCTTTTTCTCTCTCTCATTTCTAACTCTCTCTTTCTCTAGTCTCACCCCCATGGACTTTTTCAGAGGAGGAGGCTGTTCTCTCCTCTGTCTTAGCATAATTTTCCAGGAATGCTCTGCCAGTTCCAGGCTTACATGATGTTTTAACATGTCTCATGAAGAAAAAAGAGGTGCTTTCTCTCCCTGCAATCCTATCGATCCCTATCGATCTCTCCAGTCATTGTGTCCTGGGAAGAGACTCTGAGGGGCCAGTATGGGCCACTCTTCCACTTCCATGGCCGATGAAGTGTGGCACTTTGAATGACAACTCACCACATTAAGTGGCATTGGCAAAGAGCAATGCCCAAAAGGAAGAGACATGGGAAGAGAGGACACCCACCTTACCTGGGGAGTCAGAGGGTCGAGGACGAAGCCCGCAACCAGAGCTCTCAGGGCTTGAACATTAAGAGGCTGGGTTATAGGAGAAACAGCTTGCTTTTGATAAGAATTGCTTTACTGTAAAACTGCATTTTATTTGGAGTTAAACTCTAAAGTCACTAGTAAGATAAAAATGAAAAGTAATTTCACTGAAATAAATGTAACTAAGGAAACAACTATAATACTACAGTGAAAGGCAAGACGCTTAATAGTTTCTGGATTTGCCAGTAACCCGGAGTGAATCAGTTCATTGTTATTTTCCATTTTGCCATATGTAAACTGAAGATAGCACAACTCTATGTCTGTCCCTTGTCTGCTTCATGAACAAAGGGTGAATTCACCTGACTGCAAGGATTTCCTGAAACACACATTGCTTCTAGAATATGGTTTTATTTCAGAAGCCCCTGACTTACTCCCAAAGAACATTATGAATTTGAACGGATTTTCTTTTTTTTTTTCATTAATGTTTATTTATTTTGAGAGAGAAAGAGAGAGTGGGGAAGGGACAGAAAGAGAGGGAGAGAGAGGGGGGAAGGAGCAGAGAGGGAGAGAACCCCAAACAGGCTCCAAGTTGTCAGCATAAAGACCGACATAGGGCTTGATGTCACGAACTGACATCATGACCTGATGAGATCATGACCTGAGCCAAAATCAAGGGTCAGAGGCTTAACTGGCTGAACCACTCAGGTGCCCCTGAGCTGATTTTCTTTTTTTGAGAGGAATAAAATAGAGGGCTAAACATTCTCATCATGTACATGGCATTTTGGAAAACAAAAAACTATAGGAAGAGGAAAAAGGTCAGTGGTGGCAAATAATTGTATGTGAGAAAAGAGTTTGACTCCAAAGGTATAGCACAAAAAAATTTTTGGAGGTGATGAACTACACTATATCTTGATTTGGGTAGTATATAAAATACTCCATGTATTTGTCAAAATCCATAATCGGAATGAAATGAGTGAATTTCACCATGTGTCAGGTTTTTTTAGATTATATGCCAATTTTTTAATTAAAAATTTAAAATACAAAATGATAACATGCCAAGTAAAACCACAAAGAGACACCACCACATACCCACTGGAATGGTCAAAATTGAAACAACTTACTATATCAAGTGTTGACAAGGATGTAGATAAATCTCAAAGTAATTATGTTGAGTGAAAAAAGTCAAACAAAATAAGACCATATACTGTATGATTATATTTATATAAATTCTAGAAAATACAATCTAACCTATAGTGATATAAATAAATCAGTGTTTGCCTGAAGATGAAGCTTGGCTGGAGAAATGAATTATACAAGGGCATCGAAGGGGGACCTGAGTAGCTCAGTCGGTTAAGCATCCGACTTTGGCTCAAGTCATGATCTCGCGGTTTGTGAGTTTGAGCCCTGTGTTGGGCTCTGTGCTGACAGCTCAGAGCCTGGCTCCTGCTTCAGATTCTGTGTCTCCCTCTCTCTCTCTCTCTCTCTCTGTCCCTCCCCCCACACTCTGGACTCTTTCAAAAATACTCAGAATCGCACTCTGTCTCTGTCTCTCTTTCAAAAATAAATAAACATTAAAAAAAAAATTTTTAAATAAAAGGGCACTGAAAACCTTTTGGGGGTGACAAATTACCTTAATTGTGCTCATGGATTCATGATATAGATCAGTAAATAGAGGTCAGGATACTTGACCAAAATATCACAAGAAAAGACAATCCCTGGCCAATGATCATTATCAACATAAATATAAATATCTGCAGAGAATTTCAGCAACTGAATCAATTAGGCTATTTGAAAAAAAAAAAAAAATGTACCACAAACAAGCTGAGTTTATTCCAGGAATGCAAGAAACCTAATTTTTAGGTCTCAATCAATATAATTAACTACACTTAAAGAATAAAAGAGTAAAATCATATGGTTTCTCAACGGATGCCAAAAAAGTAGAGAGCAAAACTCAAACAAAAGTGGAAAGGAACTTCTTTCAGCTGATAAAGAACTTGAAAACTTAGAGCATATTGAATGGTGAAATATTCCCATTAGGCATCTGGAAAAGATGTTCTCTCTCTCCATTTTGGAATCGTATTGGAGGTCCTAACCATATGAATTCTAAGAAATGAAGCATTATACAATTATATGATTTGAATGTGGAATTTTCTTGATTAGAAATTAAATATTAGAATTAAGAAATGAATTTAACTAGTCATTGAACATAAGTGAAACATAAATAAATCAATTAGATTTCCATATATTAGTAGATGAAAAATTATAAAATGTAATTTTTTAAAATACAAAATTTTCAGTTGCATAAAAGCATCAAACACGATAGAATCATTTTAACAAAAGATGCACAAGACTTCAATGCTATAGATTCAAAGCAATACCAAGCAGGTGTTTTGGTGAAAATTGGCAAGTTGATTCTAAACTTTACATGGAAATGCAAAGAGTACTAAGAAACCAGGGCAAATTTTAATAAATTGAACAAATCTGTTGCACACACACAATGAAATGCAAAGATTTAATATCTTAAGGTAATTCAGTATTAATGCAAATTTAGATGAACAGAACAATGGTATGGAGTTGAAAATCCAAAAACTATGCTACATCTATTTAGTTACCTGACTTTCAGCAAATGTGGCAGGTACAGAGCAGTAGGGGAAAGATGGTATATTTATTCAATGCCACTAGGGAATTGGATATCCATCAATGGATCCCTGCCTTACCCCACTTAAAAAAAAAAATCAGGGGCGCCTGGGTGGCGCAGTCGGTTAAGCGTCCGACTTCAGCCAGGTCACGATCTCGCGGTCCGTGAGTTCGAGCCCCGCGTCAGGCTTTGGGCTGATGGCTCAGAGCCTGGAGCCTGTTTCCGATTCTGTGTCTCCCTCTCTCTCTGCCCCTCCCCCGTTCATGCTCTGTCTCTCTCTGTCCCAAATAAATAAAAGTTGAAAAAAAATTAAAAAAAATCAATTCCAGGAAGATTTCTTAAACCTTAATGTGATATACAAGGAATTAACCCATCTATATAATCATAAAGACCATCTTTATACCAGCAGTAACTAAAGATTTCTCAAACAGGACACAATAGGTCTAATCATCAAAGAAAACACTGATGGATTTGTCTGCATCAAAATGAAGAACTTCTGTCGTAAAGAGAACATAAAAGCACTGATCATAGAACAAAATGTTAATAAATGGCAATTATTTCAAAAGGAACTTCTATTCAACAAACAACATCATTAAAAGAATTTTTAAAAAAGAAGAATAATTAAAAAATGGGAATAGGTATTTACAATATTTATAACCAGAAAAGTACTTGTGCCCAGAATATATAAATAACTCTTACAAATCATTAAAAGAAAATATATCAGGTAATCCAATTAGGGCTCAAAAGACTTGAAACAGGCACTTTTCAAAAGAAGATATCCAAAAGTATGTACAATACCTATCCTCCTTAGTCACTTGGCAAATGCAAATTAAAACCGCATTGGGAAACCATATACACTTAGTTAACATTGAAAAACTTGACAAGTCAAATATTGGTAATGAAAAAGAAATAGCTGGAAATCTCACACACTAGTAGTAGAAAATATAAATGACTATACTGCCAGATATGGGCAGTATCTACTAAGCTGAACACACACATACCCCATAACCAGGCATTCTACTTTTAGGCAGTGACATATCAAGGATAGGAAGGTGGGAACATTCTTCCTTGGCCGAAGAAAATTAGAGTGTGTCTTATCTGCAGAGAATTTCACAACAAAAACAACTAAAAAAGAAATGAAAAGATGGTCTGATATTTGTTATAACTCTGCCTCAGAAGTTCTCAACAATGTCAATGGGCAAATACTCTTCCCTAAAATGACTTGTCTGGATTTACGTTCTAAACAATTGACACAGGTAATATTGATAATTTAAATATTGTTAATTTTTGTAATATTGTCAGCATCAAATTAGCTGTTCTATTACATATCCTTTAATAAACTTGGTGTGTTATATAAAAGTTAATTCAGAGAACTCCCAATTATATAATTGGTCTCTGACAAATTTGGATTCAGTTACATGTGTTCATCTTATAAGTTCCTTTCAGTTCAGAATTGTTAACATTCATGTCTCCAACTCTTGTTATACTACATGTTCCTGCACAAAAGTATTAGGTCAAAACAAGCAACAATCGTGTAGTGATTGTAAAGACAAAATCAAAACTTGAGTCATCTCAATTGTCACTCTACAGAACCACCTAATGTTCTTGTCTTTAAAATTCAAAACATTAAAGTAATGCAAACTGAGAGGTATACTATTTATTTTTTCAAAATGTAAATTTTTGTTCATATATGTAATATTTTTCTGAATTTAAGAATTATCTTTAAAACTGAAATGTATTGTTTCTTTAAATTATTAATTACTAGTTTTAAAGCTAAAGAGCAAATTAAGACAATGATTTTTATTGATTTTTACTTGATTATTACTAAAACTTATTTTGTTGTATAGGTGAAGGTGTATTAAAAACTGATCTGCCCTGGTGTCGAATACACTATGCATGCCACCGATCCCGGGTACATATCCAATAAAAATGCATAATACATACGTACCTTAGGACACATCTTGCCAACAGACACACCAAATAAATTGAGCTAAAACTCAAATGTTCACACATACAGTTCAAAGCTACGGCAGATGGATGCTGAGATACTACTGAGCGCAATTCCCAGGCAAGGAGCTTGGCTGGGTCCCCCTCATTGCTTAGGATGTGTGTTGCCTTTACAAGAGCTCACTGCAAAACAAACACTGAAAGCTATTTCAGCTTTTGCCTTTTTTTTTTTTTTTTTTTTTTTTTTTTTGTAAAAGCAAAAATCCTCTTCTTTTGGCTAAGGAAAACAGTGCTAATTTAAAAGCAAAGTGGCATTAGGGGGACTCTCTGAAAGCAAGTGATACCTGTACTCTAGTTCATAAACTGTTTCTCATGTAAGTACAAATTAGTAATTTTGAAACTACAGCTATACTATGATTGAACAAATAAACAGTTATTTTGTAGATTGTGAGAGCCAAGTTCCTCCCTGAGAAAGAAGTCACAGTAAAGAAAAAGGACGGATAGAATGAATACTGTGGTAGATTTGAATCGGGTATCAGTATAAACTTATGTTTATAGTACATACATTTGTGTATGTGTAACATACACACACAGCTAGGTATATTACACGGAAAGGTATGCTTACATGTACTCCCCTCGCTGTGTGCACTGAGTGCCCAAAAGCAGTCACCCGCCAGGAGGAATGAGCACACGTAGTACTTGCATATTGATTTCTAGATTCTATTTTCCAACGTAAAGAAACAAGATTACTTGGTTAAATGGTTTATTCTAGGGTGGGGGTGGAGAAAATACAAGATGAATCTGAATCACCTTGAGGTGACAGAAGGCAGAGATAGAATAAATGAACAAAAGAACAAAATCAAAACAACACACAAAGGGAACATTTCAAAAGGGCACAAGAGCCAACCTGAAAGAGCCCCCAGTGACCATAGTTGGAGCAATCAGAACCACACAATAAATGATGATAGTGTTGGACTATTAACCAAAGAATAAAATAAGAATTTGTGATAAAAATAAATGATTACATGAACAAATAAATGAAAGAGACAACTTACCCTTACAGAAAATTTCAATTAATGAATATAGAAAGAATGAGAGTAGGAAGTCAGCATTGTTAATGACTCCAATGACCATTAGTAGTAAAATGGGTTGATATCATGTGTTCTCTGTTATATTGCAATATGATGAGCGCATGACCTCTCTGGTATTCCCCAAATCCATAAACTCCGTCTAATACTTGAAAACCATAAGGCAGATCCAAATTGGGGGACAATCACAATATACCTGACTAGTACTTTTCAAAATTGTCAAGGTCATGTGTTACAAGAAATCCTGACAAACTATGACAGATTGGAGAGACAAAGGAGACATGACAGCTGACTGCAACTTGGATCCTGGAACAGGAAAACAATAGTAGTGGAGAATCTGGGAGGTCTGAATAAGGTCTGTGGTTTAGTTTACAGTACTGAACCAATGTCTATGTGTTTTGTTGATATTAGAATGGACCAGAAGAAAGTCACACAGGAACTCTCCATATTCTTTTCACAGGTCTTCTGAGTCTAAGTGTATCCAAAAATTAAAAAAAAAAAAAAAAAAAAGAACTGCTTATATCTTCATCTCTGACAGCCTTGCTCCTTGTCTACCTCTAATTTGCTCGGAACAGGAACAGAAAAAGGAGATACTATAGATTAATTCCCTAAACTATCCCCTAAAAATAACTTTTATAGGATTTATTAGTTTGAAGCTGTGTGATGTGATGAAAAATGATACATTAAGTGATTGTGCCAGCACAACCTTTCTCACTCATTTTTTTAAAACATTGTCTGAACACCTAAGAAGATTCTGTGCGAGAATTTTATTTGAATTATTTCTCTGTTTAGTATATCTTTTTTAGCAAATATGGTTTCTAAATTTACTGCTTTAGGGAGTGGCTTGAGGAAGGGACAAGATATAAATACCTGAGAGAAAACTGATAGTTTCAATATGATTTCAAAATTCATCATGTACAAATAAACTTAGGAGAAAAATTTATATTTTTAAGGCATTTCTTCAAATTATTAGTTCTTAGAATACTAGTCTGAGGAAGAAAACTACAAGGATATTAAATGATTTTGTTTTATATCTGAGGGATGATAGTAAAAATTACTTTTTAACTCTATGTGTTTAAGATGAACAAACACATACTTGTTTTTTCCCCTTTTGCATTGTTTCTACACTAATCCCTTTTCTGGAATAGATTTTTCTCCACTTGAAGAATGTAAGCATTCACCTTTTCCAACTAGAGGAAAAGCTAAAAAGCTTTTCTGTATAAATTAATTCAGATTTCACAGATGCTGCATATACAACAGTTTAAAATCTTTAGATCAGCTTAGACCAAATGCTAAAAGTGTTCTGGACAAGGGGGAGGGGGGAGGCACTTAGACAAATGTAAGCCAGTGAACACATTATCTGACTCTTAATACCTTGGAACCAGAAACCAATAAAAGACTAGAGAGAGAGAAAAAAAAAAACCTTTTTAATACATTAAGATGCATAATGAATTTTCAAGAAGGGAAAAAAAGAAACCTGCCTGGAATGCATAATTGATTTGGCTCACAGATGCTGCACAGGAAAACATTTGAAGGCGTTAGAGTAAATCATCAAGGAAGCTAAAAGGCACCTGCTGCTGCTCCATGGTGATTCCACCTCCATTAAGTCCAGAAGCAGGGATATGAGCAAAGAGGAATTACTTTCTTACACAATACAATTTTAGCTACTTGGAAGGTTCAACTTTGAGGTGGACTTTGATGTAAATTTCAATACATTATAGGCATTGAATAACTGAGTTTAATGAGTTAGGAATGAACTTTTGATCAGAGAAGGCTGTATTAGTGCTAAGGTGTGAGATAAAATATATTTCTTCTTTAGAGGGGTAAAGACAATAAGACAATAAATAAACAACTGTTAAAAAACAAAATCAATTGAGTACATTTTGAGGATCATATTGGCTTTCTTCGATTACTCATGCATCAGGCAGCATCCAAACCAGCAGACAGAAACGTGCTCCAAGTGATTACACAAAATGAAAGACTTTTATAGGCAGAAGGGCCTGGAACAAGAAAGTTACACTAGCCCAAAACATGGGTTGGTTATTGCAAGGTTACTAACTTTAGGACATGGCAGGGGTCAGGCAGATTACCTAAGTAATGCTTATTGCACGATTCCTGATTAACTGCCTTATAATTCCATTTCTGGCAGAGCTGAAACCGTAAGTCTTGATTTGGCAACATGGGGCTTAACATAATTGACTCCAATTTGGGCCTGTTTTTAGCATTACTTCTGAGTACTGCTTACTTTTCTACAACTCTCTGTAAAGCTATTTTCAATAGGGGGTTTTTAGAATATTTTTCCTAGGCTTTAAGGCTTTTTTGTTTTTTTGTTGGATAGCCACCCACCTAAAATGCTGCAGGTAATGTTTTATCTGAAAAAGGTGATGGTCCATCAAAAATGGAATACACTTTTGCTCTGTTCTTTGTTCTGTCATTCAGAAACAAACATATAGGAGAAATAAATTCCAGACAGGAAAGTAGTAAAAGTGGAATATATGTTAATTCCCCTATTGGCTTACTAGTGTTCCTATGTTAGAAAGTTACTATTTCCTGTGCTTAGTTTTCTCTATTTTTAAGTGAAGTCAATGTTGCCTACCCAAAACACACAGAAAGGAATGATTTGTTTTCTCAAAACAATATCATATTTTTTAAATGTTTAATTATTTTGAGAGAGAGAGAGAGAGCACATGTACATGTGAGTGGAGGAGGGGCAGAGAGAGAGGGAGAGAGAAAAAAAGCAGACTCCACACCCAGCTCGGAGCCCAGTGCAGGACTCAATCCCACAACCATGAGATCATGACCAGAGCTGACATTAAGAGTTGGATGCCCAACTGACTGAGCCACCCAGGAGCCCCAAAACGATATAATATTTTAAAAGACCTGGAGCCCTTGGATCTTGGGTATCATTTATGGATAAGATATTATTAGTTGTGTCATGAGTTCTTTTTTGCATGCTCTTTTTGATGGATGAGATCTATATTAATTTAAGGAAGTAAAATTGTTTTCTGATTTTTCAGCTTCCTAATAAAAGAATAAAAATATACGAATTTATTCTAGCTGTAAAAGATAACCAGGAATGTCCCTCAGATGTCTGCTATCCTAAATGAACAAAATCCTATTACATATTTGACTTCTATTAACTAGTTGTATTTTCACCTTGCTAGTTATGATTCTTCTCTTTCCTCTCAACTGCCCTTCCATATTGTTTTGAAATCACTATTCTTAAAATCATCTGTTGTTTCTACTTTTATTTTGTAGATTTACCATATTGATAATTGGGACTCTCAGGTAAGTAAAAAAACCCTTTCAGAGGTAATGAACTGTAATCAATTTAAAAATCATTTTATTTTCTGATTGGGCAGGGCAAGCATCCCAGTGCCTTCTGCGAGTTAAGAAGGAGTGATCATTATTTTTACTTTGCAAAGCAGAAAACCAAAAACACAGAATGGAACTGGTCACATGCATAAAGAAGTTGCATCCTTGAACTCAGCCCAATGCCAGTTGAATATTACAACTTTCATGAGCTGAATGGAGTCTCTCCCCCTTGCCCCCTGAGATCAGAGTGAGAAGCTAGAAACCCACCACTTCAACACCAATCAGAATTTGCTTTTGTAACAGTACATATCAATGCTTCTTTCAAGAAGTTGTACATGAAGAAGCATTCTTCTTGGATGAGTGGAAACTTGGGGATCACTTTGGAATTAACTTAGATAAACAGGTCCATGAATAGACTCAGTTCAGTTGAACAAATACCTATGGAGCATGTCCTATGTGCTGAGTAAGCACTGTAGTAGGGGGTTGGATTCAAGAGTAAACAGGATTTTCACAGTGTCATGGATAAGACCGAAAGAAAGCTACAATTTTATTATTATATGGAGTGATTTAAAAGTACAGAGGAAAGATGTTTTGCTCGTGCTGAATAGGAAGAAGGGATAAAGGGAAGCTTCCTGGAGGATACTGAAATTAAATCCTGGAAGATTTCCAGCATTAGCTAGGAGAACAGATTAAACATTTTACACCAAATCACCTAGAAAAGCCTTGAAGTGAAAAATTGGTGTGATTACTAGCAGCTCCATGCTTTAAATCTAGTGGTGGTTGCAACGAAATGATTTACAGGAAGGGTAAAAAACAAACAGGTTTAATCAAGAGGATGAGATGAGAAATATAGTACTTCTTTTACTGAGAAGAACATGGCAATCATGAGCTATCTTTCGGCAGCCCCAACCTACTGTGTTTCTCAAAGTCTGTCTGTTCGTATGCTAGTATATGCTCGGTTTTAAATTTCTGATAAAAAGCTGATCTTTAAAAATGAAAACAGCATATTTATATTTATTTATTCATGAGAATTCTAAATGGACAAAAGCAAGATGTGCCCATACAGTTGAAGATGTGTACGTTTGTATGTGTATGAGTGTGTGTATCCACACATCGCAAACAATACAACTCTATTTGCATTAAACTTATTAAGTCAAATCAATTTTACAGACGTGTGGGCTAGAGCTTTGGCACTTAATTCCTCTTGATCTTCCACCTAGTAAACTTCATTTTGCACTGTGTTTCCATGCAATGTATTTTTAACATTGCATTTGTTTGGACATCATTAACAAAGAAGATAGCATCCAGGAAGTTGTAAGGTACAGGAGAGCATTTCAGACACTTCTGTGAGAAAACAATGAAATAAATTCACATACTCAGCTGTTTGTCACACAAATAAAGTGGAAATGATAAAGTTGAAATAAATGTAGAAACACATTCTACTCTTTAAGTCTGGAAATAGTTAATTATTAAGTAGACACCAAGTGTATGCGGATCAATGAGCTACATAGGGATAAGGAAAAATCCATAGCACACATCTTACTCCACAAAAATAAATACTTTAGCTGGCCAGCATTGCTTATAGACTGACTCAGTGATGGGCACTTTGTTATGCTTACTCTCATTTAATATTCAGAACACTGGGAGGTAAGGAAAGAAGGCTCAGAAAAATTAAACATGCCATTTTCAGTCATGTGGCTAGAATTCAATCCATGACTTCCCACTCCATGCCCAGTGCCTGCTGTGCTATGCCTGCCTCACCGTCACTTCCAGCAAGAGTTAATGATGGCACTATGTTTCAGCTGTACTCAGAAGAAACTAAAATTTGGGGATACTTGTATTTGAAAGGAATTTGAATAAGAATATTTTTATTATTAATTTTTTATATGAGTATAGATGACACACAATATTACATTAGTTTCAGGTGTACAACATAGCAATACATCTCTATGCATTAGGTGATGCTCACCACAAGGGCAGCTACCATCTGTCACCATAAAATAATATTACAATACTATTGACTGTATTCCCCATGTTCTTCCTTTTATGCCCAGAACTTTGTATAGGAAACCTGAATATCTGTCCATTGTAAATATGTATTGATTACGAACTACGTACCAGGTATTGTCTTAGGTGACTATCTCATTGAATCCTCACAATAAGTGTATAGGGTAGATATCATTAGTATAATAATATAGATAATAGATATCTACTCTATATCAACCCTATAATAGATAATAAATGTTATCTACCCTATACACTTATTGTGAGGATTCGATGAGATAGTGAAACTATGAGATTTGTCCCCAATCTGAGTCTAGAAACTGTTTTACTCCCAACTACTCTACAGACTACTCCACTACTCCTAAACTTTCTTACACCATCAAAGTCGTAAAGTCATGAACAAGTGTGGAAAGGACGTAGTCCTTCTCAGATGGTATAGATGAGTGGGAAACTAAAAAGTACAGATAGTTTTCATTTAAACATTTTACAAACCTTCTCTCTGCACATGAATTAGGATTCATTCCTAAAAGCTGCTTAACTCATTAACACCTAAGGACTGATGAACCTCTTTCCTGGCTATTGTGCAACTATAAAAATATCTGCCTTTGGGACAGAAGTCATTTGAATTTAGAAACTTAAAAATAAAAACAAGGAACATTTATATTACTTTCAAAATGTGTCCTAGATTAAGCATCCTGGTAGCTTTCAGTCTCTCCAAAGACCCAGCCAAAGTCCAAATGTGTCCAAAACCCAGTTTAGAAAAGACTCAAGAGCACTCTGCCCAATCTGTAGCATTCCTGTTTGTTGGTAAGAAGGTGATAATGGTGAGGGAATTCCAATTGCCTCAAGGTAATGATAGAGGCGTAGAGATATAGATGCTTATATAATGCATGGAATTGAATATTTATCTTGAACTAATCCAAGACAAGTTATTCACCTACAACTATTAGATTCCTTTTGATAAATATTAGTGACCTCTAATAGTTAGAGGTAGGTAGAAGATATACCTTCCCCCCACCCCCGCCCTGCACATTGTTAAAATGAAAGCAAGTCTCAGACTGAATTCTGTCACAGAGATATTTAGTAGCAAGAAGGTAGGAAGCAAGGACACAAGCCCTTCTGTATGCTTGCACAGTCCCTTAGCGATTCTGGCAAAACCTTGAAATGAAAAGTTTACTTCAAGGTAACTGTGATGCTATCGTAGGTAACTACTTTAATCTGAGTCACAAAACTTGGCTGATCAATGGCTAAACACAGGACCATTTAGGAATGAGATCCAGGTAGGGGCACCTGGGTGGCTCAGTTGGTTAAGGAATGAGATCCAGGTAACTAAGTCCACAGGCAAAAGGATGAAGGGCCAGTCTATGTTCTTACATCCCATTCACCCACCTGCAAATTTTCACCCATCTGCAGATCTTCAACATCATTTCAGTTCACCAAAGAAACATAATCTCTAACTTCTGTTACACAAATTAAGAAAACTGTGATACTGAATATTCATAAGTACGGCTGAACCTTGTAGTGGCCACATCTGAAATATGTCCTTTCGATTAAATACTAGCTAACCTTCCTTGGCCTGAGTACTGATTAGAGCCAACCACATCTACATTGTAAACTTAACTAACATTACTATAATAGAAAAACATTTTTATATAAATGAGAGTCAACAGTTTGGAAATATTTTTTATTTATTTAAAATTCCATATAACCTATTTAGTAAGCTCTTCCTAGTTATAGTTCCAATATAGTCTAAAGTATGAATTTATATAACGCTAAAGTAAAGTAAAAAGACCCAGCCAAAGTAAAACTCAAAGTAAATAATATTGTCATTTTTTAAGAGTTAAAATAGAGTAAGAATCTAGCCCATTCTTCTGGTTTCTTTTTTTTTTTTAAGTTTATTTATTTTGAGAAAGAGAGAAAGGAAGAGGGAGGAGAGAGAATCCCAAGCAGGCTCTGCACAATTCTTTTAGTTTCTTAAGGAAATAAGAACATTGTATACAGAAAAGAACATAAACTTTAAAGTAAGATTTGAAACCAAATCCCAATTTTCCACTTCCTTGTTTTGTGGATTCAAACACCTCGTCAAAGCAAAATCTTGGTTTCCTCATCCGTTACATGAGGATAATAATGTCTATGTCATGGAGTAGCAGGATGATTAAGTGGAATAACAAACAACTTGTTCTTGGCACATAGAGATACTTATTAAATATGAATTATCATTATATTTATTACCAGACTAATTTGATAACAAAAATAAATTGTGAGTATTTCCATTTTAAATAGGTAGCAAAGTAGGATCTATGATTCAAAAGGATTAATAGACTAATGCTATTCTTTGTTCTAAGTGTAGGACAGTAGCGTCCTGGGTTTGTAAAGGGAAATAGGGCAGAAAATCTCTTTAGTCTGACTATTTAGTGAAATATCCATGTTCTTGGCTTTCCTTCCCCCTGCCCTAGTTATCTTCTTTAGGTAAATGTTTTAATTGTTTATTAGCATATTGCCTTTCAGAACGGTAATATGTTACAACAAAAAAAAGGAGAGATTATGGTTAATGTAGAAGAAAGGGTTCTTGTCATTATGGTTGTGGTTTGTGGTTTTATTTATCCTTTTTTGTTCCTTTTTACTGGGTACAGAAAGTGACATGTAGAGCTTATACTCAAAGTTTTTAGACCATCCTTCTCCTTTTAATAAACATCAATACCATACTCCTCTACTCTATGGGAATAAGAACCACCTCTCTAAGAGTCCTTTCTTGAGGACAGAGCTTCAATACACTGTGGTGAAATAGAATAAAATTGTTAGGCTATTGATTTACCAGCAGGGCTTAAAGGGCCGTGTCTAACAACAGTTTGCTTTAAAAGGCTATAATAATCTCATGAGGAATCTCAGGACCCAATTTGTTAAAACCATCTTCATATCCTTACATAGGGTACATCTTTGCTACTAATTCTCAGCCTGCTGAGAAATACCTTGACTTTGAGCTTTTGTTTTAACTGCATTTGGAAACGAGATCAACACAGCCGACTTTAGTATGAGACAGTTATGAAGGTCATTATAGAAGTGAATGCAGTAATCACTAATATCTGTTTGGCAATTTACAGTTTACAAAAAAAAAATCTTTCATGTAAGTAGGGTATGTGGCTGCTGTGTTATAAATTGACTGCAAATATTTTGAATATGTTTATTTTTCTTCATAAAAGAAGTACAAATAAAGTGATTACATAATTGAATTTGACAGCAGAATGGAAATGCACTTTTTAATGTGAATATTATCTGAAGATAATGAAAAATAAACAGCAATGCTTTCTTTATCCTCTCTTTATCCATTCCTATGGAGCTCAAAAACAAAGTTTGTTATTTTATGAACTTGTCCGTGGTGGTCAGGCATGTCTTAAAATTACTCCCTGTGCAAATATTACAGTCTTAAAGGCAAGAGTACAAATGGGGATGGGATTCCTAAATTATTCAGCTAA
The DNA here is from genome assembly GCF_022837055.1 of Prionailurus viverrinus. Classification (NCBI taxonomy): domain Eukaryota; kingdom Metazoa; phylum Chordata; class Mammalia; order Carnivora; family Felidae; genus Prionailurus; species Prionailurus viverrinus. Next base: position 84,735,399 of record NC_062564.1, read on the forward strand.
AGTCTGCTCAAATGGCTGTGAATTACTCATGAAACCACACCACTGTCAAAGAAGACCTTGAAGACCTCTGCCTTAGTCCAGGCACAAGGCTGCTGTTTAATTTTTTTCCATAGCATCATTTCCAAATTATCCTCCAGCCTTCTCTACAACACCTGTCACCATGGGGAACATACTACTTGGTGAGGTGCCACCACACCCTGGAGAATAACATGAGGTCATACAAAGATCCCTAGGCTTCAGATCTGGGGTCTAATGGTGGCAGGTTCTTACTAGCTTAGGTGGCCTTTGAATTTGACTTTCCTTATCTGTAAAATGAGGGAGCTGAACTAAGGTATGTTATGAAGTCTTTACTTCAGCTTAAATGGTTCTGTAATGTCGATATTTTCAAAGACCCACTGGTCTAAATTTTCCAAAAACAAAGGTGAAATCTCTGCCATATCCTGCCCAAAGTTTTACAATGAGAGTTTTCTAAGCTCTCTCATTGTCTGGTTTCTTCCTCAATTCCCTCTAATTCCTGCAAACCAGAAATTAGAACTGCTTTTGGATTAAATATACATTATAAGTAATGTTGGATTCTACATTGCATCACATCAGAAAACTTATTTTCTGGTTGGCCAGCCACTGGTATTGCTAAGATTAAACATTGGCTAAGGGACTGACGAATTGGTTTTTTTAATTGTACTTATTTTTCCCCTTTGCAAGCCAGAGATAATCAGAATGATGTCATATCTGCAGTTTTTCATGTTCCCCATCAACCATTCACCTAATTGTTTTAGGTGATAAAACACCAGGTTTTATCTTACCTGGATCAGGAATATCATTAGGGGTTCCAAAAGGACAATTATGTAATCCTATAATTTCTCCTACATTATTAGCTCATTTTCTTCTGTATTACTCCTTTACCAAGCCAGGTAAATTTCCTATAGGCTTCATCCCACTACATTTAGCCTGTTATTTTGCTTGGTACTAAAACAGTACCATACTCTCTATGCACATGTTGACACTTGACCTGTAGTGACTCTAAATTCTTTTGTATGTATTTATATTCAGCTAATCTTTCCACAGTGTTTTCAGATGCTTCATCTTTTCTGCAGTCCAGTGTATTCAATGCAAGTATTATGACAAGTATCATTCTAATTCATTTATTGTTTTTATTACATTGCCCTAGAGCTCATGCTACTGAGAACTTTGCCCTCATCTTCAGGACCTTAAATGGGACTGCTGTTTAGTGTATGAGATCATTTGTTTACTAAAATACATGCTTGTGACTTGGTTATAATAATAGCCATCTTTATAGTTGGAATTGCCTCCCACCTGGTAATCTTTCTGCACTTGTGGATTGCGCATTCAGTTCTAGGCCACAGATTTTGGTTTTGTTTTTCAGTCAGACAACATCTATTACAGAGGGTAAATTGCCTACTTAATATCTTTCCTTCCAATAGATAGAGTTTATACCCTAATGGACTTTTAAGAAAGACTGCAGGGCATATGTTAATGTAAAATTTTAAAGTCAATTATATTATCTCTATAATTCATTTGATTAGTCAACTAATCAAATAAAAAATATGTTAAGTAGTTACACAATGCACAGCTTATTTCATTAGTTTCCAGCCAAATTTTTATTATGACCATGACTTTTTAATGCAGACCTAATTATTTCCAATTATATAAAAGGTTTAAGGCACCAAAGCATTCAAAAGGCTTTCTATATAGAACAAGTCTCATTTTTCTTGGTTTCATGCAAGCATAGGTTGTTTTTATTTCCACTGAAGTGGTTAATCCTTTTAACTAAAATTAATAAGAAATGTTTAAGCATGCTGAATATTGACTTTTTGACAAATGTCCTTCCAATTTAAACTGCTAAGACTATGTAATCATACAAAAGCAACCTCAGCTTTTCAACAGCATAGTTTCTTTCTTCCCCAAATTATGCTTAATCATCTTCATGACAGTATTTTAACAAAAATCATCTCTTCTGCTATATGCTCCAACATATTGCTAAAAAGGCAAAATATTAAATCATACAGACAAATTTAGAGTAAGAGACTAAATTCATGTAGAGACTAGAAAGCTATAGTTGTCTTTGGCGGAAAACACTCTCTTCCTTTAAGGCCGCCATAGACAAATGTTAAGTTGTAATTAAATTTCCCATTTTTGTGGAATTTCAAAAACAAAATTGGATGCTTTACCTAATAAACTGTCTTACTTTGGGGAACATTTTAATTTTTCCACATGAGTTAGTGATCATTTAAATCAAAAGACTTGAGAAGGCAGTAGGCTATGAAAAGTCAAAAAAAGAAAAAAGAAAAGGAAAGAAATGAATGAAATAATGATAACTTTGAAAATGTCTTAAACATTGATATTGTCACAATTTATTTGAAAGTCAAAATCATTGACTTCAACAGAAATGGTATAAAATTTGTACCTCAACTTTGTTGATTCTAAGCTGAGGGTATATACCTGACTATAATGCCACTATCTCTCCAAAGGAGACACTGAAGTTTGGAGGTTCCTTTTTTGTTTGTTTTTTAATAATCATAGCTCAATGAATGAATCAAGTACGTTAACTAAAGGAAAAATCCTAATATCCCCATACTCTGTCTACCTCTGCTGTGGTAGGTGACAGGGAACTCCTATGTAATTTTTTTTAGAGGGAATATGCCCAAGACTTTGGCAGCAGCAATTGTGATGGAGATAAACTTATTATCATATCAGACAAGTTACATAACTCCACTTAAACCTCTGTCAAGAGCCATAATTACATCCACTTCACTCAATCATCTGATGAAAGAACTGATGTTTATAGAAGAAATGAAGAAACTATGTGCTGGCACAAATAATTTGAATAGGGAAACATCAAGACTTGGAATAAATTTCTAGTTTTAGAAGTGGACAAACATATTGGAAGAATATTGGAAGAAAAGAGAGAAAAATGTATTTTTTCCTGATATGAAGAGAAAAGTGAATAGTACACAGCTTTTTCTTTTGCTCTAATAAATGAGAGATGGAATTTTCCATTCCTAGCTTCTTTGTGACCATGCTAACAATTGAGCAAATAAATTGAGTACATTTATCTTTGCAATAAAAGGCTAAGTTATGGCAGAAATAGAGTATCTTTGTGTTAATCTTACCAAAAGAATCTGTACTCTGCCAAGTTTGAAGATATGTCCCAACATCACATCTTAAAAACATTGATGTTTGTAAAAAAAAATAAACAAAATTATGTGTTTACAACATTTTTCTGTAAACCTGTATCCAATGGTTTCTTTCCATTAGAATGAATTGGACTAATATTCTCTTCATTTTACACTCTTCTGTGAATATTATTAAAATGCATTTATGTTGTAAAACAATGTCAGTGATAAATAGTCAAGCTTATATATCTTTGATAATCAATGTCTGAAAAGAAAGAATTAGACTCTAATCTTTATATTATAAAGCTTTTAAAATGTCTTTTGGGGATGGGGCACCTGGGTGGCTCAGCTGGTTGAGTGTCTGACATCGACTCAGGTCATGATCTCACAGCTCATTAGTTCCAGCTCTCCTTTGGGCTCTGTTCTGACAGCTCAGAGCCTGGAGCTGACTTTGGATTCTATGTCTCCGGGTCTCTCTGCCCCTCCCCCGCTCATGCACGCAGGCACTCTCTCTCTCTCTCAAAAGTAAATAAACATTTTAAAAAATGTATTTTACGGAGTAGCCAAAGAATATCAATATACAAACATTTATCTTTAATCACTTCATAATATAAAAATCAATTCAATTTTTTTTCTTTTAGGGGAAATTTATTACAGAAAATGAATGTTCATTAGCTTATATTTTACATGATAAAAGTAGTATTCTCCAGATCCACAAATTAATTTTATTCTACCTTAAGGTATTTTATTCCCCAAAACCAAGTATAATATGTATCAATGGCAATTCTGTCCATAATTTTATCCCTTTCTTTCTCTGTGTATGAGGCTAATTGAGATGTATTGACAATAAATTTCCTTGATTATCTTTTTTTCTATTTATTTGACCTACCTTTAGAGTGGCCCATTGGCTCATCCTATTTGATGAAGTCGTTTCTGCTGTCTTGTTTGATGACTATCAACAACTAAGTGGCAATAGGAATACCAAGTGCTTTCTTACCTGGTGTCTTAACACTCCTCACACTCTGAAAAACAGTAGAGATTTTGTTTAATAATGGGCTCTAGGTTCTTACTAATTGGTCTAGATTCCTTTGGTTATTTCTTAAATTTTTATGACTTTAATGTACTTTCTGCAATGATTGACACTAGGAAACTTACAGTCCCAGAAATCATCCAGCAAATGTGCACAACTGGGAGTTTTTGTTATATTATTTTCAATAAAAGTAACTTAAGCAACACATCTGATACTAACATTACAAATGAGACCTACCTTACTTCTCTAGGAAGTACCACTTAAATGCTTTCTTTTAATATTGTCTTATAGGATTAAAAGTTTGATAGCATATGATTCAAGTTCCACATTATTCTTCATTATTTAGCAGGATTTTGTCATGAGATATAGTTACTTGATATTTTGAGTTACTGTTTTGATGAGTTCTCCTGAGTTTTCACAGATCCATCTTTCCTTTCTTCCTTCCATCCTTCCTTCTTGCCTTCCTTCCTTTCGGATGTAATTCTCCTGGTTAAGCAAACTCATCAGTGAACCTTCTTCAGGAAACCTCAAACTGGGGCCATTTCCTGCCCTAGCAAGAGAATGGCTGGATATAGAAATTTATTAGAAGACTAAATATACTGACCATCTGACCTTCTGGTCCAGACCTTGTTGCAATTCTTACTGCAAGTGTCTGGATCATTATCATTCCTGAATCAGTTTCAGAGGCACCTGGGTAGCTCAGTCAGTTAAGCATCCAACTGTTTGATCTCAGCTCAAGTCTTGATCACGGGTCCTATGCTGGACTCTGTGTTGGGTGTGAAACCTATAAAAAAAAAAAAATCAGTTTCATAACTGTCACTTTGCTCTCAAGCTCCAAACCAGAATTTCAGTTGTCCAGAGGATATCTTCACATCTCCTACCAATCATTACTGAAGTGCTTCTTACTCAACAATATCAATAAAAGACCACTGGCTGGAAGCAATAAAATTTAAGGTGAACGCTAATGCTTCCTTTTGTTGCAAATAACCACAAACGGACTTAACATAATACAAATTTGTTAACTTACAATATTGGAAGTCAGAAGTCCAAAATGGGTATCACCAGGTGATTGATCACTGGATTTTAACAAGGTGTTGGCACATCTACATTCCTTCTAGAGGCTCTAGGGGAGTGTAGGGGATTGAACTGTGACCTCCAAAGAGCTACATCCACATCCTAAACCCAGTCTATAATATTTAAACTATCTCATTATCTTTTTTCTCATTAATAATCTTAATATCAATTACATGCTAAAATAGTTATGTTTTGAAATTCTGAAGTTAAAATACATTGTTGAAATAAATTGCACCTATCTCTCTTTACTTTTTCTAAAATGTGGCCAGAAAACTTGAAATTACACATGTGGTCTGTATTTTATTTCTATTGGATAGTGCAGGTTTCTACCCTTGACTTTTGTTCTTAGAAGAGGAGGAACTAATTTGGGTACACAGCAGCAGCAAGGAACATTAACCTACTTCTGTTCTAATCTTCTGTACTCTTTTTTATTTTTCCAAATGAATTAGGTCATGGAGATGAGACAGCGAGTTTTGGGGCAGTGACTTTTTCTTCATAGCCTCAGCATTACTGATTTGGAACTCAATAAATATAATAATAAACAAATGAACAAATGAGTTGAATGAATAATCATTTGAATGAATGAATATATTGAGCAGCACCAAAATCATACACTTAAACATTTACCTTTATCACGGGTGATCAAGTATTACAGTATGTTTTGAGTATGCATACTTTCCATAATCTTGTAAATATACAATTTGAGAAAAAGTCATTTTTATGCAGTAAAGACACCACTGTAGCCTAGTGCAAAATGTTTTCAACTTACAATATCAAAAATGGCATATAACCTAAACTATTCTCTCAGTTTATACTATAATTTTCAGGTTTTTTCTTACTTGCTTATGAGCAAGTCAACTGAGATACTACTACTTATCAGCAACTTTGAATGTGAACCAAGTTCTCCAGACCCTTTAACATTTGGTGGACTGATTATCAAATAATTATATGCATGAGAAATCTTATGGGATGTCCGCATGACAAGCAACATAAACTAATATTTATTGACTTAACAAATTTTTATGAGCACATTCCATGTATCAGCCACTGTGCTAGTTAATTTATATGTGGTTTCATCCAGTGTTTAGAATATTTCAATAAATCTTATCATCACTTCCACATTTTACTAATGAAGACTCAGAATTTAATTAACTTGTTCATAGTAACATACCTAGTAGGTATGGTAGAAACTGTCCTAAGTACAGAAAGTTTTATTTGATATGAATATGTTATTGAGAAAGAAACACACTATTTGCAAACAGGAAGACTCTAAAACTACAAGTGCTTGGCTCCTAGCAGTTATAGCTGGGTTTATAAAGCCTGAATGGGGAAGTGCATTACTTTCTACAGCAACTGATTACCACACACTTACATTCCTTTTAAGGGAGGGGCACTGCCTCAAGCTACTTGTTTGTAGCTGATCAGCTAGGAAGCTACACAGTGGTGCTGACAGGAAGAAAGCTTAAGTTTTGTTTGAAATGTAGAGTCGGTATTTTAGGGAAATCAGTTTCGTTTATGTGACTATGGATGTTTGGATTAGGGGTATACTCAAACTGTGGGTTCCATCTTGAGTTTTCTTTAACATGATGATTCAGTCTTAATGTCTATTCTGAGGTCCTGTTCTACTACAAAAAATTGTGTATATGCCTTTAAAACTTTATATACTTTAAGCAATTCTTCCACAATCATATCCCAAGAAACAATGTTATATTTAAATATTAAATAGATATGATAACCAGTGTATATTTAAATTGGCTTCATAAGCAGTTACAAAGAGAGTTGTCAGCAGTGATTGATGGCAGGAGGGGAGGCAAAAATCCACTCCTCTGAAGGATGTCTCCAGTTTCTGCCATCTTAGTAGCCCTTCTCCACTTTTTGTTTGTTTGCTTTTGTAACAATCCCCAGAATTTCCTTTGGAAACCATGTGCATCATGTTTGAAGTTAAGGTGTGTGAATTTGTTCTTCCAGCTACTGGGATGTGACAGACTATTAAACATTATGTAATAAACAAGGAACCTAGCTAGAAAATGGTTTGGTTTAATCCATGCTCTGTCACTAACTGGCTAGAAGACCGTGGAATACTTACCTAATTATCCAGGTGTCTACATCTACAAAGCAAAGGGTTGGTCTCCATAGTGTCTCTGGGAGAAGTTCAGCTGCTGGTTCTGTGACCTTGCCTCTGAGAAGGTCTGAAGATTCACCCTTCAAGGAGCCGCTAGCAGATTTTTACCAGACCCAAGATGACTGAGAATCCAAACTAAGCACTTGTATCTCATTTTTGAAATTGTTTCTTGAATAACAAATAATAAATACTGATCTGATGAATAGCAATTCATAATGAGAGGGCATACACAAGAGGAACTGGTAAGATATCAAAGAATCAACTCAAGAGAATTGTCCAGAGTTGAAGAACAAAGTCTCCAGATTGAAAATACCTTCAAAGTGCCAAATAAATACATGAAAAAGTCCCATTCTTAGCAAGTTTTTGTGTAATTTTAGAAACAAATAAATAAAAACAAAGTCCTAATAATGTCCAGAGAGAACTAGATATGTCATCTACAGAGGAATGATCATATTGGCACCAAACACTTTATCAATAACACTGGTGCTAGGCAGTCATGGAGTAGAGCTTTCAGAAATCTGACAGAAATAGATTTTGGACCAAACTTCTTTCTCTAGCCAAACTTTCAGTCAAATGTTTGGAATAAGCACATTTTCTGACATACAACTTTTCAGAAATATTATTTTCCACACACTCTTTGTTCCAGCAAAACAAAATAGTAATCCAATAAAGACAAAGACAAGATCCGGGAAATGAGGGTTTCTGCCCAAGAATGTATCTCAGGATGACCACCTCAAAGCTGTCCTAAAAAAATGATGTATACAGATGACAGGTGGGAGACAAAGTGTTTCAGAGAAAGGCAGTAAAACAAACAAATAGTCCATAGAATTCCTGATAAAATAAACAGTTTAAATATAATGTTAGGATAAAGGCACATAGTGGGAAGAAAAGGAAATTAGAAACTCATGATAAATGAAAAAAAACTGCAAATGAATAAACTATTTGGTTTTCAAATAAACTGTATTTATGTAGCTTATTGATTCAATTCAAAATAGTGATGTAGCCATTCTAGAAGTTTGGTGTATTAAGAGACAAAGGAGTAAAAAATAATTGCTAAAATTGAAACAATTGAAAAATACCAGTAGAGGATAGTATTTAGGAATATGAAAAGAACAACAAAAAGAATCAGCTAAGAATCAAAAGGCACAAACTTCCACTTATAAAATAGAGAACGTGATGGACAACATTGTGACTATAGTTAATAATAGTGTATTGCATATTTGAGAGTTGCTAATCTTAAAAGTTCTCATCACAAGAAAAATAAATTTGTAATATGTATGGTGACAGACTTAAACTAGACTTACAGTGATAATCATCTCACAATATGCAAATCGTCCCTTATGATGGGGTTATATCCTGATTAACCCATAAAAGTTGAAAATACCATAAATTGAAAATGCGTTTAATACATCTAACCTACCAAACATCACAGCCTTGCAACTTAGCCTCCTTTAAACATGCTCAAAACATCTAGGTTAGTCTACAGTTGGGCAAAATCATCTAACACAAAGCCTATTTGATAATAAACTGTTGACTATCTCATGTAACTTACTGAATACTGTACTGAAAGTGAAAAACAGAATGGTTGTACATGTATATATTGTTTAACTTGTGATTTCCTGGATGATTGGGAGCTGCCCCATCAGGAAAGAGTATCCTACTGCATATTGCTAGCCTGGGAAAAGATCAAAATGGAAGGTACAGTTTCTACTGAATTCGTATTGCTTTCATACCACCATAAAGTCAAAAAATGTTAAGTCAAACCATCGTGAGTCAGGAACAATCTGTATACAAATATTGAGTCATTATTCTCTACACCTGAAACGAATATAATATTATATGTCAATTATATTTCAATTAAAAGAATTTTTAACAAGCTAAAAGAATTAAAAACTCTTTCCTCTAGATAGCCACACTGGATTATGGAGAGGAACATGTACCCTTTCATGAAACTTTACTATATTATGTGGTCCTTTATAGCATACTGTGATTTAAAAAAGTATTTTAATGTTTTTCAACTTGTAACAATGATATTAGGAAATATTTTTAAATATTTTTGATGTGTAAAAACAGAATACACATTTCTCTGTACAGTAAGATCTGAATTTAGTAAAATAAATAAAATCAATACTGATACATAAAAATATGTCAGGCATTTGTTTTATTTATTAAAATTTACTGAGTGTATGTATTACATGTATTTTACTAAATTGGATATATATATACATGCACACATTGAAGAAGGAAATAAGAAGAATTTGTGAAGCAAACATCATGTGGAATGAACTTCTGATGAGGCTTTAGTCTTTCATGTTTAGGCAGAGTTTTGACATTGGTGGTTTGTAGAGTTTATACTAAGCCAAGTAGGTTTTTACTTTGCAAAGTTAGCTTTTAATTGCTGACACTTAGCTAAAAGTCCTTAAGCATTAGTCACTAGGTATTTTTTACTTTGCCAGGTGGCTGCAACTTGTGGTCTGACCCTCAAAGACTCTCGCTCTAAGAAATGGAGCCAAAGGCTTGGGCCTTTAGCCAACACAGATGGACTGAGAGTGCAGATTGTTGCAGTTTGACCTTGAACTTGTAGTGCAAGGCTAAGGCTTCAGCAAAGCAGTGCCCTTGGCAGGTGCTAAGGTCTCAGATTACAGGCTGCTGTAGTTTATTATAATGCAGGCACAGCTTGGCTTCTTATCCTTGGCTAGGCTAAAGTTGGATTATAATCTGCATGTACGTGGAAAGACAGCAAATTTACACATGAGCTACAGAACACTAGGAAGCTTCTAGCTTTAAACTGTTAAAACATCATGTGGCTAAGGCTTAAGGTATTTTGCTTAGGTGGCAGTAAGTGGCACTCCATTCTGCATACAGGTCACAGGTTGAAACTGTGGAGCACTTGACCTTAAATTATGTGTCTGATCCAAAGGCTCAATCACAGAAAATGAAAATAATAGATAAGAATGTTTGGGTAAGTTTCAAAATGATAATTATTATAGCTGGGTATGTGGGTATCTCAGTTCCCAGGGAATTTATGGGATGGAACAGAAGGAGGTTGTCTAGACTTTAGAGGACCACGTGGCTGAGGCACCAGTCCTCATTAGGACCTCAGGGAGTCCTGCTTCAAGAGCCTCAGTAGCAGCTTCAGTTCAGAAATTCTGATGGTGGGGTACCTCAGTTGTTTAAGCCTCTGACTTCAGATCAGGTCACGAGCTTGTGGTTCTCGAGTTCAAGCCCAGCATTGGGCTCTCTGCTGTCAGCACGGAGCCTGGCCTAGGGTCCTCTGTACCCCTCTCTCTGTCCTTCCCCCACTTGTGCACGTGCACTCTCTATCTCTTTCTCTCAAAACTAAATGAACATAAGAAAGAAAGAAAGAAAGAAAGAAAGAAAGAAAGAAAGAAAGAAAAGAGGGGACCTGGTTGGTTCAGTTGGTTAAGCGTTAGACTTCTACTCAGGTCATGATCTCATGGTTTGTGAGTTCGAGTCCCATGTTGGGCTCTGTGCTGACACTCAGAGCCTGCAGGCTGCTTCATAGTCTGTGTCTCCCTCTCTCTCTTTCCCTCCACTGCTCACACACACACCCACACACACTCTCTCTCTCTGTCAAAAATAAATAAACATTAAAAAAATTAAAAAAAAAAAAAAGAAGAAATTCTGATGGTGTTTTTTCACCTGAAACGAGTACAGCTTTAAGGTGAAATCCTTTTCTAGAAGGCAGGGTGTTTTTAGGCTGAATTCTTCCCAAGAGGCAAAGTAAGAGTGCTGCTATTACACAGGCACAAAATACCTCACAGAATAGTAGGAGTCAGCACTAACAATAGAGCTCATCCTCAAGAAGCTATGAGGTTTTGAATAGACTGGGGAAAAAGGAAAGAAGAAAGAAAGAAAGAAGGAAAGATCTCAAGTAACACGTGGTTTGACAGGAGGGGCTGCTGCCATTGCAAACGAAGATGATAGGGTCTTGTCAAGACCACCCCTTGACGGGGCAGGTGCCTGGGTGGCTCAGTGGGTTAAGCATCTGACTTCAGCTCAGGTCATGATCTCAAGGGTTCGTGAGTTCAAGCCCCATGTTGGGCTCTGTGCTGACAGCTCAGAGCCTGGAGCCTGCTTTAGATTCTATGTCTCCCTCTCTCTCTGCCCCTCCCTCGCTCGTGCCCTCTCAATGTCTCAAAAATACATAAAAACTTAAAGAAAAAAAAAAAAAGACCACCCTCCTGAGGAGACAGAAGGCTTCTGGATTGACTCTACCCCCTCAGATAGGGTAAATTCATAGTAACAGAATTAGTCATTTGCTGGGAGGCTCCTACCCATTAAATGCATGGTTTGTACAGCCAGAAGTAAACTGGCTGACAAATGAGCCAAACTGAAGCTGAGATGGAAGTCACCATTTACCTGCCCTCTTCCTCAGACGGCAGTGGGATGGCCTTTGACAACACTGCATTCTGGGTTTAGGGAATAGGATTTTCACCATAGATCATTGATAGGTGTGGGGTCAGGGTTACTTTTGAGTCCTATTTTGAAGAGTCTTATTGGAGTGAAATGAGGAGTGTTGACATTGAATTAAGAATTTTTAAGGCCCTGAAAGATTCACACCCTTCCCAGGCTGAAGTTGCTGAAAAAACCCTAACTCTACCCAGATGTGGTGAACTCCTCTGACAGAACTATGCAGAACTACAGATGAGGAAAGATAACTTTTGGGCTTTAATTTATTTTCAAAAGTCAAAGGAATCTGATTGTTGGAATTTTATGAATAAAAGCTCTTTGTGCATTTTGTGATTGGAGTATTATAGTGTGGCCATCTAATCTCATAGGACAACATGACTGGACATAATTTGTTTCAAAAATTAAAATAATAATGGCTAATTTCTTGAGAATTCACTTGGTACTAGGTAGAATCTTCACATTATATATGTTTATAATTGCATATATGTTACAAAATAGCATATGTAATGTCACTACATATATATTACATAATAATTAAATATCTATGTAAATTTGTAAAGTCTAAACTTGCCTTGTACTTTTCTCCTCTTTGAGAGCCAGCCCACCTACAAAGAGCGTAAATTCTACTCTGCTCCTCCAGGACCAAACCATCCCCTAGTGGAGTCTGGCCTCACCAGGCCAGAATTGCTGGTGGTTGGGTAAGTGCTTAAATTTGGACTTCAGTTAGCTTACCCTTTGGTTTCTTACACAAAACTATGTTCTCCAACTTAGTCTCTATCAATAATAAAAGCATTATATTCAGCTTCATCTTCTTATTTCTCAATTTATTTGGAATTTTGGCATCTTCTGGGGCGCCTGGGCAGCTCTATCAGTTGGGTGTCCGACTTCGGCTCAGGTCATGATCTCACAGTCCATGAGTTGGGCCCCGCATCAGGTTCTGTGCTGACAGCTCAGAGCTTGGAGCCTACTTCAGATTCTGTGTCTCCCTCTCTTTCTGCCCCTCCCCTACTCATGCTCTGTCTCTCTCTGTCTCAAAAATAAATTTAAAAAAAAATTTAAAAAAATTTAAAAAAAAGAATTTCGGCATCTTCTCAGATATTACAGTAGTGTATATGTATGGATGATACATTAATATTTATGTATATATATATAAAACTAAGTGAACATATATACATATATATAATACACAAACAAATGTGCATTCAAATATACTACACATATGAACATATATGTACATATATGCACATATATCAATGTGTGGCATCTCTATAGGATATAAGTGTAATATAATCTATTTTCATTATTATATATAACACATAATGCATACTCACACACATATACACCTCTTCATACATGTATAAATATATTTGTTTTGTCTAGATTGTGGAATTACTAGTGATATCTTTTTTAAGTTTATTTACTTATTTTTGAGACACACAGAGCCAACATGAGTGGGGTAGGGGCAAAGAGAGGAAGAGACAGAGAATCCCAAGCAGGCTCCTCACTGTCAGCTTGGAGCCCAATGTGGGGCCTGAACTCACAAAACCATGAGATCATGACCTGAGCCGAAACCAAGAGTTGGACACTTAACTGACTGAACCACCCAGGCACCCCACTAGTGATATTTTATTTACTTTCTTTACATATTTCTATATTTCTGACTTTTTCTATGTTTACTCATTAATCAGAAAAAAAGGGTTTAAATACAACTAAGATCAGTTGTCACCAAGACTGTGTCCTGTGTCTTCCTTCTTTCTGTAAATGTTACCCTTTTTCTTCTCACAGAATGTCTTCATAATGGTATTGGGACTATACCATTAATAAAACTAATTTAAGCAAAGGAAACCATTAATAAAATGAAAAGACAACATACTGAATGGGAAAAGATATTTCCAAATGATATGTCCAATAAGGGTTTAATATCCAAAATATATAAAGAACTTATACAACTCAATACCAAAAAAAAAAATCCAATTAAAAAATGGGCAGAAGACCTGAATAGACATTTCTGTAAAGAAGACATCCAGATGGCCAACAGACACATGAAAAGATGTTCAACATCACTCATCATCAGGGAAATGCAAATCAAAACCACAATGAGTTACTGCCTCACGTGAGTCAGAATGGCTAGTATCAAAAATACAAGAAACAAGTGTTGGCAAGGATTTGGAGCAAAAGAGACCCTCATGCACTGTTGATAGGAATTTAAATTGTTACAACCACTGTGGAAAACAGTATTGATATTCCTTAAAAAATTAAAAACAGAAATACCATATGATCCAGTAATTCCACTACTAGGTATTTACCCCAAATAAATGAAAACACAAATTCAAATAAACCCTTCTGTTTATTGCAGCATTATGTACAGTAGCCAAGATATTGAAGCCACCCAAATATTCATCAATAAGTGAATGGATAAAAAAGATAAGGTATATACATATGGAATATTACTTGGCCATAAAAAAGAATGAGATCTTGTCATGTGTGACATCATGGATGGACCTAGAGGATATTATACTAAGTGAAATAAGTCAGACCAAGAAAGACAAATACCATATGATTTCACTTACATGTGGCTATAAAAAACAAAACAAATGAACAACAACAAAAAAAAACAGAAACAGACTCATAAATACACAGAATACACTGGTAATTGTACGGGGGAATGGGAAAAATATGTTTAATAAGTACAAACTTCTAGTTATAAAATAAATACATCATGGAGATGAAAAGGGCAGCATAGGGAATATAGTCAATAATACTGTAGTAACACTGTATGGTGACCCATTGTAGCTACACTTGTGTGGTGAGCATTGAGTAGTGTATAGAATTGTGGAATCAATATGTTGTATGCCTGAAACTAATGTAACTGTGTGCCAACTATACTTCAGCTAAGAAAAAAAAAAAACTAATGAGAACTTGTTTCTATGTATTCCATTTCATTTGGCTTATATTTTTACTCTTTGGTAACCCCCTTTACAGTGTGACCTACCTAAGAGGAAGAGCTGTGTTATCTTAGTTCAAGTTTTTATTATATGCGCAAGGCACTGTGACTTGCATACAGTGAGCACTCATTAAATATTTGTTGATACTAAGATTCTGCCATATGAAAACTTTCTGGGCAACTGGGTTGAACTCCAATGAAATAATTGCAGAAAATAGTAGGAATAACAACACTCCCAGATACGTGCACTGAGGCAATTCCACACAACGGTCATGAAATAGTTCAATAAGCTTGTTGCAAACGCCTTGAAAATAAAACTGTATTCCATGTAGCAGCAGATTTAGATCAGACTCTGGTACACAAGATCTGATTTAAGGCAAAAGAATGAAAGTGTGTTTGAAATCGAGCCTAGGCAAAGTGATTATGGAAACGTAGTGAAATGTGCTTAATATTTCCTCGGAGGCCATAACAACTCCTCTGCCAAATCAACGAATCCTGTTATCCTGTCTCTTGAGGGACTAAATGATTGAGTAACAGGCTACAGATGTGAAATCTTTAAGCTTGTTTTCTGTTTGAGGGACCTGTCAGGCACTGTGTAATGTGACACGCTCCCCTGGTCTCTGTAAGGTCCTCAGAGAGGCCAACCCCAAGGAGAACACTGCAATCACCTGCAAGCTGTAAGAATGGCTGATCCCTGATTCTCACCACAGACCCCCTCCCTGGCTTCTGATTTCATTGACCTAGTGTGGAGCCTGAGCCTTCAGAGTTTTAACAACTCTCCAGGTGACTCTAATACGCAGCCCAAAGTGAGGAGCGCTCCGTGAGCATCTCTTGGAAGTTTAATGCATTTTTTTCTATCTATAGATTGTCCTAAACAGATACACCTACTCTCCTCGGACTCGAGTGAAATCACCCCGGTTGGATCATGGTTGGCCTGGAATTGTAAAGAGAACTCCTTTTTCACCTTAGGGCTTCATTTCCAGCTTAATGGTGCTTTCCAAAACATGATTCTCCCTCTCAAGAAAAACGTGCCTTTACTGCATAGAGTGTTAACCTGTTCTATGGAGGCAAAAGAGTTGGGGATGAATAGTGTGCTAATGAAAAAATAGGGAAAAAATGTAAATAAATACTGTTGAGTGTGGAGACTGTTTTTCCTGCCTCCTATTCAACAATTTCACAGATTCTCATCTGTGACAACTGGATTTTAGAATCCCTTGTTTGAAAAAAAGCATGATATAAAAGGTATTACAAATTTTAGAAGTTGTAAAAAAGCATGAACGTCTTTATTAATCCAAGTAAGATCTACATTTGTGGGGGGAGAAGCAAATGTGTGCAAGTCTCATTCTAATTATTTAGCTTTCAGAGAGTATTCAGCACATGTGAGGATTCACGGACTCTTCGCAATGATTCTGTGTTTCCTTCTGGGTTCATTCATCAAAGACTGGGATTACTATTATCTGGCATCTGTACATGGCAATATCTAGATTTGTCCACCTCACCGTGTCTAAGACATTTATTGCCGTATTACTTGGCGCATGGTGGTCCCAAAGTCTGGAAGGTCATCCTTATCCCTGCTGCCAGATCCCAGAGCTATTTGGTCATTATGGCCTTTTTTTTTTTTAAACGCTACTGAAGAAGCTTTCACTGATCAGTTTTTATTCTTGGCCTGGGAGCAGTAAAAGTGATACTCAAGCCGTAAGTAGTTGGTCCTTAACTATCCTTTCTAACTACAAACCGTGTCAGTAACATTACATTTCCTGTTGGCCATTGGGGAGTGAGAGAACTATCAGAGCAGTCATTTATATGATGAAATATAACTATCTTGTTGAGCAAAATACAGCAATGGGAAGTTAAATAAACCTTCAGTGTGTTAAATAAACCTAAGCTTGAAGGAGGTTTGCTTGTTAACGTAAAAAGCTGATCAAATCTGTGACACTGATGAAAATCAAGGGCAAAATTGCCATATGAAAGGTTTGAGAGCAAAGACAGCACCGTTTCTTTAAATGTTATTAATCATGGCATATGTAAAATAGAAATTGTCTTGGTTCCATCTTCATAAGCTATGGGCATTCTCATAATACCTCTTATTCTTATCTTTCTTTCTCTACAAAGTGTGTACTTTCTGTTGTTAGGAAATGTACAATTTGCATTTGGATCAATGCCTAATTACACATAACTCTTACTTTCATGTAACTTTTTTAAAGCTTACAGTCTAGGGAATAACTATACACCACATCTCAATTTTTTAAATAACTCCAGTAACTCATCTCTACTCATGCAGTTCCAGTGACCACCTAGTTAAAAATTACATTCTTATTAGCCCTAGGAAAATCCCATTTCACTAGCAAAATTGTTCTATTTTATCTTCCACACAATAGGGTACCACTAAGGTATGTTCCCCATTCAAACCTAAATGGAACCTTGGATTCTCCCATTTTCCTCACTCCCTTGGACTTTCTGAAGTGTATTTATGCTACGGAGATTAAGTGCACTGGAGTTATAAAACTGATCTGAGGTGGTAAGAATTTTGAAAGGGTCAAAAGCCCTTTTTGCTCATTATTTGTGTTTGTTACACCCTGTTTGCACTTGATGAGAAATACAGAAATAAAAATTATGAGCCCCAGATCTTGGGTGTTGCCTAGATAAAATTATAAATAAAACCATAGGCGCACGTTTCAAAGGTATTAATTAGAAACTTTAAGTGAAGGAATTGTCACAAGTGATTTTGAGAGTGTAAAGCACTGAATTAGCCATCATTCTACTTAAAAAGAAAATGGAGACAATAAGAAAATATTTACATACTTTTATGTAAAAAAATTCAGTTACATCTATGTTTATTCATGGCCAGTTTTTGTCAAGTCTGTTTACTGTTAGAGGGGAATTTTTTCCTCCCTTCTAGCTGTCCTTCCGTGGGGACTGAGTAAATTGGAAGAACACCTGGACTCTCTTTGCCTTTTTACTGACCTAACCCTGGGTGAGGTAAGGGACTTATCTGACTGGTAACTTGAGAAGAACTGCTCTTTGTTCCTTTTGAAGCAAACCTGCCCACAAGTTCTCTTCTGTTTTCTGTGCCATGAAACTTACCCAGAAGTCCCCTCCAGATGGAGACAGTTACTCTGGTCTAGTTGCCTGTGATGGGATGGATAATTCTGATTATTTAGCTGTTAAGTATCATGAAACTCATTTGGCTCCCATGCACCCTCCCTTTATCAATAGTGAAGGTGATATACTGGCCTCATTTGTTGCTTTCCTCCCCGCCCCCGATTTATTCAAAACTCATATGGAGACAAGGAATAAAAAACACGAGGATTTTTGCTGAATAGTAAAGAACTTAGCTTTACTTGTAAGCTTGCTTTTATCTTTTCAAAGAACTTTTGGCCTGCTACCCATTAATCTACTTCTGTGTGACAAACCACTGCAAAATTTGGTGGCTAAAATGATTTATTATTATGTCTCATGATTCTTTGCATTGACTGGTCTTAGGCAGTTCTTAGCTAGCATTTCTCCTATGGCTGCAGTCAAAGGGTGGCTGGGGCTGGATTCAGTTGATGGTGTTCAGGACTAGATGTCTAAAATGACTCATAAGTCTCGAACCTCAGCTGAAATATCAACATTAGGTCTCTTTCTCCATGCAGTCTTTCTGCATGGCCAGCTAGGGCTTCCTCACACAAGAGGGAATGGGAGTTTCCTGGTAGTTGGGCTTCTTTTTTGAGGATGGCTTCTCCCAGCATTTGTGTTTCAAGAGAGCAAGACAGATGGTGTAAAGCTTCTTGTGATGTAGGCTTAGAAGTCATGAAGCATCATTTCCACTCCAATCTACAGAGTATGCAGGACCAGTCTTGATCCGGTATAGGAGGGATTAGCAAGGACACCAATTCCTGAAGACTGGATACACTGGGTATGAGGGGTTGGCCACAACCTATCATATCAAAAATATGAATATACGTTATAGAAAACTATATTTATTAGGATGAATATTAGAAATAGCTGTATTTGTTTACTTAAAGTTGTAATTACTTATAGAAAGCTACAATCTCAACAATCTTACAATAATTAAATGCTAAAAAAATAATAAATGCTGATTATTATTTCATTCAATGTAATACAATTTATCCATTAGGTTTAAAAGATTATAATTTTTTTTCCATTTTGAGAACCAAACGAAAGAAATTCTCCCTTAATATGCTTTTTTTAAAACAATTTTGCAAGTTGAATTTTAGAGCACAGCATCAAATCTATTTCTTCCACAGCAGGAAAACCTTAAAAATGTGAAATGCTTACATGACCACAAGGAGATGATAATAAGGTTGTAATTCTCTAGAGTCAGGTATGTGGGAAAAGGAATCCAGAGGAGAGTGTGCGGTAGAATCTTGAAAGACTAGATGGTGTTCCCAAAGCCTGTTTTGGGTAAGAAAAGAGCACACAATTCTAGTCTAATCTTAACACTAGAAAGTCATCCAATTCCAGGTTGCATGGAACAGATTTCCAAAGCATAGCTCAATTTCTGGGAAGGACTGAGAGAAAAGGCACGATCCCATAGAGCAACCGATTTAAGACCAGTAAACAGGGACAAAGCAGGGAGTAGGTTTTCAGTACTGGAATTTATTGCAAGAGTATGCATGTCATGATCTTATAGAAAGCACCTAATAAAAGCGACTGTAATATATAAAGCACTAAGTATTAGTGGTTTTTCATAAAGGAACTTAATTTTTCACTTAACTTTTAGATGGATGTTTCTGATTGATGAGTGTCTCTCCTTCACGCAGTGATTCAGAAACCCATACTCTTTCCATCTTAAGACTGTCAGTTATATCATGAGGATTTCAAGGTTGTCATGCCCATCTGAACACAGCAGCTAAGAGAGGGAGAGTTGAATGCAGGGATTATGAATAAGATATTTTCATATACCAGGGATGGAAGTGACACACATAACTTCAATCACACTCCTCTGGCCAGAACCCAGTAGCATGACCGAAGCTAACTAGGAAATGGAACATTAGCCATGACAGAGACGATGGGGAATGTGATCTAGCTGTGCGCCAGGAGGAGGAAAACAGGGCTATGGTGAGTGGTTTGCTGGTCTTTGCCACACTCAGGAATTGGAATTTGAGAAAGAATTAGAGAGGGTTGGTACTGACTGTAAAGAGCCCTTGATTTTGGTATTCTTATGTTTCCTCTTGCTCTTTGGCAAGAAGAGTCCCAGAATCTTGGGAAGGGCTAAATGAACAAGGAGGTGTAGTGACCCAGTCTTACAGCTTTAAAAGATAAAAGATTGCCATGAAGGGACATTGCATCTACAAGATCTAATTTTGACCAATACTGATTCTACTACTCAAAAGAATCGGAATGACAGATGACCTAGAAGGCCTAGAGAGGGATCAAGCAAGCATTGCTAAAGAAGTACGTAATAGTGAATATGGGCTCAAAATATTGGCAACAACAAAAGAAATAGTTGCTCATAGAGACAATGCCATGTTCATAAGAAAATTGAAATCTGGAGTGCTGTCTCTCTTAAGGACATTATAAAGAAATTTTTTCCAAAACCTAGAAAGTTTCCACTTCAGTAATGTTCTTAGTGAAGACACACAGTGCTGGTTGACTTACGAGCATTTATTTCATTTTGACCACCCAGGTCTGCCTTGATTTTGCTACCAGCAAAATAAAAAGTCATTACTGAAATAAGACTTAATCGTTCATTTCATTCCATCAGCCTTAAGACTTAAATAACAAATTTCTCAGGGTGTCCAGGTGGCTCAGTAGATAAAGCATCTCACTCTTGATTTTGGCTCAGGTCATGATCTCACAGTTCGTGAACTGGAGCCCTGCATTGGGCTCTGCACTGAGGGTGTGGACCCTGCTTGGGATTCTCTCTCCCTCTCTCTCTCTGCCCCCCTCCTCTCAAAATAAATAAACTTTAAAATATATATAACAAATTTTTCTGTAACCTTCCCTTTTCTATTTTTAAGCATATAGGCATTTTTATTTTTGTTCTATATTTACTGTATTCCTTGGTTTTAAGGCATTGAAAAATGTCTACATTTTCCATGTTCTGTCATTTGCTTTGGTAAAATAAACTTCCTATGACTTGGGCTGATCCCTGCATACAGGAAGCACAGTGGAACCACAGGCAGTGTTACAACTGGATTTTCAAAGTGCCTTTAGCCTGACTAAGCAGCATCCACACTTCTCAGAGCAAAGTGTGAGAACCCACTTCGGCAACCTCTTAATAAGGCAGTCATCAACCTGTGAACCCCACAATGAAGTAACAATATGGAGAGGACATATTCCTTTTGAGACATCCAAAATGACAGCTGGTGATTTTCTTAACCAGTGTTCATCTAATTCATTTCCTAAGCTGTGTGGCTTTGCAGCACACTTTCATGAGGGAGGAAATGGTTGCTTAATTGCCCAGAAGAATTTCCTGGAGATGCTTGAGTAGTAACAACTTGTCTTCCTCTGCCCAGGATCCATGAATAACAAAACAATTGAAACCAAAAGTCAGACTGAAAATATTACAGTGGCATCTCTAGTCAAAATAAAGCATGACATTGAAATAATTATTTGAATAAATCACACCTCGCCCCCCATCCATGAAATACCCATAATTTTCATAGCTCAGTTTGAAGCTCTCTAGTACTTGAAAATAAAATGTAATTTAATAATTTTCTTCACTTTATGTGTGAACACATTCAGCCAAGGGAATACGACGCCAAGAAATGTCCCACCTGCTCTACTCAGGTATCTCCCATCACAATCTGTGTATCCTTTTCCTTACAGGCAACTTTCTGCCCTGAAAAGATTTCTGGATTAGGGGTTAGACTACTTGGGTTCGCAATGTCCTTCTGTCCTTAGCTATCACTTTGTTTACGGAAAAGTCACTCCCTTTCTCTGGTTCTCAACTATAAAGTGAGGAGGCTGGGGTAGCCTGGACTTCTAAGTAATTCTATGATTCTGTAATTCTGTATTTTATTTTCCAGTGAAAGAAAAAAGCGCATAAATGTGAACTTCAATGAAGCATCTAGCATGTAGGTGTCCATTTTAAAACCTGGGTTGTTGACCTTAAATTCCCTTTGGTTGAGTCTGTCCAAAATTCATTGCAAAATCTATTTCTTTTTAATTATTATCATATAACAATGGTAGACTTTTCTAAAATCTGTTATCTGCTTTTGCAGAAACTTTTCCTCTCTGCATAGAGTTAACTGGGTAATGTTGACTCAGCAAGTGAGTTTTACCATAATTCAGTTAATGCTTATATATATGTGTGTGTGTGTGTGTGTGTGTGTGTATAATTAAAGTATTTAATAAAGTAAGGTAAAGATTTGGAAAGGATCATGCAATATTCAATTTTATCAACTGCTTTAGCATTCTGTCATGTAGGCAAGCTGTCTGGTGATCAAGTATGATTAGAAAATGTGCTCCCTTTTGCCAATTATGTCTTCAGACTAAATCTTCAGTCTATTTTTTCCACCCCCCAGAGGCTGCTCCCACCAGTTCTATCAGTGTATATTCACACTATTCTTTCAGAGAAATCCAGAATTGGTCTCCTTGAGCATATTCTTAAGGATGGTGGCCAGAAGAAATGACACATATATATCGAGACAGAAATGACTGAGGTATGAATTTGAATTGAAACAAGAAAAAAAATGGATTTTTAGAGCACATAGCAACGTTTTAATTTATTCCAGAGTGAATCATCTTATTTTACCAAGGCATGGTGTGGCTTTTAATAAATGTAGTAACCCTCTCAAAATGAATAGATCACCTGCCACTTTTCCTGTGATTTAGAATGAGGAAGATGAGCTGGCTCATGATAAATGCATGTTTAACATTAAGTGACAACAGTGTTATCTCACTGTGTGCGAATGAGGTCACCTTTCAGATGTACCACAGTCAGGAGCTTCATTCCACATATCAACGCAATATTGGCTTCTTGGTAAAGAAAGTTAAGCTAAGAGAATTTTTCTGCAATTTCAAAGGTATAAAGTGATGATGGTAATAGCAGCACATTTAATAGAAATTATGTTTGAAGCCCAGAAACCTGACTTTCCTCAGGAAGTAATGGCTCCTGAGTTCCCAGCATTGTAGTAGATGTTTTATATATATTATTTCTAATCTTCACAAAAATGTTCAAGCTATAAATTAATCCCACTTTATAGTTACTGGAACTGGCACTTAGAATGTTTAAGTTTCTTCGATGTCCCATAGGTAGTAAATGATTGAACCAGGATTTATATCCAGAACTTCCCAACTCCAAAATCTTTCACTTCTTCAGGTCACTTATCCACCTGTATTGCCTCTAAAGGTAGCCACCAGGCATAGGTGGCTTGTGGGTATTTTAAATGTGACTTGTCCAAAGTGAAATTTTAAAAACTTAGCACTAAAATAATGTAAAATATCTCATTAACAGTGCTTTGTCTGAATGTTTGTGTCCCTCCAAAATAAACAGGTTGAAATCTTAAGGCCCAGTGTGATGGTATTTGAAGGGTAGAGCCCTCAGGAGTAGGATTAGTGTCCTTATTAAAGAGACCCCACAGAACTTTCATGCCCCTTCCATTAAGAGAAGGTACAAGAAGTTTGCAACTCAGAAGAAGGCCTTTGCCAACCTGATCTCAGACTTCTAACCTTTAGAACTATGAGAAATAAATGTCTATTGTTTGTAAGTCACCCAATCTGTGGTATTTTGTTGCAGCAGCCCAGAAAAAAAAGATAAATCATTTTCTGTTGATTAACTGTTGAAATAATAATATTTGGGGCATTTAGGTTAAATAAAATATATGACTAAAATTCATTCCATATTGTTTTAATGTAGTTACTAGAAAATTGAAAATTACATAATGGCATTTGTAGCTCACATTATATTATCATGAACAGCATTGCTCTATACAACATTACCTTTTATAAAGATCCATAACACAGATCATATCTTTACCACTATAATCTCACAAGTTTGGGGGAAAGCCTAAAATAGTGCTTAGAAATATTTATTGAAATTAGAAATTTCTTCCTAATAACATCTGTTAATAACAGACTCTTAATTAACTCAAGGAATTCAAATTAGCTTAGTAAGTGTAGTCATTACTCTTTAAATTATCTTAAGGCAAGGATCTAGAACTATTAGCCATTAAAGTTCATTTCTAAATAATCTGATCCACACTGGTAAACTAAATACCATTAAAAAAACAGATATATCTCTGTTCCCTGAAGACTTACTGTAAAAAATAATAATAAAATAGAAAAGGAATGAAAAAGATTAATGCCACCTGATAGAGAAATTGCCCAAGATCCATGGGAACTTCAACTCAATGAATCTGTAGCAAATGTATGTTGGCTTTGAGGCCAATGTTACTAGATTCTTCTTAAAGTAGTATCCATGAAAAAATTCAGTCCCAAACATAACATGAGTAATCTTGGCTTGAATAGGAATGAATCTGAAAAATGGTCATATTTGAAGCAATGTCACAGAAATCTTTACCAACATATCTCACCTTCCTACCTTCTCCTAATACTGTGAAAGGAAACACCTTTCACATGCTGTAAGACTAAACCAGACTTCTTAATCAGACTTCTTTCCCCTAATAATAAGTTACATTTTTGCCAACCTGGGCAGTTGCTTTATCTGTGAGCTTAGGTTTCCAGGCTCAGAGACAGACCCATGGCTTATGTTACTGCCTGGTTCCTCTGTTCACAATTATCTATCTGTTCATTTGGAATTATGTTTTGATAATCTACATTGTGCCTGGTACTATTGTACGTGCTTGGGACGTACCTGTAGAAAACAAAATAGTCTTCCCAATCCTCCTGGAATTTTAAGAGTTATATTGTAAGGACCTATTGGTATGGATTATAAACACCACGGAAGATTTCAAAATCCCAGGGCTACTAGAAAAATCAGAGTTTTAAAAGAAGTGCATAATATCATCAATCAGCTGGGTTTATAGCTATTCAACTGATACTGAGCTAAGCTTTTTATATGTATTATCTCATATAATAATGGATGTTAAGTGATGAGTGCTGAGAAAAAGTCACAGAAAGATTTGGATTCATTTGAAATGGGTTTTCCCCCAAAATCTCAATCTGTCAAATTACACAAACTTGCATGAAATATAAAGTCGCAACCAGCATTGGGTTCTTAAGTGACAGACACCATGGCAAATCAGTGCCCTTAGGACAGAGAAATGGAGAAACTGGGGAAGAGAAGCATGTGGCCTGAAACACTATCCAGTAAAACCTTGGTTTGTGAGCACAATTCATTCCAGAAACATGCTTGTAATCCAAAGCACTTGTATGTCAAAGTGAATTTCCCTGTAAGAAATAATGAAAATTCAGATGATTCATTTTACAACCCAAAACTATTCATATAAAAATGATGAGAATACTGTAATGTAATACAAAATAATAAAGAAAATACAAAATATGAAGAAAAAGAAACAAATTAACCTGCACTTAACTTTGAAAAACCTTCATGGCTGGTGTGAGGGAGACGAAGGGTTATCGTGTTGGACAAATTTCACTATCACTAATGGAATCACTGCTATCGGCTCAATGGAGTCTTTTTCTTTTTGTGCAACTTTAACAAGGAAACTATCCAATGACACTTGCTCTTACCTCCTTTTGAGGATTTCATGGAAATGTGACATTACACTGTCATTAAACAGATTCATCGCTCGCACTGCTATAGCCTCTTTCGGGTGGTGCTTTTCTACAAAATGTTGCACTGTTTCCCACATTTTACATATCTCCCTGATCTCATTTGAAGTGAGCGATCCCTCTGCCTTTTTCTCCTCCTCTTCCGCAGACGAGATCTCCTCCATAACCTCTTGCTGTTGCTCACAGTGCAGATCTATCAGTTTGTGGACAGTCACTGTGGCCTGAGACCGAGCATCCTGGCATAGAAGACGATCACCCACAAGTGCACAGCGAGAGAGAGAGAGAGAGAGAAGACCCATTGGCTCAGCTATGGCCATGTGATGTTCAGCATCACATACTGCTCATATTGCAAGACATTGTTCGTTTATCAAGTTAAAATTTATTAGGAATGTTTGCTTGTCTTGCAGAACACTCGCAAAATGAGTTACTCATAATCCAAGGTTTTACTGTGTATACATTTTAAACCTCCCCTTCATTAGACCCATCTCAAAGTCATGTGTAACATGCACATCATTGTCAGCAATCTGAAACATTAAAGGAAAGACAAAGTTCTTGCTGTGTACTTGAGATCCCTATGCTAGGGACGCGATTGGATGAGCTACAGTCACAAGCTCTGGTATGATCTTGTCTTGCCACTGACTAGCTATGTAACCTCCAAGAGTGGCTCATACTTTCTGAGCCTCTGAGTTCTCACCAGAAGAATAAAGGTGTTGATGTGATCTCTAGAATTCTGTGCTGCTAATCCTGTACATAAGGGACTCGTAGCAAATGTTTCTTAAGTGTAACAAAGCATTTTTTCAGTCTCACTCTTCAATAAAATGATATGCTAGAGAACCAAAGATTTTAATATCTTATAGAAAAACATAGAATGGGGGTACCTGCATGGCTCAGTCGGTTAAGTGTTTGACTCAGTTTTGGCTCAGGTCATGATCTCACGGTTCCTATGATCAAGTCCCACAACAGGCTCTACCCTGACAGTGCAGAGCCTACTTGGGATTCTCTCTCTCCCTCTCTCTCTGCCCCTCTCCCACCTGCACTCTGTCTCTGTCTCTGTCTCTCTCTCTCTGTCTCTGTCTCTCTCTCTCTCTCCCTGTCTCAAAATAAATAAACAGTAAAGAAAGAAAGAAAGAAAGAAAGAAAGAAAGAAAGAAAGAAAAACATGGAACTGGGGAGAAAGAGGGGTGCCTGGGTGGCTCAGTCAGTTGGGCGTCTGACTTCGGGTCAGGTCATGATTTCGTGGTCTGTGGGTTTGAGCCCTGCGTCGGGCTCTGTGCTGACAGCTCAGAACCTGGAGCCTGCTTCAGGTTCTGTGTCTCCTTCTCTCTCTGCCCCTCTCCTGCTCATGCTCTGTCTCTCTCTCTCTCCGTCAAAAATAAATAAAACATTTAAAAAATTAAAAAAGAAAAACATAGACCTGAAGAGAAAGAATATTTAATACTAAGAATACTTAGCTTAAAGGAATCCAGCTTTGGAACAAGAGTGCTCTTGGTCACATTTTACAAAGCAGATAAATGTACACATTTTTATAGGACCCCTTTCATTAGCTTTATGGAAGAGCCCAAGGAAAGAAAACGTCTTTTTGCAATGTTAATTTAAATCCATATATATTATATAGATTAAATATTAAATATATACATGTATATAATCTCAGCTTTTCTGGGAAAGGTTAAAGGTAAGAAGATAGTACTTTTGTGACTGTTCAGTCTTTCTGACTCTTTTATTCTTTGTGTGAATGATAATAACTTTGTACCAGTTCCCTAGTCAAAGAGGCAACATGGAAGTGAAGAAAGAAACAATGTCTGTTTGCTTTGCTAAGATGCCATTGCGGTCCCTAGGATGTCAGAGGAGACATTGATTCACCTGAACATTTGCCACCTTAATCTGGGATTTCATCTTCATTTTGAAAAATTTTCATGGCACTGCTATTGGTAGATTCTTTTACAAAATTTGCTCCGTGAACTTTTGAATGTGCAACCCATTGCTGTATCTTTAAGGAAAAGATTTGTGCCTGTTTGTTATCATTTATTGCCTGTGTTAACTTTAAATTTTCTTTGCAAAATAAATTTGCTGTCGTTATTTTTACCTCAGTACTTTGTTTTGTTTTGTGTTTCACTATTTACATATGTTTGAAAAAAATCTACATGG
Organism: Prionailurus viverrinus; assembly: GCF_022837055.1. Taxonomy (NCBI): domain Eukaryota; kingdom Metazoa; phylum Chordata; class Mammalia; order Carnivora; family Felidae; genus Prionailurus; species Prionailurus viverrinus. The sequence goes on from NC_062564.1 coordinate 84,762,929, forward strand.
AATTTCAGTTGAAGCAGGAAAATGAGAGCTACTTAAAACTCTTAGCACAACATCCCTGTTACTTTGGCTGCCTATCAACTGTCACTGATATAAATGCCTGGTGGATATAGATAAGGAAATGCCAGGTGGAAGACGTATCAACCCCACAAATGCAACTATGTCAACAGTGATTGATGGCAGAGAGAGTTACTTAGTTCTGTTTTAAAAACATATTTACCATTTTTCTTAACATTAAAAACATTGATCGAAGGAGATAATTTGGAGGCTACAAAAACTTATTGCCAATTGCTTATTGCCAAATTGCTTTGTTGAAATTTTGAACAAATTAACATTGCCAGCAGCATTATATAAAAATGCTCTTTTAGAGCATTTTCTCCAACATTGGAAACTATTTTCTTTTACGTGCCAAATTAATAAGGTTGTGTGCTTTTAAATATGTATATTTTTTATTATTTGTGAACTTAAATGTTATTTAATGTTTACTTCTTTTAAGAATGTCTTACTCAGCTTTTTCTGATTTTTTTTTTTGGAGGGGAGGGGATTCTTATTAGTTGGCATGAGTTTTTTTAGACTATTTTTGGTGGAGATCATATTCAGAAGCTAGTAAATCGTTCTCATTCTCAGAGATCCCTATTTCCTTATCATACCCCAGAGCTCCCAGTTAGATGTACCTGGAGGGTGCAAAACCAAATGTTTATTCCATGGACTTTGGAGAGAATTCTCATCTTCCCCCTCCGTATGAGAGCTAATCCAAGGGGGAGCTTGTTGCCATAGCATCCGAAGATATGACAAAGAAGATGTAAAAATCTTCCCTTCCTGGGCATGAGATATGTGGAAAAGAAGAGAAGGAAAAGTAATGAAGGAAGAAGTGAATCTTAACAAGTCTATCACTCACTCCAAACTCTCAGTGATTCACTTTCCAGGAGAGGAATACTTTTGTCTTTAGAACTATACAGATAGGGAACACAGAAATTAAGCTAGAAGTTTGCTCCTGTTACAGATATAATCTCTGTATCTGCATATCTCTTCATAAGAGACCATAAGCCCCTTATTCTACCTACGAATATTGCAACCTTCACAAGTCATTTTCTCTTTGTGCTCTCTGCTTTCTGTGATCTCACAGCATCAGAGGAGATGGAGTCCTCAGATTGGACTTGACTTCTCAGAATCCTCCCTGGTCTCACAGGGTAGTGGTTCCTCTGTTTAGTCATCAGACCAGTGACTGTTGGGTGTGATCAGGTCCTTTTAGCAGTTTGAGCTAATACACTGGCACCTTTTGTGGGAGTCCCTGATTCTGGCCATTTGTCTCTGGTTTCTAAATCCTTTCCCACTGTGGCCTCTTCAAGTAAATCCAAGTAATTCTTTGTCTCCTCAACAGGTACATGGGCACCTCTGGGTTTCTTGCTTGACATGCACAGGCTGGTGGGAACCAAAACACTCCCAAGGCTCTCTCCTACTGTCTAATGACACTTCCAAGCCTTTACTCCAGTATAATGATGGAAGTAGCCACATGTGATTCTTTTCCTGGAGTGTTGCAGTTACTGGCCCCCTCTCAGTATATGGGGAGTCAAGCCACTCCCCACATAGTCTACTCCAAAACTTTTTGAATGTTTTAAAATCAGCACCCCAAGAAGTAGACTCAAGGGATGTGGGGATAGGGCAGGAGATAGTGATCAATAATTCAAAAGTCTGTCTGTCTACTTGTATCTTGTTTACCATCTTCACAATGCCTTGGGCCAGGAAAAATGCACATATCCTTTCTCTTATAGAACATCTCCCTTTTGTCTTCTAAGATTTCAAGATTCATGGCTGAGCATTTAGGTGAGGTGCCACCAATTGGAAACAGAATTCAAAAAAGGCAAAAATAACATCTCCATTACATAATGAAGGATAAAAACCATATCCATCACATTTATAACAAATATTGTAATTTCCTTTCCATTTTCATCAATGTTATTATAAACAAAAATGTTTTATTTTTAATCGGTTGCCTTCCTATACACCAACAATGAAGCTACAGAAAGAAAAATCAAGGAATCGATCCCATTTACAGTTGCACCAAAAACCATAAAATACCTAGGAATAAATCTAACCAAAGAGGTGAAAAATCTATACACTGAAAACTATAGAAAGCTGATGAAAGGAATTGAAGAAGACACAAAGAAATGGAAAAAGATTCCATGCTCCTGGATAGGAAGAACAAATATTGTTAAAATGTAGATACTACCCAAAGCAATCTACATATTCAATGCAATCCCTATCAAAGTAACACCAGCATTCTTCACAGAGCTAGAACAAATTATCCTAAAATTGTATGGAACCAGAAAAGACCCCAAATAGCCAAAACAATCTTGAAAAAGAAAACCAAAGCAGGAGGCATCACAATCCCAGACTTCAAGCTATACTACAAAGCTGTATTCATCAAGACAGTATCGTACTGGCACAAGAACAGAAACTCAGATCAATGGAATAGAATAGAGAAGCCAGAAATGGACCCACAAACGTATGGCCAACTAATCTTTGACAAAGCAGGAAAGAATATCCAATGGAACAAAGACAGTCTCTTCAGCAAGTGGTGCTGGGAAAACTGGACAGTGACATGCAGAAGAATGAACCTGGACCACTTTCTTACACCATACACAAAAATAAATTCAAAATGGATGAAAGACCTCAATGTAAGACAGGAAGCCATCAAAATCCTTGAGGAGAAAGCAGGCAAAATGCTCTTTGATTTTGGCCACAGCAACTTCTTACTCAACACATCTTCAGAGGCAAGGGAAACAAAAGCAAAATAAAAGTTTCATCAAAATAAAAAGCTTCTGCACAGCGAAGGAAACCATCAGTAAAGCTAAAAGACAACCGACGGAATGGGAGAAGATATTTGCAAATGACATATCAGATAAAGGGTTAGTATCCAAAATCTACAAAGAACTTATCAAACTCAACACCCAAAGAACAAATAATCCAGTGAAGAAATGGGCAAAAGACATGAATAGACACTTCTCCAAAGAAGGCACCCAGATGGCCAACCAACACATGAAAAAATGCTCAACATCACTCATCATCAGGGAAATACAGATCAAAACCACAATGAGATACCACCTTACACCTGTCAGAATGGCTAACATTAACAATTCAGGCAACAACAGATGTTGGCGAAGATGTGGAAAAAGAGGATCTCTTTTGCACTGTTGGTGGGAATGCAAGCTAGTGTAGCCACTCTGGAAAACAGTGTGGAGGTTCCTCAAAAAACTAAAAATATAACTACCCTACAACCCAGCAATTGCACTACTAGGCATTTATCCAAGGGATATAGGTGTGCTGTTTTGAAGGGACATGTGCACCCCCGTGTTTATAGCCACACTATCAACAATAGCCAAAGTATGGAAAGAGCCCAAATGTCCATCGATGGATGAATGGATAGAGAAAATGTGGTACATATATACAATGGAGTATTAGTTGGCAATCAAAAAGAATGAAATCTTGCCATTTGCAACTACATGGATGGAACTGGAGGGTATTATGCTAAGTGAAATTAGTCAGTCAGAGAAAGACAAAAATCATATTACTTCACTCATATGAGGACTTTAAGAGACACAACAGATAAACATAAGGGAAGGGAAACAAAAATAATATAAAAACAGGGAGGGGGACAAAACAGAAGAGACTCATAAATATGGAGAACAAACTGAGGGTTGCTGGAGGGGTTGTGGGAGGGGGGATGGGCTAAATGGGTAAGGGACATTAAGGAATCTACTCCTGAAATCATTGCTTCACTATATGCTAACTAATTTGGATGTAAATTTTAAAAAAGAAAAAATAAAGTTAAAAAAATAATAAAAAAATAGAAAAATGAATGCTAGAACAAGCAAACTAGGAGGGAGGAAGGGAGAAAGGGGGGAAACAGCCACGATGAAGGATAAAGTCTGAGTCCCAGTGCACTGACTTTCAAGCACTTTCCAAAAGTAGTTGAGCACTGTCACACCTGGATTATTTGGCACTGAGAGGAGAGCATTTTCAACATTCCCCTACTTTATAAATTATTTTCAGTAAGAATATTGAAATAGAATGAGAAACAGAAAAGATACAAAGACAGTGAACTTTTCTTTTTTCTAAATTTCGTGAAAATATAATCATGCCAGTTTAAATGAATTTTAATAAAGCTAAAATGTCTAAACCTAAAAAAAAATGTTTTATTTTTATGTAGAAAAATATAAATTTTTTTTTTACAATTTTTTAAAAAACATATGTTGTATGTTAGGAAACTCCTTCTCTATTCAGAGAGCAGAAAAAATGCTCATATAAATTATGTGTAGCACTTTATAATGTAATTTTGGATATAAACTTTTCAGCGTAAGGTCAGGATTTATTGTTATAGATGATATTAACTAAAAATCAGACGTTATAATTTTCTAAATAATCATCTATTTTCTGCAGCCATTTGATGAATAATCCTCTCATTCTCTAACAGTTGTTTCCCTTATGACAAACAAAATTATTATGAATGATAGTTATGTATTTTGTTTTACTTAACTGTTGATTTTTACCATTATTATGTCTTTTGATTTTAAATCTTTCTAGGTTTTTTTTCTTAGTCTTTCTTGCTTATTTATTCTTTCAAATGGATAGTGTGTTAAAATCTAAATAAATCTAGCTAATATTTAATTTTAAATGAAATTTAAAGATTAATTTTAAATGAAATTATTTCTTTGAAACATTGTTTTGTTAAAAAATATGGTATGTGTCTCTCCCTATATATTCAATAAGGTTTTAGTTTTTGTTCTTGTGTGCCATAGAGCTTTTATAATGGTTGATTTTAATATTTTATATTTTTGCCAACATTTTATTATGACGTATTTGTTTTAACTGTAGCTGCTCTAAAGCTGTTTATATATTTAAATATATTCTTAATTGTCTCCCTTTATGAACTTTTCAGTAAGTTGTATTTTAACTTCTAAGTGAAAAATTGTATCATTTGCATACAATTATTTTCTTCCTCCTGTTCAGTAGGTAAACCTCTTATTTTTTATTCTTATTTCTTTTTTTTTTCTTTATTTCAGACGAATTTCAGAAAAACCATTAAGGATGGGAGTTATAGTTGGAATCGTTATCTTAGTCTTGATTTTAATGTGAATATTGCTAACAGTGCATTATTAGAATGGCAGTGACTAATTACTAAATGAAGGAGAGTTGACAAAGACATCATAAATGTTTTAAGACCTGTGGGTCCTAAGTCTCTCTCATACATAAATACATGCATACATATACTATTTAACCTGACAGTTCGAAATGTTCCCTAAAGTGGGGCACCTGGGTGGCTCAGTCTGTTGAGCGTCTGTTTGGCTCAGGTCATGACCTGGTGGTCAGTAAGTTTGAGCCCTGTGTCAGGCTCTGTGCTGACGGCTCAGACCCTGGAACCTTCTTTGGATTCTGTCTCCCTCTCTCTCTGCCCCTCCCCTGCTCATGCTCTGTTCTCTTAAAAATGAATAAATGTTAAAATTTTTTTAAATATACCCTAAAGAAATTCAGTAGGCATATAGAGAGACCATAGGTTCACGCAAGATGAATCAGCAAATTGAAATGGGCTGTATTAGTTTCCTGTGGTTGCTATAACAAATTACCATAAATCAGGTTGCTGAAAACAGAAATTTATTCTCTTACAGTTTTGGAGGACAGAAGTCCAAGATCAAGGTGTTGGCAGAGCCTCACTCCTTTTGGAGGCTCTTGGATCGTTCTTTGCCTCTTTGACTTCTGCTGGCTATCTGTATGTCTTGACTTAGGGCTGCATCATTTCAGTCTCCCTGGTCACACTGCCTCTTCTGTGTTAGCTCCCTTGCCTCTTTCTTATAAGGATACATGTGAAAGTATTTAGGGCCCAACCAGATAATCTCAAATAATCTCTTCATCTCAAAATCCTTGACTCAATCACATTTGTGACCATATAAGGTAATATTTACTCTTTTGCTATACAAGGTAATATTCACAGTTCCAGGGATTAAGATCTGAACATATCTTTTGGAAGGCCACCACTCCACCCACTACATGGGGAGAAGTGAGTCATTGGCAAAGACCTAACATGCCCTTTTTTAGTGGCAGAAATGAGTAGCACCCTCATGTATTAGTCTACTCAAGTTGCCATACAAAATTCCAATAGACTGCATAGCTTAAACTACAGAAATTTATTTCTCACAGCTCTGGAGACCTAGACATCCAAGATCAAAATGCTTGGCCAGGTGGATTGCATTCTGAGGCTTCTTCTCTTAGCTTGGAGGCAGCTGTCTCTTCCTGTATGCTCATGTGATCTCTTCTCTGTGCATGAATGGAAAGAGAGAAAGCAAGCTGTCCCCCAGTGCAGTCACATTGGGGGTTAAGGTATCAACATAGGAACTTGGGTGGGGGACATAACTGAGTACTTGGCATCTCACTCTTCCTATGAATCAATTGTGATCTCTCTCCAGTAAATGAGGCTTTATTAAATAAAACGGAGGACTTATTTTCCTAATGGTGAGATAAATTTGATAAAACCACAGTAAAAGAATAATTTCAATATAAAAGAATAATTTCAATATAAAATAGTAAAGGATTCTCTTTTTTTTGAGAATCTGGTCAATTTTTTCAAAAGACAAGGAGAACAGAAGTGTATATACCTTGTATGACCCAGGGTATGAAAAGTATATGTACAGCTTGAGAAAATAATGAAAATTCCATCAATAAGTAAATAAACAATTAAATAAAGAATTTAACAACTGGTGTTAGAATCAAAATTACAGTAGTATCTAGTATTTTAATTTTGGAGGTAAAGTTATTTTTAACTTTTAAAACATAAAATTCTTTTTGAAATTAAACACATTTTTTTAATTCCTTTTAATTTACTTTGTTGAATTCTGCCTCTTGTTGATTAATTCTTGAGATCCCCTTGGTTCTCATGTTCTTATTGTTATTTATTATTGAAGCCTAAAATTTAATCTTTTACAGATGGATTTTAAGTTCTCTGTTGTCTTTTTTCCTTTTCTTTCTTTTTCTAGTTTTCTCTTTGTTATAAAGCCTATTTTTAGCTACACAAGTAATAACTTTACACACTATCCTTGTAAAAAGCCAAAGCATTTCAAATGCTCTGTTTCATCCCCTATCCTGATTTTGGTTTTGGTCCCCTTTCCCCAAAGGTACCCACAGTGCTTTATTTTTAAAATATGTGTTTTCTCTGGCTCATTTAGATCATGAAGTGGGTATCTCCATTTATCCATTGAGCATACTCACTTAACCATCATTTTCTCCTCCCTTCTACTCTGGACACCTCCAATGGTCTCTTGCATGAAGTAAGCATTTGTGCGTGTGGAGGAAATTTTTATTATGGATTCCTGGTTCTAATCCCTAGTTCCTAGTTTCAGACCAAAAAGTGCTTAACATGCACAAAGAAACTTAAGAATTTTACCGTTATCCTTGGTATTGAAACTATATAAATATCCCCAGATACTAATTTCATAAAAGAGAAACAAAGAGAAGATACAAAGAAAGAAAGCCAAGTTGTGATTGGCACATTTTGGTAGTAAAACTCCTAAAAACAAATATTTACAAGAGCACTTTAAATCACATAAGTAAGGAAATGAAAGCTTGTTAAACAAAGTCATTAAGGCAAATGCCCACTCAAAGCAGACATAGAGAGCCCTATAATAACTCCACTAAACGTTATCTTAAAGTTGCACTCATTGTGCTTAATTTACCTCAAATGCTCTTAAGAATAAACTCCCGTGTACTGAGTTTATGGAATGTGGAAGGTAAATAGTCCTTGGAGAGCATATTGCAAGTTGTTACAAGAGACACATATCATTTTAAACTAAACCTTCAGCATCTGTTTCAGGCTCTGATTACAAATGATGAAACTGACAATAATTTACACTTACTGCGTAAAAAAGCAAAGGTGGCGATTAAGGAGGATGTGTGATCTTTATTCAAAGCAAACTACCTCTGCTATGCTTTCTCTTGTAGATGGCTCTCTGCAAGAAACTCCTCCCTGCTCCCACCACAAGGGGACAGGGCTCCCTTGCCCTTAGGCAAGTCTGACTCTGCTTCCATGCTTTCCTTCTTGGCATCCTAAACCAGATCCGCTCCCTAAAATAAAGCTTACCGTTTAGAGGGTTTGAAAACGTACCTCCTGTCATTACCTACATATGGGCTATAGGAGACATTTCAACCTCTTGAGGAATGAGATCAGGGTCATTCTATCATCCTGCTGAAGCTGGCCACCACCATATGATTTTCCCCAAGGCCAGGTTTTTGCATTTAGCCCACTTTCAATAATTGCAGTAGGGTGGAACGTTTGGTATACCTCAGAATCACCCGAGGAGTTAAAAAATAATACTAATGCCTGGGTCCATGTAGTTCTGATATAATTTTCTAAGATGCTATTGGGGCATCAGATCTTTTTTAAGATACCTAAGCTTCAAAACCACTGCATGTATAGCAACTCCCTGCCTAACCAACATCACTTGGGTGGTTCATCTGAGATATTTCAAGATTTTAATCATTCAAGTAATATACTACTGCTACCTTGAGCCCTCTACAGTATACATGAAAGACAGCCTATTCAAACACCGGCAGCTTACTTTCATATAAAGGGTATTATCCCATATGCAATAAAGTAGATGATATATTTGAATGGAAGCTCGAAGGGTAAGGGGCCTGCCAGCCACAAGGAGATGAAGAAAGAATTGTGGGTAGAATAAACGGCATGCAGAGGTACGGTGGAGAAAGAGCACGGCTCAAGTGGTTTGATATGCTTGAAACTACAGTAGGCTGGTGGGATTGGTGAGGGAATACTAGCTAAGCCATGAAATCCTCATGCACGGCGCTGAAGTTCTCTAGCCTTTGGTTCTACAGACAAAAGTTGGTCATGGACTAGATGAATCAGTTCAGTATGGATTCCTCCCATTCATGGTCTACCTTAATACCATGGGAATCAGGGTTAGAAGGAATGGTTTTGGGAGGAAAATGTTTGTATAATGTGGAGATTAAAACGATGGACTCAGCAGGAAACTAGGTCTGGGTTTGAATCCCAGTTTTGCCACTTCCTCGCTAAATTACATCATTTTTCTTCAGCTCCATCTTGTCACCATACAATAGAATAACCATACTCTCCACAGAGAGTTACCTTGTTCTACTTTACAAATGTTCCAGATTAATTATGGAATTGGTCGTTTCTTAGGTCTCTGTGCTGGGGAAGACCAAACACTGCTTCTTAAAGTATCATTATTCCCACTGTCTTGGTCCACCTCAGGGAGGGCTTTTCTAGCATGTTTTCTTGTTGTTAGACAACTCAGTTTTCACAAAAAGATGGGAATCCCATCCCAGCCTCAGGATTGTTAAAGTATGTTTACAAACACTTCGACAACACATATATAAGCATTGCACCCCGGGCATTTTTCTGAGTACAACCTGGGATTTATTGCTGCCTAATACTTACCCAAAGCCCAGTAGAGAGAGATAATATTTACAGCTCTTAGATTAGAATTTAATATTGGATTTGCTTAACTCATACACCGCTCCCAGTAAATTTTGTTGAGCTCTATTCCAGACACTTTAAAATTTATCCTTTGATTAAAATAGAGGTACGAACACCTCATCCCTTCAAGGCATCTATAGAGCCATGCTTCATGTCAGGCATTATACCACCGATCAACATGTAAGAACATAAGAAACAGCCCTAGAAAACGTATTGCTATATTTATTATGAGGATATGTTGCCAGGTGTCCACTTTCTCAGCCCCCATGAGAACAAATTCTCTCTGGTCTCAATATGAGGACAAGCCATAGTTCTTCTCATTAACTAGATCTATTTCTCCCTCCTGGAAACTGTGACTTATTTAGCCAATCATGTACGTCTCTGCATTTTCTGCTAGACTATTTTGAATGAAAGTTGCGGCCCACTCATAGCTATCACACAGGGCCTCACTACTCTTACTCTTGAATTCATCTTATTTTCCCCACTTATATTTGTCTTTGCAAAGATTTCTACATCTGTCATTTCTTTATTTTGTTGTATCATATATACCTTTGTAATATACTTTAAATACTTTCTGGGAAACGATCTGGTGAGCATGCATACCTCTATACAGACAGGTACTATTACTAGTTAAGGGCCTGGGCTTTATTCTCAAAGGTGTCAGGATGTTATCAACTACATTTTTGGTGGAGGCTGACAGGGTCAAGGTTGCACCATAGAATGAGTGCTCTGGCACCAGAGGAAGAATGGATGGAGAGGGAGATAGAGTCAGTAATGTTTATCAAAATAGGTTGGGATCTTATATCCCCATTTCTTCAGTATTTGTTAAGAATGCAATTTTTTTTTTTTTTTTTTTTTTTGGAGAGAGAGAGGGAGCATGAGCAGGGTAGAGGGGCAAAGGGAGAGAGGGAGAGAATCTTAAGCAGGCTCCACACTGAGAACGGAGCCCAACAAGGGGCTCAATCCTAGAACACTGGGATCGTGACCTGAATTGAAATCAAGAGTCAGATGCTCAATTGACTGAGCCATGCAGGCACCCCAAGAATGTAATTTCTTAACAAGATCCAGGAATCTGCTCTACAAATGACATTTTGATCACACTTGATTTTGAGAACCATTAGGAGAGTCCTAGAGATCTGTTAAAAGATCCTTTCACTAAGCCAATCACACACTGGTAATGGGAGTCTGAATAAAGGAAATGATGGTGAAAGTTAGGAAAACATCACCTTTGAGAGATACTGAGTTCTAAACTGATGGTCTCACTAAATTCTTAGCCTTGTTCCTATGAGATAGACATCCATGTCTACAGGGCTTCTTGAAACACTATGTGTGTGTGTGTGTGTGTGTGTGTATACATATATATTACACATATATATGAAGGCATTTCTCAATTATACTGGAAAGGAAACAATTCAGCCCAGCATGGCTCAGCCTCTCCTTTCCTTCAGGAGAGTCTAGGCACAGTTGGGCTTGGGCCTTTTGTCTTTTATCTAGAATCTTCTCAGATGCACTTGGCTCAGGGAACACAGGAGAGACTGAGCTTTCCTGACAGGCAGTGGAGCCCAGAAGCCTTTAGTTTCCACAAGAAACAATTTGATATTATCAGAATTGAACTCAACCAGGCTTTTAACCCTGAAGCTATCGGTGATGCCTCAGGCAGTGGGTGAATGAACAGGTTTATCAGTCTCAGGTTTGAGGTGAAATAAAAGCTAGTTACAGCCAGGGAAAATGAGGGCAGGATTCTGAATGGACCTGCCTATTTTAATCCTAGAAGATTTTTATGTAGGAATAACTCAAGTGGTTGCTTTTCAGAACCAGTAAGAAAGTTGAGAAATCACTCTCATCCTGCCAGGCCCACAGGGCGGTCCCTGTAGGGTGCTCTTTGTGAGTAACAGGCTCATTAGTAATGACATTACCTTTCTTCCCTGTGTTTTCTTTCACAAGAAAAGATGGCCAGTGTCTGAATTATAAATAAAGCAAGCTTCTGATACCCCCCACCCATGCTTTTCTTTTTTTCCCTTATATTACATATGCGCTGCCTGCTCACCCAGGTTTGTGAGAAATAAGTCTCATTCTTATTCTTCTGTAGATTGAAGTAATGCCTGAAATGTATAAAGGATAGAATTCTTCCTTATTGTAAAATATTTAAAGCCACGTCAGGATTGCTCAGAGAGAGAGAATAGAGAAAATGCCCTGATTTAATTGGGGAGGGGGGTTATTGGAAGAAGGACTGGTAGAACAAAACTACTATTTTCTTATTAGGACTTGAAAAACCTTCATGAATAAAACAATTTGTCCATTTATTTCCTTTTCTCTATACTTTCTTCATTTTTAAATATTTTTTAAAGTTTATTTATTTTGAGAGACAGAGACAGTGCAAGTGGGGAAGGGGCAGAGGGAGAGAGAGAGAGAGAGAGAGAGAGAAAATATCAAGCAGGTTCCATGTTACCAGTGTGGAGCCTGATGTGGGGCCCGACCTCAGGAAACCATGAGATCACGGCCTGAGGTGAAACCAACAGTTGGATGCTTAACTGACTGAACCACCCAGGCATCCCCTTTCCTCTATACTTTCTTCGGGAGAAAAAGCCAGTCGAAGGACTACAAAAATTAAAAGCATAAATGGAAAAATAAATGAAATATAGTAGTCTAATTTTCTGTTGGCAAAATCCAGTATTGGAATGGGTGGTGGGGTCTGCATCCGCAAAAACATTTAATATTAAACAACACCCAGATGGAGCTAAATGCAAGCATAAGGCAAGCCAGGAAGTGAAGTGTTCAAAGCACTGACTCTGGTACCACCATCAGGTTCAGGAGTTTGGAAAGGACTGGTTAAAGCCCCAACCCCCTAAAACAGGTGTGGAGGAAAAATTACCAGCGGCACAGTGACAGAGAGTTATTTCCTGCTCACAGGCCAATGCTTCCACAGCCCTTCACTAAGAGACAGAGCCACCCTACCTTTACTCTCTTCCAAAAATGTACCAAAAAAGTGCCTTTTAATTATTCTGTACATTTTCAGAAGAACAAAAATTTCCCAAGAGATAAGAATCAATTATTCTTTTGACAAAGAGAATTCTAACTGATTTCCCAAAACGGTGACTTTCTAGGCAGAGAGACCAGGGAACTTTAATTCCAGAATTTGGGAATACAGCTCTAGTAGTGACTGGAATTCCTATAGAAGGCTGTCATTTTCCTCACAAGGATCCTGGGTTTCCGGAACCTGTATGACTGAACTTAACAAAGTAATTTGTGAAATAATGGCTAATACTGTCCACCTCATTGGCTGAAATAAGCGATCCCCAGTCTGGGATGTGTGAAAGGAGGCAGGTAAATTCTCCATATGATTTTCAATAACAATGCTACTAGCTAACATGTTGGAGTACATGCTATGTGCCATGCAATACGTTTGCTGCTTTGTATGCACTTTTCGTTTATTCTTAGATAAACCTTAGAAATATAATGGTTTGGGGGTGCCTGGGTGGCTCAGTTGGTTAAACATCCAACTCTCGATTTTGGCTCAGGTCATGATTCCAGAATCATGGGATCAAGCCCAAGTTGGGCTCTGTGCTGACAGTGCAGATCCCGTTTGGGATTCTGTCTCCCTCTCTCTCTCTGCCCCTCCCTGCACACACCATCTCTGTCTCCCTCTCTCTCTCTCTCTCTCTCTCTCTCTCTCTCTCTCAAAAATAAAATATAAACATTAAAAAAAGAGAAATATAATGGTTTGTCTTGTAACCCGTTGGTTCTCAAACTTTCAGTGGCATCACAATCATCTGGATGACTTCTTAAAACTTCTTTGGTCAGCTTGGGGTCTGAAGATTTGCATTTCCAATAAGTGTTAGGTGATGCAGATAATACTTGTCCAGGGACCACAGTTTAAGGACCCCTGCATCCTTATATGAGGTTATGTAAATTACATACTTAGGACAAGGTCACACAGCTAACAACTGGAGGAAGTGATTCTTATACAAGGCTGTGTGATGCAAAGCTTTAAAAAAAATCCAAGGCTTTTGCATTTATCTATAATGTAGTTGCCATTGGGGTTAACCAAAATGTAGTGTTTCTTTTCTTTTGATGGAGAAAAAAGAAAGTGTTTCTGTCACTAACTGATTAGGTGAAGTTAAACTAAGTCTTCTTGATGAGTTACATGTAAGAAACAAGCTCTTACTTAATATTATGTCCAGTAAAAAAAAAAAAATAAATGCAACACCTGAGGTCAAAGAAGGGAGGAAAAAAGTCCAGAGACTTAGGTAGTAACAATGTTGGAAACCTCTAGGCCGGGAGGCAGTGCCGGGGCCTGTTGCCCTATAAAAGTCACTTTCAGCTGAAAACTTGTATATTTTCCAAACTGACATGTGAGGCAATAAATCATTTTGTAAAGAGGTTAGCATTGCCTAGAGACACTCTGAGATACAGAATTAATGAAACTTTAATTTTGTTCTTCAGTTATTTGAGGTTTTGTTTTACTTTGTAGTTGACTAGGTCTTGGGTTCAAACCTAAAACTCTAGTGATTTATAAACATCTCTTACTAGGAAGAAGTAAGCCAAAAAAAAATTATCTGCCTATCAAGGTCCAGAGAATATATTTGCCAGACACAAATCTTCCAGTTCAGGGTACTTCTATCCTTACGTGTACATCTAGACAAAGACAGAAAGTGAACACAAACATGGAAACAGACATGCTTGACTGGAGGGGAGAGGTGTTATTTTTCCAATTGTTTCTTTTCTCAGCAGGAGGGATGTGAGGTTTGAATTTCAAATTAGTTTTACCTTCTTAAGGCAAATATCAGCACCCAGTTCTGTCCAAGGGAAAGACAGAGACCCAAACGTTACTTGAGTGCATGATAATATCCACATCAGAGGTCTGTGGCCTTATATGTTTTCATAGAATCCTGTGAGATGGTTATTATTATTTCTTTTTCACAGAAAGGAAACTGAATTTCCAGAGGCTAGTGACTGCCTGATATCACCTGCTGAGAAGTGGCAAAGGAATAATTTGAGTCCATACTTATGTGACTATAAATCCCATGCTCCTGCCTTTATATCCCATGGTGAGGGTCTATCAGAAGCTCCATCCATTTCCCCTGGAGAAGCAGGATTGACATTTGCAAGAAGTGAAGAGCTTAGAGACAGCTACGGTGGTTCACCTGTTGTGCCTGTTCACTTGGAGGGCTTGTGCTAGCTTCATGTTCTGATCTATACAGTTTCTGCAAAGTCTACAGGAATCACATGCTTTTGATCTAATTCTTTACTGACTTCTCTAGCCTTTGCTTTTGCAAAACTGCAAATATATATATATATATATATATATATATATATATATATATATATTAAGTCACCAAAGTGAAAATGCAAAATATAAATGGTTTGAACAAATTCTTAAAATAGATGTGAGACACTGCAAGAGAGTTTTAAAAAGTCTGAACTCAAAGTAGAAAGCTAGCTCAGCAGAACTTTGAAACCGGGGGATATTGAGCAGAAAAAGAAGAAGAGGGAGGAGATAGAGCGGGAAAGAGAATGGGAAATTTAATTATCCCATATGGAACTATTAGTTCCTTCTTTTTATGTAACACTAGAGAAGTTTGTATGAATATTAGCAGAGGCACAAACTTTGATAGGATGGGAAAGTTCGGTATAACTGTCACATAAATGACAAGAAAAAAAATGACAAGACAAAAAAATGAGTAAATAGATGAAACCATTGAAAACAAGGGAACAGAAACATAATAAAGGAAAATAAATAATGCATACAAAGGGGAAAGTATAGAATAAAATCAAATAAATTCATTAAAACACTTAAATACTTCCCTTTAAAGGGCAGACTACAATATTTACATGTCCAGAAAATATTATGCTGTTAAAGAACAAAGTATTAAATCTGGGTTGAAATTAAAGAGACAGTTAAGGAGATATTATTCAAATGTAGTTGCAACCACAAAAAAAAAAAAAACACTAAGAATGGTTATATTAATATACAAGGAGTTTAAGGTTAAATTCACTTACCAGAATAAAGATGGATATTTTGTAATTACAAAAAGCAAAATTTATGAAAAAAATCATGAATCTGAATGAGCCCTGCACATATATAAAAAAAAAACTACTTAAAAAGCAAAAAGAACTTATTAAAAATAATACATTTCAATAAAAATACAATAAGGGACACCTGGGTGGCTCAGTCGGTTAAGCATCTGATTCTTGATTTCAGCTCAGGTCATGATCGTGATGGTTGGTGAGTCTGAGCCTTGTATCAGGCTCTGCTGACAGCATAGAGCCTGCTTGGAATTCTCTGTCTCTGCCCTTCCCTCTCTCTTTTCCCCACCTTTGCTCACATGTATGCATTCTCTCTCAAAACAAATAAACCTAAAATGAAGTAAAATAAAAATAAATAAATAAAAATACAACAAATTGTGTAAATAAGTAATAATACTCAACTCTCAAATTTCTGGTTATATACAGAACTTTAGATAACTTGACTAAAAAGTATTTTCTGTGTGTTCATTGTACCTGTAAAACTCCTGTTTACCAACTTAGACACACACAAAAATATCTTGAATTAAAAAAGTATAAATCTTGCAGACCAATTCTCCAATCCTAACTAGATACAAAGTTTAGGAGGAACTTTCATTACATAAAAATTATAAAACTAACTTTGAGATAGACATTGAATCAAATAAGAATTTACAGTTAAAAGGACAAAGTAGAAAATAATAAAAAGGAGAAATTTACACAAAAATCTATTAGACATCAAAGGCTCTTCTAAGAGAAAAACACGTAGCATTCAACTTAAATACTTATTAAAAATGAAAGATTAAATATTAAAATAAACTAATATTCATATCAGTCAAAAGTTTTAGTGGAAATCAGAAGAATGCACAGAACCTACACTAGTAAATAGA
This sequence comes from Prionailurus viverrinus, assembly GCF_022837055.1. NCBI lineage: Eukaryota > Metazoa > Chordata > Mammalia > Carnivora > Felidae > Prionailurus > Prionailurus viverrinus. Next base: position 84,779,321 of record NC_062564.1, read on the forward strand.
AAATAAACACATAAAAGACTCTGTGATGGCAAATTTTATGTGTCGACTTGCCTGGGCCATGGGGTGCCCAGATATCTGGTCAACCTTTATTTGGGGTGTTTTGATGAGGGTATTTTTAGATGAGATTAATGTTCATATCAGTAGACGAAGCAAATTGCCCTCCCCCATGTGAGTGAGCTTCATCCAAGGGCTTGAATGGGACAAAAGGCCGACCCTCCCCCAAGTAAGAGAGAATCTTTTCTGCCTGACTGCCTTTGCATGGAACAGTGGTTTTTTTCCTGCATTTGGACTCTAACTGAAATATTGGCTTTTCCTGGGTCTCAAGCCCTCTGGCTTTTGGACTAGAGCTACACCATTGGCTCTCCTGTAAGTCTCTCACTTATTGTCTCAAACCTGCAGATCATGGAACTTTCCAGCCTCCATAATCACATGAGACAACTCTTTATTATAAACTTCTTTATATATATGGAGAACCTAATACAGGATGTCTCTGAGAATCTGTAGGAGGACCAGAGAGTCAGAGGACTCAGAATCTAACTCTAAATCATACCATTGGTGCAGGGCCGTGGGGGGCGGGGGTGGGGGATAGGGGTCCGTGCCTGGATGGTTCAGTTAAGCATTGGATTCTTGGTTTCGGCTCAGGTCATGATCTCACGGTTTGTGAGTTCGAGCCCTACATCTGGATCTGTGCTGACAGTGTAGAGCCTGCTTGGGATTCTCTCTCTCTCTCCCTCTCTCTCTTCTCCTCCCTCACTCATGCTTCCTCTCTCTAAAAATAAGTAAATAAACTTAAAAAAATAAAATAAAAGCATACCACTGGGCTTCTCTAGCCACAGCTCTGCTCACTCTACCAAGGGGCAGAAGCACTCAAGTTTGAACCTGGTGTCTTCCACTTGCATTTATATCACTGCTGTGTTAGAAAGCTTATTTCTCTGGTGATATAACATTCCACAAGCACTATTGTGACCTAGTATTGAAGTTGTGGGTAAAAACTCTCAATTCCCCTTTGTGGGTAGTTTGGTAAGCCCCTACTTCAACCACTTCCCTTATCAGGCAACTAAGCGCACACACACACACACACACACACACACCCCTCAAGTCGCTCCTGGGCCAGATACCAAACAACTGTGAATAGCATCTCTGTCCCGGAGACTGTGTGATTATTCAAATTATCCAATGCTCAGACACCCAGGAAACCTAGCTAAATTCACCCTTCTTGCTGTATAAGCCTGCTCCTACAGTTCCAGCTTGCTGTGTCACCTGTTTCCAAGTACAACCCTGTGTATGACCCTGCTTGGCAGTCTTCTCCCATCTGGAGCTGTAACAAAGAGCTCTGCATTTCATCTCTCAGAGTGTCATTGCGTTGTACCACATCATCAAAAGGATCCTTAAGTCTTAAAACATCCAGCCAGACCACCCTCACTAGGAAGAAGACCATATGTCTGCATGTAACATCACTATGTGCTCTCATGTGTTCTCATACCTAAATGAACTCTCATTTAGGTAATTGTTTCTTTTTTAATGTTTTATTTATTTTTAAAGGAGAGACAGAGAATGAGTGGGGGAGGGGCACAGAGAGGGAGACACAGAATCCAAAGCAGTCTCCAGGCTCCAAGTTTTCAGCACAGAACCTGGCATGGGACTTGAACTCACAAGCTGTGAGATCATGACCTGAGCTGAAGTCAGATGCTTAACAGACTGAGCCACCCAGGCGCCCCTAGGTAATTCTAATAAGTAATGTCTGTGTCATCTGCAGCATCGCCACCTGCACCTTTACAGCAAGAGAGGCTGGGTAAATAACTTATGACTTCTAACTCAAATTTGAAGTGTCTCGAAAATTCAGAGACTTCTCAAATATAAGAATGGTGCCAAAGGGTCAAGGCAAATAAATAGAATGATAAACATCTGTCTGGATATTTACTTCAAATATTTTAATTAGGTAAGATTCAGCACAATAAAGCAAAAGAATGGAGGAAGAGGACATTAATAAAATGAAATCTGAAGTTAATAAAACAGCAGAGGTAAAAAGAATAAATAAATGCAAATCAGGTTCTTTGAAAAAGATTTAAAAATCATATTCACCTCTCATGAGCCTAATTAAGAAAAAAATGGAAAATATACAAGATTAGAAAAGAAAAATGAGGCATAATCACAGAACAAAAGGAGGAATTAAGATAAGATAATGCTCCAAGGAAATATGATACCTAGGAATTAATTTAATAAGAAACAAGTCAGACCTATAAATATAAAACTATAAAATATTACCGATGAAGATAAATAAGATCTGATATATTGCAAAAGCATTCCATCTTCTAAAATAGGAATTTGATGTCATAAAAATACCAAACTGCCCTAAATTAATATGTAAACGTAATGCAATTTCAATTACAGTGCCAATAAAAGGGGGGGTTGTAAACTGGATCCAATTATTTAATGAGAAAATCTAAATGCCAGAGATAAACCAAGAAAAGTATGACAAAGAAAAATAGTATAGAGAGAAGTCTTATGTAACCTGGTATTTGACCACATGATAGAGTCACCTTAATCACATTGATATAATATTGGTGGGAATAGAGAAACAGGTCAAAGGAAAAGAGCAGAAAAACCTGTAAATCATCTCATATATTTGAAATTTTCATATGCACAAGTAGAGAAAAGCATTACTTCATTTGAGTAGGAAGGGTAAGGTTTGTTTAATAAATGCTGTTTGCACAAGTTGTTATCAATATGAAAGGAAGTGACATTGAACCTCCTTCTCACATGATATTCAGTAATTTCAAATGGATTCAAACTCACACTGAAGTAGACTAATAAGGTGGAACTAAACAGGAAAAGGAAAGAAGATTTTAACATTAAATCAAGTCTGAGTATCTGACTAATATCTAGGAATGAACACTATATTTATGTAATTGATTCTGCAATTCATATTTACAGTGACCTTAGTTTTCATCCTGGGGCAAGCAAAGATTAAGCACCTTAAATAAATGATGAAGAAGAGTGGGAGACAAGAGACAAAAAGCAAAGTTTGTTTGATTATATCATGAATCACATTCAGTATGCTGATTGTATCTGAATGAGGACACAGAAAAAAAATATCAGAGCCATGATATGTACAATTTATCAATGTAATGAGAAGAGCATGGTGTTAATCAAATAAAAATAAACATATACAAAAAGACATCCCATATTTGCAAGTTTGCTTGTGTATATATATATACACACACACACACACACACACACACACACACAGAACGTTATGAAGAAAGGTTATTAGCATTGATTACCTGGTGGAGTTGGAGAAGAAAGTAAAGGGTTTGGTTCTGCCTTTATAAACTTTATGTTACTCATTTTACTTGTTATAAAAAGCTCAGAAGACACAGCACACACAGCAAATAAGACATTTGGACACAGAAGATAAGTAAGGACACAAGCAGCCTCTCGGTAGAGGCATCACCAATGTCAAGGAGGCGAGAGACTCTCAGCAGTGAGAAGTGTTGAGTCCCCTAACAAAACACTCCACCCAAACAAGAGTATCAGCAAATTGTGCACCTGTCAGGATTATTAGTAAATTGTCCCTGATGCCAAATTACAACCATGAGCAATTTTCTCTCTTATGTTGTATCCTGCCTCTTGTAGCCACAAGTAGCTTCTGATGAGTGAGGAGTCGCCCAAGCCTTCCTGCTCCATCAGTGTCCCACTTGAGATTAGCCCACGCTGGGAGACGAGTAAAGCTTTAAACTGGCTGAGAATTTGAATTTCTGATTCACTCTTCCTTTCAACCCATATTTACTGAGCAAATTCCTACAAAGTGCTCACCACTGTTTTAATTTCAAGGAATAAACTGGTAAATACACCCCTCCCCCCCCACACACACACAAAGAAAAAAAGGTCTTACCCTCAAGGAACTTACCAGGGAAGGAAGATAGAAAATAAATAAAATTGGTAAATTATTTATTAGAAGGCAGAAGAAAGAAAGCACAGGGGCGAATATGGAGTGCTGGGGTGGAAGCAAGATTTGAAATTGTCGATAAGACGGTCAAGGAAAATAACATTTGAACAAAGACTGATGGATGTGATAGTTACCCTGAATAGACTTCTTAGTACCTAAAAGAGGGAGAGAGAGAGAGAGAGAGAGAGAGATTTTTATCATCTGAGAGTGACTGGATAAGCTATGGAATTTGCATGAGTTTTAATCTAGGGCCGGGAAAGAATATTCCAGAGAGTGAATTTAGTAGGAACAGGCAAGAAAGAATAAAGTATTCTATTGAGTTCAAGCTGACTCACTTTAATAAAGTGATTATATATAATTTAAGGATAAAAACATCCAGAACCAGATTCCACAACTGCCAACATCCTGTATACTTAAAATATGTTTGTTTGATGTTCCATTTGCACTCTGGGGAAAAAAAAAAAAAAAATATATATATATATATATCTACTTGCAGGGTCTAATCTAAATACCTGTATGGCTTCCTTTATAGCTCTTCCCACAATTGGGCTCCTTTATAGTCCAGGAATAGTTCTACAATTTCTACATGGCTATTATTTGAGTTGGGAGTATAGCTCATCTCTGTGGTTTGTAGATAAGAGTGCACTTTTCAGGGTAGATGCCTGGAGGACTGGTTTTCTACGAATTCATTGTGTTCCTAAAAGGTCAGAACTTTTTTCTTGCCTCCTTAACATATGACATTAGTACCATAAGATATGCCCTTCACTTCATATTTATAATTCATCAGCTCAGGGAATGTATCAAAAAGAGAACTGCTCTGTTTCACTTGGCATTTTGTCAATAGAAAATATTAACATGCTCACAATTATAAATAGGAGATAATGACACTACTTTTCCCAACCTCATGATTTAACCCATGTCTTGATAAACAAGAAGACTATTTCTAAAACTTATAGGTTGATGGAAAGACCCCCCCCCCCCCAAGTACAAATTTATCTTTAGGCCTACAGTGTTAAAAATGGATGGATAGGGGCGCCTGGGTGGCGCAGTCGGTTAAGCGTCCGACTTCAGCCAGGTCACGATCTCGCGGTCCGTGAGTTCGAGCCCCGCGTCGGGCTCTGGGCTGATGGCTCAGAGCCTGGAGCCTGTTTCCGATTCTGTGTCTCCCTCTCTCTCTGCCCCTCCCCCGTTCATGCTCTGTCTCTCTCTGTCCCAAAAATAAATAAATGTTGAAAAAAAAATTGAAAAAAAAAAAATGGATGGATAGATTGTCCACCTTCACAACTAGAATGTAAGCTCTATGACGCTTAACACTTTTGTCTTATTTACTGTTGTTAAAAATAAATAAATAAATAAAAGCAGGAGTTGGGGGCGCCTGTGTGGCTCAGTGGGTTAAGCAACCAACTCTTGTTTTCTGCTCACATCATGATCAAGGGGTTCATGAGTTGGAACCCCATGTGGAGCTCTGCACTGGCAGCACAGAGCCTGCTTGGGATTTTGTCTCTTGCTCTACCTCTGTCTCTCCCCTACTCATGAAGGCTCTCTCTCCCTCTCTCTCAAAAAAGAAATAAATAAACTTCAATAATTAAAGAAAAAAGGAATGACTTTTTAAATGTATCTTAGAATTTTTTATGATAAAACATAGGAAGGGGTGCCTGGGTGGCTCAGTGGGTTGGGTGTCTGACTTTGGCTCAGGTCATGATCTCATGATCTCATGGTTTGTGAGTTTGAGCCCCACATCGGACTCCGTGCTGACAGCTCGGAGCATGGAGCCTGCTTCAGATTCTGTCTCTGTCTCTCTGTCTCTCTGCCCCTCCCCCTCTTGCACTCTGTCTCTTTCTCTCTCTCTCAAAAATAAACATTAAAAATTTTTTTAAATCAAAAAAACAAAGCAGGCTTATATGTATTGACTCATCCCATAAATAGTATGTGTCTTTTGTAACATTAGCATTAATTCTGGTGTCACGTACTTAGCATTACAGAGGAGAGAGATAATTTTCAGAACCAGATTACCATGAAACAGAGTGCAAGAACAGTAGGGAAGGAAATAATTGTTTAACATTGTCCTTCCCAGTGCCTTGTTTTCAATATTTTATTTATATGTCACAACTATTTTATATATACTAATACCATTATCCTAATTTTCCAGATGAGGAAACTGAGGCTGAAATGGGTCAAGCAACTAGTCCAAACTCATGTATCCAATAAGTAATAGAGTAGATAGTCAAGCTTAGTTCTGTGTGGCTTCAAACCTTAACTTTATTGGAGCTGCTGGTTTTTACCAAAATCTGAATTATTTGGACAAGAAGAACGTATCTTCAATCTTACCTAGAGCTTTTCTTATTCAGACTGTCAGGGCTTTTTAAAGCTTACTGGTAAAGTTTGTACTGACAATATTGAAGCCCTAAAATTCCACTTTTTGTGACTTGGACTGTGAGGTACTTAGTTTTGAGTTTTTAGGAAGGTTTGGCATTAAATAATTCAAAAAAAAGGCAGTTAGTTAAAAGACCGTGTTAAGATACAGCCTTAATTCAAGAGAAATTGCTAAGGTCTGTGTAGTAATTTGGAAATTATTTTCTTCTTTTTGTTGGTCCAGCTAACACTAGTGGCTTGCCCTAAATCTTTCACTAAATTTATGTACCTTGAGGTATGGCATGTTCTATAAATCTAGATGGTCCTCTGATACATGTAAATTGGGATACTAGCAGGAATCCCAAACGAAGTGTTTAAGAGATTGGGAGTTTAAAAATGGGCAAAGTATATTAATAGATATTTCCCCAAAAAAGGAAGACAAATAGTAAGTGCATGAAAAGATGCTCAACATCATCACCCATCAGGGAAATGCAACATCAAAACCTCAGTGAAATATCGCTTCACACACATTAAGATGACTATAACAAAAAAGACAGATAATGAGCATTGGCAAGTGTGTGGAAAATTGGAACCTTCATATATTGCTGATGAGAATGTAAAACGATGTAGTCACTTTGTAAAACAGTCTGGCAGTTGCACAAAAGGTTAAACATAGAGTTTTCATACAACCCAGCAACAACACTCTTAGGTATACACTCCGAGAAATGAAAAACACAGGTCCATGTAAAATCTTGTACACAGGTGTTTACAACATTATTCATTATAACCAGAAGGTAGAAACAACCTAAGTATCTATCAACTGATACATGAAGAAATAAAAACATGGTACATATGGACATATGCTACAACATGAAGGAACCTCGAAAGCATTATGGTAAGTCAAAGAATTCAGTCACAGTGGTGTCATTTATTATATGATTCCATTTAGACGAAATGTCCACATTCAGCAAATCTATACGCATAGAAAATAGATTAGTGGTTGCTTGGTGGGAGGGAGGCGTGTGGAGGAAACAGGGAGATGATTATCAAACGGCACAAGGTTTTCTCGGAGAGTGATGAAAGTATTTTAAAATTGCATTGATGGTTGTACGACTCTGTGAATGTATGCAAAATTATTGAATTTTATACTTGAAATGAGTGAATTGTGTGGTATGTGAATTACATCTCAACTAGGCTGCTAGTTCTGCAAATAAAAGAGAAAAGAGAGACAGAGAGAGAGAGAGAGAGAGAGAGAGAGAGAGGTTGGAGATCACTATTTCCAAAGGTGGAACAGAGTTACGGAATCTCACAAGGGATGATTGAGCATACATGGCCTGGCAACACGGGAAGAAGAAAGCACAGTTTCTAGAAATTGAGAGATACACAGTTGTAATATAGCCGAGAAGAGGATCGCTGAGTAGATATGGACTTTGGTAGATGAATGCAGCCATTGTCAACTCATGGCCTTACAAAGCAGGAACAAGAAAATATTTACCCAGATTTCTCCCTACTCCCAGAGTCCAGTCTCTAGCTAGTGTCTCCTTGGTCAAATTCAGTCAGCCCCCTGGGATGGCACAATCCCCAGAGGTCGGCCTTTTAGTGCACAGAGGAGGTAAGGAGAGTAAAGGGTAGATCTGGAGAGATAATGTCCATCCACACAGCTGCTTCTCTGTAGGATGCACAACTTAAGTTTTTCCACCCTCTTTCCTCCTCGGCTGCTCATCTCTCAAGGCTCAATTCAAGAATCTCCACCTTGAAGCCTTTCACACTGTTAGTGTGAGGGAAACAGGGAAACTGATTGATTATTTCCTTTATTGTACTCACTGGTTTGTAGGTTTGGATCACCACAATGCAGTGTGGGGTTGTGACAGATGTCCTGGATTCAGGGTCCAAATATGCCCCGTACTATATGTGTGACTTAGACCAAGTCAATCTCAATGCCTAAATTTTCTCATTTGTACAATGGAGTTAGTAGTCTTACTTCAAAATATCATTGGGAGGACTCATTCAGATACTCCTGACAAAGCACTTAATTCACGTCTTATACAAGAACCACTCACCAAGTGTCAGTTGTTTTCTAGGTGATGAGTAAGTGTTATTAGACTGTATGGCCCTTGATGATATAACCCTGTTTCACTCTTCTTTATATCCATAGTGTCTAATATTGTCTGGGGATACCCTAGGCATCCATTAAATATTAAAAGAAATGAATGTATGAATGAACGCTATTATTTCTTTCATTGCCGTTAAAATACTGCCCAATCTCCTAATAACTATGATGTCACTGTGGTCTAAAACTTAAAGTTCCAGAATTGCTTTATGTCCCACTTCCATTCACCCTACCTCGTGACACATTTTTATATTGCATGAATCCATTCTCACCGCTGTCCTCATTTCTTGGCTGCACCATCAAAAGTAGCTTCTAAATACCTTCCAGACTGTTTCTTCATTCCTATCCAATACATTTTCCTAATATGTACATTTGCTAAAAACTGAAAGATGTTTCCAAATCAATCCAATAAAAACCACTTATTTCTTGCTTCAAGTTTTCAGTGGTCACCCATTGCCTTCCAGGTAAAATCCAACCTCCTTAGCCTTACATTCATGTCTTTCAGGATAGGAGCCTATCTGCTTCTCCAGTGTCATTTTGCACCACCCCTGAAGGCTCCAGTTCTTTGTAATACTTGCAATTCCCCAGCAGATTACATTCAGTGTGAACATTGTCTTGGCTTTTTTGCATGTGTCCTTGTGTCTTGCTTGTAACTCTCTTATCTAATCTCTCCCTCCTACACCCTGGGTGCCTCTCTTCACTGTCCTGGCTAACTCCTATACTTGCTTCAGCATTGAGCTCATGTCACCTCCTCCAGGAAGCTTTCCTTGATGCTTTCTTAAAGGCCAATTTGCACGTCCTACCTTGTGTTTCCTCCTGCTTTAGCCACACGACCCTAGTATCTGTTTATCAAAATTTCTGGTCTTTTTTTTTTTTATCTTTTTAACCTCACTTTATCTCCTTGATAAATGGAGATATTTATCTTGTTGGAAACATTCTTGTTTTTTAAATCTTCTTTAAGTGTTTGTTCAACTCTCTCCTCAACAATGGCCTCTTCAGACCACCCCATTAAATACTGCAGTCTGATTTCTACCCACTATGTTCTGCATTTCTGATTCCCTCCTACTGGTTCTACTTTTTCCTATCTTTTTTTTCTCCCCCCAGCATTTGTCACCTTCTAACATCCTATTCAACGTATTTATTTATAACCTTTATTGCTTATTATTTTCCTTGGGGAAGAGATCCTTGTCTAATTTGTTTACTGATCTGTCTCAAGTTCCTAGAACAATGAATGGCAAATAGTAGACATTCCAAAATTATTTTTTGAACAAATCTATCTTTGCATCTCTCATATATCCCCTAGTAATTGGTGGATAGTAGATGTATCAGTAATCTATGCCTGTGTAACAAATCACCACCAAACTTAGTACCTTAAAGAATCCCGGTTTAGCATTCCTCGTAAGTTTTTGGAGCAGTTGGGTTCTTCTGTTGCTTTCAGTTGAGCTAATTTACTTGGCTCATTGATTTGCCTCCAACTGGTTATAGGTTGGCTAGCACCCTGCTGATTTTGACTGGCTCCTTACATCTCCGGGGCCAGGGCTGAGACACCTGGTTGACTGGGCTTGTCCACATGATTTCCCACCCTCCCCTACCACTGGCTAGAGTGGGCTTGTTTATAGATTGGATGTTCCCAGGGCCTCTCAAAGCCTAGGGTCAAACTAGCAGCACTTCACTTCTGCTGTCACATTCTTTTGGTCAGAAGAATTGATAAGAGCATCTTGGATTCAAGTGTATGGAAAATAAGCTTCATGTCCCCATAGGCATTGTTGCAAAGCCACATTGTCTAGAGGCTTAGTACAGGAAGAATAATTACAACATTCTTCTAAATAATCTTTCACATTAGGTAAGCAAAAGATAGTTATATGAAATAATAATGATTGTAGCTAACATTATTGCAGGCTTGCTGTGTTCTAAGTCTTATGGTAAGTGTTTTATAGGCATTAGTTTATCGCATTCTTTAAAAATCTCTTGGAGGTAGTGTTATTATTAATGTTATCTCCATATTTCAGATTATGCAGATTATGCAGATTAATGGATACCACCTCCTTTGTTGGGGTAATTGAAGAAGTTAGATAAGTCTTACAGAAAACAAGTAAAATGACCCCCAAAAGACTGTATGCACATAAATTAAAATTTTTAGAACTAGGTAGAACAATGTTTCCCAAACTTGTCCAACCATAAATTCACCCTGACAGCACAAGTTAAAAAGCCTGATGCCTGATGCCAGGCTGAATCCCATAACCCTGGGATCGTGACCTAAGCAGAAATCAAGAATCAGAAGCTCAACCGAGCCCTCCAGGCCCCCTAGGAATCTGTATTTTTAACTAGCACCTAGGTGACTCTTAGTGAAGAGCAAGTTTGGGAACCACTGAGCCGGGGCACTTTCGTCTTAAACAACCCCAGACTATTAAAAAAAAAAAAAAAAGGAGGGGGGGAGACTATTTCGTCCCTGATTTCCTTAGTGTGTGCAAAGAACAATTAACTCCTGGTGCTCAGTCATCACTCTCTCTGGGTCAGAGTACATCATTTTCTTTATGTATATATACTTATACACATACATGTACATAAAATAGATGATAGATAGATAGATAGACATTCTCCCCGCCCCCCAACAATATGAGACATTTTCTGACGTTTGGATCCAGCACAGAACAGGACACTTACCAACAGCAGTATGAGCCAATGTTCACATTACCGTAATCAGGGTGCCAGGGTGAAGTCAGAACTACTAAACCGTGTAATGCATTAATTGGGTAGAAAATAAGGAAGTCTGCCAGGCTTTAGATTTAACACAAATTAACGATATGGAAATCTGAGCTAAAAATCTTTCCTCTGTTCTCACAAAAAAAGAGGTCTGCTCTTTGGAGAGTTTAAGAACCCTGCTCAAGGATGAGATGAGAGTATATTGCTGGCAAAGGCTGAAGGAAGATGGTATGCCTCATGACCTTCCCTTGCTAGACTGCTCAGGGCCAATGTGTCTATTTTTTTTGAGTGCCTGTATTTAATAACTTTTGATTTCTCCTAATTTATTTTGTCTCTGCAAAAATGAGGCAATGCATGGGCAAATTAAACCCTCACAAGGAGTGATTCCCACAAGAAGTCTGTGGTGCTCTGTGGATGGGTGCCTTTGACTTCCCTTGATTTTATTCTGTCATAGAATGGTATTCATGTTCTGTGTGGCAGCAGATGCTGGAAGCAGAGAGGCTGACGGTGAAGGGAAGGGTGAAATGGAATCAATTTCCCTGAGTAAGCGAAAGGTTGAGAGAAAAGCTCCTTTCATCTTTTAGGTCATTAGGTTTCCTTCTATTTGATACATTTTCTTTATAATCACATTCTAGTTAAAACTGCACCTTTGTTTTCATTCATCACAACTCTTCTTTTTTTTTCCATGTTCTTTGGAAAAATTCATTTTCTAAATTCTAAAAATAAATATTGGCACAACTGATTTTAAAAATTTCTTCTTTTCTAATATAAACATTTAAGATTATAAATCCCTCTCAAAGGCTCACTTTGACTGCAACCCATAGGTTTTGTTTTAAAAGCTTTTCATTATCCTCTATTATCATACAATTCTAGGAATTATTTATTTCCCTTAGTGTTTTATTTATACATCATGAACTATTTAGCAGTTTTTTTTAAAAAACTTCAATATATAGGACATTTTTATCTTTTTAAAAATAATTTCTAATTTAATCGTGTTGTCATTAGATCTCATGTTTGTATAACACCTATGGTATCTTTGAAATTAGTGTCTTTGTTTCCTTTATGACAAAATATTGTAATAAACCTTCTGTATGTGTATGAGAAAAATATACATTCTTTAATTGTTGGCTGCAAAACTGTACATAGGTGCACTAGTTCAAATTTGTTAATTATGTTGTTTATATCTGTATACTTCCAGATTATTTTGTGTGCTTGACCAATCCATTGAAAGAGATATGTTGAAACACATGATGGTGAATGTATCAGTTTCTCCTTTTTTTTTTTTTAATGTTTTTATTTATTTTTGAGACACAGAGAGACAGAGCATGAGCAGGGGAGGGGCAGAGAGAGAGGGAGACCCAGAATCCGAAGCAGGCTCCAGGCTTCCAGCTGTCAGCACAGAGCCTGATGCGGGGCTCCAACTCATGGACTGTGAGATCATGACCTGAGCTGAAGTCGGACGCTTAACCAACTGAGCCACCCAGGCGCCCCCAGTTTCTCCCTTAATTCTATGGCAGCGTTTTTAAGTCGCATACATGTTTTAAGTTGGTATATCTTTTTAGTTCATGGAAACGTTTATTATTGGATAATGATACTCCATCTTTAGTAATACTTCATATATAAACATCTCTTTTATCTGATATTAGTTTAGCTAAACAATCAAAATTAGCTAAGCTAATCAAAAGCTAAAACTTTCTTTTGATTGCTATTTCTTTTGATTTGTTATTTATTTATTTTGATTGCTATTTGTCTTATGTGTCTTATTACATATTTTAAGTCTCATTCTTGGAATATTCTTATGCTCTAGGTGCCTGTATTTATTATTTTGGGTTTTTTTACTCATTCTATTAATATATTGTTGAATCCACTTACATTTATTATAATTATGTTTTTGTTATCTTAATTTCTTATTTCAGTTTTTCCTAATTATGTTTTTGTTTTCCTAATTTCTTATTTCAGTTTTTTCTACTGTTTCCAAGTTTATTTTTCTTTTTTTTTTCTGTTTTTTTCTGGTACTTTTTTTTTGATGTCAAGAATTTTAGCAAGCTTTTACATGCTTTGTGCTTATGTACCACTTGGAACCTTCTATCATGTTGACATGCTTTTCATTTCTTGGTTATTATAAACTTATTTTCTCTTTTTCTTGGATTTAATAATTTTTAAAGACAACATAATTGGGGCGCCTGGGTGGCGCAGTCGGTTAAGCGTCCGACTTCAGCCAGGTCACGATCTCGCGGTCCGGGAGTTCGAGCCCCGCGTCAGGCTCTGGGCTGATGGCTCAGAGCCTGGAGCCTGTTTCTGATTCTGTGTCTCCCTCTCTCTCTGCCCCTCCCCCATTCATGCTCTGTCTCTCTCTGTCCCAAAAATAAATAAACGTTGAAAAAAAAAATTTAAAAAAAAAAAAAAAATAAAGACAACATAATTGTAACAAAGTTTTGGTTCTTTTTTCATATATCTTTTACAGTATCTCCTGGATTTGCCTTTTCTCTTATTTATGTACTGTATCCAAAATTATTTTCAGTCTGGGCTTAGTGTACCAGATTTCTGAAGAATTGAAAGGGAATATTTTTATCATGTCCTTCTATTTGAATAATAGTTGTCAAGAAGTAAATATTTTCATGTTTCTGCATACTAGGGCTTTCTGAGTGAAGAAAATAGAATCCTTGGTTTAAATACCAACATTGAAAGTTTAATGGTGATGAATGGATGGTGAAAGATTTTACCTGCTTAGAGATATGTGTTTACATTTCAAAGGGAGATAAAACAAAACCATTTTGAAGATTGTAAACTAAGATAATTGCCTTATTTTTTTCCCCTAGAAAGGTTTATTTACAGTCTAAAAGGTAAAAAGCCAGGGTCTTCCCTCTTCTCTTCCAAGAAGGATTTATTTACATCAGGGAGATATGGTTTATCTCCCTCTCTTAGGAGAGGAAGGTGGCAGATGATCTGAATAAACTTCCAAATACCTAATTTCAGGGTTCCTCCTCTGCACTCTCCAATGTACAGGGTGATACGGGACTCTCAGTTGCGTGGCCTCTGGGTTGAGGCACAGGGGAATGGGCACAGTTATTGCTTTAAGAAATAACGCGGATCTTAGCTGGAAACCTCATGTTTGCTTTCAGGATAAAATTAAATGGTTTTAGTGTTTAACAGATATTACAGACTTATCAAGAGCTTAGCCCTATACAACATTCTAGCCTCTTTTCATCAATACTTTTGACAGTATTTCATTATTTCTCTCATCCATTTTTCTACTAAAAAATATTATTAACCCAATTTCTATTCCTTTATGTGTGATCTTTGTTTGCTTCTGGAAACTTTCAAAAATTTCTCTTTGTCTTTGTCATTCAAACACATCGTTTTAGTGTGCCAAAGTATGTATTTTTTCTTCTTTTCTTTGTCTTTCTAAGGTCTTTCAGGCTGACATCTTTTATTTTGTTTAATTCTTTGAAGTCTGTTTCTCTTTGACTCTATTCTAACAGATATTTCATAACTAATATAGCTAGATTTTTAAAAACTTATTTTATTTTATTCTTGTTTCATATAACTTCTCTTCGTATGTTTATTAGACTAATTTTACTTGTTTGGTTCTTATGTGTGGTTTTTTTTTTTTTTTTTTTACTTTTGCTCTAATTGAATCTTTAATATCACATGTTATTTTTCTTCTGTTTGAAAGAAAGAGAGAAAGAAAGAAAGAAGAGGAAAGGAGAGGAGAGGGAGGAGAGGAGAGGAGAGGAGAGGAGAGGAGAGGAGACGAGAGGAGAGGAGGGGAGAGGAGAGAGAGGAAGGAAAGAAAGGCCCAAAATGGTGTCATTTGCCACTACTACAGCAAAGTAAGACTTAATTACAGGAGTGTGACCTTTATCCAGTCAATCTGGAATTTTCTGCTCAGCAATAGTCAGGATATCTGCATGGTAGACCCCTATTCTTTCCTCATAGGAAGGTTACATTGCCTGAAAGACAGAAATGTCAAAAATTCAGAAATAACAATAGCTTACAGAGGTAGTAATTAGGAAAAGTTTACTGTGCAACAACAAAAAAGCACTTTGCAAACCGGGAGCACTCAAATCGAAACATGGAATGAGGCTCAGGGGTATATCATTACAAGCAGCTTATACAATGAGGAAGTAGTGACTGTTTATTTTTCACTATAATTGGTTATAATATTAGAATTTTTTTTAATGACATTATATCAACCCTGGGAAACATTTCAAGATTTGTTTATGATTCCCAGAGACATAAGCAAGAAATGACCCAGGTCAAGTTAGTCTTGCAAAATAAACTCAGTTTAAGCTTTATTGCTATGACTAAACTGGTTTTGTGTGCTCAGGGAACTTTTAAGGCTGATCCTTATTTGTTTTTATTTATTTTAACACAATCCTTCTTTCCTTTTGTTAATTATTTCCTTCTCTTGCCCCATTTCTGCCTATAACAATCTTCTATTTTCTTTCAGCTCCTTGGAGCTCTTTTCTGCTTGCCAGATGGGGTGCTGTCCAATTCATGAATCATTAAATACAGCCTATTATATTT
This sequence comes from Prionailurus viverrinus, assembly GCF_022837055.1. Classification (NCBI taxonomy): domain Eukaryota; kingdom Metazoa; phylum Chordata; class Mammalia; order Carnivora; family Felidae; genus Prionailurus; species Prionailurus viverrinus. Next base: position 84,794,965 of record NC_062564.1, read on the forward strand.
TCAAATTTCCTCAGTTGAATTTTGTTTTTTAACACTTCTGAAACACTTTTGGAATCTTCAAAAGTTTTATTTTGGCCTGTGAGCTCATTTCTCCATAAAGGTACTGGCTACACTGTCAGCCAGCACATGTTGGAGGAAAGCCATTTCCAGTCCAGTGAGCCCCACTGACCTCATGGATGATGCATAAATGAGCCCTAGATAGAGAGACCTAAGGTCTCTAAGAAAAATATAAAAATAAAACACTCCTAATCCCCCCCCAACAAATTATTTCATTTCTTAGAGATAAGCATATTAGAATAAATGTCTCTTTAAGTTGTAATTCACCAGCTCTTAGAAAATTTGGTAGGGGAAGTAACTATCTAAAAGTAGATTTTGGTTTATTTGTTGTTGTTGTTGTTGTTGTTGTTGTTTTAAAATCTGATCCTTATAGCTACAAGGCTTCTCATCTGACATGGATTTACTTCTGATGACAGCTCCACTGGAATTTGAATAGCAGCAGGTGCAAGGACAAGGCACTGTTAGTCCCTAGGCAATGTCAAGGGAGAAACAAAAGCAGAGCTACAACAGCTCTTTTAAACTGTATCCTTCCACAGCCTCACCTGGCTGTTTCTTTCTCCAGGTAAAAGTTGCATCCCTATAGAAGGCTTCAAAATAATCCTGGTCACACCAGGAGTTTTAAGATCATTTTCTGAAGTTCTCTCTTTTGCCTCTTTTTTTCATTGTTGCTATTGCTGTTTATTTGGTTTTCCCTGGACTTAGACCTATGATACTATCTTAACCTGAAATATTGCTCCATAATTTTTAATTAAACTTTTTATTCTGCTGTGATCATATATTTCCATGCAGGAGTAAGAAGTCATACAGAGAGATCCCCAGTTCCCTTTGCCCAGTTTCTTCTAATGGTAACATTTTGCAAACTATAGTACAGTATTACAACCAAGGTATGGACATTGACACTGTTAAGGTCATTACAGTTCAGTATATTTCCTATACCACAAATACTCCCCAAGTTGTCCTAGTATAAGCTACACCAAGTTCCCTCCCATCTCCACCCCTCTCCTTAACTCCTGGTGACTACTAATCTTTTCTCAGTGCTCTCTCACTTATCTGTGAAATGTGTAAGATGATACTAGTCCATAACTAAGTATAGAAAGTAACAAGAGCAATATTAATCTCCTAGCAAGCTGTAGCTAGCTCACATGTGATGAGCCCTCCATTTCACAGGCATCATACTCTGTCATCTGGTGCAAGGAAAGTCAAATAGTCCCTTTTAAAAATAATTTATTAGACTTCAATTCAGTTTCTGGAGACTTTATGAGATATCCAGGGTCATAAATGCTAAATCAACCCACTTGTTTTATCAAGGTTTTTTCCATAGTGCACCAGCACAGAGCCCTTATTTTTGTAAAACATGTTCATTGACTTCTCCTTCTTTCTTCCAGGCCATTCAGCTTGATCTTATCTAGCATACACTAATTGAAAACTGTTTTCATTTCTGAGGAATCATGGCAGCATGGCATAGGTGTTGCAGATTACAGTATCAATTGTGTTAATGTATAGTAATGATCTCCATTATTTCACAGAAAGAGAATCTTACAAAGCTACAGTTCTCATCCTGTGGAAGAATCCTTTTCCATGACACTTTACACCTCAAAGTAGCACAAGTCTCTTCCATTGGTTTAATTAAAAAGAATACAGCATGATCCATCCTCCCTGAAAAATGTACTACCCATCATTTTATTCCAGTGTTACTATAGTATCTCCATGGCACAATCTTTTCATAAATACAACTAATTCATTTGAATGAATCAAATGATCTTTTGCCATAAGTTCTCAATGTTAAAATTATGATTGCATAAGTAAATATTATTTCTGATTTAAATAGGTTTCCCATTTATAACTGTATATGCTCTTTGGTATACTACTAACTATATAATTGTTTATTATTGATATTTTTGTCATCATTTTGATAAGAAAAATCATCTGAAACTTCAAAAAAGAGCAAAAGGATGACTCTGTCTTTTTAATCTCATATTGGAGCATTGCCTAACAGATTCACTTGAATTATGTCATCCTCTAGGGATGCACCTTTGTTTGAGTTCACCATATACCGCTGACTAAGGGCCCGATTCTCTGAAGTTACATGTTACTTTTTGTTTGGAAGGGATATAAAATATTTCTGTCAGAAAACTCCAAAGGTTATAGCTTTATTGCCCTGTAGGACATTAACCTGTTTTGTTTCTCCCTTATAACACCTATTTCAGCATGCTTTTCTCTGTGGATTATGGAAACCTGATATTCAAGTGATCCTTGAAGCAACATTGGATCTACTTCAGTTTGCTCCTCCAAAGGGAGTCAGAAGTGGCAATAGAAACAAAAAGTCCAGAGTACATGTCAGGGGGTTACCACAAACTGGTGGGTTTGCCCAAGGCTGGAACTGGGGCAGGAGCTCCTGGGCATGGACTCTCGTTGCCCACTACAGGCTCTGCTGGAGGGGACCTTTGGCAGTTGGTTGGCCCAGACAGAGGACAGATGGGTGGCTGTCAGATGACAGACTGTCAGAAGGGCCTTCTGAGGTGAAGGGAGTAGGGCAAACAGACAGCCTTCTCCTTCCCCTCCATGGTCTGGGGCTGAGCTATGTAGGGAGCGGGTTCCTGGTCATCTTAGGGCTGATAATGGTATGGTTGGTGATGTGGGGCCCACACCAGCCTGCCCAGAAACTTTGCTGACTTATTTTCCCCTAGCTGTTTTCCCTGTGCTGTTTTGTTTTTATTTCTGGTTCATGGCCAACTTTGGTTCTGCTTCTGGCCCACCCAAAGTCAACAAGTTATTCCCTATTAAGTGGTGACAATATTTAAGAATCTAGTTTTGGTGACCTCTACTGAAATGCTGGGCATCTATTCTCTAATGGGGAGAGACTACAGGAGATCTGGTTTGTAGTCAGTTGTTTACACATGTTTTGGGTGTCCTCTGCTCACTCACATGTTCGGTGATTCACTAGGACTCACAGGACTCTAAGGGCCTTCATTATACATATGGCAGTGTTTTTAATAGTGAAATGACACATAGCAGAACCGGCAAGTGAAAAAGTCTCATCATGGGATCTGGAGGGATCCAGGCACAGCTTCCAAAGTTCTTTCTCACCAGGGTTACACAGAAAATGCTTCTTCTTTCAGCAATAAGCTGAAGCAACATGTATGGAGTCTTTCTGTACAGGGACGCCTGCTTAAGACCTAGCTGAGAGTTTTTATTGGAAGCTGGTAATGTAAATACTGTCTACTTGCACCACTAGCCACAATGACCAGAACCCCATACTCCCAGAAGAAAAGCACGTGTTCATCATAAATCACATTGTTTCTATGAACAATCTAGGCAGAGCTCAGTGCCTTGGGCACTTAATACCCTTAACAATTAATAATAAACATGTCAGCCAACGTCAATCCCCGAAGTAGGCCCTTCTAAAGAAATGGAGAATCCATTGGGGCTCCTGGGTGGCTCCCATGTATCAACCACTTCTTTGGAGGGTTCTCAAACTCCAGGCCAGAATATAGCCTTCCCAATCACTTTGGGACCAGCTACCAGACAACCAGGAACAGCCTCTCTGCCCCAAAGCCTGCCAACACTTTTCAAATTACCCAATCCACAGAAAGCTCATGAAATATAGGTAACCTGCCAGGTTTGCCATATTTAAGCTCCTCCTTACAGCTCCAGCTTGATTCCACATGTCCCCAGATATAACCTCCTGTGTGGCTCCCCCTGACAGCCTTCTCTCGTTTGGAACTTTAAGTATCTTTCATCTGAGTGTCATGTGTGTTCTGTCATCAAAAGAATATTATAAAACATAAGGTTTATCTGAGGGTTGATGGGGGGTGGGAGGGAGGGGAAAGTGGGTGATGGGCATTGAGAAGGGCACCTGTTGGGATGAGCACTGGGTGTTATATGGAAACCAATTTGACAATAAATTTCATATTTAAAAAAAACATAAGGCTTATATAAATATAAGAAAATACAAGGATTCTTGGGGGGGAGGGAAAGGTAAAATTTCTATTATTACTTTTTATGTACTCTTATTGGTTCCTCCCCCCCACCAGACAATTAAACCTAATTCCCTAAGGCATCTTCTTGTATATAATGAATTAACTTCTCTCTGATATACCTACAACAGTACTAGATATGTATCATCTTTGAGAAATTGAGAAAATAGTTACACAAATAATCTTCCATGTCCTGTGGTTCAAACCAGGAATCACAGGCTCTTTTTTTTAAATATGAAATTTATTGTCAAATTGGTTTCCATACAACACCCAGTGCTCATCCCAACAGGTGCCCTCAATACCCATCACCCACCCACCACTCCCTCCCACTCCCCATCAATCCTCAGTTTATCTCAGTTTTTAAGAGTCTCTTATGCTTTGGCTCCCTTCCTCTCTAACCTTTTATTTTTCCCCTTACCCTCCCCATGACTTTCTATTAAGTTTCTCAGGATCCACATAAGAGTGAAAACATGTGGTATCTGTCTTTCTCTGTATGACTTATTTCACTTAACATAACACTCTCCAGTTCCATCCACGTTGCTACAAAAGGCCAGATTTCAGTCTTTCGCATTGCCAAGTAGTATTCCATTGTATATATAAGCCACAATTTATTTATTCATTCATCAGTTGATGGACATTTAGGCTCTTTCCATAGTTTGGCTCTTGTTGAAAGTGCTGCTATAAACATTGGGGTACAAGTGTCCCTATGCATCAGTACTCCTGTATCCCTTGGGTAAATTCCTAGCAGTACTATTGCTGGGTCAGAGGGTAGATCTACTTTTAATTTTTTGAGGAACCTCCACACTGTTTTCCAGAGTGGCTGCACCAGTTTGCATTCCTACCAACAGTGCAAGAGAGTTGCCATTTCTCCACATCCTCTCCAGCATCTAGTCTCCTGATTAGGAATCACAGGCTCTTAAAAAGAAAAAAAACTTTCTCTCAGAAACTATTGGCTCAGAAGTATTTAAAAAAATTTTTTTAATGTTTTTATTTATTTTTGAGACAGAGAGAGACAGAGCATGAGGAGGGGAGGGGCAGAGAGAGAGGGAGACACAGAATCTGAAGCAGGCTCCAGGCTCCAAACTGTCAGCACAGAGCCCCATGCAGGGATCGAACTCACTGACTGTGAGTTCATGACCTAGCCGAAGTCCGATGCTCAGCCAACTTAGCCACCCAGGCGCCCCTCAGAAGTATTTTTATATACTAATTCAAGTTCACATGCTCAAAATGAATCCTTAGGAAAAAATGAAATAGGTTGGATATCTGGGGTTTTAAAAACAGCTTTATGCCTTTTTCCTGATTTTTATCACTGTAAGGGGTAAGAAAAACTTTTTTTTTTTTTTTTTTTTTTTTTTTTTTTTAGGTTTTGGTTTGTTTTCTCATGAAGAGGCTGCTAATATGAATGCACTAAAATTCTGTACTGGTTTATTGCTCAGATTAACTAATATTCTTCTATATAAATTTTAAGACTGAAAGATATAAAATAATGTGTTCAATTAATTGTATTATAATACTGGCAAACTTTTAAATATAAATAATTATTAGGATTTTTTTGTCAACTTAAATAAAATTTCCAAGATCTTTAGTTAAATTTGAGACCTTGATTAACATCAGAATTAATTAATAGGTTATGCATGTATTATATCCAAGTAACACAGAACACTGAAAATTTGGTCACCAAACATACTTTTTATTTTAAAAAATTAAAAATTGTCTATACCTTTGAGACATGTTACTGAGCATTTTTATTTTTGCCACTTTAAGAATGAAAAGGAAAGTCTATTTCTTTTTTACGTTCTTAAAGTGGCAAAAATAGTATTATGCTAAGCGAAATAAGTCAGGCAGAGAAAGACAGATACCATATGTTTTCACTCTTATGTGGATCCTGAGAAACTTAACAGAAGACCATGGGGGAGGCAAAGGGGGAAAAAAAAGTTACAGAGAGGGAAGGAGGCAAACCATACATAAGAGACTCTTAAATACTGAGAACAAACTGAGAGTTGATAGGGGGTGGTGGTGGGGGAGAGGGGAAAGTGGGCGATGGGCATTGAGGAGGGCACCTGTTGGGATGAGCACTTAGTGTGTATGGAAACCAATTTGACAATAAATTATATTTAAAAAATAAATAAAGATTTTATATCCCTTAAAAAAAAAAGAATGTAAAAGGAAGTCAACCTTAGAGGTTGTATAATGTGTACTTATGAGCTTCCCTGATCTGCTGACATTTTTGTATGAGGCAGACAGTTTTCAATTATCTACTTTACATTTTTTGCTGTGAGGTAGAACTTGCCACTTTGGTTTAAAGTTGTGATTAACATGGATGGGTGAGAATCTATGCAGAAAACGAATAGAAAATAAACACAACTGTGTATTTGTTCTGTTGTTGTTGTTTTGTTTTGTTTAAAGGAAATAGAGAATAGTTTTGTCCTAAAATAAAATGTCAAGTTGCTCCAGAATATGAAAGAATATAGTGAATGACAAAATGTGTTTATAGCCAACTGTGGGTTGAGGAAAGTAATTTTCTTTGGCTTGGATTATAATACCCAAAAAGCATGTGTCTATAAAGAAGCAATGAATGTGTTGGTGCAATTTTGATGGGTTTATTCATAAAGGGGGGAAAAGGTTGTGAGTCCTTTACTGCCAAAGATTATATTAATGCAGTCCCAGAACTTAGATTTTCTCTCTGCTAAAATGAGAAATTGGTCATGAAGTGTTCAGCAACTCTTAACAAGAAATAATAAAAGGTTACTCTTTAGCTTTTGTGCAATTTTTCAAACAACAGAGACTCTGTACCTTAAAAGAATAACTTTTTGTTTGTTCTGCTGCCTTTGTAATAATGCCCTTGATTATTTTTTTAAATAGACAAAGAATAAAAGTTACTTCTGAAAGAGCAGATATCTTACAATTAGGTTTCCTTTTGTTATGTTATTTTAAAAATATTCTTTTGACGTTGTGATTAATAGGTAGGCAGGCTACGACCATTTATTTTTCTTAGGCACCTATGTTCCTATCTTAATTGTCTTATCTCCTTTGATAACTCTTTTGATTTTGCTCTCCTAAAATCACATACTAGATTCAGAAAAGTATTGTTTCAAGATATCTTTAATACCTAAATAATGTTTGGGGTTTTGTAGAAGTCCCTGGGTACCTGCAAAGATCCTTTCATCTTATTAAAGGAGGAATACTAATAATAATTAGGTTGTTTGATGTGCTCAATATTTCTTAATTAGTTCAACACTACTGTAAGAGCTGCTTGGGAAAAACTATCAGATCAGGAAAAAATATGCCTTTCCTCAGTTAGTTTTGTACAGGAAAATACCATTAACACAAATATGTTTCAGATACTATCCACATTACAGAAAAAGTTGGAAGTCTTCAGGATTGAGGCAATGACCTCATTGTTCATAATGTTTTACCCTCAGGAGAAATCTAGATCAAATCCTCAAGATACCATTATGTGTTATAACCAACAGAGAATTTTACTCCCATTCAATTTCATAATGTTGCTGATGTAAGAAATTAATCACTGTCATTTAGTCTTACCATCAACAGATGGCTTATACTTTCCTTTCATGTTTGCCTAAAGGCTCATTATAAGCTACAGTCTAGAAATGTGGTCCTCAAAAATGAAGCATGTTCTTCGGGCCTCAGAGAAAATACTGTATTCATTACTGATACTTCCAGGGATAGATTTTTAAGCACAGGCTTCTAAGCTAACATCACTTAGATAACTATTAGATTTTACCAGGGGACCCATTCAAGATTTCAAAAGCTCTTTTTAATCAAGAAGCATACAACTTCATGAAAGCAGACTGCTGATCAAGATCCGGTGGAAAAATAATTGATTAAGTAGGACTGAATGAACTTATAAGATAAATCTAATTGTGATTATTCATTTTTGAATATTGTTGGTAATATTTTTAATGTACTGTTTTTTATGGGTATATTAGTAGAATATGCTTTTGCAAATTAAAATAATAATTTTTAAATATGGTTTTTATTCACTGACTCATCAATGAATAGGAACAGATGCCATACTTTTCATGGCAATGTAGTTATTTACATAGGTTCACTAGAATTCTGTCCTTTTTAACCATAATATAATTAGGTAAATAAGCTATACAGTAAAGAATGTGATTAGAGTATTATATCTGAGAATAAATTTCATGCATTCATATATATAAGAAAAGTCAACCATTAAGGGAAAAGAGGTTGTAACTGGTTTGTGTCCAATGTCTACAAAACCCTTCCAGGATACTGGCCTGATAATAGAGACTCTTCTATAAGGATATTAAGATAGTTCCTGATAGTTCAGGAACCTCAGCAGAGTTTGAAGACCTCAAAAAGAAAGAAATTCACCAATGTTTCATGTACCAAAAGCAAAACTTGGTAGAGATGAATCTCTTGTGTTTTGTTCCTAAACTTGAGAAAGAAGAGCAAATAATAGGAACTTTTAGAATTTCAATCCGATAGTCTTCTGAAACCTCCACATAGAATTTGATTCTGTGACTCAGTAGTTTTCCAACTCAGTATGACTCTAGATTTGATGACCATTCTGAAAGGACATGAACACATGTCACTTCATACTGCTTGCTGAATCTATGTAAATGAAATATGAGGCCAGCCTTTTTGTGATAAACAATATCATCTCTAATGATTATTTAAAATCACAAGGAAAGTTTGTTTACAACTACCCTAAAATGTGTAAATAAGGAAAGAGGATGACTGCATGCCTTTTCAATGTTATACTGGAGCATTGTCTAATAGACCTACCTGAAGATTATTTCCCTATGTGATATGCTCTAGATTGATTCAGTATTTGCTCATGATTAGGTCTGGACTCTGGGCAATTATATGTTCACTTTAACAAGGTTTTATCCAGATTTTTTTTTTTCTGTTTGTTATCAGAGAGTTTGTCTGCTAGAGATGCAATGATTGCTGTCTGATAGAAAAGTTTACCATTTTATTGATCTATAGTATATTAATGAGTTCTGTGTCTAACTTATATTTCAGTATTCCTTTCTAAGTTAACAATGTAAATCTCTTTGATGCTTTTTGATGCACTTTAGTTATTCCACTGGTTCCCTCATTAATGAGTTAAGTATATTTGACATGTTCTCACTATGATTCATGGCTTCAACTTTTTTAAAAGTATACTTTGGATGGCATATTTGTCTGCAAGGGTAACAATTCAGGCACAGCTACTAGCCCCTAAATACCATATTTGTAATGTAAGTAAAGTGCCATCTAGCATATGGAAAAGGTAGCATTTGCCGGTAATTTTTGTAAATACATTGTAATATATTTTATAAGCCCATGGACATATGTTTTACTGAAGTAGACAAACATAATGTTCACCAATATACTTGGCATTTGTGTAATATTTAACTAAAGACAAGTACTAAGTGTTTTTTCTGATGTCCTATTACAAATCTCTTCTCTCTTTGGTTTATTGATGGCAACACCATTATCAAAAAATAATTCTACAATATTAATTTTATCATGCCCTTCCAATGTGCAATTATTTTCCATAAATACTTGCTTTGTGTAGAGTCCTGTGAAAAAACTTGGGGCTATTTTTGTCTCTGGTTTACCATTCTAGATGTTATCTATCCTTTAAATCTCAATTCAAAACTCTGGATCTATGAAACCTTTCCTTAATCCTTTTAATAAAGTTATTTGCTCTAATCATATACTTTTATAGTTTTGGTCAGCATTTATGTTGACATTTTTTGTTCATATGTTTCCCCCTATTTGATGGTGAGTATCAGGAAGAGTGACTGTGTCTAATATCTGAACAAAATTTGACCTATTTCACAAAGCCTACTAAACTGAATCAGTGCTTCCTTTTGGAAGCATTCTATAATACTGAAAGTCCCCTTGATTGTATTATCAACCATGTGTTACCTCATGACAGCTATTAGGTTTTTCTCTTTATATATTTTTTTTAATTTTTTAATATTTATTATTATCTTTAAGAGACAGAGAGAGACACAGTGTGAGCAGGGGAGGGTCAGAGAGAGAGGGAGACACAAAATCTGAAGCAGGCTCCAGCTCTGAGCTGTCAGCACAGAGCCCAATGCGGTGCATGAACTCACAAACTGTGAGCCAAAGTCGGACGCTTAACCGATTGAGCCACCCAGGCTCCCCTTCTCTTTACATTTTTAATCACATGTGGTTATTTAGCATTTGGTCTTCTCTTTTTCCTTAATTTTTTTTTTCTTATTTATGTTAAGAGGGAAAGAGAGTCCATATGCTCACAAGCAGGGGAGGGTCAGAGAGAAAGAGAGAGAGTCCCAAGCAGGCTCTGCACCGCCAGTGTGGAGCCTGAAGTGGGGCTCGAACTCATAAACCATGAGATCGTGACCTGAGCCAAAATCAAGAGTTAGAAGCTTAACGAACTGAACCACCCCAGTGCCCCCACCCTGGCTTTTTTTCCCCCCAAATAGACTTGAAGATCATTGAAGACAAAATCTTCAATGTGACATACTGAATGATATTTGTATTCCATATGGCATTATTACATTGCCCTCCCAATAGTAGATACTGAACAAATATTTGTTAATTTGATTTTGTCTTTTGAACATTGCTAATTTTAATTTTTTCTCATCTTTGAGTAGAACATAACTTTCTAACTTGTTCATACATATCTTCCTTCCTTCCTTCCTTTCTTTCTTTTCTTTTCTTTATTTCTTTTTAATGAGACATGAACATTGTACTGAATGTAGGCTGGTTTCCTCAGTGATTTCTGGAAGTATGCGAGTACACCAATATAACTCTTGGTTGGTTGTGATCTCAAATTCCAAACTCAACTCAACCTGGGAAAATTTAAAACTGCTACTTCCAGCCAAGCTTAGTAGATGAATTTGATTCCAGGTTCCATGCTAATATCAGACTCTGTGTCACTGCATAAACGGAAATCATGGGCCAATATATGCCAACCATGTGAATTCCAGGAGGCACCATTTTGTCGTCTTTTTCCAGACATCATTTCCATATCTACTCTCTTTCCTCATCATATTTCTAGCTGGTGGATGGCTACTCATTAATGTGTATCATTTATAATGATTGTTTATTTTCTCACTTACAATATTGTTCAAGTACCTTCTCAAACTTTTCAAAGGCTTTGAGTTAATAAACAGCAACCAATCATAGAGTTTCAAATTTAATATCTTTTAGATATCTAATTAGTCTTTCATCCTTACTCCCACACCAAAGTTTTTTGTTTTGTCTTGTTTTGACTTTTTAGTAAAGTCACTAATTTCCTACAATGTGCTAAATCCAGTGGTCAATTTGTCATCCTTGCCAACTTGACCAACAAGCAGCATTTGCCACAGCTCATCACTTCCTCCTGTTCCATATGCTTTCTTCCTTTTCTGGATATGTCATTCATTTTCTGCCTGCCTCACTGGCTTACATTTCCTCCTCATCTCTGATCTCTTAATGCTTGGATGCCCTAGGGAACTGGCTATCTTGTACTCAGTGTCTAGGTAACTTCATCTAATCTCATTTAGAATCATAGTTTTAAATGTCATTCATGGGCCAAAAATTCTGTTTCTCTCCCTAAACTTCTTTCATCCACTTATACACATCTGAAATTTAAAATGTCCAAAACTTAGCTTGAGACCATTCTTCCAAATGCATTTCCCTTGCAGTCTTCTCCATTCCAGTTATGGGCAATGCCCCCCTTCCAGTTACTCAATTTCCCTTCCTCTCATACCTTGTAACTAACCCATCAGCAGTCCTACTTCAGAATATACTCTGACCATATTTGGCCACACTTGTGTCTGGCTGTCATTCTGGCTCAACCCAAGACTCCCGTTATAATTATGGAAATAGCCCCTGGACTATGCTCTCTGCTTCTGCCTTTGCCTGCCTTGCCATGTCCTCAACCCACAGCATGCAGGGCAATCCTTTAAAAATAAATTAGATCATGTCAGGGTTCCTGGGTGGCTCAGTAATGTCAGCTTAGATCATGATCTCACGGTTCGTGGGCTTGAGCCCCACGTCAGGGTCTCTGCTGGAGCCCACTTCAGATTCTCTCTCTCCCTCTTTCTGCCCCTTCCCTGCTCTTTCTTGCTCTCTCTCCCTCTCTTTCTCTCTCAAAATAAGTAAAACATTAAAAAAAAAAATCATGCCACTCTCATTCTCTCATTTCCAAAATCTTCACCTCAGGGCCCTTGCAATTATTGTTCCCTTTGCCTGGAATGCTCTTCTCCCACATATCCATGATTTCCTTCCTCATTTTCTAGGTTTTTACCACATTCTTAGGAAGGCCTTCCTTTACCACCTTGCCTAAAATTGTAATAACATTTCCCCACAACATATACACACTTCTTATTCGAAGACTTCTTTTACTTTCATTCACATTTATCACCCTCTAACATACCATATGTTGTACTTTTTGTCTTCTTAATTATTAGCCTCATCTCTTCAGTAACATGTAATCTCCCTAAAGGCAAGGCTATTTGAATAGTTTCTTCACTGCTATATTGCCCATATCTGAAGAAGTACCTGGCATTTAGAAGGGATCAGTAAAGGTCTATTGGATTACCTAATTAATTAGTTTAAAAACATCACATAGGATAGACCCTGTAACTATTATATAATGTCCTTCTTCATCTCTTGTTACAGCCTTTAATTTAAAGTCTAGTTTGTCTGATATAAGTATGGCTACTCCAGCTTTCCTTTGGCTTCCAGTCGCATGATAAATAGTTCTCCATCCCCTCACTCTCAATCTAAAGGTGTCCTCAGGTCTAAAATGAGTCTCTTGTAGACAGCAAATAGATGGGTCTTGTTTTTTTATCCATTCTGATACCCTATGTCTTTTGGTTGGCGCATTTAATCCATTTACATTCAGTGTTATTATAGAAAGATACGGGTTTAGAGTCATTGTGATGTCTGTATGTTTTATGCTTATAGTGATGTCTCTGGGACTTTGTCTCACAGGGTCCCCCTTAGGATCTCTACAATAGCCAAATTATGGAAAGAGCCTAAATGTCCATCAACTGATGAATGGATAAAGAAATTGTGGTTTATATACACAATGGAATATTACATGGCAATGAGAAAAAATGAAATATGGCCTTTTGTAGCAACGTGGATGGAACTGGAGAGTGTGATGCTAAGTGAAATAAGCCATACAGAGAAAGACAGATACCATATGGTCTCACTCTTATGTGGATCCTGAGAAACTTAACAGGAACCCATGGGGGAGGGGAAGGAAAAAAAAAAAAAAAGAGGTTAGAAAGGGAGAGAGCCAAAGCATAAGAGACTGTTAAAAACTGAGAACAAACTGAGGGTTGATGGGGGGTGGGAGGGAGGAGAGGGTGGGTGATGGGTATTGAGGAGGGCACCTTTTGGGATGAGCACTGGGTGTTGTATGGAAACCAATTTGTCAATAAATTTCAGAAAAAAAAAAAAATAAAAAAAAAAAATAAATAAAAACATCACATAGGATAAAACCACACTATGCTTTAAAATAAATATGTCTTCTATACAGATATGGTGATAGTTGGAAATGATGAGAAGTCATAAAAAATTATGTACATTTGCATGTAGCATTATGTTTAACATAGACTGTATTTATTTTTATCTGCTTCCATTTGCAAAGGGCTTTTAACAGCTGTTTTCAGTTTGGACGTTGACAGGTATTTGAATAAGTCCGAAGTGGGTGGGACAATTGCCCAGCCTCTAACTTCTCATCCGACCACCCAGCAAAACATTCACTCCAATTTCAGATTATCTTTAGGGAAAAACTATCGCCACATTGGAACTCACTTCAATGTCATTAGTCTTCCAGTAGATTTTTTTTTCAGATACTAAATTGAAATCTCCAATGGTTTGTTAAAAATTCTTTCCTCTTGTCTTCAATTCATTAAGGAAAAACTTATCATTATTCTCATCTTAAGATAGTTAATGATTATTCATAAACTTATTATTGCTGTTGTTCCACTTAAATCTAATATATGTGTATAGGTACATACACAAACATATAAAATATATATTTATATTTTGTATTTAAACCTTCAAAATTACCAGCTGCTTTCCATAGCTCTTTCTCCTCCAAGCATCAAATATTTCTCTTACATCAGAAAAGTCATTAACATAAAAAATGCTAAATGATACTTCAGAATATTAGACCCCGTCATTAATGGATATAAGAATTTGGTTTTTTTTAAAGAATTTGTTTTCTTAATTGTGACAGTTTATCATTTTCTGAAAAATGACCTCAGTTACTATCACAAGAATATAAAATTTAATAGATTCTCAAAATGATAGAATCTCAGAATTGGAAGGCAACCTAAAGTTACCTAATTCAGTGTTTGAATGTTCGAATCGGATGGTTTAAGTGATTCTGTCAGCTAGTGCCAATCTGACACAAAGGAAAGTGACAACTGGGAAAGGATGTCACACAAATAGCTCATCTTTGGAGAAGAACTATCTTGCCCTGGATAAAAGATGTCCTTTTAAGCTTTGTCCCTGTCTGAGAGCAGAGAGAGAAAATTCAAGCAAAAAATCACATCATCTTGTATTACCATCAGAAGGATACTTTCGTCCCTGGATACTTCAACAACCTGAAGCTTATTTGTATTGTACTTGGTTTTCTTCCTCCTATTAGAAACAACAGGTCTCAAAGCAACAGCAGAATAAAAACATGGTAGTGACCACACAGAGGAACATATAGGAAATCACAACACCCACATATTTGCATATGTCTCATGAGTTTATACACCTTTTGCTGGGGAGGTACCTAACAGAAGGCCAAGGCTGTAAGGGAACCACCTCATTTCTAAAGACACCAGGGAAGAGTCCACATGTAATATTCATATGTTCAATTTTGCATTTCATAACTTATTTGATGGTGATGATGATGATGATGATAGTTATGAAATTTGTAAGCATGGATTTGGTATGTATAAAAATATCAGTATTTTTACTTGATAAAATTTATAGACTCTTGCCTGAATGATCCAACATTATCTCAGAATCAACACATCAAAACCTAATCTAAGTCATGTCAACTTCATTCCCCATTCCAGACTTTTCCCTGTCCTGCATCTGTTAATGTTACTATAATTTAAGCCAAATATATATATTTATATATATATGTGTATATACATATATTTAAGTTTAAGATATTAAATTTAAGTTTATATATTTAAGTTTAATATATATATATATATATACATATATATATATATGATCTTAAACTGATCTTTGACTCCTTTCCTCTCCTCAATATCTACATCCAATAATTTAACAAATATTAGATTCCTCTACTGCTATGTAGAAGAATTTCCTCCTTGGGGCACCTGGATGGCACAGTCGGTTAAGCATCCTACTCTTGATCTTGGCTCAGGTCATGATCTCACAGTTTGTGAGTTCAAACCCTGCATTGGACTCTGCACTAATGTTGCAGAGCCTGCTTGGGATTCTGTCTCTACTACTCTCTGATCCTCCCGTGCTTGTGCTCTCTCTCTCTTTCTCAAAATAAATAAACTTAAAAAAATTTAAAAAAAAAAGAATTTCCTCCTTCTCAATTTGACTTTCAAGTATCGAGTTCAGCCTTTCATTAGGTCTTGCTTTGATTTTTACAACTTGCTTCTCACTGTCCAGTAATCTGAATTTTAAATTAATCTTTATAAATAAATCTCTGGTCATGTTATTACATGTTACTAGCTGCCTCAAAAAACATCAATAAATCCCTTTTGGACAAACGTAAATGCAGCTTCCTCCATTTTGAACTTGGTGTCCTCTACAATATGATTAAGCCCGTATTTCCTCTCCTTTCTTCCTTCAGTTCTCTAATTCCCATAGTTCTTCAAAGTGAAATGGTGCAGATTCTACCTCAGAGTTTCCAGCCTCTATGCTCATTCTGTTCCATTTTTGAAGGTCTCCTTCAGGTTTTCAAAAATCTTTCTTCTCCCTCAACATCCACCTCACGTTTTCCCATGAACCATTTCCTTACCTCCCATCCCTTCTTCTTCATCCCCAGATTGGTAAGAATTTCTGTTTCCTTGAACATTTATAAACACAGTTGTAACTCTAAAGTTGTCATTTCTTTCTTGCTGTTATCTTGTCTTTCCTCAGCCACTAGTTGCATGCTCCAGAAAGCAGAAACAGGCAAATAGTTATCTTCATATTGCTTTAAATTCTCAGTGCACTTCTGACACTTAATAGTTATTTAGTATGAGTTTTTTGAATTGAGTAAATATACATTTAATCTCTCTTTTCTAGTTCAGTTATATAGAATACATATGTAGAGCAGTAAATGAAGAAAAGAACAGACTCTAAACATAAGATATTTGTTCTAGTTTTACTTTAGCAAACCAGAATTTGACAGCTTCACAAAGAGCGAAATACCAAATATGATTATGAGGTTTGTGTAATGGAAACAGGTGATAGCTGGGCATCAAAATCTCCAGGGTCTCAGCAGGTAGCAAATCCATATGTTTGGGTATGCCCAATGATAGGCCTTAATACCATCCCTCCAAAATTGATAATTGCACATAATGAGGCTGCTGAAAGTGTCTCATTTGCTTCAAGACCAACAATGCCAGCTCTGGTTCAAATTCATTAAGAAATATTTTCTTTTGGATGTTTCCTAATGAGAAAGTATCTTGGTGCTAATAAACTTCTCATGTGATTGATGCTGGAAAGCAGAGCTCTGATGACCTTAGGAAACATTATTGCCAAGCCCATTCTTTAATATCTTAGAATATCACTGATGCCTGAAATGTAATTTTAGAGTAGAAAAATAAAGAGGTCAAAGAAGTAGACAACACTAAGGTAATACTGTAGGGGATAATTGTGGCCTTGAGGAAAGCAAAGTGTCTTCTAACCTCTTGCCAAACTTTAGTGTATGTGTCCACCTGGCTTTTGGACTTTTCATCTGAAATGTCTGACATCTATATTCAGTTTGAAAGGTTTTGCTGTTAAAAAAAAAATGTGAATGTCAGTACTGGAGTTTTACTTTTCTTTGGTCTGTGCTACCCAGCACCTAGACTGCAAGTTTTGTTTTTTTTTTTTTTTTTAATAAACACTTTAGTGATCAAAAATTCCATGTTTTTTTTTAATCCTTTTGTAATCAGTCATCTTTGAACACTGGCTTGAAAGGAGCAACTTTTGTCCCCATGGTTTAAGTAAACCTCAGGGTGAAAAACACTACTTTCCTACCATTTTATTAAATGTATGAGATCCTTTGTATTCCTTCTTTCATTCCCTTTGTGTTGCATTCATTCATGGGAATAGCTATTAATCAAATAATATATTTTTGTGTCAGGCACATACAAAGATGAATTAGGTTCCTAGCCCATAAGAAGATTACAATCTAAAAGAAGAAAAGAGACACATAAAGAAACAAATGCAATAGTATGTATGGGTGTTCCGATCTAAGTAATTACTGAGTACAGAGAAGATCCAAAGGAATTACTGATCAGTTTTACCTGGATTAGGGTCAGAAAATCTTCATTTTCTATGAAGAGTGATCCATGAGTTGAATCTTCAACGCTGAACACATTTAGTAAGCAGACAAATAGGTAATAAAGATCATTCTGAATTGAGAAAGCAATGTGATCGATAGTTTGGCAATATCAGCATGGTGCATCATGGGCACCATTAGGGCACATGGTGCATCAAGGGCACATCATTAGGTGTGTTGAGGATACAGGAGGACCATGACAGAGGATAAATCTGGATGTCATCAAAGAATGACATTCTTTGCATCATTCTCAAAAGCAAACTTGCCTTTTCTCTTTGGTCTCAGGCCCCTCTATCCTGTTTGTAATATTCCCATGATAGTGCTAGGAAATCTTTTTTCTGACTTTGAATTAACTCCCCTGCTTGCTCACAACACCTTTCCCTTCACTTTTTAAACCTTAGTTGCTCTAATTCTATTAATTATGCTTCGTTTTGTAAATTTTCCATTCCCAAATGTCTATGAAATCTATATGCTGGACCACATTGTTCTGGAGTACTAGTTACATGAAGCACACCTTACTGTTGTCAAGATATTAGTTAGAAACAGGGGGAAGAGCAAGCATCAGCGTCTATAGTTATCATTTCTAATATAAATGAAATGAAGTTTACACATACCTATTTACCTGTTACTACAGTCCCAGAAAATGACTGGTGGGTTTTCACCTAATTTGGTCAGACTGAAAATATACAATACAAAGTGTCATGGCATCATTCATGGGGTAGGAATCACAAAGCCGTAGACTTTCCTCTTCTCACTGAAATAATTAGTGGAGGCCCGTGTGATTATTAATCAAGAGAAACATGTCATAGTGTTAAAGGTACAGGAGAAAGAAACAGGCTTCAAATCACAAGTCATGAGAGGAGATGCTTTGAATTCTAAACTATAACTTTTCAATCAAACTACTTCTCACATGGGAAACCCTAATTGCTCTAAAGTAGGTTGAGTAGAAATGTATTTATTTATACCAACTTCACCATCTCAAAGGTTATGGCTCTCTGAAACGACAAGGAATAGGCCAGAATTTCTACCATTGGTTTAATGCCTACCAGGATGTTCCCCACCTCCCCAGAGTCTCCCCACAGTGCTCCCCAAAGTCATGTGTCCTGTACTCATGTTAGAGTAGGTAGGTAGTTAGGCTTTAACAGGATGCCTGGAGGCCAGCAAAGGGTGAGTCAAGTACTGTTTTCAGGACAGTGAGCACTCCACCAGCAAGATCACAAGAAGTCAGATCCCTTAACTCACTGAGCCACCCAGGTGCCCCTTGTAAGATAACTTCTGCAAAAATAAAAGCTGCCACAATATCCAACTTGAGGAGACTACAGTACACTATTATGGAAATAACTAATTTAAATATAGAATCACAGGGTGCCTGGGTGGCTCAGTCGGTTGAGCATCTGACTTTGGCTCAGGTCGTGATCTCGCAGTCTGTGAGTTCGAGCCCCGCGGCAGGCTCTGTGCTGACAGCTCAGAGCCTCGAGTCTGCTTCGGATTCTGTGTCTCCCTCTCTCTCTGCCCCTTCTCTGCTCATGTTCTGTCTCTCTCCCTTCAAAAATAAATAAACATTTAAAAAATTAAATATAGAATCAACTTTGATACAAGATTATAGCTTGCATTGAAGTTTTTTCCAAAATCATAATGCTGAGGTGAGTTCTTTTAGAGCTTATCTAAAGTGATACCAAATACTAGAGATGCATCCTAAAGCTTTTATCTTAAAAGTCTAGATGAGAAATGGAGTGAACATTTTTTATTGTAATTTGTGTGTTGAGGGGTCCTCAGGACCACCCCAAGGTTTGATGATTTGTTAGGAAGTCCCACAGGACCCAGCCTATAGTTGTATTCATGGCTGTGATTTATTACAGTGAAAAGATACAAAGTGGAATCAGCAAAGGATAAGGCACAAAAGGTGACATCTGGAAGAAACCAGACAGATGCTTCCAAAAGTCCTTTCCCAGGAGATTCACGTAGAATGCACTTAATTCCTCCAGGAACGTGTGTGAAATATCGTCTACCAGTGATGCTCATTAGAAACTCAGTGCACAAGGCTTTTATAGGGGGTTGGTCACATAAGCCTCCTCTGCCTAGCGTGTGCCAAAATTCCAGACTCAGAATTTCCCTGAAGGAAAGCAGGTGTTCAGCATAAACCACATTATTTGTACAAACACTTTAGGCACATGAGTCACTCCTTGGGCGTGGTGAGAACCTTCCCAAAATCCAAGGTCCCAGATGTCAGCCAAGGGCCAACCTTGCAGGCAGGTCTAATTTGCCATCTTGTCGAAGGTGAGCAGGCTCAGCCCTGCTGTGTTCATTTTTTCTACACACCGTGCTTGGTAACACCACTTTCAGCCCCTGGGACTCACTCACTGGCCCAAACAGAACTGAGAGAGAAACACTGAAATTTGTAGGGAAAAGGGAAAAGAAAAGCAGGGTCCTCAAAGCAGTATCTGGAGGCAATGATTACTGAGCTATTTCCCCTGAGAGCGGCTTGAGCCTCCCCTAAGCTACTGCCATTTCACACAGTCTTTGCGTCTGGAGCTCCACCTGATGTTGAGAGCTTCAAAGTGAGAGGCGCTGACCTTTTTTCAAGTGCATTTGCTCTTGGAAATAATAATTAATTTTAAAAGGTTCAGATCACAGTGCTAATGTCATTTGGCATGCAACCATTCTTCTCCTTATCAGACCTGAGTGATAGTCATTTTTTTCAGTCCTCGGGAGGGACTCCAGGCACCTCTTGGTTCACTGCCTGGCTTCAGTGTTCCCCAGCAGCTCTAAAATCAGAAGGATAAATTCCAATTGGCCGACCTCAGACTCTTGGCTCAGGGATAATAGGAGCTAATTTAGTTCTTCATGATGATATGATAATGCTCTTTCTCAGGGGTATGAAATGGAAATCAGCTCCCATGTGAAATACCAAGAGGGAGGAAACCACGGGACCGGAAAATAAGTTTGGCGCTTTGCGGCTACATTTTGCTCTTTTTCTATAAACCCTAAAACTGTATTTGCATGAGGTTTGGATTAGGAGTCAGCAGGAAAAGGTAAAGGAAAAAGAATGCCTGCAATTACCACTGTGACAGTCCTCCATTTTCCCTGGGGGCCGGTGCATAAGAAGAAAATGGATGAAAATTTGCTAATTGTTCTGAAGTGTTTCAGACAGGTCTGATTTTATACAAAGGAACACAATTAAATTCTCTGAAATACCCTCTCCAACACAAGAACGTCTCCCTGGGGAACATAGGAAGCCAGGAGAAAGGATTTAAGAATGAGTTTTTGCAAATTGTTCTTATAATCTCCATTCCTACCTCATAGGCTTTGAAAAAGCTGAAGATAATTTGAGGAAAAATTAAAACATACATCTGTAGATACTTTTTTAATACTTTATAGAGACTTTAATTTTGCTGTTTTAGATAAAGTTCTGAATTATATTCAAAGTACATCACTTTCTTTGTCTGTCATCCCAAGCACTAAAAAAAAAAAAAACATTTTATATAGCACTCCCGAAATTTCAAAATTTGTCATGCTCATGCATTTATCCAAACTCTAAAACATTCAAGGAATATTAGTTCATCAAACAATGTTAGAGGAATTTTATATTCACATTATTCTGTGATTTTAAAGGCAGAATTCTGCAAAGGGTCATTATCCATATGACTAATCATGTGGGTGCTTCTCATTTCATACCTACTGCAATTTTTCTCCAGGGCCTGACACCACTGTTGATGCCATCCCTAAGACTTCCTTCCACGTCCTCCACTCGTCTTTCCTTCAAAAAGAATAGTTCATTTTCTGGCTATTGCACTCAGTACCCTTTATGCGTAAAATCCCTCCGCTGAAAACTGTAAGAAAAACGTTCATCTGGCTTAATTTTTACAAAGACCTAATGCAACAATAGTTTCAATTTGATTAAAAAATTGTATTTATTCTTTTTGTAAGTGTTCCTTAGTGATAAAAAGAAAGCCTGATGTGAGAAGGAATATGGATTCAGGTTGCTTCAGCTACGTGGCGTTGGAACGTGTGTTCAAAACTAAGCAATTTCGACAGGCCTTGCCTTAGTAAAGCTAAACAAAGAGTATTGAAAAACCAAGAGAGACAGCTGGGTGACAGGGCAAACTAAAGCATTATGTACAGACGTTGACCAGACATGAACTAAGCCTGGATCAGACTATATCTACAGAAGCTAACACTTCAGCCTCAAAATGTTTGTGAGGTGCTGGATATCTAGACATTTACTTAACATTTTTTTTTTTACCAGCCCTGCCTTCTACAGGGGATCTGAAAATTCGATTGCATTTCATACTTTGTCCAAATTTAGGCCCAATCCAGAATTATCCAACCTATTTTCTTACTCTGTATTGGTAGATTATTACTTTTTTTTTCCTCTTAAATGCAAGTCAAAAGGACATACTGACGAGTTTAGGCTCAGCATGAGAAGGGAGAAGTCCTTGTATTGGAGAGGATATTTCAGAGAACTTACTTTAAAATGAAAAGTGGCTCCTTCTGTAGTGGTCAATGCACCCTGGCCAGAAAATGGTTACTTGTTTTACTTATGTCATTTTTCTTAAAAGATCAAGAAGGTAATCTAGTAGTAATTCAATCACTTCTTTCTCAATCCCTGAACAATTATCATTTTGATGACTGGGTTTTAGGAAGAATTAAACCAGTAAGAGATCATCTCCAACCCTACTCTCACCATACATTATTGCCACAGGAGGAGGAACCAATTAAGGGAAGGACTATTTCAAATAGACAGGAACTGGGGAGGGACACCAGGAAAGCTCGTAGTCAGAACCGGCCACATAATTTGTGGGGTTCATTTGTAAAAGGAAAATGCAGAGCCTCTAGTTCAGCTGTTAAGAATTTCAAGACAGACAGGCACCTGGGTGTCTCAGTTGGTTGTCTGACTCCTGATCTCAGCTCAGGTCTTGATCTCAGGGTCATGAGTTCAAACCCCACACTGAACTCTGTGCTGTGTGTGAAGTCTATTTAAAAATAATAATAATAATAATAATAATAATGTCAAGACAGGGACAGCAGAGTACTAACCAAAGTGTGGGGTTCTCCAGAACAAGGGTCTCTGTGTGACTGAACAGATTTACCTACCCAAAAAAGCCAGCCCTGGTTACATCATCAGCCACACTTCTCTGAACCAGCCTTCCTACGCCAGTTTAAGGACTCTGATAGGCTCTATTTCTGCATGTAAAATTTCCTTCTCCTCTTAAGGAGGTCTCTTTCTCGGGGTCCTCTAAGGCCGCTTCTGTAATCTGGTTATTATTAGACAAAGATGCCATGGAACCAAACATTTAAGGTATGTCTGTATGTTTAAAGCCTAGTCTAAATCAGCATCCAGATTTTTTGTTTTTAGTTTATTTACTTATTTTGAGAGAGAGAAAGTCTGTGGGCAGGGATGGGGCAGAGAGAGAGAGAGAGAGAGAGAGAATCCCAAGTAGGCTCTGTGCTGTCAGCACAGACTCCAACATGGACCTCGATCTCATGAACCAGGAGATCATGACCTGAGTAGACATCAAGAGTGGGACGCTTAACTGAGTGAGCCACCCATGTGCCACTGGGTTGTTTTTTTTTTTCTAATCACAGGATCCTCTCTATCTTCTAAGTAAGCCATGACTGCAGGTGGGTATGAAGCAAAATGGGCAGTACTCAACTACAGAACAGGACTACTGAACAGCTAATGTGTTACCCAACTCCTCTCAGTATAACCACCCCCACCTCAACTCCCCTTGCCCTCTCCTATATGCCTGGACACATATTTGGCCCCCCTGTTGCACATTTGTTTGTGAGACACAGCAATCCAGTAAGTCTGGATACAATGGATCAAGCAAATATCACATTAACTTTGTTTTTTCTCAGTGTCTTCTTTATGCCAAGGAGATGTGCTTCAGTAAGCATGTCCACTCCCTCCTATCAATTCGTAGCATTTTCTACTCCCTCTTTTCTGCCCAATTACTTGGTGGGGCTTAATTTTTAAAGAATTAATCGCACATATTCAAATGCAAATTTTAAGTGCCTCTGATCATCGTGGTGACTGGGGCCAAAATTTACTTCTTAGACAACCCAGTTGAAATAGGTGCTTAGCCCGCATCCCTGGATCTGCTTGAACTGCGGAGGGTCTTTTCAGAATACCCCTACACTGAGTCATAAATGAGTAACTCCATATTTCCAGCTTCTCTTCTTTTCAAAAATCCAATCAAATCAGGACAAATAAATTCTTCTTGACACGCTGCTAAAGATTGGGGGTGGAGGGGGGAATATTGAGAAGGGCTCAGGTTAAACCAGCTTCATCTCATAAGAATAGCGGCAATTAAATTTGTTCTCACCTCTCTCAAAAATGTAATTAGAATGCAGGGAGAGGTTTATGAAAAGGGATGGGATTATTTATAAAAGTTTTAGAATAAATCTTTCTGGGTCAAGAGATTTGCCTAGTGGCAGGAATTTAATACATAAGCATAACTCTTTAGAGAGCTCTTGCTCCAGGGATTTTTTTTTTTTCCTCAATCAGGGGGAACTTGAGGAAATGAAAAATTTCAGAGACATGTTAGGAGTGGATGGGCAAAACCCAATTTGATCTCCACTGTAATGGTATTATTTGATTTTTGCATTAAAGAATAATATCCATAATGTGAAGATTATGCCAAGTACTCTATAAAAGGATACAAACCTTGAGGCAGTCATCTCTGACTTGCTTCCAATTGTACTTAAAATGAGACACACACAAAGATGTGCCTAGAAGTGCAGTGTCAGCAAAGTGTTGGGGGCTGGCAGGTTGAAGAAGTAGGCAGCTGAGTCCCACCCCCAAAATACAGACACTCATTATGTCTAAGAAAAAAGTATCATTTAAAGACTGAACAGTTTGTCTACCAAATGAGTATGGGTATACTAAAAGTATACAATGATTATAAATTTGGCTTCCTTGATTGAAAAAAACCCTATCTCATACATAAAGGTATATAGATAGAAGTATAGATACATGCACATACATACATGTACATGTGTTTTTCAGAATGGTGTATATATTCTTTGAGAGAAAACATACATAGAGTCACTGAAAATGTGTTGCTGTCCAGCAGAGCATCCATTTGTATCATTTCATACTGACCTATATCTCTGCTCCTATTCAAAGAGAAAAGTTAGATACCTAATCAGAAGTAGCAGTCAGGTTTTATTCCACATGTCACACCTCCAGTGGCTTCCTCAAGAGCTGTGTTGAGAACAATCATGTGTCTGTGTCTGAGATCAGCAGGAAAGATTACACTGATGGATTCGTGATGTCTACCACAATGCACAAAGGAAAACTTTAAATTTTCCATCTCTTTTCTGGATTTAACCAAAGTTTGGGAAATAGACGGAGGAAGGTAGGTTTATAGTTCATAGTTGATGGAAGTGGTGTGCCGGTTATGGAGGCATACGATCTCCCTTCAAGACTGACCAAGCTGCCACATCTTTGGGATCCACTGAAGTCCTCACACTGATTGATGAGCTACCTGACTGCTCCCAGCCAATGAATGAGCATAGTTGGAATACTAGAGCAAGGTAGTTTTTACTTGATGTGGGTCTCTTCTAAGGAAGTATCTTTGCCCTGGGGTTCCAGGCCTGATTTAGAATTTCTCAGAGATGCATTGCACTTTGAGACTCTTACACAGTCTTTCTTCCTTTCTTCTCTGCTTTGACAGGCATCATACGTAAAAGTCATCTGACAGTTCTCTGCCTACTTCTGTTTTCTCTCTCTCTCTCTCTCTCTCTCTCTCTCTGCTATAGCCTTCACAGGAGTTTTCTCAATCAATATATCAAACTTCTAATTCTGTTAGAAGCATCTTGGGGCGCCTGGGTGGCTCAGTCAGTTAAGCGTCCGACTTCAGCTCAGGTCACGATCTCGCGGTCCGTGAGTTCGAGCCCCGCGTCAGGCTCTGGGCTGATGGCTCAGAGCCTGGAGCCTGCTTCCGACTCTGTGTCTCCTTCGCTCTCTGTCCCTCCCCCATTCATGCTCTGTCTCTCTCTGTGTCAAAAATAAATAAACGTTAAAAAAAAATGTTAAAAAAAAAAAAGAAGCATCTTATTCCTGGAAAAAAATAATTGACACACAGGATAGAAATTAACCTTACGCTTGAGTATCTCAATGAAATACAGTTTATTCTCTTCTTTCCTTCTTTATTTCAATAAAATTTAGGTAACTTCAATATTAATTGACAGTTAGCTTAACACAGAAGCTCCTCTATACATAATTTTCATAGAAATGAGCAAAGCTATGTATGCCGCCAGTAATGTATCATCAGCATCCGGCACAAGTAGTCCAATTATGGGGGATGACTTTGGGCTTGAGGACCAGGGATTTGTGTACACTTCACCCAACCTGATTGTTTATAGGTTGTGAAGATTCTCCAATGATTAGACTGAGTGCAGAAAAAGAAAAGGATCTATCCTTCACACAAATATGGTGCCTGACATTAAGCTTTGAATTTTACCTACATTTACTGTGACAGAAATGATTTCTGTATCTCCTATTGTTGGTTCAGAGGATTTCATTTTTTAATCTGATAAAGTATCTTGCATTTTTTAACATAGTTTATACCTGGACATATATTATATGAACCCAGTTCTTGTAATCACTAAAAATCAAGGCATTACATCAACAAGTCAAATCAACCCCAAATAAACAATTTAACATTAGCCCAATGGATGACACAGAAACTGTCATTTCGCCTTTGTTTCCTATGCTCATGCTTCTCCATTCCTGGTCTTGTATATATCAGGTTGGCTAACAATGGGAGAGAACTTCACATTTGGATTTTTCCCACTGTGATATTCTTCTTGGGCTTGGCCAATGGTCAGCTTGATTTCCACTCTTCTTTAGGAACCTCCAGGCCTTGCCACTCACTCATTCCAATGATACAAATCTGTGTGATCTGTTCTTATATCACTACCAGCTATATATCTGTACATACAAGTATGGTTATGAATGACAATGTTTAAACCATAGCATTCAGTCAGTCCTGATTGATACAAGTTCAAGGTATTGGAAAAGGTTTTTGTAGAACACATTTATTTTATAAAGGGATATTTGCTATGTACCCACTTTAAGTAGCAAAGGCTTTTTATTGTATTTTATATAGGATGTATATTTTCATTTAAATATTCATGAGTATTATCAATTCCTTCTCTTTAATTGTTTTTAAATTTTCAATGTTTACGTATGTAATCTTATAAAAATCTCAAGTAAGGAAATAGAAAAAGAGGTACCCCAAGGAAGAAGCTAGCAAATAGTACTGAGAGAGAAAGCTTAGTGTCTTCTAGACTTGAATAGACTTATATTAGATCTGCTAAAGAAAAAAAAATTCTAACTTAGGCACATGTGTTATAGAAAGGAGAAGGAATAACTTCACCACATAGTAGGACATAGCTTAAGGGTCCATTTCTTAGGTAGCGGTAGATATTTTCCTGTTAGGGTTTTAAAAGACTGTTTTTTCTTTTTCTGGTGAATGATTTCTTTTTTCATTCTTCCCAAATGATTTTTTTTTTCATTCTTCCCATATTATTTCAGTTCACTACAGATGCTTCTAAATTTCTTTTCATACGGTTGAATTTCATTCTTCTTCTGGTGAGTCCCTCTGAGAAATCAGAAAAAAAAAATGAAAGTCTATATAGGCTTGGTTTCTGATCATATTTTTTGGACTTATCAGTAATTTAAGGAATATTGGTTAGAGATTAAAAAGAACCAAACAGATTGTTGAGCAAGAGTTGATTCTGCTTTGTAACTAAAGTACACATAATAGGGGGTGCCTGGGTGGCTCAGTCAGTTGGGTGTCTGACTTCAGCTCAGGTCATGATCTTGTGGTTTGTGAGTTCAAGCCCCTCATCGGGCTCTGTGCTGACAGCTCAGAGCCTGGAGTCTGCTTCGGATTCTGTGTCTCCCCCTCTCTCTGCCCCTCCCCCACTCACACTCTGTCTCTGTCTCTCTCAATAATTAATAAACGTTAAAAAAATTTTAATAAATTAAAAAAATAAAGTACACATAATAGTTTCGATAGAAAAAAAAATCGTAGGTACTTTTCTTCACCGTCCATAATGCAGACTTAAATTATAGAATTTTGACTTATCTACTCATAGTCATTTAATGAGGCCCCTATTTAAGGATAGTTACATTATTTATTAGACCATATCATTGAACATTTTTCCTTAATTTTAACCCATGGCAGTTTAAGTGTTAAGTTGGTTGGGATCCATTGTTGAAATCTATGCTTATTGTTTTGTTCAGCCCATTGACAGAAGTTTAATTCTAGAGAGAACTGCATCTCTCTCATATCTATGATTAAAAAGGATATCAGTGAGTTAAGTGAGTCTGAGATTCAGTCCCTATGGTTTTTGTTTTGACATATATGGCCATCCATTAAACTAGTAATTAAAGCTACCTTAATGCCTAATGTGTCTATTTCAGCTGTTGACATTATGCACAATCTTTTCTCAGATCACAGGAATGAATGATAAAGTGAATGACCTAATATTACTCTTTAGTTGCTAGGGGCATGCAGAGTCTATTAGTTTCTCTTTACAGAACAGAAGAGCATTAAGGTCAAAGGCTTATTTTTTTCTTTACAGAGAATTGAAACTGCACGTAGATCTCAACAGCAAATTCCATGTCCACCTTCTTTGGTTGGGTTGCAATTTACACAAGATTTTAGCTTCTCACTTCTGGTTCTCACTGGATGGTTTCATGTCCAGTTTCATCCATCTTCCAGCTGTCTGATCTTGAATAAACTAGTCTACCTCTCTAAGCTTAACATCCCCATCCATAAATGGGGTTAAATGTCCACCTCAAATATACAGATAGTGAGTATTTTTTAAAATATGCCTACAGTGTTTAGCAAAGTCACTAAGAGTAAAAAATAACATGTTTATATTTTTTTATTTATTTTTACTTATTTATTTTTATTTTGAGAGAGTGAGAGAACAAGTGGGGGAGAAGAGCAGAAGGGGAGAGAGAGAGAGAAAGAGAGAGAGAGAGAGAGAGAGAGAGAGAGAATATTAAGCAGGCTCCATGAGGGGCTCGATTCCATGACCCTAGGATCATTACCTGAGCTGAAATCAAGAGTCAGATGCTCAACCAACCAAGCCACTGAGGATCCCCAACATATTTATACAGTTTAAACATAGTTCACATTTGAGATAATGCTCTAAAGAAATAATCTAGCATAGGGGCACCCGGGTGGCTCAGTTGGTCAGGTGTCTGACTTCAGCTCAGGTCATGATCTCATGGTTTGTGAGTTTGAGCCCTGTGTCGGGCTCTGTGATCTCGTTGTTCTCTTCTCTCTCTGTCCCTCCCTTGCTCATTCTCTCTGTCTGTCAAAAATAAATAGTACCTTAAAAAAATTATAAAAAATAAATAATCTAGCATATAGAATAAGTCATATATACAAAGATGTTCAGTAGTGATATTAACCAAAGTGATGTCAGATGAGCCAAGGCCCCTAGAGGGAGGGCCTCAGGGCCATCACCAAGGTTTCTTGGCTTTGCTATTTAGGGAAAAGGACAAAGATTTGTTAAATATAAAAGAAAAGGGCTACTTCACAAAGTAGTGGTCTTTCCTCACAGATGAGGAAGAGGATTGTCCTTTCCTTCTAGTGAAGAGTTTTATAAGTTTTTTTTAAAAAATAGCTGACCATATAGGGAGGGGCTTATTCTTTAATGTGGAGTTTATCATCTACATTGGTTTGTTAGTTTTTCCATTATCTTAGGGTTGTGGAATTACCCATGGGGAGAAATTTTAAGATTGTACAGCCTTTGTGGATTTTACTGTCGAAAGGAGTGGGGTCTTGTTGTTTTCCATGAACTGGATGTTGTTACTCTTTTTATGACCTTCTGATTTTTAGGTTAAGAGTCAGCCTAAAACCAAAACAACTTATCTCCTGAGTTTGCCTTCCCTCCTGACTCAGAAGTAAAAAAAAATCAATAACAATGCATAATGCTAAAGAGCTGTTAAAGATTAGTAAATAAAGGTAATTTTATACAGTCACAGAAAAATATGGCCATGCATTAATATATAAAAAAGAAAGGTACAAAACTAAATTTACTGTACCATCAAAACTTTATAAGAACATGAATATCCAAAAAAATACCTAAGTTATATCGCCGATTCTTTCAAAATGGTAGATTATGGATGAATCAGAAGTGTTGTTTCTTCTGATTTTCATCATTTCTATAATGTGGTCATATTCCTTTTATAAATAAAAATTTTACCAAGAACCATATCATCATTATTTGAGGCCTGGAAGCTGGGACTGATGAAAAGAGGAAGTTTTCTGAGCTGGCTTTATAGTGTCAGAGATTGCTGGAGTGGAGGTGGCTTCAATATCAAGGTGGCTAGGGGAGAGGCTTACTTAATTGGGAAGGCTAAGGGTGAGTTTCAGCCTCAAGCCTGAAACAGGAAGTCCAGGTCAGAAGCATTCTTTCACATTCTTTCTACTTTTGTGAAAAAAATTTTTCTTGCCTTTAATTTCTGTCAGCTTGCCCCATCACCATTACCGTTAGCAAAGTCT
Source organism: Prionailurus viverrinus (assembly GCF_022837055.1). NCBI lineage: Eukaryota > Metazoa > Chordata > Mammalia > Carnivora > Felidae > Prionailurus > Prionailurus viverrinus. Next base: position 84,825,018 of record NC_062564.1, read on the forward strand.
AGAGAGAAATCTTAAGTACTAGAAACTCAGCACCACAACAGTAAATCTTTGAGCAGAAATATTTCAAATGGGTATCTTGAGATTCATTAATTTCACACATATATCTTAATTTAGCTTCAATTACTCAGCAGTCCTACCCCTTCTGCCTCCTCCCAACTTCTGACCTCTATCAACTCATGATCCACTGTTACTAACCCCAAGGAGCTAGCTTCTCTGTGTTGTTTTTGCTTTTTGTCATCTAATTCCTAATTATCACCCCCTTCTTCTTTCCATGTCAGTTTTCCTGTGCTCTCTTAAATATACTCCATGGCCACTTGCCCTGAGCTCTCTGAAACCCCTGTGCTCCTGGAACACATTCAAGAGCATCCTCCCCACCTCCAATTCTTTTGCCTCAAAAACTTGTGAGGTAGAAGGTAGCCCTTGCTCCCACCTGCTGTTTCCACTTGTTTGTTCTGCTTTATTTTGACTCACAACTTCTCTCTTCAACTTCAGAACATCCTTCTCATTGCTGAGGATTTGCCTTGTGCAAAAGCCAGGACTAGGACAGTCAGTTTTTCTCAGTCCTTGTATTATTTGATTCTTCTGAGAATTTTTGGCAGCAAAATTAAAAAGGAATCATAACATCCAACATTTAAAAGAATATGTAAGCAATCACCACTACAGTGCCAAAGCATTTCCAATCTTTATAATTCTTACTTGTTTGGTCAATCTTAGGGCTGGATCATTGTTGGAACAGAATGGTTTATTCCCAGGCTGAGCTCTTTTCCTCTACAGATGATAATAAAGTTGTAAAATTTCCCAGAAAACAAGTTCTTTCATTGGTGACCATCTGATACCACACTGGGGCTTTTCCTATTTCTTACAACAAGTCTTATGGACTGAGGAATTCAAAGTTTTGTGTCACCTACATTAGGATATGTATTTATTTAAGCACAGCAACTTTTACCTGTTAATCAAAACATAGTGATATTTGGGAGTGACATCAGGAAGACAGCAGAATGGGAAGTTCCAGACCCTTCCACAGAGACACCAACATAGCAAAAATACACAGATCAATTCCCTTTGTGAGAAATCCATAAAATAGTTAAGAAACTCCTGTACCCCAGGTGAGCATGAAACAAGCCATATCAATTCCAGTAGGAAAGCTCATGGCACCCACTTGCCAAAGTCCTTCCCCCAAACTTAGTGCAGTATGATTGGGAAAAAATTCTCAGTTCTTTACTTTTCCATGGAGAAGGAAACAGAAGACTAAAACATAGGTCCAACATGCAGACTTTTCAGGGGGCTGCTCAAGGGACTGGCTTCTGTGTTGCCTGACTCTAAGTGCTGACAGGAAAGGGCATCAGGTTGGGAGCTGCTGAGAACAAAGGCAAAGGTTTGGCCTAAGGTACCCTCACTCACTATAGCCCCTCTTCCTGGTTCATTGTGGAACATCAGGAGAAAAAAAAAAGCCCAACTCCCAGCTTATCCCTGGGGTGGGAGAGAGTTAGAACATGTATCCAATGTTGCAGCTTTTGGAGAGACTATCTGAGGGGTGATTTCTGTCTTTCCCAACTCAAAGAACTGATGGGACCCAGTTCTACAGCATACACTAGAAGCCTGGTGGCCGATGAGAACAAAAGAAAGCTGTACATCTTGTAGCAGCTCTAGAAAACTGGATTTTAGGTAAACATATAGACAAATACAGACAAATACAAATATGTTTGTATATATACAAACATATAGACAAATGGTTACTGTAATACTGTAACCATGGTGCTGTAGACAGACACCAGAGGGAAGAGATTATGAGCTCCTGAAAAAAAATCTGCAAACTCCTCTAACTGAAAATTTACATGCCCAAGTCCTGAGAAAAAACACATGCATTTTCACTGAGGCATTATTTACAATACTCAAGATATGGAAACAACCTAAATGCCCACAGACAAATGAATGGATGAATAAAACATGGTATAAATATAAACAGTTGAATATTATTCAGTCTTAAAAAAGGAAATTTTATATGCTGCAAATGGATGAATCTTGAACATATTATGCTAAGTGAAATAAACCAATCACAGAAGGACAAGTACTGCATGAGTGCACTTATATCAAATATCTATAATAGTCAAACTCATACAAGAAAAAGTTGAATGGTAGTTGCCAGCCTCTGGCTGAGGAAAGGGGGAAATGGAGATTTGTTGTTCAATGGAACTATGGACTAAACTGTGTTCCTCTCAAATTCATATATTGAAGCCCTAACCCACTATGTGATTTGCATCAGAAACAGGGCTTTTAAGGATGTGATTAAGATTAAATGAAATCATAGCATAGAGCCATGGTCTGATGGGATTAGCACCCTTATAAGAAGAAACACCAGACCGCTCGCTCTCTCTCTCTCTCTCTCTCTCTTTCTCTCTCTCTCTTTCTCTCTCTTTCTCTCTCTCATTGCACCATCCCCCAAGAAGAAGTCATGTGAGCATACAGCAATTCATATAGCCACCTAAAACCAGGGAGAGAGCCATCATCAGAAACCCACAATTCACATGCCCTGATCTCAGATTTCCAGTCTCCACCACTATGAGAAAATAAATGTCTGTTGTTTAAGCCAGCACCTCATGTATTTATAGGATCCTGAGCTAACAAAAGCAGGTGTAGAGTTTCAGTCATGCAAGATGAACAAGTTCTAGAAAACTACTATACAAAAATGTGCACTTAGTTAACAATACTATACTATATACTATACTGTATACTTCAACATTTGTTAGGAGGGTAGAGCTCATCTTATGTGTTTTTTACCCAGTTAAGAAAAATATAGTTGTATTTGTATAAATCCTCATGCTGCTCCAGTGTGTTCCTTTTCTTTAAGCCCATGTCCTGTTTCTACACACAGCCATCCAAGCCTTCTAACCTCCTTCCAACCCAGGTTTTCTCACTTATCCCCTATCCCCTATTTGTCATTAGCACCTCCGTTTTCCTTTCTTTCTTTTGTATCATCTACATTTTATTTTTATTTAAAAAAATTAATTTGAAGAAAAAAATAGAAACACGTGGTACAAAATCCAAAAGATTTGAACTGACTGGTGGCTCAGTCACTTAAGCAACCAAGTCTTGATGTCGGCTCAGGTCCTGAGATGGAGCCCCGCCTCGGGGGCTCCACCCTGCCCAAGCAGAACCTGCTTGAGATTCTCTCTCTCCCTCTCTGCCCCTCCACTGCTCTCTCCCTCAAAATAAATGAATATATATTTTTTTCAGATACAAAAGAGCACACAGTAAAACATAAGCCTTCTCCTACCTCTGTCACTTCCCTTTCTATTGAAATTACAACCTCTGGCTCAAAAATGTTCAGAAGTTCTCTTTCTTCTCAGAGAGAACCCCTATTGCTTGTTTAGTTTTCCAGACAGAAACTATGCATAGACAGACAAATACATTTTGTGCACAAATGATAGTATATTAAACATAGTGTTTTGCACCATCCTCTTTTTCCCTTAGAACTATGCCTTGGAGATCATTCCATGGAAGTACATACAGGTCTACCTCATTCTTCTTAAGAGCCACAATAAAAGACCTCATTCTTTTATAAAACAAGATATGCTTATATCAATGGTTATGAAACTAAGCTCTGAGTTCAAATCCTATGTCTACCATTTACTAGCCATATTGCCCTGGGCAAGTTACCTATCTCTCTGTGCCTCAGTTTCCTCATCTATAAATATATGACTCACAGATTGAGTCATATATTAATTGACTATTTAATAAAATAGCCAATACATACAAAACACTTACCATGGTGTCTAGCTCATAGTAAGCATTCAACATTTTTTTTTCTGTTAGCATTTATCCAGTTTTCTTTTGAAAGACTTCAGGTTATTTCCAATATTTTGGTGTTGCAAATAATTCTATAATAAATATCCTCATATAAAGTCATTTTGTACCTATGTAAGTATATCTGCAAGATAATTTCTGAAAGTGGAAGTTTCTAGGTCAAATCAAACGTGCATTTTATATATTCGTACATTCTGCCAAGCCACCTTCCACTCAGATTGTAATAATTTATACACTACCAACCATGATACGAAAGGGCCTCTTTATCTCACCATTTCTAAGGTGATGGTTAAAAAATTATATTGCAGCATAGCTCTAATTTTAATTACCTATTTATGTTAAGCAGTCTTCTGTATTTCCTTTTCTCTCCTTTTAAAATCAAATCATACATTTACTTGCCCCATTTTTTATTCCTTTCCTTTGCTTAATGAACACATTTTTCTAAAGTGTAGGTGGGTAGTACGAACCTCTAACTCACTTCCCTTTCTACTGAAATTACAACCTATGGCTCAAAAATGCCCAGAAGGTTGCTCCTTGGAAATCACCAGTGACCTCCAAATTACTCTATTTAATTGTGTTTTCTCAGTCATAATTCTTGCATTTTCTACAGTATTGACCACACTTGCCCATTTCCCTTTCTGGGGCATTCAGGAGATTTCTAAATCACACACTTCTGCTTCTCTTTGGCATTTGCCATCTTTTTTTAAGTTCTCTGGGGATGACCAGGTTGACCATCTGCCAGTTAAGTTTAGGGTCCACCATATAATTCATCATCCAAACCAGGATACTTTTAGGATAAAAGAGATGCTTTTAATAATCATTCCAGGGCAGGGGTGCCTGGGTGGCTCAGTCGGTTAAGCGTCCAACTTCGGCTCAGGTCATGATCTCACAGTTCGTGGGTTGGAGCCCCGTGTTGTTGGACGTTGGACTCCAGCTCAGAGCCTGGAGCCTGTTTCAGATTCTGTGTCGCCCTCTCTCTCCACCTCCCCTGTTCACGCTCTGTCTCTGTCTCAAGAATAAATAAACATTAAAAAAAATCATTCCAGGGCAAGAGTTGTAAACAGATTATGCCCCAAGCAAACCATGACATATACTCTAATCAAGTCCCTTAACCATCTCTCTGTCTAGTATTTTCTTCCGTCTCCAAAATCCAGAGCTTTTTTTGTATAGCTGTAGTGCCTTAGCTTTGCTATTTATTTCTTGAAGTCACATTCTGCTAGGATGAGATATGGACTAGAGTCTATTCATCCCTGTACCCTATTTCCTTGCTGTACCTCAAATCAAGCATCAATCACTTGGAATTTTAAAGATTGTCTGTTAATAAATTTAGGAGTTTCAGTGAGGGTATATTATCAGAGAGAGGAAAGCAGGGCCATGTCTGAATTAGTGATCCAGCAGCCAAGGGAATAACTTAAGATGAAACATGTGGTCAGGGAAGATGAGCTGATCTCTTGAAGATAGATACTCAAGGGATCTCTACAAGCTAGAGTGGCTACTCTTTTGCAACAGATTAAGGTATGCTTCATTTTAAGCCATCTGAACCTCCTGATATTGTGATTGTTCATCTACCACTACAGTTTCAAATTCTCTTCAACCAAAACACTAGAAGGGATTCACTCTTTGCTCAGACAAGGAGACACTGCTGGAATGAGTGGTAGAAAGAAGGTGGGCCTCCGACAGGCAGGCTGCACTGTGGACACTGAACTCTTCTTCAGGGAAGCAGCCAGTTCACCCTACAGACCTGTGAGCCATGCAACTGCTCTTGATGTTTCATTCAGGCTGGATTTGGGCTGCACCAGTCAGTCTTTGCTTCATCTTTTTCTGTGTCCATAGGTAAGCCTGGGGATAACCTTGTGTTCTTTGTGGAGCTGATAAAAGGGATTTTTGTGGCTGGATGGTGAAATGTGTGATATAAAGGCTGTGCTTGTGGAATAGAAATCCAGAAGGTGGGAAGCGTTTCACCTCTATAAATAAGTTTTACATGGGGCAATGCCGGGTTGCCCACCCAAAATCTATTCCCACCTTTTTCCTTGCTGGCACAATCTCACTGAAATCACACTAACCTAACAGTTTGGTTTATTCACTTTGCCCCACTTTCAATCCATTTTAATCATTACTCCATTCAAATATCCACTTTAATTATGTGAGAAATCTATAGAGATTTCTCCAGTTTCTGAGAATAATGTTTAAGGCATTGACATTTTGTTCCCTACCAAAAGGGACATGAAATCCAATATATTTTTAGCAAATGCTTATTTTATTTATTTTTTTTATTTTAGAGAGAGAGGAAGGGGGGCAGATGGAGAGAGAGAAAGACAGAGAGAGAGAGAAAGAGACAGAGAGAGAGAGAGAGAGAAAGAATCTCAAACAGGCTCCATGCTCATCACCAAGCCTGACACATGGCTTGATTCCATAGCCTGGAATCATGACCTGAGCCAAAATCAAGAGTTGGTCACTCAGCTAATTGAGCCACCCAGTTGCCCCACAAATGTTTGTTTTTTAATTTGCAACAATTTTCAAACAAAGCCAATCATAGGTATGAAAGCATTACTACCTTTCCATTTATATTTTATTAATGAGGACCCCAAGAAAGGCACAGAGAAAGTTGCACAGTTAGAAGAAAAAGAAAACAAGAATGCCAAGCCCTAACTTTCATGCTTGTAGTTTTCCCACTAGAGTATGCTGCTTTCTTGTCTGTGGATTACTGAAACCAGACCACTATATCCAGCATTATTAGGGCACACAATTACATTTATGACATTGGGGGCTTTTGGTTCTCTGGAAGAAGATAGGATTCTTTGCAGTATAATTCCATTGCATACTAGAGCTACCCAGAGGTCCCCTGAAGGCACAAGAATAGCAAAATCCCATCATCATAATTGGAAACAAGAGTAGCCCAGAGAATAAGACGAAGGATGTTTCATAGGTAAAGGAAAAAAGGAAAACCTATAAATCTATAGAACCATCTTATGTAGTAAAGGGTTAACTCAGTGGGGTTGGGAAGCTCAAACCCTGAACATTCCAAATAAAGGACTGGTCTTTACTAGCCCCTGGGAGATAATCTCAAGGCCCTTGTAATATCTTGCCTACAAGGTCTTTGCATGCCTGGGAACTTGGGCCATGCCAGAGAATTTGTGCCAGTAATGCCATATGTGGCAGAAGCCTCGGGCCAAACTGCATAAATTTCGCGCCTGGAGAAGCTGTTGGGTAACTAATGTCAGCTACATAGGTGCTCTATGCCTTTATGACTGTTCCCCAGTTAAAATACTGAACACCAAGACTCAGGTGGGATTCTCTGACAATACTCTGTATGACGTATTCCATATCATCACTGGGAGTATTAAGTGCTATTTGTATGACTCCATTGGGAGAGAACTGGGAGTTTGCGATTGGTCTCTCCTAGACTCTGCCTTGTGCACCTTCTAACTTTGCAGATTTTAATTTGGATCCTGTCACTGTGATAAAACATAAGCACGAGTATAATAGCTTGCCTGAGTTCTGTAAGTTCATCTAGAAAATCATTAAACCTGATGCGCACCTGGGGTGGCTCAGTTGGTTGCGTGTCCAGCTTCAGCTCAGGTCATGATCTTGTGGTTCGTGAGCTCGAGCTCCGTGTGGGACTCTATGCTGACAGATCAGAGCCTGGAGCCTGCTTCTAAATCTGTGTGTCCCTTGTCTCTCTCTCTCTGCTCCTCCCCAGCTCACGCTCCGTCTCTCTCTCCTTTTCTCTCTCTCTCTCAAAAACAAATAAACATTTAAAAAATTAAAAACAAAAGAAACAAATCTAAGCATGATCTTGGGGACCCCTGAAACAATACCTCTTGATGGCTTACTTAGCATTAAGAGAAAGTCTAATAGCACCTAGGTTATCTGAAGTGTGGTAAGTGGACATGCGGAATAATCATTGTCATTAGCATTTGTATTGATACCTTATAGTTTACAGCATGCTCTCTTTTGACACTCCAAAACTCTGTGAAGTAGTAGTAACCTCATTTTTTTAGATAAGAGACTACATTAGTTATTTATTTTTGTATTAAAAAAAGAAACAAGACTCCAGTTTACTGGATTAAAACAACAAACAAATATTACCTCATAATTTCTGAGTCAGGAATCCCAGTATGGCTTAGCTGGATGATTTTGGCTCAGGGTTTCTCACAGAGTCTCAGTCACCTGGGGTTGCATGATACTGTATAAATCCTTGACTAGATTCCAGGCTCAGCTTCTGAGAAGATTCAGTCCAATGACTATTGGCTGGAGCCCTCAGTTCCCTGCGGGCTGTTGTCTAAAATTCTTAGTTTCTTGCCATGTAGGCCTTTCCACAAGGTTGCCTGGGTATCCTCAAGACACAGCCCCTGGCTTCCCCCAAAGTGCTGCTGCCTAAGACAGAAACCACAGTCTTTATAACCCTATCTCAAAAGTGACCTAATAACGTTTCTGCCATATGGATAAAAACTAGTCCAGTGAGGGAGGGTATACACAAGGGCTCCCTGAGGCCATCTTGCAGGTTCACTGTCACACAAACCAAGAAGTTAGCTAACAAGTATAAGGTCACACTGTGAGAGGCAGAGCCAGATGTTGAACTCCTGTCTCTAGACTCCAAATTCCTTACAGGTTATCCCACAACTGACCCGACTTACAAATATTCCCTTTGACTGTAACGAAAGAGAAGCAAATGAAAAGCTCATTTAATCCTTGAATCACAGCTCTTAGTAAACATTATTATCTCTTCTAATAGATCGGCACAGAGGTTCAGAAAAGTTACCTTGCTCTAGTTATATAATAAGGCTAAGGAAGAGAACCTAATCTATAATTATTTCAAATGTATCCATATTCTATTCTAAATTGCCTCTGTGTCATACTTTAGGAGCAACACATAAACTAGATCACTCATCTTGTTCCTCCGTTTCTTTACATGTTATTTTTTATCTAGTATGAGATATTAATGATTGTAATATAAAGAACTGTACAGATTAAATTATGAATCAATGCTTTAATGAATGTCCTGCACCATTAATGTATTAGTCACACTAGCCTCTCATATACTTGTCCCTCTTCTAAGGGACTTGTCAATTTCTCTGGCCCTTAAATACATTGCTTGGAATCTAATAGACAATCTTTTTGCATATATCCCATTAAGAAAACAATATAGCTTCATTATTTGTCAGTATTTTATTTCTTAAATTCTTGATGGCTGCTTTGCCCCCCCCCAAAAAAAAGAGAAATGTATAATTTTAGTTATTCTACCAGCAATGACTATTTGATAGAAGCAAATTTATACCCTGCTGCACTGTTTTGTATCTTTTTGCTTACACACCAACTTTTTCTTCAATGCCAATTAGATTTCACCTTCAGTAGGAACATTGTACATGTCAGTAAGTTCATGGAAATGATGACAAATCAGAACAATTATGAACAAGTCATGCACACCCACTTGGATGGAAGGATGGTGAATGCCATTGATTCTACGATAAATGTTGACTTCTAATATGTTAAAATATAAAAGCTTGTATTGAACCAGTGAACTTCTCTTATTGTCCAAGTTTTACTCTAACAATGGTGGTGTGGGACACAACCTGGTTAATTTCAAGGTGCAATTCAATCTTTTTAAAACAAAATTGGGCCTCTTTCACCTCACTTATTATACCCTCAAGCAACTTTTATGTTATATTTAGGATCTCTCAAGAATAGGTAAGAAATCAATTCAGAACACTAAGTTTGATGTCCAAAAGAGAGTTAGAAAGTCATCCATCAAAGCAGTTTATATCAGCAGGCAGTAGACTTCCACTGACAGAGCCTGACAAGCCTTTCTTGGGTAAAATGAAAAATAGAAACAATTGCCTTTGCAAAGCAAGAATTTGTGAATCTACTCTAACCAGCGATTTCAATAAATGTGAGTAAATTCTCAAGAAAGAGTCAGGAAAGGTTTCTGACTAGTAATGGAGAGAGACAGGCTGAGAGGCAAATGTCATGTGTAGTTATATCATCCTGATATAGTCACAACATTCAGGAGACACCTTTCACTTATTCTACAAGCATTTGTTTCCAGTTCAGCGTGTACATTTTAGCACAATTTATACGAATTTCTGGCTTGGTGCCATAACTAATTGCCACAAGCTAAGTGGCTTAAAACAACACAAATATACATCTTACAATTCTGGAGGTCAGAAGTCACACAGATCTCATTGGGCTAGCATCAGAGTGTCAGCAGGGCTGTGTTCCTCTCTGATGGCTCTGGGGGAGAATTGACATCCTCACCTTTCCAGCTCCTAGAGGTTGCCCACATTCCTTGGGTCATAACTTCCTTTCTCCACCTTCAAAACCAATAATGTTGCATCCATCTGTGCCTTTTCCTTACAGGCGATCTCCCTCTGACACTCTTCTTCATCTCCCTCTTCCACTTTTAAGGACTCATGTGATTGCACTGGAGCCACGCATATAATCCAGGACCTATTTTTTTTAATGTGTTTTAAATTTATTTTTGAAGGAGAGAGAGAGAGAAAGAGCATGAACAGGGGAGGAGCAGAGAGAGAGGGAGACACAGAATTCGAAGCAGGCTCCAGGCTCTGAGCTGTCAGCACAGAGCCCGACGCGGGGCTCGAACTCATGAACCTTGAGATCATGACCTGAGCCGAAGTCGGATGCTCAACTCAGTGAGCCACCTGGGTGCTCCAATCCAGGACCTATTTTAATATGAATTGATTAGCAGCCTTAATTCCCCTTTTTGATGTAACCTGATGTATTTGCTGTTCAGGGATTGCACATGGCCATTTACTGGGCAGAGGGGTGTGCATTATTTTGCCTCTACTTTTCTCTTAAGATGTTCTATTATTTAATTTCAAAACCATCTCAATTTTTTCAAATTTATTTTAGAGTGCTAAAGATGTTAGGCTCACTTATTTTGCAAAGTATATTTTTAACACTCAATGCTGGTTTCATGAAGACTATCAGACTGAGTTTTAAAATGGAAGAGTTTCTTTTCTACTCTTGACTTTCTAACACAAACCCATCTCTGAATCATAGTTTCCAGCTCATAGCATGTGGATAATTGTACATTTCCTACTTTTCTCATGGAGTGATGATGAGATGAGCAAATATATGTTAAAATATTATATTGTCATTGCTATACAAATATAAGACAATATATCTATCAGTAATAATGTTGGTTATGATAATTTGAATGTTCCAATTCCACTACTAGTTTCTTATCTCAGTGTTTCAAGATACTAAATGTTACAAGAATTGGTTAAAGACCCATAGGAAAATGTCTCCTACATTATCAAAGAATGAACTATTATATAAGCACAGCATTTCCTTCATGAGTAAAATGTTTTTAGAAAGCCCTAAAACTCATGGAAGCTCCAGGGTGCCTCATCTTCAGAGGATCTGATTTAAAATAGACTGTCTTTATTACAGATGTAAATTGTGTGACAGTTATGATTGGCCACATCTTCTGCTTCCTGCAAGTGGTACTTTTTTTTCCTTTTTTTTTTTTCTTTTCCCTTTCCATACCTACAATTGTATCAAGAAAGGAGTCTTACTTAAGTGTAAGGATGCACACAGGTGGGCCACGGCCCATGGTCGTTAATTTAAGGGCACACTTTCATTTTCAATGCAATTAGCTGTCTAATTGAGCATCCAAATTTAGCAGCGCATTTGCATGTGCAATTAATTATGATTTAAAAGCAGTCTGCATTAATGGTTTCTTTTCCATTATCTACAAATGTAATTACTGAAGGATGGATTGAGTTTGGAAATCATTTGGGAAAATGTTTTTGCACCAGTGCAGCCCAATGCTATAAGCGGTAACAGTGAAATCAGAATACCACACCCACAGGCATAAGGCTGAACAGGGAGTTATTTGGTGGGGATGGGCTATAAGACAGGACCAGATTGCTGATTTGGGTATACGGTAATCTTTTTAATGCTTACTGGAGTTAACTCAAATTATAGTCACCATATGACTTTACTCAGTCAGAACAAAGATAAACCCTGAATTTGCAACAATAGATTTTAGAGGAGGGGGAAAACAAGAAAAACACCTCATGTTAAAAAAACAAAATCTAAAAGAAGACAATGTCTTAAGAATTTTTCTTAAATTACAAATAGTAGCATCTAGTTCAGTTTGGAACAATTTGTATGCTTCTCTTGGTTAAAGAAAGTAAGATGTGACCTTAAAAAAAACTGAGATCAAGTCAGAATAGGAGCAAGTAATAATTAATAGAGAAAACATAGTCATTAGAGAGAATGTAAAAATTATGAATAAGCAGACTGTGTCCTTTCCATTGGCTGAACAACTGAAATTTTTTGCTATTGTTTCCTAAGGAAAAACAAGCATTTTGCTAACCTGGGAATTCTATAAATGTAATGCCCATAAGTTTGCTGTGGAAGAAGGAATTTATACCCCTGCTCTAAGGAGCACAAAGACTCTGAAGGATGCAGGGACACTGGATTGGGTCTATCTTCATAGGCCTACTTAGGTTGGAGCCTGACATCCTGACTAAGGAACTGCTGGGAGAGAAATTGGCCATTGAAAAACTGAGGGGCACTTCAGAAGTGGGAAGAGGGGGAGGCAAAAAGGTCAGGAAGATGTTGTGAAAGAAAAATCCTCAACCATTATTTCGCTAAAGTTTAATTCTTTTAAATAAAATTACTTGAAATTTTATTTAAAATTATGTGCTAAATTATTGAATTATTATTTTAAGAAATATATTTTAAAATAATTATTTAGAATAAGTTGTTTTAATTAAAACCGAACAGAACAGTATACAACAATAAGTAAAAGTCTTTCTTCCCACTCAGAATCCTGGTGCTTCTCTTCAAGGGTGACCACAGTAAACATTTTTCATGTATTCATCCATAAAACAATATATACTATAGTTTAGAATTTTAGGCAAATTTTTGTATCATACTATATAATCAATCTCTATTTCACTCCTCACTGTTTTTTCATATTAAAAGAGCTTCGATTTATTTGTGTATGAAGACATTCAGATCTACCTCATTCTTGTAGCTGCTTAAAATATAATTGAACAGATTTTTGATGATATAAGTGACTTTTCTCTCATTGATGGACATCTGGGTTTTTCTAGTTTTGTCTTTTATATAAGAATAATGCAAACTATGTTTATGTAATTACCTTGGCATTCTTTAGTATAAATATACAGAGAATACATTTTTAGAAATGAAATTGTTGTCAGATGATATGTACATACATGCACTTTAAATTTTGACAGGTAGAGGAGCCTGGGTGGCTCAGTCGGTTGAGCCGCGACTTCGGCTCAGGTCACGATCTCGCGGTCCGTGAGTTCGAGCCCCGCATCCGGCTCTGTGCTGACAGCTCAGAGCCTGGAGCCTGTTTCATATTCTGTGTCTCCCTCTCTGTGACCCTCCCCCCATTCATGCTCTGTCTCTCTCTGTCTCAAAAATAAATAAACGTTAAAAAAAATTTTTTTAAATAATAAATAAATAAATAAATTTTGACAGGTAAATGCATTTTTAATATAATATTCATGACCACAAATAGTGTTGGAAAACGTTAGTTTTCCCAACGCTTTTAGTAATATATCGTCAATATTTTAACTTTTCTCAAGCTCATGAAGAAAAAATATTGTGTTTAATTTGCATTTTCATAATTACGATTGATCCTGAATACTTTTTCACATGCTTATATTAGAGTTTGGTATCTTTTTTGTGAATGATTTATTTATACTTCTTATTTTTCTCCCTCTTTTTTTAAAAACTCTTTCCCTTATTGGTTTGTCAGTTTATATTTTAAGACTTAGCTTCTTGTCTGTTCTGTATGCTACAAATATTTTCTATTTGTCTTGTTCATGTCATTTTATGTTCTGTAGTGCTGAGATATCTCTGACTTTGTGCTGCTCAGTGTACTTTAAAAATTATATGAAGAAATTATTTGAAGACTAGGAAATGGCGGCTTTATCCAAAGAAGATTTATGTATGGGTTATAAGGTACCCTGAAGATGCGACTAGTCCAGGGCAATCTTAAACCAAGTTCAAGGTTTGAGTTTTCCATTCCCCACAGAATAGGATCATTGGCTTACTTTTGAAGTCTGTTTCTTTTTTTCTGTGTAACAATTTGTTGTGGCGAATGTGTCCACTGGAATGTACACTACACTCCCCATTTTATGCAGTCCCTGGACTTTGGTGTCATTTAGCCTCCCCTATCTTTCACAGAACTAAAAAAAAGTTAACATTTTCTGAAATGGCAAAGGTTCTTAAGGCAAAATGACTTTTGGGCTCTGCATATCTTTCTGGAATCCCTGCTTTGTTTTCCCTTCCACTTTGCTCTGCTAATTTTTACTAGGTTGTCAATTCTTGATACTTTTGAAGAAGATTCTTAAAGTAGTTTATTCAATACTTTTACTTGTAAGCAGCATGAAGTTTGTCTGAATAACTTAGTTTTCTATTTGCTTAGCTGAAAGTCCTCTGTTCTTATCTTTATTAATTCTACCATTCTACTTGGGAGAAAGTGATGACTTCTCTGCTCTTTTTCTAGTTTTTTTGAGATTAAAATGTATTTATTCTCAGGTTTTTCTACCTAGTGAATGCATTTAGGTGCATGATTCCTTCTCTGACTACTTGTTTGGCTGCATCCACTGGTTTTGATATGTAGATAATTTTAAACAGGAACTTAATAACAGTGATTTCTTTTTAACCTAGCAGTTATTAAAAAGGGTTTTATTCTTTAAGATATCATTGTTTAAATATCTGGGTTCACCTCGAGCTTAATTCCTTATTTATATTATGTTATGTTATTAATTATGAACCATATGACATATGGTGTTTAGAAGTGATAAATATCAGTCTTTACCTAATATCTAACCAATTTTTGTAACCGTTACTTGTATTTAAACTGACTTTGTATGCTGAAAATATTTCCCTTTTCTGGGGTTAAAGATAAGTTTATGACTCTTTATATTAGTTTACACTACAGACATTCATTGACTACTGTTATATGTTAAGCTCTGTCATAGGCTATGAGGACAGAAGAGTCAACAATACTGTTGACAAATCACTGTCCTCAATGTAATTGACGCTCTGGTGGAGGAAACAATAAATCAATAAATAAAGGGGTATTTCGTGCTAATATCTATGGAGAAAACAAAACAAAAAAACAAAAACAAAAACAAAAAAAACAATGTAAAGGGATAAAAAGTGGCAGAGGTGCCAGTTTCAATAGGGTAGCCAGGAAAAGTTTAAATCAGACATTGAGAAGAGGCCTGTATGCAGTTATAGAATGACCTTGTGGAGATCTTGGGGAAGAACATTCCAGGAAGAAGAAAAAGTTATTATACATAACTCATCAGTTATTTTATTCAAATCCTCCATTTCTTCACTCATTTTTAGCTGTTTTCAATTTCTCAGAAATATATGAAAAGATGTTTTTAAGATGTCTATTATCATCAGACCATGTAAACTTAGTATTTGTGATGATAAAGTACTAGTCCTCAGAGTGTTTAAAGGAAATTAAATAAAGAATTTAAATAAATGACTTGGCCAGGGTGTGGGTGAAGGGGGAGGGGAGCCAAGATTTCTGGTATTAATGTAATCCCTTTTAGCATTAAGCTATTCTAATTGAAGTCTAACAGATTCTTGTGTAAGTACCCCAAAATGAAGTGAATCAGCTGACAGGGCCAGGTACACAAATCTCCCAAGAGATTATTCCTATTTAAAGAG
This sequence comes from Prionailurus viverrinus, assembly GCF_022837055.1. Classification (NCBI taxonomy): domain Eukaryota; kingdom Metazoa; phylum Chordata; class Mammalia; order Carnivora; family Felidae; genus Prionailurus; species Prionailurus viverrinus. The sequence goes on from NC_062564.1 coordinate 84,840,519, forward strand.
AAGAATAAATGGGAAACCATACTACCTATATGAGAGTGGAGAAAGCCCCAAGTAGCTATCAAGAGAAATAAGTCTAGCCCGCAATTCTTAAATATGAGAGGACAACTAAGGATAACCAGATGTGTAAGGAAAACTGTGTCATGAAAGAGAAGATAAAGAAAAGATCCACACATAATATAGGAAAGACAACTTATATCTTCTAATTATTATCCTGAGAGAAATTTGAGGAGATATTGCAAAGTACACAAAAGTTAAAAATAAAATTGCTAAAATAGAACAGATGGAAGATACTAGATTAGCTAGAAGATAAACCCAAAGACATCCTAGAGAATTAGAAGGAAACTTTAAAGACACAACATCTGAGAGAGAACATTAGAGACAGAGCACATGTGTTGTTACACTGATATCTAATTAGTAAGTATTCTAGAAGAAAAACCAAAGAAAAAAATTAGAGGAAATAAATTTATCAAAGAAAAACAGAGGAAAATTTTCTTAAACACATTGATTGAGTCATGTGATAAGGCCTTATGCTAAATGCTGAAGAATTTAGAATGAGTCCTATAGAATTGAAGACATTAAAGTCTTCTATAGGCTATAGTACTATAGTATAGGTAGTAGAGAACCAGTGAAAGATTTTAAGCATGTGAGTAACATAATCAGTATTTCTTTTAGGAAATGATTTTCTATCAGCAATGTTGATAACAGGCAGGTTAAAAAAAAGTTTTAGGAGTTTACATTTTACTAAATCTCTTCACCTATAGCTTCTTTGCAATCGTATAAGGGAGAGTTGTTATTATTCCCATTGGACAGTTCAGATTGAGAGAGGTGTTGTAGACTGTACACATCAGATCTGAGACTAAACCTGTTTTGTTTTGTTTTGTTTTGTTTTGTTTTGTTTCTGATTCCAACATAGCATTCTTTTTCCTCTCAATTATTTTTTGTCCTTTGTTGACACTTCACGTGTATATAGCACCATTTGGCAATAACGTTCATCCTGAAACTCAAGTGGAAAATGTTTCTTTGAATTATCTAAAGACGTGTTATTCAATAAACGCATGTTATTTAATAAAATTCAATAAATCTATTTTTTTTATTCCTAAGAACATAGATAGATGACATTTTCCAGATCCCTTACAGTTTGATGTTACCAAGAACTAATTTGTAGTCAGTGGAACTTGAGAGGAAGTTGTGTGACCCTCTTTTAGTCCTAGTGCCTCAAAAACTCATGCAATAGAGAAAACTTGTGTGATATAGTAAAAGCTAACATACTTAATTGTGAGAAACCCAAATCTTTTCAGTTAAGATTAGATTCAAGGCAAGGATGTTCCCTCTCACCATTCCTTTTCAACATTATACTGGAAGTTCTCATTAATGCAATAAGACAGGAAAAGGAAATAAAATGTACACATATAAGGAAGGAAGAAATAAAACTGTCTATATTTGCAAATGACATGATTATCTGTGGAGAAAATCTAAATGAATTGATAAAAACTACTGGGTCTAATAAACAAGTATGGCAAGGTTACAGGATACAAAGTCAATATACAAAATATATAAATAAACAGAATATAAAATAAACAAAAGTCATTGCTTTCCTATACACCAGCAATGAACATGCAGAATTTGGAACTAAAAACAAAATACCATTGGGGTACCTGGGTGGCTCAGTTATCTGAGCATCAGATTCTTGATTTTGGTTCAGGTCACAATCTCACCATCATGGGATCAAGCCCCTTATCAGGCTCTATGCTGACAATTTAGTGCCTGCTTAGGATTGTCTCTTCCCCTTTCTCTCTGCCCCTACCCCACTCATGCACTCTTGCTCTCTTTCTCTCTCTCTTTCAAAATAAATAAATAAACTTAAAAAATACAACTTACATTAACACTCCACAAATGAAATACTGAGATATAAATCTGACTACATATGTACAAGATATATGTGAGAAAAACTATAAGTTTGAATGAAGTCAAAGAACTAAGGAATTAGAGACATCCTATGTCCATGGATAGGAAGGCTCAGTACTGTCAAGATGACAGTTCCTCCCAACTATATTGAATCTATAAATTCAATGTAATTCCAATCAAAATACAAGCCATTATTCTGTGAATACTGATAAAGCAATTTAAAGCTTATATGAAAAGCCAAGCGGCCTAGAGTAGCCAACACAAAATTAAAGATCAAATTTAGAGGACTAACCCTACCTGATTTCAAGACTTACTCTAAAGCTACAGTAATCAAGACACTATAATATTGGCAAAAGAATAAACAAATAGATTAGTGAAACAGCATATAGGGCTCAGAAATAGACCCACATAAATATAGTCAACTGATCTTTGGTAAAATAACAAAGGTAGTGGAGTAAAGATAGTCTTTTCAACAAAGGTGCTGGCACAACTGGACATGCACATGCCAAAAACTGAATCTAGACACAGACCTTACACAAAAGGTGAAAACACCTGTCACAAAAATTAACTCAAAATGGATCACAGACCTAAATATAAAATAAAAAGTTATAAAACTCCTAGAAGATAACATCAAAGAAAATCTAGATGATTAGGGGTTGTGATGACTTATTGGACACAATAGCTAATGATAGTTTCATGGAATGATCCATGAAAGAAATAATTGATAAGCTCAACTTTGTTAAAATTTAAAACTCCTGCTCTACAAAAGACAATGTCAAAAGAACAAGAAGACAAGTCATAGACTGGGAGGAAATATTTGCAAAAGACACATCTCATAGAGGCTATTATCCAAACTATTCAAAAAACTCTTTTTTTTTTAATGTTTATTTATTTATTTTGAGAGAGAGACACACCACGAATCAGGAGGGAGAAAGAGAAAGAGAGAAAGAGACAAAGAATCCCAAGCAGGCACCAGGCTCTGAGCTGTCAGTACAGAGCTCGACACGGGGCTCAAACCCATGAACTGTGAGATCATGACCTGAACTGAAGTCCACTGCCTAACCGACTGAGCCAGCCAGGTGCTCCCTAAACATTCAAAAAACTTTTAAAAGTCAACAATTTATAATTCAAAGGGATACATGCACCCTTATGTTTATAGCAGCATTATTTGCAATATCAAATTATGGAAGCAGCCCAAGTGTCCACCAACAGGTATATAGATACAGAAGAGGTGGCATATATGGTGGTACATCTATGTATGTATATGTATACATATGTGGTATATATGTATGAAATGGAATATTATTCAGCCAAAAAAAGAATAAAATTTTGTCATTTCCAACGACATGAATGGAACTAGAGAATACAATGCTAATCACAATAAGTCAGTCACAGGCAGACAAATACCATATGATCTCACTCATGTGTGGAATTTAAGAAACGAAACAAATAAACAAATGAAAAAGAGAAAGAGAGAGAGAGAGACAAACCAAGAAACAGACACTTAACTAAAGAGAACACACTGATGGTTACCAAAAGGGAGGTGGCAGGGGTGCCTGGGTGGCTCAGTAGGTTGAGCATCCGACTTCGGCTCGGGTCATGATCTCACAGTCCGTGAGTTCAAGTCCCATGTCGGGCTCTGTGCTAACAGCTCGGAGCTTGGAGCCTGCTTCGGATTCTGTGTCTCCCTTTCTCTAACCCTCCCTTGTTCATGCTCTGTCTCTGTCTCAAAAATAAATAAACATTAAAAAACGAATTAAAAAAAAAACAAAAAACAAAAGGGAGGTGGCAGGGGGAGGGATGCATAAAATAGGTTATGGGGATTACAGAGTACATTCATCATGATAAGCACTGACTAATGTATAGAATTGCTGAATCACTACACTGTAAACCTGAAACTGATATAACACTGTATGTTAACTATACAGGAATTAAAATTAAAAACTTAATAAACAACCTGGTTAAAAAATTAGCCAAAGACTTTGACAGTCACCAAAGAAGAAATACAAATGGCAAATAAGCGTATGAAAAGATGTTCCACATCATATGGAGAAATTCAGGGAAATGCAAATATAAACAAGATATCACTACACATCTATTAAAATGACCAAAATTTGAGACACTGACAGCACCAAATGTTGACCAGGATATGGGACAACAGGAACTCTTATTCATTGGTGGTGGAAATGCAAAATGGTTCAGTCACTTTGGAACACAGTCTGCCAGTTTCTTGCAATACTATACATATTCTTATCATATGACATATGATAAGAATCTCTATATTTCCTGTCAGATTTGCTGTAACCACAAAACTGCTCTAAAAAACGTAGTCCTGGGGTGCCTGGGTGGCTGAGTTGATTAAGTGCCCAACTTCGGCTCCATCATGATCTCCCGGTCTGTGGACTCAAGCCCCGCGTCAAGCTCTGTGCTGACAGCTCAGAACCTGAAGCCTGCTTCGCATTCTGTCTCTCCCTCTCTCTCTGCCCCTCCCCTGCTTGCGTGCGCTCTCTCTCTCTCTCTCTCTCAAAAATAAACATTAAAAAAAAATTTTTACATTAAAAAAAATAAATAAATAAATAAATAATAGTCTTATAAAAAAAAAAAAAGGAAAGAAAAAAAAGAAACAAACTACCAAGGTAGACAACACAGGGAGCTGATCCTGACCTTTAGAGTCTTTTTGCCATAGGAGCATTTTCTTTTGACAGTTTCATGAGTCTAGAGCAAGTAACAACAAACCTTTTATGTAAAGTGCCAGGTAGTAAATATTTCAGGCTTTGAGAACAACATGTAGTCTGTTGCATATTCTTTTTGTTTTTTACCACTTTTTAAAAATGTAAAACCTTTTTGGAAAAAGCGGTGATGAGTCTACAACATTGTGAATATAATTAATGCCAGCAAATTGCACACTTCAAAATATTAACAAAAAGTGGCCCAACTTTTAAAAAAAAGGAAACACCTCTCATCCTATTTTTCCCTCTGCCATCCTGAAGCAACTAACAGAAGCCAAGTGCTGAAGATGACAGAGTAAGAAGGTATAAAAAGCCTGACTGAATCATAACTAGGATAGCCATCCAAAAATCAGGACTGCCGGTTAGAGATTTGACATAAGAAATAAACTTATATCATTTGGGGAGAATTATAATTATAATTTTAATACATATAATTATATGGTATAACTATACTTTCACATGTTATAATTTTGCATACACACACACACACACACACACATAAATGGCAGCTAAATCAAAAATCTCAGGAAATCTCAAATCCACCTTTCAAGATATTTGATCTTCTCATTGTCAAATAAGTGCCCAACTAAAAAAGGCTTGGCTTCCAATGTTGATTTTTGTATCTTTAGGGTTTTTTCTCTGGGATGAGTTATTTAGCCTTTCTGAGCATGTTTTTAAGATTATAATGCTTATTTCTTAATGCTATTTAAGGATTATATGAAAAGGTCTGTAAAAGTCTAGGCACTTTTAGCAGTGCCTATCACAAAATAGGCCCTCAATGTATGTTTCTTCTGTCTTACAGCTTTGGGTGTTACTATAAAGTCAACCGAGACCAAAAATACCACAATAAAGGGGCATCTGGGTGGCTCAGTCAGTTGAGCATCTGACTCTTGGTTTCAGCTCTGGTCATGACCTCACAGTTGGTGAATTTGAGCCCCTCGTTGGGCTCTACACTGATGGTACAGAGCCTGCTTGGGGATTCTCTCTCTCCCTCTCTCTGCCCCTCCTGTGTATGTCTCTCTCTCAAATAAATAAATAAACTTAAAAAAAAAAAACAATAAAAAAAGAACAAAAACACTGCATCATTCATGATGCCCTGGTGTGGTCTGATATGGGATCAATGCCTCCAGTATCTTTCCAAACTTTGTAGTGAACCACAAATCTATCTCTATTAGTTCTTTTTAGTTCACTATCTTAGCTAAATTAGGTTAAAACTTTAATTTTCTAAAATAAATGAAGTGTAAACCTACAAATGAAAAAAAATCCGTATCTTAATAAAGTATATTTCATTTGGATGTTCTTTCATTTCCTATTTACTCTCAAGGGCCTCTTAGAGCACAGCCAAATTGGAATCCTTAATTATAAGTAGCCATTTGGAATTGCTTAATCAATGGTGACTTACAACTGAATGCACAAACTTTATTATCATAGCTACTTTCCAAATGAATTCCGAAGTATATATGTCTCGGTGTATCATATGATTTTACTTTGATTCCTCTAGATAATGTCAATTAAACTGGTTACAAGTAGATCTAAGTACCTAAGGTATATCTACACATTTTCTTATGAGGAGTAGAGAATTTATTTCTAACAAAATATTTACGCTAGAAGTGTCCAAGCTCTTCACAAACTCTGGAGGGCTTCATAGAGCCTAGGAATGAAGGCCAGAAGGGTATAAATGTGCTAATATAATGGTGCTATGATTCTAAATAATCATATGTATTTTTAAAAGACCATAAATGGTTTTATAATGAAAAAATCTAGAGGATGTTCTAACCAAGCAATAGTGAAGAAAAATATTTGGGTAGTTTGGTAACAGTATCTCTTGCTAGGTTTGTTGCCATTAAACAGAGTTATCTGGCATGTGTTGAAAGGTGCTGTCTTAGTTGTGTTAATGCCTCTAGGTATGTCTATCAGAGTAATGGAGTATACTGTGTCTTTCCACTCACTAATGTTTCCTTTAAAACAAAAATAAAAATTTTTGTTTAATACTGTTTACATTAGGTCAAACATGATTGTTAGGGTATGTTTACTTATGACTAGGGAGCTTATTTATTCAAGTTATGTCCCCAGGGTTGTGAAAAATCACACTCCTTAAATATTTTAGTTTATATTCAGAATGTTTTTAAGACATTTCTATGTTACATTTTTTGATTGTTCATACTGGTTCTACTATCAAATTCCTTTCAGACAGAAGTTTTATAATTTTTCATTGACTTCCATTTATTAGAGATGCAAATAAACTCTTTCAGAAAAAAAAAAAAGTGACTCAAGCCAAGGTTGAAGGCTTTATTCAGCTGATAAGCATCAGGGAACACTGAAGGACAGGTAACTCGTCTAGATGCAGGTCAGAGTTTCAGGTGAGGAGAAGAAGAGGACACAGGTCCTGGTGGTTTGGCTGGGGTCACAGTTTCCTCATTAAATGCTGTGAAACTTGCAGTTGGAGATGTTTCAGAGTTTGTGGCTCTTGCTCAAGGTTATTAGTGCAATCCCATCCTAAAATATGTCCTAACAGTATTTTCTGAGACCTGTTTTTGCAAAGCCTTTCAGTTTGGTGGTTAAGCAACATGAAGGAAAGTGTATGAAGGTAGTAAAAAGCAAGGAAGCAAGCAAGTAAGAAAGAAAGGGAGGGAGGGAGGAAGGGAAAGAGGAGGGAAAGGAAGGAAGGAAGGAAGGAGACAAAGGAAAAATTGGAGGCTTTCTGTTATGCCTGTTTTAGTCCTTTTAGATAGTACAGAAAAGGAACATTTTTTGTACTATATGCTTCTTCATTCATATTTCCCCTTGGGTTTTTTTGTTTGTTTGTTTGTTTTTAACCCATAGCAAGAAGCAGAAAAAGGTACTTACAGTGTAACATGTCTACATTTCTACAGTACGAAAAAACATGATTACTTTTCTAATTAGATAGGCACAATTTCCTATTTTATCCATCCTACAGAGTAGCCACCATTCTGTTTGTTTCTGAAGTCTCTTTTTTATTTTGGACTTAAGGTTATTGCTATAATTTACACACCACCTTCATGTTTACACATTCAGCTCTTTCTTTGACAATATTGTTAGTACCTTGAAACATTCATAATCTTGATTTTGACTTTCTCCCTTTTTGTAAAAAAAATTTTAATGTTTGTTTTTGAAAAAAGAGAGAGACAGAGGTTTTTCTTGGGGGGGAACCCCTTGGGGGGGGTTAGTGGGGAGAGGGAGACACAGAACCTGAAGCAGGCTCCAGGCTGTCAGTGCAGAGCCTGATGTGGGGCTCGAAACCATGAGACATGAGATCATGACCTGAGCTGAAATCGGACACTCAACCAACTGAGCCATCCAGGCACCCCACCTAGGATACTTTCTTAACAACTTTGGAATTATAAAATCTCTGAAATATTAGAGCATGACTTTAAAATAAGCACTTAAATAAAAATACATTTTTTGAACAGAAAATAATGCTCTCAATACTCATAGTAATAATTGTGAAATCTGCATTGGTAGTATTAGAGTATCATGAAAGTCCTTTGAAACGTTCATCAATTATTGGGTTATCCACATTTGGTAGTTAAAAATTTTTTTAGCATAGCTTATTTTTCATGCAAATTGCTTTGTCCTTCTTTATTTCAATTTTCTTCCCGGAAAAATATGACTTACACACATGGGACTGAATAATTATGGGTATTAATTCTCTTCTAGGGATTCACAATTTATTGGAATTTTCTAGACCTTTAAAAAACAAAAAGCTCTGAGAGAATATGCTTTGGCAATTTTTAAATTTCTTATACTAACAGAGATACACATATCATTATTAAAGATTGGTTTGTAATTAATTTATACTGTATTAAAGAATCTTTTCAAAACATTAATTTAGGTATAAGTCATTTTACTCTTTATTTCAGAGCAGACATGTGTGACTGTCAAGCAAATGGACTTGGTACTTTGCTGAAGTCCAAGAACTATTCAATTAATTTGCTCCCCTGATGGTTAACATGCCCAAGAAGGCTGTAAAATATTTATTTCACTCCGTTAAAGTCATTCACAAAAGACTAATACTTTGTATATCCTATTTCAAGAATACCTTATTTTACATTTATATTTATATTTATATTTTACATTTTATTTATATTTCTTGAAATATCCTATTTCAAGAACACCTTAGCATTTACCCACCTTAACTAAAGACGAAAACAGACTTTGGTAACTGGATAGTAAACCTCAGAGGCATAAAATAAAACTATTTTTAGGTCAGCAATATGCATGAGACCCATACCATAAAAGCTCATTATCTATAGGGTTTTATTCTTTCCTTCCATTATAGTTTGAACTTCTGTTGCTGCCATCCATTGAATTCCCATTAATGGAACTAACTGTTCGATTAATACCCTGTTGGTATTGTCATCAAGTACTGACATGGATGACCTGGAAAATGCAGATGGTTGATGGGTGTGTAGAATAAGAGGGATATGCATTTGGGAAAGTAAAATTGTTTGTGGTAAGTCAGGTCCTAAGTGATAATTAAATGGTATTTTGTGACTATTTCAACTTTAGTAAATATTTCCATACTCCAACTTAGAATTGCATGTTTTTTTCTATGTAATTATGTTCTTGAGACCCAATTGTTTGGAGTTCTATCATTTTGAGTTATGGTACTGAACAACAAAGGAAGGAATAAGAATTTTCTTTCACTAGAGGGCACTGGTTATACTACTACTGACATGAAAATCAACTACTCCTCAATACTTTAGAACTAGAACATAATAAATAATACCCTCAATGAAATTTATGTCATGTCCTTCAAAGGTAGAAGATTTCTACTAAAATCCTTGAAGTTTTATCTTGATTTTAGTAAGAAATGAAATTTTTAGACAACTAGGATGGAACAATATTAAATGCCTCAGTAATTTGTCAACAACATCGAGCAGCAGAACACCTCAGTAGTCTCTCACCACACTGGAAGGAAGGATAGAAGGAAGGACAGATGAAAGGAGGGAAGGCAGGAGGGAAGGAAAGAAAGAAGAAAGAAAGAAAGAAAGAAAGAAAGAAAGAAAGAAAAGAAAGAAGAAAGGAAAAAGAAAGAAAAGAAAGAGAGAAAAAAGAAAAGAAAGAAAGAAAGAAAGAAAAGAAAGAAAGAAAGAAAGAAAGAAAGGTCAACACGTACAAAACAGTTCTAGTCTCTAACCTGTATGATTACTATTGAGCTTGCATACATTCACAAAAGATAAGCTTCCATAAGTTTACATCTGGAAGGGCAAAAGCATTTTTTCTCTTCTCTGTACTTTTCCAAGTGGGAGCAGCACAGCTCATCATGCAGCTGCTCCAATCCATTCCATGAATATGATGCCACCAGTTCAACGATCTCTAAGATAAAGACAGAACCTCAGAAATTTAAGAACCATCCCAGTTTCAAAGCACTTGCTCTCTGTTCTTGCACTCCTGTCCCCATTCCAAGTACAGTTTAATTCAGCTGATTGAGCCAAAATGGCCTTAATACATCAAGTTGACTCAAAAGTTTCCAATAGGAAGATAAGGTCAAGCACATTCATTCTGGATTTTCCTTGGTGGAGGATGGCTAAAATGTAAGAGCAAACTGAGATTAGTATTCAGAGAAATAAAGTGTGCTGAACGTGAATAATAAGGGATTGTTTAAAGAAGCTTAATATTGGGGTGCCTGGGTGGCTCAGTTGGTTAAGCGGCCGACTTCGGCTCAGGTCACGATCTCGCGGTCCGTGAGTTCCAGCCCGTGTCAGGCTCTGTGCTGACAGCTCGGAGTCTGGAGCCTGTTTCAGATTCTGTGTCTCCCTCTCTCTGACCCTCCCTCATTCATGCTCTGTCTCTCTCTGTCTCTCTCTGTCTCAAAAATAAATAAACGTTAAAAAAAAAAAAAGAAGCTTAATATTAAGCTGAGGAGCTCATCTGGGCTCCTTGGGTCAAAGAGGAATTGAATTTATTGGAAATTTGGGGGAAATAAGTACTGCCCCTCCAAAATTCCATTATACTTGAAAGTTAACAGCCTAAAACTGTTGCACATTTCAAGCTGTTTGCTGAGTCTGGAAGCTTTGTGATTCAGATTATTCCCGTGGTGACTGCTTCCACCCCCATTGTTTTCTTTATTAGGAAGCAAAGATTCCCATATGTTTCCGTGTAAGACAGAATGACTCAGGCGTTTTATATTTAATGCACCCTTGGATAGCTGCTTTAGATTTTGTATGCTGGTACAGAGCACAGCAATCAACTGTGACACCGTCTGTTGATGAAATGTAGAGAATGGCCCTGGAGACAGAGTTTTATGTTCTGGTTGAAAATATGCAGAAATCTGAATCTGTTCAATGCTATTATTTGCCAATATCTTTCAAATGGACTTTTGGTTCCAGCATTAGATCTAATCAAATGATGGAAGTGATGGGATTACTTTGATCAACGTAGAGATGAGATATAAGTTGCCTATCCCCTAAAACTTCTCATCAGCCAGCAGCATGTTACAGGAATTTAGAGACAGCTCTGAAAGAAAGAACTATAAGAGAGAACTTCTATTTTTCTCAGGATGAAATCAGCCAACATTACCTGCAGCCACATTCTTTTCTCTATAGACTGTACCCTCAATACATGCAGGGAAACTTGGAGGTGTGTAATTTGTACCGGCCTCCAAATATCAACTCAGAAAAGAAATAAGGAGAAAAATGTAGTTACCCATCTCCATTTTCAAATGCAAACTTTTTATTCTCTCCATCAGTGATTTTTAGTATCATTCACCCAGTCAGAAGTTTGATTCTCCACTTGTTTTCTGAGACTCATTCTCCAAACACATCTTTAAAAATCCATGGTCCCCAAGTCCTATAGATTCTACCTTCTAAATATTTCTTATTTCTGTCTCTTCCTGCTAATTTCTTAATGGAGTCTCAATAACTTTGCCTGGATTATCATAATAGATTCATAATTAACCACTTGCTCCCAGTGCCCCCTCCTGCGTATCCATTATTTATAGGACCATTGTCCAAATTCGTGTCAAAGTAAACAAAAACAAAACAAAACAAAACAAAAAACTACACTAGACAAAGTTAACAGGAAAAGAAAACTTTACTCAAGACTGTTTCAATAAGGAAGAGAGACTGAACTCAACTCTGCTAAAACAAAAGCCTTAAGATTTTTGAAGAGCTGGGATGGGAGGAATTGTATGTCACCTTAACACCTGCCACCTGTGTTTGCTAATTGGCCTTACCCCCAAGGAAATAGACTTTCTTCTACCTTCATGATAGGAAATGGTTTCACAACTTGGAGCAAGTAGCCCATGGACATTAGGCCCCTGCCTCCCACAGAGACTGGGAGATAGGGGAGCAATCTTCCTTGACTATTACATTTCAAAAGGATGGCTCCTAGGTCCTTGAGAAAGATATTCTCTGGGTTGTAAAACTGGGAAGAGGCTTTTAAGGAGATTTACATACATTTCAAGGGGACAGAAAAATCATAATTACAAGTTTTCTAAAGTAAATGCTCCAGGAAAAGGGAGGTCAGGGGCCTATAAACAGAAAGAAATCCATCTAAAGTTTAGTCAGGTTGAAGGAACTTTAAGTGCATCTTGGACAGTGGCAGTTGAGTGATGTTTCCAAAATATAAATATGGACACGGTGGCTCTTTCAAATTTAAGAATATTCACTTCTTGTTCTCATATAGAATAAAACTGAAACTCCTAACTTGTCTTATAAGACCATCTTCTTCATCTGACACCCTAGCTACTTTTCTGTATGTCTGTGCTTCAGACATTAGAGTCTAGTATACTAAATATAGTATACCTTTCTTGGTTCCTTGCCTTCATGCCATCACACATGCTATTCTTTCTGTTAAAGATAATTTCCCCTGCCTTGTTTGCCTACCAAACTCATATTCCTTCCTTGTTACTGCCTCTGTGAAACTATCCCTGATTAAATTATTTGGTCCTTCACTGACCACATAGCAACTTTTACATAATCCTAGCATGGACTTATAAAATTATATTATGATGGGGTGTTTCTGAATATCTTGAAGGCTGGAGCAGTTGTAGGTAGAAGTTGTGTATTTTTTATATTATTTTCCTAGTACCCATCATAGTGCCAATTACCTTGAAATTACTTATTTAATATTTTCAACTAAATTAAAGATGTAGTTCTTAGAAATAACACCAAGTCCTACAAATGGAGCTCTTAAATGTTCTCAATAGTAGCAAATCACCATCTCTGAAGGAGATTATTTTTAAAAATAGTAAGCAAGTGTAATTTGGAACTATATTTGGATAAAGAATATAGGTAACCCAATTTTTAAAAATCCATAATAAGTATCCTTTCATGTGTTTTTTTTCAAGATTTTTAAAAATACAAGCCAGTGTCTACCAGATTTCCTTCTTGTTAGTGTTATTTTTTAAATTAGTGCATAAAATTTTAAGCAAAAAGCATATAATTTTAAATGGGGACCTAGAGCCAAGGACTTGCAAGGACAACACTGATTTAGATAAGTGAGATTGATATTTTTATTAACGAATTAGTCTCAGCATTCTCTTGGTGTTTGCAAAGCAGCCCTGGGTAGGGTTATGTCCTTTGTGAGTTCTTAGCAAATCTATGTTGACTGAATATTTTGGATTATTCCATTGTTTAAGGCATCACAGCAAAATAGGATTAAGTCCTCTGGCTTAAAGTTTAACACATTTGCAGCACTGTGAAATCATGCTCCATGAGATAATGAATGCATTAGTCAGGCTTCTTGCAACGCTCAGACACTTCCCCACTGGATAGCTGCCTTACACTTGCTAGTGAATGAACTTCACTCACTAAGTGGGCTTAGTTCAATTTAAAGTTGGTTCATATCTGTTAACATGAATTATTTAAATCCCCAAAGTCTTTGGGTGGAAAGGACATTCATTAAATTCTTTAAAAGGTAACTCAAATTTGGCTACATTAAGTTAATTCCATAAAGGGGAAAATGTATCAGGTCATGTCTATTTGATATAAGATAAGATTGAAAAACTTTTTTAAAAATGTTGTTGTTGTTGAATATAATTTACATACAGTGAAATATGGAAATCTTAAATGTACATGTCAAAGATTTTGACAAATGCATACATTAGTATAGTCCACACGTCTATCAAGGTACAGAATATTTTCATCACCACAGACATTTCCTTCATGCCTTTTCTCAGTTAAAGCCCCACCTAAAACAAATACCATAGATTTGTCCTAGAAGCTTATATAACTAAAATCTTACCATAAATACTTTGTTGGGTTTCTCTTCTTTTGCATAATGGTTTTGGTGAATTTTATAATGATGAATCTCAAGATTTATCCATATCCTTTCATGTTTCAGCAATCTGTTCTTTTTTATTACTAAGTAGTATTTAGTTGTATGACCACACCACGTTTTGTTGAACTGTTCTCTAATTGGTAAAACACCTGGTCTGTTTTCAGTTTGGAGCTATTGTATATAAAACTGCTATAAAAATTATTGTACCGAAGGGGGCAATTGCTGAGTTGTTTGAAAAGTATATGCTTAGCTTCATAATTGCCAAACTGTTTTCCAAAGCTATTACACTATTTAACACACTCAGAGCAATAAACAAGAGTTCTAGTTGCTCCACATCCTTTCTAACATTTGGTGTTATCACTCTTTTTCAATGTAACCATTCTAATTTGTATATAGTAGATTCTCATTGTGGTTTTGAATTGCATTTCCCTGATGAGTAAAGGTATTGAGTACCTTTTCCTGTACTTATTGGCCATTTATATATCTTCTCTGGTGAAATATCTGTCAAATCTTTTACATGTTGGATTCTTTGTGGTAAAAGTTCTTTATATATTCTGGGGAAAAAATCCTTTGTCAAACATTTGTGTTAAGAATGCTTTCTCTAATCTGAGACTTGCCTATTTATTTTCTTAATGGTGAGTTTTCATGAGCATAAGTTTTAGTTTTGATGACATGTAGCTTATCAGTACTTTTATAGTTAATACTGAATCTTCTCTAAGAAAACTTTGCCTAGGGGCACCTGGGTAGCTCAGTTGGTTAAGCCTCCAACATTGGTTCCGGTCATGATCTCACAGTTCATGGGTATGAGCCCCACATCAGTCTCTGTGCTGACAACTCAGAGCCTGGAGCCTGCTTCGGGTTCTGTGTCTCTGTCTCTCAAAAATAAATAAAACATTTAAAAAAAAACTATAAGCCAAAAAGAAAGAAAGCTTTGCCTAAATCACAGTAATGAAGGTCCTCCTATGATATTTTCTAGAAGTTGTATAGTTTTAGCTTTAGGTCTAACTGTATAATCCATCATAAATTATGTTTCCTTCATAATGTGATATGTACTTTGTTTCTATGTGGATATCCAGTTCCTCAAGCACTACTAGTTGAAAAGATTTCAGTTTCTTCATTGAATTGTTTTGATCTCCTTGTTTGAAACCATTTGATCTATACACAAGTCTGTTTCTGACTTCGTTAGTGGTAGAAGCCACTGCTTGATCTCCAGTGTCAGACCTGAAATACTGGGGTTCTTCTCAGTTTCCTCCTTCACCATAGTGCCCCCGCACTGAGGGTTTCCCTCAGCCCTTGGTCTTCCTCCAGTGTTTGGCTGACATTCCTTAGCACTTGGCGGAAGGCTCGGATTTCCTGTGATGTTTCTCTCAGATCTTTTTCCCACCATCATAATTAGGAAGGCTCCATATGTGCATCCATCCCTCAGAAGGTATTTTCAACTCTCCTGTTCCACCCCCAGAAATAGACTGCTATTATCTCATATTCAGTATAAGGCCTGGAGTGTGGGAGATTTTCTCTCAGTTCTTTTGCTTTATCCTCAGACTACAGCAGGCTGGGGCACTTGTACCATAGAAGGTTCTCTCCATTCTCCTGCCTTGCCACCAAGCCCTATGCTGAGCACTCAGTGAAGGCCTGGGTTAAGGAGCTGGCAGGGTAGTATGGATTCACCCGTGTATGGGACCTTCAAGATCTCCAAACTCTTAGACCAACCTATACTCAACCTTTAAAAATCCTTATAAGTTCACCTATTTTCTTCACACTGTTTTTATGGCAGTTTCCTCTTCTACTCTGTTGGAGATGAAAATATCCATGGGTTCTATCTCTCCCAAGAGAACTTGGCATTTCTCATATTTTAATTGATTATGTTATTTTGAGAACTTAGGTCTTTGATGGGTTTAAAAAAATAAAGTTCTTTTTATTTAAGATTATCTGGCTTGATCTCATTTTGTAAGTAATTAATTTCATCAAAATTAAAAATATGATACAGGAATAGACTTCTCCATCAATATTTTTTAATATCAGAGGAAATGTCTTCTACACTTAGCTTCCCAAAATACTTAACATAATTTTGTTTAAAACTGTTGAAAGCTTAGCAGTTCTTGCACCCACTAAACCAGCAACATCTTGCTCCAAAAAAAGGTATTTATAGGACTCTCAGCAGTTTTGTAAAGTACTTGTATTATACTGAGGTTTTGTTTTAACTGTGAGATCACCTTTTTTTCTCCCTAATGGCCTCAAAATATTACCATTGTGTGACAAATATCATATGAATCAATATGACTTATGAGTTGTACTGATATCCCTGTTAATGATGCTATTTGAGCTAATTCTCCTTAAAACAAACAACAAAAACATGCTCTTTAGCAAGATAGATTGCACTATTGACTAACCAGTGAATAGTGTCTACATAGTCATAAGAGTTAAACCCTTGGTATTAATTTAACCAAAGATTTTGGAATTGCTGTATTGGTATGAGGGGAAGTATATGGTGGGAAAACGAAACTGAAAAATCATACCTGCCAGAGAAAGGAATTAATAGATGATATCTAGAGTTAAAAATTCTATTCTATTTATATATACCACATTTTCTTTATCCATTCAACAAAGGATGGACGTTTGGGCTCTTTCTATAATTAGGCTATTGTTGATAATGCTGCTATAAACATTGGGGTGCATGTATATACAATGGGATATTACTCAGCCATAAAAAAGAGTGAAATTTTGCCATTTGCAACAAAATGGATGGAGCTAGAGTATATTATGCTAAAAGCTAAGTAAGTCAATCAGAAAAAGAAAAATACCATGTGATTTCACTCATATTTGGAATTTAAGAAACAAAACATAGGAACAAAGGGGAAAGAAAAAAGAGAAAGAATGCGAGGCAAACCATAAAACACAATTGTAACTATGGAGAAGAAACTGAGGATTGCTGGAGGGAAGGTGGGTGGGGGATGGGCTAAATGGGTGTTGGGTATTTAGAAGGGCACTTGTGGTGAGCACTGGATATTGCATGTAAGTGATGAATCACTAGATTCTACTCCTGAAACTAATATTACACCGCATGTTGACTAACTGGAATCTAAATAAAATTTTGTACATTAAAAAAAAAATCTATTCTCCTTAGAAATAAAGTATAAACTTAGCATTTAGAAATATGAGAAGAAACATGGAAGTGTTAAAATTATTGATAGCGGATGTGACCTTGAGCAGGACTCAGGCATGGGGCATGGGACAGCTTTTGTTTCCATCATAACACTTTTTGTGGTATTCGGCTTGTGAAAAAACCATGTCCATGAATTATTTTTATTAAAGAAAGAGAGAGACACACACACATTTAATAGAGTAGAACCTTCAGACATGGTCTTATAGACAAATCTGTATAAAGTTAATTTTTTCTCCCTGATACATTTTTGTGCCACATGTATCAAATTTATCAAATTCTAATATTCTAATAGAGTTTATCAAATTCTAATATTAATGAAATTTTAGTTCTTTCATTTGAAACAAAAACCTGTTCTGTAGAAAAAAAATACATCAACAGGATGAAATGTACTTAATTTTGTAATACCAACTCCCAAGCTTAGATAACCACAAATAACATATCGCTCCAGATAAATGGTTTCCTCTTTTGAATACTTTTGTACAGGTGAAAACACAGTAAGGGTAACACTGGAGGAGAAATGAGTCATGACATTAGCTGGAAAGGCACTCAAGGTAAGAGGGGGTAGTCCAATCCTCTTTGACTTAATGAGAAAGGAAATTAACCAGTTTGGACAGAATGAGAAAAGAAAGGAGAAGGGATAGTTTGTTAACTACTGAGAGACTTTTGCGTGTCTTCTGGAGCTAACTTGTTATAAAGCACCATCCCCTCCCTCCTCAAAGTTTAAGGCCAAAAGAAATACACCATATTTCTTTACCCTCATGACAAATCTTTAAAAATGATTTCTACTTTTATTGGATCACACAGAAAAGAATTTGAGAGAACACAATTACTTTTAGAGCCATCATTTCAAATAGTTTGTCTCAGGAAGAAAAGAAACAGATTTGCAATGAAATTTCGTTTTTTCTTCTCATCTCTTCCTACCTGATGGATGGAGAATTGCTAACCAATTGGATCCACTCATTTGTTTTTCAGATCAAATCCCGAAAAACAAATTGAATAAGATTCTTCTACATATTGTCTCCAACTTTTTTCTTTTGAGTGGTTCACCAATTTTTACTTAAACTTAAGGACTTCTTGAAGTTGATGCAGTGCAAGTGGCCATAACCACATATGATTTCTTTGTTTTTTTCCAAGAGGAGTTAACACATTTTTAACTTGAGGATACTTTCTTGGCAGTAAATAATTAATATCTGCGTTTTCTTATTTTAAATCTTTCTTAAAATCCTTTGGGCACCAAAGACCCTGCTCTCTTGCCATTTAAAATGCAAAGCTGTGGGAATGAACTGTAATTTATGAACATAAAGAAAGTGTGTTTATTAGGTATCTAGATTGTTTGGTTCAGTTAAGACCGGGATTGAGTATTTGATTAGTATTATATAAGTCCTATTAGCTCTGCTTATACAAAATTACTTAGTCGTTATGCTACTTGTATATGTGCAGACCCAAATTTCAATGATGCTAACACAAACAAGCTCACAAGAGGACAACAGTGAAAAAAATTTATCACAAGATGTATAATTGGCAAAGGACCAGATGCATGCATCTTTAGGCTAGTACCTCCTCTCTCTGTAGGCAAACCAACAGGAATCCAGCTTTTGTTCGGAGATTTGCTCATTGAACAGGACATCAGAGCAAGAGAATAAGGGAAATTCAAATACTCACTGACGTTCAGGTTCTGAGAGCCTGGTACATGTGTCACTATGAGAGGAGTATAGTTATCTCTGGCAATGATAAGTCAAGTCTTAAACCACAAAACCCTTTTTCCAGGGAACAAAAACATGACCGTTCCCTGCATTTGCTTGTCTCTGTAGCTCTCCTTTATCTTGGTTCCATTTATGGCTAAAACTCCTTATCATGGACACACCCCTTCTTCAGTCATATTAGCTTTATCCATAAAGTTATATTCCACTCATTTCCTCTTTTAAACAAGACTTTGCAAAGCTCTGAATTCACCATTCTGTGCAGAGTAAAACTTGTGTTTAAATTGTCTTAGAAATCTAATCTTTAATGTTATTTTTCCACGTTTACTTGTTAATATCGGTAAGACCAGCAGAACGCTACATGGTCAGCTCAAATAACAAGACTAACAGACAGAGAGGGAAAAAAAGATAGAATCTAGAAAGGGATCTATGTATATATGTAAAAGAATAATCATATAGTAAAATGTGGTAGGTTAACCTTTGGGGGAAATAATGAACTGAGACACCACCCCCCACCCCAGCCTCACTTCATACGTTATATCAAAATAAAGGGTCAAATGTTTCCAAAACCAAAATGAAACCAAAAACCTACCTGGAGGAAAGATTCATGGACTTTCATTTGGGCTAAAGAAAGACTTTCCAAACAGGGTACCAAGGGCTGAAACCATAAAGAAAGTATTTGATTGATTTGACCATGAGTACATGGACATAAAAACTTTTGTCAAAAACATGACAAGTGTACTTGATAATATGCTCTGAGTCTTTCTCATGGCCACAGCACTTTCTTAAGGAAATAAGCATAGATTTTTTTATTTCACTACTCACCTATCCTCTGTTTTGGGTTTTACTAATGAGTGAGGATGCACAAAAGAAATGATGGAGAAGTAAAGTACTCTTCCATTTAATATTGGCCAGCGCTTAATACTACCCCTGCCTCGATCCCCTTCACATACACACTGACACATTGGACCAAGCTAAAAACATGGCCAGGAGTCTTAAGTAAGACCTTTTATTTCTTAATCCTTAACCTTTGAATCTAACTAACTCTGTTTATGCTCCCAACCAAAAGAACCTGGAATCAAGAGAGAGAATTATGGTGTCAATTTACCCACCCACTCAGTCACAGAACAAAGTATGGTTGGGCCAGAGAGAGGTAGATAGATGGTCAGTCCCAGACCACAGAACAAAATGCTGGAAGTAGGAGACAAGGCAAGAGGCAAGATGCACTCAAATCTGACTTTTGATTTAAAAATGCTAACTGCTAGTGGAAAGAGCCCCTTGATCAATTAGATTAGCCACCCTTCCTCCTGGGAGAGGGTGGAGAATGAGAGGCTGAAATGTCAGATGTATCCTCTATCACACTTTCCTAAATGAATAAGCTGGGGCATGTTAAATCTTTTTTTTTCTGAGCAGGAGCAGAAATGTGAGAGGGGGAGAAGGGCCCCATTCAACCACATTGCATCCTTAAATTTATCCAGATCCTTTGACAGAGAGGCATATATCCTAAAAGAATAATTAGAAGTATGCAAAAATATTGTCTCAAAGATATTCACTGAAGAGGTGGTTTATAACAATAAGAGTGTAAAGTAACTAATGTCCAACATTAAAAAAAAGGTTTTGAATAAGAAAATATTTTATATTAATACAATAGACTGCTATATAGCCATTAAAATCAGGTTAACAATAAATTTGCTGAAAATTGCTCATAAGAAATTATATATAATATAATCTTATTTTTATATTTAAGAAATGTACACACACAAGAATGGCAAGTTAGAAAAATAATTGCTCGTAGTGATTGTCTCTAAGTGGTAGAACCAGGTGTGATTTTAATTATTTCTTTATTAGAACCTGAATTGTCTGATCTTCCCATAGCAAATATGTAATATGAAAATTAATAATGAAGAGTGGATTGGGTCTATCACTATGAAAGACACAGCTGTGTCAGGAATTGGCAAAGAGTATTAACATCTGATTTATGCAAGAACCACTTCTCAACAACTCAATAATTGATCGAAACACTCCATTTTGGGTCTCTTATTAGAAATTGCTATGTGTCTCTTAACATGGGTTTCTTCTAAAGTAAATGTCACCTGGTTTTATCTTGCCTATTTGACCTTACATTATTCACTCTCACCTGCAGATGAACTAATTTAGAGATCTGCAGGTTCATTCATCTATCTAGTCACACACATTTGCAAGTGGAATGAATGCATGATTTACTAGTGCCCTGGAGATGCAAAAAAGATAATAGTTCCTCTTGAGAGAAACTTTCTGCAAACTTGATGCCTATTCTGGGAAATATATCATACCTGCTTGAAATAACTTGATTACACTCACAAGATAATATGATAACACTGCATGACGCAGAAATTTTCACCAAGGACTGTGAAGAGTTGGACAGATCCAGATGTCCTAGCACGCCATGGTTAAGGATTCTTGGCGAAGAATCAACTTACCTTGAACCTTAGAGAGTAAATGGGATTTGAATTTGCAGGAGGGAATATTTCATTATTTTAGGGCATCAGAAATGATGAGGTTAGGGGAAGAGGAAGTTTTAGGGAACTAGAGAGATGGGGTTGGAAAACTAAAGTGGACCATTTGATGGAAAATTCCAAAATCCGGATTAAGGAATTTTTTTAACTCAAAAATTAAATAAAAAAAAACTGACCTCCATAATTAAAGTCACTATAATTATTCCCAAATCTGTCTATGGTGCCCATTGGCCACTTCCAGGCAATAGCATCCCCAACCAAAAAGATCCTGTTCAGGGTCACTGAAGAATGCTAAGTACCTTTCTCCAGCCACATTGCAACACCTTGTAAACCCTAAGACATAGCAGGATTAGACTTAAAGATGTTATGTTAGACCATTGTGCTAAATAGGACTAGTTACGGGGGAGGGATTAAAGATTTTAGTCTTTGTGTTGGTGTGGGTGTGGAGGGGGTCTTTTTTGGCTTTCCTTTTTCACTAGAGACTCTCCACTTCTTATGGAACCAATAATGTTAACAAGAATTCTATGACTAAGGGTAACCAGGCTGACTCTCCTCTAAGGATTAAGCAAATGTCCCATTCTTTGTTTTTCCTGATAGTTTATTTTTACTGTCTCAGCCTTGGTGCTGAGCTTTGAGATTCAGGGGATGAGCTTACAGTGTCAAAGGCAAGAGCAACCACCAGGGCCATCACATAGCATAGCTCAAAAAGATTCCATACTGGGACTTGGAATTGCCAAAACAAGATACAAGTTGTGTCTATCTTCTTCTTTTGTACATACATCTGTCTCAGAAATCTCTCTGGAAAAGGTGGCACTAGCAGCCAGGATTTGTGTTCTGACACCATGGATTTTAAGATGACCCCATGATATAAAATATAAGTGTCAGGATCTTCCAGTGGTTGTATAATCAAATGGCAGCAGAGACCAGGGAGTTACACAGATGTAAAAGCCAGGCAGGTATGTGGAGACTGTGTCGAAATAGAGCCTACCCCATTGATAAAAGAAATGTTGGACTAAGCTGAGTATTTTATAAAACTATAAAATGACTTCAAATCGTCACCCAACTCTCTCAGAAATGTCTGAAATGTCAAGGAAAGACACAAAAGAATCTAAGCCAATCTCAAAGATGACCAGAAAAGCCAGAAGTCATGCATTCTTGATAATTCTTTCTAAAATATTACAGCCCCTGTGTTGGGTGAACCACCAGAATTCCCTGGCAATTGTTTAGGACCAGTATCTCTATAGACCCTGCCTTCTTTCTCAAACACCAATCCTCATTTCAGTTGGATTAATTTTCCTTATGTGATTGCTAGGACATTAAAGCAAGATCATCCCAAGTAACAATTTTGTTCTTAAGTTTTTGGGGAAACAGCTGTACAGAAAAGGTTAAATTATTAGTGTTTGGGGAAAATGATGTGGGGAGAAAATGAAAAATAATTTTGTCTTGTTCTAACAAAGAACAATCTGTGCAGCACTTAAGAACAAAAGATCACAAAAACTTTGCTCTAGTGCATGCTTTCTTCTACTCTTCTGTAAGAGGGAGGAAGACTGAGATGGTCACAGGGTGGGGAGAAAATATCCAAGAGGTGAAAGTGATGAGGGCACAGTGGTGACAGCAAAAATTCTGAGGTCAAGGTAATGGTATTGGGATGCCCTTGTCCATCAACCTCTTTTGGTCAACTTCTACTCATCTTTTAAATTTTTGATATTACCTCTTTCAAGAGATATACTTTAACCCCTGTCAGGCTCCTTTCAAGACTCTTGAGTTCCTATAACACTCCCAAGAATGTATCGAACGATGCACTTCCATTTAGTACTCTTTTGAGGTACAGATAGAAGTGTGACTCTTCCTCCTTTTGCCTCACCTCATCCTCCTTGAGGTCTGGGCAATTTAGCTGTGAAAGGTAGAAAACAGAGTTACGACACCCAAAATTCTGTAGGACATATGATAGAGACAAAGGTAAAATGCTGTGTGGTTTTGCCTTTGCAAAGTATGTCCAATGATAAGTTACCTATTTGTTGGCCATACAATAAATTCTACTAGCCAATGATGGTTTCCATAAACTTTATTTACTTCTAGAATAAAGGAATATTCCACTGCCCCAATTCATGGCTAAGAGCAATCATCAGGTTCCTTCTTGTCATCACATGGCATAGTCAACAATTTGTATCCTTGCCTTATCAATGTGATAATTGACTTACTGAAAAATTATATGGTATGTCCATAAGAGGTTTTATTCCTAGCAATTTGTTCTTAAAATTGTTTTTTTTTTTGAGGTTCCATCAATAAATTCTACTCTGTTTTTTTTTTTTTCTAGCTACCAATGGCCAGCCACATACCTGGCCTCCATATATACATTGGGACCAAAACAGAGTTAAAGATATTGGTGCAGAGGGGTGTCTACATGGCTCAGTTGGTTAAGCATCCTACTCTTGGTTTAGGCTCAGGTCGTAATCTCACAGTTCATGGGTTCAAACCCCGAGTTTGGCTCTGCACTGACAATGTGGAGCCTGCTCAGGATTCTTTCTCTCTACCTCTTTCACTGCCCCTCCCCTGCTCTCTCTTTCTCTCTCAAAATAAATAAATAAACTTAAAAAAAAGATATTAATGCAGATCTCTTCAATATATCTGATAGCCAAAGTCACTTGGGAATATCAAAACACTCTGGAAAGGAGAAATAACACCCAGGAATTGGGTAGATAAGTCAAATCCTTTCTTTTTAGACAGAAATGCTAACATTAAAAAAAAAAAAAAAGTACTAGAAACAACAAATCCCCCTCCCTCAGGTAAGCACCCAGAACCTCCTTTAGGAAAAGGGAGGAGAACACTCAGACCTATGTCCCAGAAAAAAAGGAAATAAGGAAATTACTTTTTTTTTTTTTTAGATGGTATCAATCAACTTAATGGCTAC
The DNA here is from genome assembly GCF_022837055.1 of Prionailurus viverrinus. NCBI lineage: Eukaryota > Metazoa > Chordata > Mammalia > Carnivora > Felidae > Prionailurus > Prionailurus viverrinus. The sequence goes on from NC_062564.1 coordinate 84,864,668, forward strand.
AGCTTCCAGAAAGATCTCAGAGGCAACATGCATCATCACTGATGTGCTTGCTAGCTGAAGAGTCCCCATGGGAAGGGTGTTCATTTTGTAGCTAATGTAAATTACAGTGCCTGTCTTTGTATTTCAGTGATTTGAAGTGACATTCTATTAAAGGTGTTCCTGATATAAACAGGATTAGGTGGTAATGGGAGAATTAAACAAGAATTACGCTTGGCTGGTAACCTTGAGACTAATGGTCTTCAAGAATAACACAAAAGTCTTCCTTTCTCTCTATTTTTTTACACTGTGATTTCTCTTTGTAAGTGGCAACTTCAAAAATTGAAAACTTGTAGATTAAGACCTGTTTTCTACCACATTTGTTTACTACCATCTGCTTAGAGACTTTATCAATAATGAAATTTTGATAGTAGGTCAACCTAATGTAAGTTCCATGTTAATCACGACCTTGATACTTTGGTAAAAAAAAAAAAAAAAATACTGACCAAATTGTCCTGCCTTTGTAGCTTAATGAGAGCATGAAATCATTCATTAGCAAGGCAGTGAACTAAACTACAAGAAAGAGTGACCGTGACCTATTCGAAAGCATTTCAGCCTCAGCTTCACCTGGCACTTGGGAGTTGTGATGCAATGCAACCTAGACATATTTGCTTATTGACAATCTGAGGACAAAAAATAAGAAGATGAGTAACTAAGGTAATATATCAGATAAAAAATAATACAAATAATGTAAGCAATTACATTCAGCAGCAGTAATAGGGTCAACATTGCAGGTCTTATGTTTGTAAGATAGGTGAAAGCTAGCAGATGAAACAGCTTGGAAATGAGTTGGAAGAGAAGATAAGAATTTTGGAATATCACAATATTCCCTGTAACAGGTGACAATTAACCAATACAATTCAGATAAGTAAGTGTTAAAGTTGAAATAGAGGTGGGAGAGGCAATGGTCAAATTAGCTTAAAGGCAGCATTCCCCAGGGCAACCAGTTGCTAAGCCAAAAAGCCTAGCAAAGGGACAATTTGTTTTGAGACTTTACTGATGAAATCTGATAGGTAGACAAGACTGGAACTCTAAAAATTCTGCTCAAGTCCAAGAGGTATTAAAATAGAACTCTTTCAAGCAAATTCTGGACATATTTAATACTGTACTTTTTTTATCCTGAGGCTATTCTGTTTTGCTGATTATAACTCCTGAGTAATCGCCTCACTAGAGTAACAGGAAACCACAAAGTGCTCAGGGGAGGAGATAGGGAACACAGTTATCTCGTATTTACTCTGTACCAAGAACTGTAGTCAGCATCTAACTTAATTCACAACAATCCTGTCAGATAATATTGTTACTCCTTTTTTAGAGACAAGAAAATAGGCTCAGAGTGGTTAGGCAACTTGCGCAGCATCAGGTGACGATGAATACCACATCACGTTTCTTGACTCTGTAGGTGGTGTCAACTCAGTAATGGCTCCTGGAATTGTGGCCTCCTGGAAGACCTCAGAGGCAAAAGCTCTCCTATGTCACATTTTATGAGTATTATACCTTTGTTATTCAAAATGTGGTCCTTGGACCACAACATCGCACTTCCTGGGAGCTAATGAGTCATAATCTGCATTGAAACAAGATCTTGAGATGGCATTAAAGTAGGGTGCAAGTTTTACAAGACCTAGCACTGCCTGACCCTTTGACTTAGTAAGGAGGAAAAAAAGATTCCTAGAGAGGCAATCTTAGCATCTTCTGATTCATGGAACACTCTAAGAGCCTGATGCAAACTTTAGACCTTCTCCTAAAAAACAATATATGCACACTGATAGACACACTTATACTTACTTCTTGAGAGTTAATGACTCCCTGAAACCCATGCACTACAACCTAGGTATCTAGATGCTAGGTTAAAAATGCCTTTGAGAGGTGATTAAGGTGACAGAGAAATCTACACAGTATACAAAGTTTGGATAGTGAAAAACCATGGCCAAAAGAGAAAAATTTACTCTTTCAATCATCAGCAATATGATCATATAAGTTGAACCACATACATATTCTTAGAAATTGGCAGAACAGTATCATCTTTAACTCATTTACATGAACACAATTGATTTTCCTAGAAGAAAATCAATTTTTGCCTCTATTTCTTTATTTATTCATTCCTTCTCCATGGACTTGATCAATAGTTATTTGGAGTTTCACTCCCAATGCTAAGATCTTCCATATTGATAAAATGTGTTTTTCAAAGATGATGTTTGAATGTTACATTATTCTGGGGACTTTTGGATATAGCTTCAACCATGATTTCAAAACCTAACTTCAATAATTTTATAATTATGTACTTAGTTATAATCCTGGATATTTCAGCTTTTGTATTTATTAACTATAAGTCTGCAGAAAAAAAAACACAACCAAATATGTATTTTTTATTTTGAATAGACTCTCCAAGTTCTCAACTCTTTTTCACCATTTTATAAATACTCTTAAAGCTATAAAGTCATCAAATATGGACTTCCTTCTTTACCCTTTTCTCCCTTTCCTTTGGACTTCAGAGAATGGATATTTTTATCCTGAAGAGTTCAGTTCCTTCCTAGCCAGACTTTCACATCATCTGGAAAGTAATATAGAAATAGATTCTGGACAAATAGTAATATAGAAATAGATTATCATCCATCCTGTCCTCTTGCATAAAGTTTTGGTCATGTCCAAGCCTTTACTAGTGTCTTGGTCTAGTCTTACTTGGCTTTTGCTAGTGCCTTTCTCTCTTCCATTAAAAGAAAAGAAAAAGAAAAAGAAAAGAAAACTCTTGGTTTTGAATTTTGCTAACATTTCTTCTCTTGTCCTCACTGTCCATGCCCCTAGAAGAGAATTCACTGTCAATGTAATTTCCTGTTGGAATAATTTCCTCACACATATTTCTTTACAAAATCAGAATAATTAGAATTCGTTGTTAACTTTCACAAAAATGCTACAAAAATTTTAAGTTCCTTTAAGTTTATGAAGAAAAAAACCACAACTACTTAATTTTTTAAAATCAATATAAGAGTTCAGACTTTGATTCTGTAGTGACAATCTGATAAAGTAACATTTTGTATAAATAACTGACCGAGCATCTTTTCACAAGGGGGAAGAGAAGGGGGAAAAAATAGTTACAAACAGAGAGGGAGAGAGGCAAACCACAATAGACTATTAAATACAGAGAACAAACTAAGGGTGGATGGGGGGGTAGGGGAGAGGGAAAATGGGTGATGGGCATTGAAGAGGGCACTTGGGATGAGCACTGGGTGTTGTATGTAAGCCAACTTGACAATAAATTATATTCATTAAAATAAATAAGTAAATAAGTAAATAAATAAATAAATAACTGACCATAAACTAATCAGTAAATTTTAACGAAATTGAAACATCTGCAAAAGGCACAATTATGACATTGTCTAAATAAATCATACCACCAATGACACTTTTTGTTTTCTTCCTTTTTGTTTTAGTTTTAAACCAAACACTTAACACCATAACAAGACCAAATTTCAAAGTTAAATATAATTAGTCACATGCAGAAAACTATTTAATGAGGGAATTAAAATCTGAATTTACTAAACTATTACACCTTATGGTTTGGTCGCTTTCTCAGATTGTTAAACACAAATCAAAATTGAAGTAATATTTGATTTCTTAATCTCCACAATCACTATATTATCCTTGTTTATTTCAATCTATTTAAAGAATGTGCAAGACCAGAGCAGTGAGAATACCAACTATGCTCAAAGCCAGTGTGAACAAGCCTGAACACTTCAGAAGTGGCTGACAATCGAATCCACTAGAGTTGATGGCCAGCCATGTAACTGAGGTCTCCAAGTTAGCTTCCATGTAGAATACAATGTTTATTAAAGGATAAGTAATAAATATGTGCCAATTTGCAGATCACATATATATTATTAAAAACAATGTAACCTGAACAATTGCTTAACACTTGGGACTTCCAAAAATATTTTTCAGGGAAGGGTATTTTACCATTGACATTGCTTAGAATCACTGGCACATAGTGATCATAAAACCAGACAGACATTCAGTTTTATTATTGTTTTTAAATTCTCTACAGACAATGCACCCACTTGAAGCCTACACCTGGGCTTCCATGGTCAGCCCTAGGTATACCTCTGCTTGCAAATATTTATTCCTCTGAGCATATTTTATGTTTATTGTTTGAAATAAAATAAAGATGACTAAGAAATGAAATAAATCTTTAGGGACAAGTCAGCTTGCCAGGAAAACACTATGGCCTCGTGGGAAACCAAGTTCCTTAAAACAGGAAAAGTCTGAAGCCCAGATGCCTTGCAGAGTTATGATCTCATCGTGTTGACAGGAGGTTATACTTCCTATCTCTTCTGGTTCAGGGTTCAAAAGACCTCTCTGTGAGGAGAAAGGGTTCCTCTGCTTTGCAGACCTACCTTGTCTTACCAAAGGAAAAAAAAATCCCTTCTATATTAGCCATATCACCCATCAAAAAAGCCATTCAACTGAAAAGCAGGGAGTAGCATCATGGTGGCCATTTAGATGAAGTCTGTGGCTGCCTGTTAACTTTCTGTTTCCAGGGAGAGTGGCTTTGCTGATTTCCAGATGCTTAACCTGTGAAACACTGAAGAATCAGGGCCAAATGACCAACACAAACAATAACCATTTTAAAAAAGTACTGCCTAACATCTGCAATTTGAATTAAATCCTTCTTCTACAGAAAGTATGATATTTTTCTTATGCTGCAGTGAAGAAAGATAACAGGTCTGTGGTTTTCATAAACTCTGGGACACCAAGAGCTTATATTATATTGAAAATAGTGGATTTCTTTTCACATGAGATGTTTAAAACAATGCTATTAATAATGCTGTGTATAACAACTGCCTTTATTTATTCATAAATACAGCACAAACATCTTACTTGTCACGAGGAGAGGATTTTCTTTTACTATAAAAAGATAATTAATTCAGGCTGAATAAACTTAATGGTGCATTTGCCATCTGGGCAAAGCAAACAAAACACCAGAATAGAATTGTGTGAAGAAAAAATAATCAAAATATGGAATTAAAATACATGCTTAAGCTCTGTTTTGATTTCTTTAACAACAAATAACTTTCCACCCCAAGTATTATGCTCCTGCTTATTTGAAAGGAAATAGAAAAGGCAATAGGGCATTTAAAAATACAGAACTGAACACGGACAAAAATTTCAGGTGATTTCTTTCTTCCTTTGTTTTTTACACATCAGCAACATAAGCAAATTGTTACACATAAGCGACAAAGCATCTCTTCTCATCTCTACCCATGAGGGACAGAAACTCTTACCGAATACAATCATATAGATACAAGTGTTTTGTGGACTTTAAAGAGCCATAAAAGTATAAGGGGATTCATATTATTTCCGTCAGCCTGGTGTGCCCTTAGAGAGCAGAACTCAGACACACCGAGGGCTTTGACTTTATTAAATCGACTCTCGAAAGTGAACTTCGCTGACAGCCATGATCTTTAAAAACTCTGGAGAGGGGCGCCTGGGTGGCGCAGTCGGTTAAGCGTCCGGCTTCAGCCAGGTCACGAGCTCACAGTCCGTGAGTTCGAGCCCCGCGTCAGGCTCTGGGCTGATGGCTCAGAGCCTGGAGCCTGTTTCCGATTCTGTGTCTCCCTCTCTCTCTGTCCCTCCCCCGTTCATGCTCTGTCTCTCTCTGTCCCAAAAATAAATAAACGTTGAAAAAAAAAATAAAAATAAAAAAATAAAAACTCTGGAGAAGATGGTACTTGTCATGTGGAGCCATCACTGCCCTGACATTCTAGTCTCACCTGTAGGCTTTTAGCTGCTTATTCAGAAATTTGGCTTCTTTCTTATCCTCTCCTTAAACATCTCGGATTCATCTCTTCTCAATCCTTCTGCAGCATAACCCCCTGATTATATGTATGTAATTGTGCTTTCAAAGCTTCCCCCCCACCTCCCCCCACCCCCCCCAGTCACACCTATCTTGCACCTTTCCATTCCCTGTTTTAACTGTGCCTTGCCACCAGACAGCAGAGCACCATTATTACCTCCTGGTGCCTTCCTCTATCCCAGTTTTCTTGCTGAAGATGGTTGGTTTCTCTTATATCAAATAGTTCTCATTAAAAAGTGATTTTAAAAAGTCCTTTTTTTCCAGAAAGGCTTCCAGGTGTGAAGATTCGGACCACAGATCAATTCTGACTGGCCTCAGAACCCAGCACTGGATTTACGTGTTAATCCTGAGACCTTGGCCTCTCAAGTCATATATACAGCAAACAGGTTTGTTGCACTTGACAGTGAATGAATAATTACTTGCTGAAGTTGGTCTCCATTAAGTGTTGCAAGGAGTCCATTAATGATGACAATAATAAGGCCCGTAGAAGATGATGCTATTAGAAATAATTTTATTATCCTGGGATTTAGCAGTAAGGAGATTTTGACTTCAACTCTTTTCTCAACAGCAGAAACAAAACCTGCTGTATTTTTATACATATCAGAGTAAGAGTCCCTTTCTTTTGGAGTGTAACGCAAAATTTTTACCACCAATATCCTTACTTGGCCTATGAGACCAGTTGATATTTATCTTACCAGCTTCTTTCATTGTTTTCTTTGACCCTAGCCACTCTGGCCTTTCTTCTGCTCTTTGAACGTGCTGTAATCCTTCCATACTCAAGGTTTCGGCAGGCTGTTTCCCGGACTGATCCCCCTGCAGCAAGACTTTATAATTCATAGCAGAACTCAGATACCACTGTTTCAAAGAAGCTCTGACAGCTGGAATGAATCTGCCCCTTCCTTTATATGCTCACCTCGTGCCCTTCATAGAACCAATAATAACTGAATCAGCACACGATTAATTTAATAACACGACCCTCCTCCTAGAATGTAAACTCTGTGAGAGTTGAACCTATGGCTGCCTTCTTCAGAGTTGTAACCGCAGCACCTGGCAGAATGCTTGCACACAGTGGGTTTTCAATAAATGGAGTTACAATATGGCCAGAGAAGTGAATTCTTTCATGATAGTGAGGATGATGAAGACAAATCGCCTTTAGGGTGACACTGGAGTCCCTGATAATGTTCTCAAAGTGTTGACGCAGTTTGTAAAAACTAAATGTACGATTTTCAATTTGGCTTCTATGTAACAATTTCCTCTTCAATTCCTCTCGTAGATAACTTCTTTTCAAATCCAGGATTAAAGAGCTAAACTATAGGACTGTCAAAAGTTCAGAAATAACAGAAATAAAACCAGCGAATCACTGAAGTAGTAATTAGTAAAAGTTTATTGTGCACACACCAAAAAGTCTACAAACCAGAAGCGCTCAGACCAAAACATGGAAGGCAGCTCAAGGGGTATATTGTGATAAAGTAGTTCCTGTAGCGAGAAGGCAGACTATTCTTTACAGTGATTGGTTATAATACTAAAATTTTCTTAAATGATAGGGAATTGGTCAATGGTTACCTCATACCCATCTCGAGAAATAGTTTAGATTTTGTTTATGGTTTTCAGAGGCATAAGCAAGAAATGACCCAGTCAGGTCAGCCTTGCAAAATAAGCTAAATTAGGGTTTGTTTGTATGATTAAACTGATTTTGTCTGCTTAGGGGATTTTCAAGGCTGGTCTCCATTTGTTTTTTAACAAGGACAAAATCACAACTCTTTATTAATGATTCATTAGTTTTTTTTTTTCTACATTGCATCCGATGGATTGTACAATTAGGGGACTTTTCAATGAAGCTAAAGTTTGCCTTGCATAATAAATTCCTTAGCGAAGATAAAATTCAATCATCAGATACATTCAGAAGCATTGAACTAAATCTCTATGGAAATGGGATTTCCTCTGGGCAAAATATTTATACATGACATGCATATGTTAACTGTGACTCATATATGAATGCAGAGAACTTACACTAAGCCTGATCTAACACAGATAGAGGAACAAAAATGCATTTCCTAGTATTTCTGCATGTGGGGAAAGGGATCAACCACATACTTACTTGGTTTTCATATTGTGTATGTTGGTTTGACCTTATGAGCCTTTGAATTTGATGGACAGAAGAAGTAACACATCAAAACACATTATTAATAAGGCTCTCTCACAACAGTAACAGCAGCAAAAGAAATAATTCCATCGATTCTCTGTTCTGAGGTGAAAAATGAGAGTATGTAAAACTAGGTTTGTGCTTGGGTTTTAAAAATCTCTGGGCTCACAAATTATGTATTGGTTCAGTTTGATTTCCATGTCCTCTGATTTCTAACCCATTTTTGCTTATTGCAAGAGAGTGTAGAAATGATATTCTCTCATATCTTTTGTTCATCTGAAATTTTTAAAAGGTAAGGATATCATCCACAAAAATGATATTGGACTGTAAACCTAATTTTTATTAGGCTTGCCTTTTCTATTTGGAGTTTTAAGTCTACGGATTTGTGCTTGATTAAATGTAGTGTAAGGCCAATGCTTTCAGCATATAGGACAGCAGGTGAGACACAAACACTGTATTCCAGTCTACACAAATAACATTAAGCTGGTTTACAACAGAGGACAGTTTAAGAAGGCAAAATTTTGAAACATAAATGAAAAACTGATTTTGTTAAGAATTCAGGCATGAAAAAAAAAACCGCTTAGGATGTTTAACATGATTAGTTCTTTTCTTAAGTTAGCTAAGAATGTTTTAAGAAGCTTCACATCTATGCCTTGAGTTCCTTAAGATTAACTGAAGTGACTCATACTAAGTAAATAATGTGTGAGGAATTCTGAGTGCCAGAAAATGCCAAATTAAAAAAAAATTAATGTTTATTCATTTTTGAGAGACAGAGACAGAGCATGAGCAGGGGGTGGGGCAGAGAGGGAGACACAGAATCCGAAGCAGGTTCCAGGCTCTGCTCTGTCAGCACAGAGCCCAACATGGGGCTCAAACTCACCAATGACATGATCATGACTTGAGCCAAAGTCAGATGCTTAACCAACTGAGCCACCCAGGTGCCCCTGGAAAATGCCAAATTGGACTTGTGTGCTTATATAACAAGAACAGATCATTGGCCACTATAAAATATTGGTGACATGACATTATGATTTTCCTTCTCCATCCCAACAAACACTGTAAGGAGGCTAACTTTTGTCTAAGGGTTGGAATAGCAACTTGCAGTTAAAAGTGGTGCACTTTTCCTATTCTCCATCAATAGAAAAGCTAGGGAAAAAAAATAAAATGTAGATTTAAAAAACCCATTTCAGATGAAATTAAAACAAATAAACAAAAAAACTTGCCACAATCTTAATCCCTAAACTTTAAAGTGTGGCTGTAAAATACTATTTGATATCAGGGAACAAACTGATAGCCAACACATGACTCTTTGAAATTCAAATAGGATATAGATTTCTCCAAAACTATCCTGAAAGAAATGCTTAAGCATACATTGACTAGAGCAATGAAGATACACGAGCATGGGTGGGGTACTGGGGATAAAAGAATGTTTTGACAGATAACTGGTTTGTATTGTGAGATGGAGAGAAAATGAATTTGTAGGAGATCAGTTCCTACCCTGGAGTCTCTCAGTGAAGAACGGACCCACAAATATATGGTCAACTAATCTTCAACAAAGCACAGAATAGTATACAATAGAAAAAAAGACAGTCTCTTTAGCAAATGGTGCTGGAAGAACCAGACCACAGCATGCAGAAGAATGGAACTGGACCACTTTCTTACACCATACACAAAAATAAACTCAAAATGGATGAAACACCTAAATGTGAGACAGGAAACCATCAAAATCTGACAGGAGAAAACAGGCAGCAACCTCTTTGACCTTGGTCACAGCAACTTCTTACTAGACATGTCTCCGGAGGCAAGGGAAATAAAAGAAAAAATGAACTATTGGGACCTCATCAAGATAAAAAGCTTCCGCACAGTGAAGTAAACAATAAACAAAACTAAAAGGCAACCGACAGAATGGGAGAAGATACTTGCAAATGACATATCAGGTAAAGAGTTAGTATCCAAAATCTACAAAGAACTTACTGAACTCCCAAAACACAAATAATCCAGTGAAGAAATGGGCAGAGGACATGAATAGACATTTTTTTCCAAAGAAGACATCCAGATGGCAAACAGACACATGAGAAGATGCTCAACATTGCTCATCATCAGGGAAATACAAATCAAAACCACACTGAGATACCACCTCACACGTGTCAGAATGGCTGATTTCACAACTCAGGAAACAACAACTGTTGGTGAGGATGTGGAGAAAGGGATGTGCACTGTTGGTGGGAGTGTAGCCACTCTGGAAAACAGTGTGCAGGTTCCTCAAAAAATTAAAAATAGAAATACTCTATGACCCAGCAATTGCACTACTAGGGATTTATCCAAAGGATACAAAAATGCTGATTTGAAGGGGCACATGCACCCCAATGTTTATAGCAGTGCTATCGACAATAGTCAAAGTATGGAAAGAGCCCAAATGTCCATCAACTGATGGGGGAATGGATTAAGAGGATGTGGTATATACTTACAATGGAATACTGCTCAGCGACAAAAAAGAATGAAATCTTGCCATTTGTAACAGTATGGATGGAACCGGAGGGTATTATGCTTAGCGAAATAAGTCAGTCAGAGAAAGACAGAGATCATATGATTTCACTCATATGTGGAATTTGAGAAACTTAACAGATGACCATAGGGGAAGGGAAGGAAAAAGAAGATAAAAACAGAGGAGGCAAACGATAAGAGACTCTTAAATACAGAGAACAAAATGAGGGTTGATAGGGGGTGGGGGAGTGGGTTAAAGGTGTGATGGGCATTAAGGAAGGTACTTGTTGGGATGAGCACTGGGTGTCATATATAAAAGATAAATCACTGGGTTCTATTCCTGAAGCCAAGACTATACCATAAGCTAACTAACTTGAGGAAAAACAAAACAAAAGAAAAAAATGAAAAACAAACAAAAACACCATAAGTGAACTAGGTGAAAGAAATGGTGATAAGACAAAAATATTTCATTTTAGTCATAGTTTTATTAAAAAAGACCTTGCAAATTTCAGACAGCATACTGCAAAAATATACAATTACTTTATGTCAGATAATGCTGGCTCTAACGAACCAGCAAATTTTTTATTATACATGCGTGGCAAAAAAAAAAAAAAAAAGTGAAAATAAAATACCTGCACTTGGGAAAGCATGGAATACAAACATCATTACAACCATTAGTTTCCTATACACGATTCTACCTATCTACCTCAGTGGAGCTTTATTATTGTCACTCCCACCTAAGATTTACTGACACATATTACCTGCCAGGTACATGCACTTTTTGTCTTTTATAACAGGTGCTTTATATATCAATTACAGAGTAAAACACCGGTTTCACACCTATTTCTTCCTTTATCATTGGTAGTTAATTCTTCCTCCTTGTGCTACACCTAATGGAGAAGTGAAGGCTGGTGGTCAGTGGTCCTATGCTGGCTGGAACATACGGTTTCCCTGCCCCAGGGGTGCTCAGCCCCACAGCTTGTGCAATTTGACTATTGCCCTTGAACGAATGTCCCCTATTTTCTTACAGGAGGTAAACATCAATGCAATTTCGAAGGATAAAGTATATACACAATTTTATTCAATACTTTATATTATGCTACAAATATGTACAATTTCAATAATAAATTAAGAATAAATGAACGAAATAAGTACGAAGACAGTTCATAGACACCATGTTGCTCAATGACATTTTTCTGCCTTCATTTCTAACAGTTCGTGTGATCCAAGATTCCAGATTGTCCTCTTGTTAAAAAAATTGGGGCAGCATGCATGAAATGAGGAGTTTCACAGCCTCTAAGCTGCAGGAAGATGTTTGCTAACAGTAGAAATGCTGAAGGGGATCAATCACAATCAAGAAGAGTTGATAAACATTTGTACAATATGTACAAAACTCTGCAGAAATTCTTTAATGTTCTTTTCCTCCAGTTCCTCACATTCTTTGCATCCTGTTTCAGTTATATTCTAGTGAATAAGAAGAAAGGATTAGATTGCAAAGACTACTATATCCCTTTCCTGGGAATATCACATCATTTGAACCATACAGTGAGGTCTTGAGACATAAAAACTTTGGCACATTAATGTCATATTTGGAAAAACCACTAGAAAAAACTGGGAGATCTGGTTTAGGCTTATTTTTCCTATAATGGGTTAAGGACATTGGAGACATAAGCCATGTCTATCAGACCATGGACTTCCTGCTTAGAGCCCTTCAGTAGTTTCTGATCGTCTACCCCATAAAGACTATGCCTCCCTTGCATGGGACACAGGCCCTCCTTGAGGGGTTCCTCACCTGTTTCTTTCACCTGTCCCCACCACCTCCAATGACATACCCTAAGTACAATGAGCTCATGCCTTTACCCCCACATACACATCATGCTATTAGATGCCCCACTGCCTTTGTTCTTCTCTCTGCATATTCCACACTTGCTATTTTAGCTACCACTACTCAGGCTGAGATTACTCAGGTCCTATCTCCATTAGGAAGGCATTCCTAAACCTAGGAGTTCCCCAGGTTGGGCTAAATGTTCCATCTTTACATTCTCAGAACTCTCCCTCATATATCAATCATATCATGTCATATCATATCATATCATATATTGATATTAGGGAGTTTTTTGATTTTTATACCACTAGTCTCTAGGCTTTTCTAAGAGCACAAGGCCATATATTTTTGTTTCCCTAGCCTTTAGCATAAGGCCTAGCACATAGCATTCCCCCAGTCATTGCTGGTTGAACTAAACTATGTAGGTGAATACCACAAATTGTAATTCAAACACCGTTTCATGGATAACTAGAATATTCCAAATGTAGTAATCATAAATAAACTACTTAGAGATCATCCAAACCAGGAAAGCTGTACCAGCAAAAATCAAAATGAGATTTTATGTCCATTAAGCACTTGAAATTCAGATTCACCAACATTTATCAAGCACATACTCTATGCCAGGGACTGTCATATTCTATGTAGCGCTGTCCTATTTGAAAATAATCATGTCAGATAGCAAGGCAGAGATGTTACACGATGCATCTCAGTTGACATAACCAGTGAAATGCTCTGCATCCAGCTCTTCTGACTGCAGTCTTGCCAGCTCCTTCTGCTACACGTGCTACACATACCAGGCCATGATGACGGTGACTGTGAACATGCACACTGAATATTCTACCAATAACAGAGAGGTAACCTATCACAAGAGTATTTTAAACATCAGTATAGGCATTTCATAAATATATTAAGTGTCTAGAATATGCCCGGCATTGTTCTGGGAGCTGGGACACAGCTCTAAAACACACACACACATATACACAGACACACAGAAATACCTGCCCCTTAGACACTGACATTCTAGTAGGGAAAAGCAGACAAGTAAGTAAAATGTCAGATAGGGGGGCGTGCAGAGAAGGGGACAGGGTGTGGGGGTGGATTGCAACTGTGAAGAGGTGACATCACTGAGAAGGAGACATTTAAGCAAAGACCTTAAAGCAACCTGGCATTTTTAGAGCAGTTCAGGGTGTCCAGCCCTACTCGCTCAGAGGGTCTTGGCACATTCAGTTTCCTCGGCCTGTTAAACATACTTCCCCAGATAGGAGGCTCATTCCCTCATGTCTTTCCAAATGTCAGCTTAGCGGGTAAACCTTTAAAATAGAACCCCAGCCCTCTTACCTGCCTTCTTTTTGGCCACTGATTTAATAAATAACTGAGTCATTATTCATTTCCTTTTGCTTGCTTTATTTATGATTTACGTTTTACTTATGTCCCTTAAGAGCAGAGACCATGTGTGTTTTTGCACGTCTGTTATCCTGAAGGCCTACAACGAGGCCCCAAAAGTATATGTTAAATTCATGAATTATTGTTATGCCTTCTTTGTTTGTAAAACTTCCTTCTATCCACTCTGCTTTGGCCACTCGTGTTTTGCCATGAAAACCATCATTCTTTTACTTCAGGGCCTTTGCCCAGCTCACCCTCAGGCCTGCTGTGGGAGTCCCTGGCATTTTCTCTCCTAGAACCATACTTCTCGTGGTGCATGGCAAGGCCCAAATTCTACTTGAATTTTTAATATTTTTATTAGTATCTTCTTGTGGCATTTGTCCTTCCAGTGGATAAGAAGACCTCCCCTGAAGCAAAGCCGCTTGCGTATGAATCCGGCTCCCCATTTTACCAGCTGTGTGGACTGGAGGGAGTGATTCAAGCCCTTGGTGCTCCGATTTCTTCAACCTTAAAACAGAAACAAGGAGGGGCACCTGGGCAGCTCATTTGGTTAAGAGTCTGACTCTTGATCTCGGCTCAGGTCGTGATCTCACAGTTCATGAGTTTGAGCCCCACATCGGGCTCTGTGCTGGCCGTGTGGAGCCTGCTTGGGATTCTGTCTCTCCCTCTTTCTCCCCCTTCCCCTCGTGCATTCTCTCTCTCTCAAAATAAATAAATAAACTTAAAAAAAAAACAGAAACAAGGGTAACTCACAGATTTATTGTGAGGATGTAATGAATCACCGTTTAAGCCTCAAAGAACAGTGTCTGGCATAGAGTAATTACTGAATAAATGTGAATTGCTATTATTGATGCTAAACACTTAACCATGTAATTAGACCGATGTCTATCCACTGCACCTGGTGATAAACACCTTGGGGCCAACGACCTCACTGGTTCATCACTGTCACTCTAGCACAAAAGGGCCTGGAATCACGCAGTAAATGTTTGTTGAATGAATACACTGATAGACCACTTTAAGATTTTGGACATACTACTGATGGTGCCAGTTCTGAAGGTCACTCCGCTGGCATTAACTCCCTCTCCCGAGTGCCTCTTCGGACAATCTGCTTGTTCATTACATCTGGCTAATGACTTCTCCCAACCAAGACATAAACATCCGATATAGCTCTGTATGACTATTGGGTAACTCACCCTGTTAGAAGATAAACCGCTGTTTGCTAGGATAATAATGTTTTCTACTGTTTGATGAATGGTCTCATTTTTGGACTCAAGCGAAATAACATGTAACTCCAGGAGAAAGCACTTCATCGCTGTTACTTTGCAATTGGGCTAAAAAAAAAGAGTTGCAAAGAATCACTTTGAAAAAATTATCTTTCCATTATGCACTTTTACATAGATGCAATTTTGATTTTTTTAAAAAGTTAATCCAAATATTTTATAAAGAAACACAAAACCCCTAAGAAGTTTTACACAGGAGGCAATTTTTTGCTTTGTTTTGTTTTTAAATCAAAACCAAAACAAACGGACAATAAAACAATCTAAAAAGATGGCAATAGTATACAGAAGAAAGAACACAAAGCTAGAAAACATGGAAATAACAGGCCACTTTTTCTCAATGAGAGCATTTCCTCCTTGTAAAAGGGTAGTAATACCAGCCTGAGACTCTCAAAACATTAGTATAGATAGTCTGCTAAAAGAATTTTTAGAATCAGACTGTACTGTTAATATCTGAAACAGTGACAGCTGCTGGCCATGCTAGTTCCATAAGTCCCAGAGCTCCAGGGGCAGAAGAAATCCCAAGAAATTTATTAGAAAAATAAGGGTAGGAGTACTGCCCATTCACGGGCTGGCCACATCAGAAAGGTACCTTTCAGATACCACAAAAATATGTTTCCCACAATAGTGACTTTAACAAAATCCCCAACTTAAAATAAAAGAAGCATTAATGATCATCTGGGGATGTGACCATGGATTGTCTGACTTTAGGTTCTCACTGCCTTGTACAGTGCCTGGGATCCTACAGGCACTTCTAGAATGCTTACTGAATGGATGAAGGGAGGAGGGAACATACCCACATGCCTGGCATTGGCCATCTTCCTTATCTCCCACAGCAGCCGCTCAGGATTGCAAGGGTAAATACCATCCCCACAGATAGATAGGTAGGTAGGTAGGTAGATAAAATAATAAATAAAACTGAGGCTCATAAATGTTTAGTGACTTCTTAGGCAACGCACCTAGGAAGTGGCTGAATCAGAGTTTACATCTAAATTTCAACCTCAGCTTCTTTCTATAAGCCGTGAGTTACAAGGTTATCTTCTTGCAAAAAAAAGCAATCTCAGGATGCTGAGTTTGGGTGGTTACCTGACTGCTCTCTACTTTGAAAGAAAAATGGAAAACATACTAAAGCCTAAGGAGGAAGACAATGTCTATGTGTAGCACCGCTATCCAAGGGGTTGATGAATATCTGGTTTTTCTAGCTTGTGGTGAAGCCCTCTTCCCAAAGCTGAAAAAGCCTTCACAGGTGCAAATTCTTCCATTTCAGAGAAGTTCTAATTGAGCAATCACAGAGAGTGGACTCACTGTTCTCCTCGCACACAACATAGAGTTCGTTTTCCGTGAGGTGAAGAAGTTGGGGATTTGTTTCTTGTTTTTTAGTAGCCAACCCAGAGGGGAAGAACAGCAACATAGCTAAAATTATACAGGCCTTAGGCAATGTCAGTGTATTAATGAAACAAGTTCAAGATCATTTTTTAATTCTGATAGGTTTTATGAGTTGTGTTTATTTCTTTTCTCACATCGAGAGTAACTGGCCAGAATTCTTTTCTGACAATTGTAGAGATTCATGCAAAATGTGGAACATGAGTGCATTTAAGCAATTTGTAGAAAATATAATTAAGCGTGGAAATACACTCCAGGACTGGAAACAAGGGCTATGGCGGACAGCTTTAAATTGAATACATTAACCTGATTTTTGCACTTAATTGCATCATGATCTAATTGCATCATAAAATATGTAATATATTTTGTTTGACATTGATGGAAAAGGCTGTTTTATATTTTGATTTGGTACCATAATGAAAATAGCATCTATGTAAGCTCTTTGTCCCCAAGTCCCACAACCTCAACAATTACTTACAAAATGCATTGATCGCATGTTGTCAGAACACAACAAAAGTTAGACTTAAAAACTATACATTCTTCAGTAAGTTTATGAAAATATGCTTCTTCAACTTTTGAAAACTGGAAAATATAACAATTTTCAAAAAAAAATAAACTCTACTCACATGAACATCACTTTCAGTATATAAAGTGGCATCGATATGTAAGGACTGAAAGGAAACAAAATTAGATAATATGAAAAATTATGACCTGCTTTAGATATAGTGAAAACAACTTACTGAACATTTTAAACTTTTTAAATTACATTTTTTAAATTTTGAGATAATTTCAGTTTCATATGCAATTGTAAGAGAAAATGTAGAGAGATCCCACAAACCCTTCACCATTCCTCAGTGGGAATATTCTGAATGCCATAGTACAATACCATAACCAGGAAACTGACACTCATACAATCCACCCACCTTGTTGAGATTTCACCAGTTCCATGTGCACTGATGTGGCTATGTAGTTCTACTCAGTTTTACCAGATGTGTAAATTCATGTAACCACCTCCACAGTTAAGGCACAGAACAGTTCCATCACCATTAAAATCCTCCTCCCACACTTTCATAGCCCAAACCACCTTTCTCCCTACACATTCCACCCCCCACTTTCTAATCCCTGGCACCCACTTCTCTCTTCTCCATTCCTATATCACTTCAAGAATGTTATGTAAGTGGAATCATATAGTACATAACCTTTTGAGACTGGCTTTTTGAAAAACTTAATAGACTATTCTTTGAGCAGTTGTAGGTTTCTGAGAAGAAAGTACAGAAACTTCCCAAACTTCCTTGTCCCCCTGCACAGTTTCTTCTATTATTAGTATCTTGCATTAGCGTGGTACATCTATTACAATTGATGAACCAATACTGATACATCTGTAACAAAAGTTCGTAGATTACATTGGGATTCACTCTTAGTGTTGTATATTCTATGAATTTTAACCAATATATAATGACATGTATCCACCATTACAGTATCACACAAAATAGTTTTATTATAAAAATCACCTGTGCTCCATCTATTCATTTCTCCCTTTCCTCTAACACCTGGAAACCACTGATGTTTTTACTATAGCCATATGACATTCTTATCCATTGGATACATTCTGCATCCATTGGATATTCTTATCCATTGGACATTCTTATCAAATGGATACATTCTGTATCCATTCTTGCAGAATGTCATAGAGTTGGAACCACATGTAGCCTTTTTAGATTGGCTTTTTTCACTCAGTGATATGTTTTTAAGGTTTCTCCATGTCTTTTCATGTCCAGAAGCTCATTTCTTTTTATTGCTGAATAATATTCTACTGTATGGATGTACCTCTGTTAGCTTATTCAGA
Organism: Prionailurus viverrinus; assembly: GCF_022837055.1. Classification (NCBI taxonomy): domain Eukaryota; kingdom Metazoa; phylum Chordata; class Mammalia; order Carnivora; family Felidae; genus Prionailurus; species Prionailurus viverrinus. Next base: position 84,882,890 of record NC_062564.1, read on the forward strand.
CTGGCTTTTTTTCCACACAGCATAATAGAGAGCCATCCAACTTGTTGTATCAGTAATTTTTCCTTTTATTTGCTCAGTATTATTCCATGATTAATGTACCACAGTTCATTCATCTGTTCAAGGGCATTTGGGCTGTTTTCAGTTTTTAGCTATTATAGATAAAGGGCTACGAACGTACATGTGCCTGTTTTCCTGTGGAGGTAAGTTTTCATTTCTCTGATATAAATGTTCAAGAGTGCAACTGTTGGATCACATGGCAAATGTGTTTTATATTGGTGGCAAATTTGTTTTATAAAAAACACCCAAACTATTTTAGAGTAGCTATAAAATTTTACATTCTCATCAGACATATGTGTGATCCAGTTTCTCCACATCCTTGCCAGCATTTAGCATTATTACTTTTAATTTAAATATTCTTACAAGAGTATAGTGATATGTCATTGTCGTTTTAATCTGCAACCTCTAAATAATATGCAGCAATTTATGGGTACTTTCTTCCAGAACAAAGTCTTGGAGTGATTTATAATTTCTTCCTTTCTAATCTGCCACATTTAGGTCTTGTTCTTGCCTTGCCAATTTACCTAAAGTTCCAACACTGTTTTGAATAAGAGTAGTGAGAGGTGACATATTTGCCTTGTTTCTAATCTCAGCAGAAAAACATTCAGTCTTTACCCATTATGTATGATGTTAGCTCTAAGTTTTTTGTACATGCTTGGTATCAAGTTGAAAAAGTTACTTCTCTATTTCTGGTTTGCTGAGAAATTTTACTAGGAATAGGTATATTTTAAAATGCTATTTCTCCATCAATTGATCTAATCATATGATAGTCTACTTTAGCCTGTTGATAACGTGGATTACATTGACTGATTTCCCAATATTAAGCAGGTCTTGCATATCTGGAAACGATCCCTTTGGTCATGGTGTGTAATTTTTTTTAATACACTGGTGGATTTTATTTGCTAATATTTTATTGAGAATTTTGCATCTAAGTCATTAGAAGTATTTTCTGCTTTCTCTTTTGGTACTGTCTTTGTCTGGTTTTAGCATCTGGGTAATACTTGCCTCCTAATATGAGTTAGAAGATGTTCTTCTATTTTTGGAAGTTATTGTAAAATTGGTGTTAATTCTTCTTTAAGTGTTTGGTAGAACACTCCAGTGAAACCAGCTGGGCGTAGGGATTCGTTTGGGGGAGTTCTTTTTGGCAAATTCAGTGTCTTTAATAGTTATAGTAGTTTGAGGATTGTTTATTTCATCTTTGTTAAATTTTGGTAGTTTGTGTTTTTGAGGAATTGGTCCATTTCTTCCAAATTGTCAAATTTAGAGAATAAAGTTGTTTATAGTTTTTCTTTATTATCCTTTTAATGTCTGCAGATTCTGTAGTGATAGTCTCTAATTTCAGTCCTGATATTAATAGTTTATATCATCCCTCTTTTAATCTTTGTCAGTCCTGCTGGAAGTTTATCAATTTTACTGATTTTTTCCCCTAATAATGAGCATCATGTTTCATCAAGTTTCTCTATTGTTTTCCTGATTTCAATTTCATTATTTTCTGCCCTTATATTTACTTTTTCTTTCCTTCTGCTTGTGTTAGGTTTATTTTGCTCTTCTCTCTCCAGTTTTTTGAGGTGGGAACTTGGATAGTTGATCCAAGATCTTTCCTTTTTCCTAATATAATCACTTAGCTTTACAAATTTCCCTCTCAGTAATGCTTTACCTGAATCCTACAGATCTTGATATGTTGTATTTTCATTTTCATTCAGTTCTATGTACTTTTTTTATATCCTTTGAGACTTAATCTTTGACCTATAGAATACTTAGAAGTATTATTTAATTTTCAAGCGTTTGGAGACTTTCCTGCTATATTTATATAATTGACTTCTACTTTATTCCACTGTGGTCAGAGAACATACTCTGCATGATTGCAATTCTGATGAATTTGTTAAAGTTTGTTTTATGGCCCGTGACATGTTTAGTCTTGGTGACTCATCCCTGAAAAAAATACTAATTCCCTGTTGGTGGGTGAAAGGTTTCATCTATTGTTGGCTGACTGTGTTGTCCAGTTTTTCTATATCCTTTTTGATTCTCTGTCCAGTGATTCATTTGTTACTTAGGAAGTGGTAAAGTCCTGCACTATAATTGTGAATGTGCTTTTTCTCCTTTCAGTTTGATTCGTTTTTGCTTCTTGCCTTGTCAGGCTCTGTCATTGGGTGTGTACACATTTAAGATCACATTGTCCTGGTGGATTGATCTCTTACCATTTTGAAATGTACCTCTTGATTCTAGTATTTTTACTTGCTGTGAAGTCTACTTAATCTGATATTAATATAACTACTTCTGATTTTTAAAAATTACTGTGTGCATGTGCATCAGCTTCCTAAAGCTATTGTAATTAAGTATCAAAATGAGGGCTTAAAACAAAAATAATTTATTCTCTTACAGCTTTGGAAGCTAAAGGTACAAAATCAAGATGTCAGTAGGGCCATGCTCCCTCCAAAGGTTCTAGAACAATCCTGGTTTACCTCTCCCAAGTCTCTAGTGGCTCCTGGCAATCTTGGACCTCTTGTGGCTTATAGCTGCATCATTCTGGCCTTCTTTGGCTTGTAGCTGCCTCCAATTTCACATGGCCTTCTTCCCTGTGAGTCTCTCTATGTTCTGACCTCTTCTTGTAAGGACAGCTAGACATTGGAGTTAAGGCCCAACCCACCCCAGTATGACTTCATCTTAACTAATTATATTTGCAAAGACCCTATGTCCAAATAAGTTCACCTTCTGAGTTTCCCAGTAGACATGACTTTTTTATGGGGGGGGGGGGGGGCACTATTCAAACCATTATAATATGGTATATTTTTTTCTCTTTTCAATTTCAACCTACTTATGCCACTGTATTTGAAGTATTATTATTTAATTTCCAATTGTAGACAGCAAAATAGCAAAATGCGGTTGGTGTTTTGTTATCAATTTGGCTAATCTCCCTCCTTTACTGTATTCTGTTTCTCCTCCCTTTTGAGATGCTAATGATAGGAATGTTGAACCTTTTATTATCCCAAAGATCCCTGAGGCTTTTTTTCCCCCCACAGTCTGTTTTCTATTACCCTATCTTCAAGTTCACTGCCTTTCCTCTGTCACAGTCATCCTGCTCATGAGTTTCTCCAGTTTGTTTTGTATTTCAGTTATTGTACTTTTCAGTTCTGTCATTTTCATTTGGTTCCTTTTACATATTGTATTTCTTTGCTAAGACTTCATTTTATCCAGTTGTTTTCAAGGGTATGTGTAATTGCTTGGTACATTTTTATGATGGCTGCTTTAAAATCCTTGTCAAATAATTCTAACATCTAAACCATCTCCATTTCAAAGTCTATTTCAGAGACTTTTCTCATTCCAGTTGTGTTTTTCCTGCTTCTTGGCACAATGAGTGATTTTCAGCTGTATTCTGATATTTTAGCTTTATGTTAGGAGACCCTGGTTCCATCTAAACCTTCTATTGTAGCATACAGCCACCCTGTTTGGGTTGAGGCTCTGACTTACATATATTTGCTGTGGTTCCCATGATGATTTAGTTTTCAGAATCTTTGCAGTGCTAACTTGAAATGCTCGGTTCACCAGATGCCCCTGGGATGCCCACTGGCCCCTGCTGTATCACTCAAGGGGTGGAGGACAATTCTCTTAGCCAATTATCAGTGGGACTCCTGTTTTCCTCCCCCTGCTAGTTCTGCCAGGCCAGCTGGTGTCTCTAGGTGAGAGACGGGGTTCTCTGGCCACAGGACAGAGAGCTCTTCCCTGGGCCAGGCCATCCCCCCTGCAAGTGCCTCCAGGCTGCCAGGTTTCTTTGGTAGGAGAAGGGAGTCTTTGGCCTGTGGTGATAGAGAGCTCTTCATAGTGGGCCACTTATAAATTGAGTTTTAAAGATAATTACGATCCAAAAATTGTTAAGTAAAAGCATTGAAGGTTTTACCAGGCTCATGAATTTCTACAAAAATATTGCTTCAAGTGAGGTTTCATTAAGACTGACAGCGAAACACAGGGAGAGGCATACTCCACAGCAATCATACCAGATAGCTTATGGAAAAATGAGTACTCACTTGAATAAGCTTGTCAATTATTTTCAAATCACTTATTACATCCTGCCAGTTTGCCTCTGTTTTAGGAAGACCTGCACTGATACAGCTGAAAGCAAAACCAAAGAGCAAAACATTTTGAATAAGCATAATACTGGCTTGATGAATACATAGGCAAAAGAGCAATCAAGATTTTCTTATTCTGATCAGTGAAAAGATAAGTGTTATCCTTGCCTTTGTGCATTCAACAGCTTTGTAGATGAATATAAGCGCAGAATATACAGTACAACCCCTTAACACTTTAGATTAATTTAAGGGCTGACCAACTGGGATTGGAGAAAAACCTAATTTGGAAGGATAACTATAAATAACCTGGTGCAATTTATCACAATGGAAAACACACAGCACGTAATGTGTGGTAGTGCTCAGTAAATGTTTTTGAATAAACTGCTGATATTCTTTAAGTAGAAGATCCATCAGACTTTTAAGTCTATTAAATAGGTGAAATTCTTTACATATATATATTTTTAATGTTTTTTTAACATTTATTTATTTATTTTTTTTATTTTTTTTTTTCAACGTTTATTTTATTTTTTGGACAGAGAGAGACAAAGCATGAACGGGGGAGGGACAGAGAGAGAGAGGGAGACACAGAATCGGAAACAGGCTCCAGGCTCTGAGCCATCAGCCCAGAGCCTGACGCGGGGCTCGAACTCACGGACCGCGAGATCGTGACCTGGCTGAAGTTGGACGCTTAACCGACTGCGCCACCCAGGCGCCCCACATTTATTTATTTTTGAGACAGAGAGACAGAGCATGAACAGGGGAGGTTACAGAGAGAGGGAGACACAAAATCTGAAGCAGGCTCCAGGCTCTGAGTTGTCAGCACAGAGCCCAATGCGGGGCTAGAAATCACGGACTGCGAGATCATGACCTGAGCTGAAGTTGGACGCTTAACTGACTGAGCCACACAGGCGCCCCTATATATTTTTTAATGTTTATTTATTACTGACAGAGAGAGACATAGGGCACGAGTGTAGGGAGGGGCAGAGAAAGAGAGAGACACAGAATCTGAAATAGGCTCCAGGCTCTGAACTATCAGCACAGAGCCTGACACTGGGCTTAAACTCACAAACCACCAGATCATGACCTGAGCCCAAGTCACACGTTTAATGAACTGAGCCACCCAGGTGCCCCAGGAGTGATTCTCAAAATAAGCAATAATCACTTTCATGGAATGACTTTGATAATAAATATTCTTTACTATAGATTCAACATGCACCTTGCACATTGCTCATGTTACGACTATGCTTGCCCTAGCTTCCTTCATAAATATTACAGACTTGAGCCAAATATAGTCTTGAATGATCATATACTTACTCATTTTGGTAACACTGAAATTTAACATCAGGACAAAAGACTTATCATACACTGACCAAGTGACTGTGGAATGATTCTTCAAACTTCAGGAACCAATAGTTGCTTCCTGATGGATCTTGTACAGAAGCAAGATAGCCAATACTAATTTTTCGTGTGAGCAAAGATGCACTACACACATCCACAGCTCCCCACACCAGGAGGGCATCAGTAAGGGAAAGTGAGCTGGGAGTCATACTACATAACTACAGGTTGGGTACTTTGGGCCAACTGTGTACACAGTGTTAGCTGCATCTAAGAAAGAAGAAGAAAGTTAATAAAGCACAGAAATGTCTGAATGTTTATGAAGAGGAAAAGCAAAAGGCCTAAATAAAGAAATGTTTCCAATTGAGGGAGGATAAGGTTCAAAGGACAGGAGACTTCAGTGCCAGGGATAGATAACAGAATAACACGAACAAGCCCTCAGTATCTATTTTTTATGTTGTGAAAATCATGTAAGATGTGAATAAGGAATGTACTTCCAAGTTTAGGTAAATGTTAAGAGATCCAGTTTATTGGAAGGGTATAACACTTAGCTGGGATATTAGCAGAATGTAGAAATGTTCAAGTGGGTGTTAACCAAACTTCCTCTGAGTGTTCATAATCTGCCCTCTATTGTTCCCAAATACTTAGAGCCTAAGGATTTAAGCAAACTGGACATAAACCAATTTAATAGAGAATATGCTGAGTAACAATGATCATGGCCATTAACATGATGATATTTAGGCTGAAAGATAAAATTACCTCAAAATGAAGACAGGAATGCAAGCTTCAGTTAAAAAATGGCTGTTCAGAAGTAAACACAAGTAGCACTGGATGGAAGTACTTCTCAAAAATGGTTTCTGAAAAACAGAATCATATGCAAAGCAGTTAAAACATGTTTAGTTAAAAAATGATATACATTTAAAATGATATTTTATCATGTTGTAGGTTCCAGGAGGTAAATTGATCAAAACTTCAGAATTAATGCTCTCTATTAGAATTAATGAAGCTAGAATTTATCTTTCTTCCTTTCTCCCTCCTGCCATCTCTGTCTCCTATGTGCAAAATTACTTGCTATATATTTTTCCAGATGCATTTCAATGATGATAATTTTAAGAAAATTCCCATATTACTAATCTATGTATATACTAACATTACTACTTACTTTGTTTCTATTATCCTTATTCTCCTCATATTTTTTTTCCTTTTTAATAATTCAACAGATATTTTTTGTTTGTTTGTTCTTAATTATCTATGGCATGTTCATTCTTTTTTCTTTGGATGTCATTGAAAATAGTTACAGACCCAACTAAAGATACTCTGTGCCATCCTAACAAGTGATACATAGTAATTTTTCTTGGTGATTTAGGGAAATATTCATCTTAGAACTTCTCAGAGTTTTGATATGTTTGCCTGCCTCTTTCACACTGTCAAAGCCTTTACAGTTTCAGAGAGCCCTTGAACCACTAAGAATCTGTTTCATTTAGTCTACACTGAAAGGATGAATAATACCTAGACCTTGCCATCAAAGACTACACTATTCATTGAGTAGAAGAAAATTCAAAGAACAAAACAGGGTGAGAAAAGTGAAATGATACATTTACAATGGCACGAAGAGCCCATCAGGGTGTTAGTAGAGTTCAAATACCTATTCCACTTAGTTTCAAAATAAGAATAGTCCACACATGAATAGACCCCTGGGACACAACAAGATCTTTGGAGAATTGTCATATAACTTATCATGAAGTATCTGAGATTCAAGTGATCCTTTTGAAAAGTCCATATACTATCTCTACTAATTTTCCTTACCGAAATTCTCATTACTCAATGCCAGAGTAAATCCTTAAGTGTTGAAGAAGAGCTGGCTATGACAGTGGGATTCCAGCAGCCATCCATCCAGAATACTTCCTACAATACAATCGAGGGTAAGGAATTAAAAACACGGTGGGCTAGTGAGGAAAAGGACTAGTGAGGAAAAGGAAGGAAGGGAATTAATATTCACTGAGCACTTACTTTTTCATGGGCACTCATCAGTCACTTCATATATACATCACTTTTAAATTATTTTTTAAGTTTATTTATTTATTTTTGAGAAAGGGACAGAAAGAGTGAGCAGCGTGGGGCACAGGGAGAGAGAGGGAGACAGAGAATCCTAAGCAGGCTCTGCACTGTCAGCACAGAGCCTGATGTGGGGCTTGAACTCACAAACTGTGAGACCATTGACCTGAGCTGAAACCAAGAGTCGGACCTTTACCCCACTGAGCCACCCAGGCGCCTCTATACACATCACCTTTAATCCTCACAACAATCCTACAGGGTGGGGTTACCAGCATTTGGGTAAACTGCCCAGGCCCCAGAGCAAGTCCAAGACCGCCAGGATTTGAGACCAGGTCTGTCTGAAGACAAAGCCCAAACACTTTCCACTATAGTATGTTCTTGAATTGGCAAATTCCAAAGTTGAATATTTACTTAGTAACCAATAGAAGTCACCAAATACCTGGCTTCATATAAACCACTGACTGTTAATTTAATTTACAACAGAAGTATCTACTTCTACAGACATTGAACAGCTGTTTTCAGTCTTTGAAATAAATCAGTGTTAATTGAAATGTTATTTGAGAATTTCATAAGTAACAAATTCTATTTTTTCTAATTCAAGACAATGAAGAATGTGAGGTTTACACAGTCCCATATTCAACTCCATTTTATTAAAGTAAAGATTAAAACTAAGACATATAAAATATAAACAATTATTTTTGCCATCCTTTAAAAATAGTATGTATTTGTTGACCTCTCCACAAAAATCAAAATCTGCTCTGCCCCTGACATAAATATTCATTGCAATTAAGTTTTGTAAGCTCAATTAATTAAATTATTTTATTTTTCACATGACTGTTTTATGATATATGATGTATAAATCTTTATTATTTTAATGTTTTATTTATTTTCGACAGAGAGAGTGCACACACACATGCATAAGTGGGGGTGAAGCAGACAGAAAGAGAGAGACAGAGGATCCAAAGCAGGCTCCGGGCTCTGTGCTGACAGCAGTGAGCCTGACAAGGGGCTTGAACTCATGAACCGTGAGATCATGACCTGAGCCGAAGTTGGACGCTCAACCGACTGAGCCACCGAGGCACCCCCGATGTAAAAATCTTTAAAAGAAAAACTAGTATTTACCTACATGTTAAATAAGACACTATGAGACTACATTCAACAGGAATGCCTCTTTTTCAATAACATATTAAATTGAGTCCTCCTGTTACATATGACCTGAATCGTATGTACGATTTTAATTAAAGCAAACTCTCCTTATTCCTCTCAACCAATAATCATTCTCTTTGCCTGTATTATCTCAATGCTTCAAGTTTTTACAAAACTTCAGTTATCTCGTAATTGTCCAAAGCCTCTTAAATTCCTTCCATCTTTTTGAGTTATGGTATCCCAAACTTCGCATTGGTCAAATAACAGTATCTATTGACCTGGGACTGAGGGGTACCGAGGGTGACGGAGGTGTTAGTAAGGCCTTGGGAAACTACTGCAGTAAGCAATGAGGATTTCACTCCTGGGCTTTTGCAGCAGAGCATCTCCCCACGTGCAGGGTGTCTGACCCTTACCAGTGTGGCAGTGGACTTGCACTGCCCTGCCCAGCCACCTCCAGCTGGCATAGGTCAAGGAGACTAAATGCTGTGCTCAGAATGCTCCTACCAAGCATGGTGGAATGCAGCCGAAAACCACATCAAAAGCTTCAAGCAAAATAATGTTAATAGAGACCAATGGAGGGGAAAAGGAAACTTTTACAGCTTTGCCACCAACAAAAGAACTGATGTGGTTTCCTAGGCTAAGAGCAAAAAATGTGGCTTTCAAAGCAGCTTTGAAAGCATTCAACCTGCCACTTACTAGTGCTGTGGACCAGTAATTTTACTAAAATATGTGTGAGTGCAAGCATGCACGTGTGTGGGTCAAAAATCAGTGTGGATCTTAAAAACTGAAAAGGTAGAATACCCTATTCCTTTCTCTTTAGCCAGGACTCAATGTTAACTATTAATATAATTAATATTAATGACGGTAATATTATAATATGTATTGCTTACCTAGTGCTTTCGGTTTATAACATTATTTCCTATACAGTACTACATTCAATCCTGGCAATATCTTATAGCGAAAGACATTACTCTTATTTTACAGTGACGAAATTGAGGTTCTGAGAGGTTAAATGACTTGCTTCAGGTAAATGTCATGCATGTGGCCATGAAAATCTACCTCACAATCCAAGTTGGGCAGAAGGAGGAGGGATGCAAGAAACTGAGAAGTGTAAGCCCCTTAATATAGGAAGTAGCTGGGGCACCTGGGTGGCTCAGATGGCTGAGCATCTGACTCTTGGTTTTGGCTCATGTCATGATCTTGGTGGTTTGTGGGTTCAAGCCCCACATCCAGTTCTGCTCTGGCAGCGCAGAGCCTGCTTGGAATTCTCTCTCTCTCCTCTCTCTCTGCCCCTTCCCTGCTCTCTCTCTCTCTGTCTCAAAATCAACAAACATTAAAAAACATATACATATGTGAATAATAAAAATATATATGTGAATATATATATGTGAATATATATATATATATATATATATATATATATATATATATATAAAATAAAAATCCCTGCTCTCTAACAGTTTAAAAACAGGTCTTTCAAATTTCTTGTGTGAAACAGAATTCAAGTTCTTCCACATCCATTATTCCATGTGATTCTCACAAAACACTTGCTAGAAGTGGCTGAAACCAGGTTAATTACTTTCTGAGAAGGCAAATCTAGGTATGAAATAAATTACCCACTCCCTTTATGTCATATTTTTGGAGAACTGGGAAAGCAGTGTTTAATCCTGGCGTACTAATGGCATATGGTCACGAAATGCCCTCACAATCAGCGTCTTTGGTTTGCCCTTCATTCAACTGGGTGCACGACTCCAGGAAAAAAAGAAAGACTAAATCCCAGCCCTACACCCAAGTTGCTCACAAAGTTTGAGCAGGAAATTTTTTGCGATCTTGTGATTGGGTGTCACTGCAGGGTGGCTGTTGACCTTATGGTGGCACTGAAAAGCTAGCAGGATGTCACTGCCCAGGGGTAAGACATTGGGAAGAGTTGACAAATCAACACAGCTGGGCAGCTCTAAGAGCTCTAATTCCAGAGTGACTTGTGGAAAATAATTGTGCACATCTTGCATTCCATACCAATATTGTAGTCCTTCCCGGTGAGGAAATATAACCTAATGCACTGCCGTTTGGCCTTGTTTTATTCTGTTTCGTTATTTACTCGCCTTGTCACACATTTAAAGTAAATTTAAAAAGGCTTAGCACAAAAGAAGAGTTATAAGTATTGGTTAATTTGGTAAACACATTAATCTGTTCACTCAAAAAAAAAAAAAAACTAAAAGTGAGGGCAAACCAATGTTGCGTGCTTCTGGAGAATATAAAGAATGGAAGACAGCATTGCTGCCCCTTATGCATTTAGTAAATGTTTACTGAGTACTTACTATGTGCTAGACATTTCTCTATGACCTTGGGATACATCGATCAATGCAGAGGGCAGAGAACCTTGATTTTAGGAGGAAAGAGACCATTTGTAACATACATAAACTAGTTAATTATATATTTGATTAGAGAGAGGTAGGTGATATAGGGAAAAGAAAACACAAAGTAAGGCACGAAAGATGTGGTCGTGATTTTGAGTAGGTGATCAGGATAGAGTTCAGCGAGAATAAAATCAGATCAGAGATGCAAAGGCAGGAAGGGAATGTGCCCTAATACACCCAAGTAAAGAGCATTTGAGGCACCTGGAAGAGCTAGATCAAAGGCACATTGGCACCTGCATGTCTGTGAGTCTGAGGATCACAAAAGAGGCTGAGGGAGTGAGCAAGGCAGAGCATAGTCTGAGATGGGGTCAGAAAGGTGGACAGGGAGGGGTGGCTCAGATTGTGCCCTTTCAGCCACTCTACACTCTAAGGATCTGAAGTGAGAAGTCACTGCAGCATTTTGGGCAAATAACTGATACCCTCTGAATGACGTTTTAAGCAATCTGTCTTGGCCCCTGTGTTAAGGACAGGCAAGGATGGAAGCAGAGGTCCTGAGACTACAGGAATGCAGGTGACACACAGTGGTGGCTGCAGTGTGCAGGGTGGCAGTAGAGACAGGGACATGTAGTTGGAGTCAGGAAACATTGATATGACAGAACCAACAGGATTTCCTGAAAGACTGGATGTGGGCCATAAGAGAACAAAATACTCCCAAGTCTTTTGCCTGAGCACCTGAGATCTGAAGCTGCCGTAAACTGAAACGAGATGGACTGTGGGCCGAACAGATGCTCTGAAAGGAGGGGTCGTATCAGGAGTTTTCATTTTGGACATGTGCAATTTGTGAGAGGCTGAGTGCACAGCCACACAGAAACGCCAAACGGGCCGTTGGATGCAAGAATCTTGAGTTCGGGAAAGTGGTTTGAGCCTGAAATCGATATGGAACTCATGATGCTGGTGGACTTCACAGAGGGAAAGGTAGAGAAGAGGACCAAACCTGAGCCAAGGTATTTCAATATTAATTAGTTGGGGGGGGGGGGCAGAGGGGGAGAAGGACCAGCAAAGAAAATCTCAAAGGGAAGACCAGTGAAAGGGGGGAAAAAGGAGAGAGTGTGATGTTCTAGAAATCAATGAGAATTATATCCAGGACAAGAAATGACAATCACATCAAAGGTGCTGAGAGTTCAAAGAAGATACAGATTGAGCCCTGACCAGTGAGCTTATAACCTGGGGGTCATGGGTGACTCCGACAAGAGCACTCTCAGCAGAGTGATGGAGACAGAAGCCTGCCTGAAATGGACTGAGGAGAAAGTAGGAGGAAAGAATTAATGAAATGCTAAGTACAGGCAATGTTTTGCAGAATACTGCTCCAAAAGGGAGAAACAAAAGATGGTGGTAATAGGTATTAGAAGGTAGAGATGTGCTGAGGGAAAAATCGAGGATGTTAGCGGGAGAAAGGACCATTGCCAGGACCATTGCCAGATGACGTTCTTGAAAAGTCAGGTGAGGATGAGAAAAGAATTTTGTGCACAAGTGGGGCGGTGGCTAGGTCACCTGTTGTCATGGAAGGAAGGCTGAGGGTCAAGGTGGTGCAATAGCTAGGTGGTAGATAACTGTGTTGGTATATGTCCTCCACTACTGCTTCAATATTCTCAATGAATCAGGATAAAAAGTCATTAGCAGACAGTGAGGACAGGGAAGGTGTTGGGTTGAGGACAGAGGAAAATATATGACAGAGGAGAATGACAAATGTAAGTACGGTATGAGAGCTATGCCTATTGGAAGGAAGTCCATGGCCGTGAATGGTCAGAGAGTAAGATTCATCAGCATGTGCGTGTTTTCTGCAGCCACATTAAACTGCAAGGATCAGGCAGGCCTGCCGTAGGTGGAGAACTGGATTTGATCATGGTCATGTACGCCAGCAAGCACAAACAAGAGAGAGGCAAGGGACTTGAGGTTATGTGAGAAAGTACAATGGAGATATGGCCAGGAAATCTAAGTTTTTGTTTTTACTGTAAGACTTCATGGAGGAAGTGTTCCCGGAACCATACCTTAAAGAATGATTAGATTTTAGGGGCGCCTGGGTGGCTCAGTCGGTTGAGTGTCCGACTTCAGCTCAGGTCATGATCTCGCGGTCCGTGGGTTTGAGCCCCACGTCGGGCTCTGTGCAGACCGCTCAGAGCCTGGAGCCTGTTTCGGATTCTGTGTCTCCCTCTCTCTCTGACCCTCTCCCATTCATGCTCTGTCTCTCTCTGTCTCAAAAATAAACGTTAAAAAAAAAATTAAAAAAAAAAAAGAATGATTAGATTTTAGATGTGAGTAAAGACAGAGAGACAACATTCTAGGTTAGGTAGAGGAAAGAGCCTGAACAAGGACATACACAAACAAGTGCAGTGTGTATTCAGAGGAAAGTGTGTCATTTGATAATAGTGTGAAAGCAGTGAAAAGGAAGAATGGACAAAACTGTTGTGAGTATATAAAGCAGGGATTGCCAAACATGTTCTCTAAAGGGACATATGTCAGCCTTTGTCTTACATTCTCGGTCACAACTACTTAAGCCTGCTATGACAGTGGGAAAACAGCCATAGATGATGTATGAATGAATGCATTCAGAACAGACAGTTGGTGAATTTGGCCCACAGGCTATCGTTTACAGACCTCTGACTCCTGGGGATCTCTTAATCAGTCCCAATTGGAATACAGTTGAGAAAGCAGTATGTTTAAACGTCTCAAATTGTCCTACCATTAACGGTACCAGCATTTTTTTCTGTAATTGCTTTTTAGCTGTTTTCAATAGACACTAATATGAAATTTTCAAATATGAAATTACATTAAAGACAATCTATGTTCAATATTAAAGCTTTAAAAAACACCCAATTTGGACTATGTTACTGTGGGTTCCTTTTTTTTTTTTTTTTTTTTTTTTTTTTTTTTGAGAGTGAGAGACCGAGGGAAAGGGGCAAAGGGACAGAAGGAATCTTAAGCAGGCTCCATACTCAGCACAGGGCCCAATGCAGGGCTCGATGCCACAACCCTGGGATCATGATCTGAGCCAAAATCAAGAGTCAGACGCTCAACTGATGGGGCACCGAGGCGGCTCAGTTAGTTAAGTGGCCGACTCTTGATTTCAGCTCAGGTCATAATCTCACAGTTCCTGAGATCAAGCCCTGCATTGGGCTTTGTGCTTAAAGCGTGGAGCCTCCTTCAGATCCTCTGTCTCCCTCTTTCTGCCCCTACCCCACTCAAGCTCTTGCTCCCCACCCCCCTCTCTCAAAAATAAATAAAATTAAAAAAATTATTTTTTAAAGTCAGACACCCAACTGAAGGAGCCACCTGGGTGCCCCACATAAGGTCACTACTTTGACTTTTAAAAATTAATTCATATAATATCTGAAGTTGGTATTTAATTCTCTCATAAGGCCACACATCATGTTAACAGAGCCTGTAAATCTCACAATTTATCAAAATAACAAAATAAATGATTAAGATGTTTCTTCTTTTAAAAATACTATTTCATATAAGGTTTACAAAATACATATTTTCAATATATATTTTCAATTAAACAATGGTTAAGTTTTCGGGAATACTTAAGACAAGACAAATTGCTTAATTATAGTGAAAAGCTTCTAAAGCAAATCACAACCATTTACATGCCTATACTGCCAAGGACAAAGGCAGTGATAAAATCTGGACACCTTAGTTACCATGACTACTCAAAAAACATTAATTAAATAGATGGTATAAAAAATGAATATAGAAACACTTCAGGTAGTTTATCATCTAACAAAGACGATGGTTCGTAAATGTAGCTGGACGGCATATACGCTCAAACCACTCTATGATCATAGTTCCATGTAGCAATATGTTCATGTGCTTTTTTTTGATTATTTGGTGCAAATGTTCTTGAAAAATGTGTTGTGTAAGTGTTTTTGAAAAATGGTAGCTAGTATAATTCTCTAGGGCAGGTATAATGGACAGCTTGCCCAGGATAGCACAGCTATAATATTTAACCTACTGTCTAGGAATAGGTAATGAGATCTGTTCCTCTACCCCATTTTCCAAAAGTACTGCATTCAGAACGCTTGGAAAAGGTGAAGAAATTCTCCCAAACCAGAGCACAAAAGGAAAAATATGGAAATTATGAGATAGATCTAGAAATTCCAACATAGTACTGAAGCAGAACTCCAGAAAGAGCAAAGAGAATAGAGAACAAGAATTAATTACAAAATGATTTTTACAAATTCTACAGAGTTGGAAAAGGACACTAGCTTTTACATTGAAGGGACATAAAAAGCATAGATAAAAAATGTAGTATTTAAAAATTTTTTTTTCAACGTTTTTATTTATTTTTGGGACAGAGAGAGACAGAGCATGAACGAGGGAGGGGCAGAGAGAGAGGGAGACACAGAATCGGAAAGAGGCTCCAGGCTCCGAGCCATCAGCCCAGAGCCTGACGCGGGGCTCGAACTCACGGACCGCGAGATCGTGACCTGGCTGAAGTCGGACGCTTAACTGACTGCGCCACCCAGGCGCCCCTAAAAAATGTAGTATTTTTAATTTAAACTCTCTAATTCCAGGATAAAGAAAACCACGCTAATAGTATTCATGGAGTAAAACCAAGTTAAACACAAGAATCAGAATGAATCTGATTAAATCTGGTACTTAAAAGACAATAGAACTAACCTTCAAACTTTAATGGAAAATGGACTTGAACCTAAGAAGGTATTAAAGAAAGAGGGAAAAAATACTGTTTCGTAACAATATCTTAGAAAATGTAAGATCCACAGAATGTGAAAAAATAGTGTGAAAATGTATTTTGGGAAAATAAAAATGTCCAAAAAAATAGAAAAAGATGTGGGATGTAAAAATAGGAAGCATAAAACAAATAACATTTATATTTGGGTCTAAATAATGGCACCATTCTTCTGAAGTATGTGGTTTTTTACCTACTTTATTCATTCATTTATTTTGCAAAAATGTGAGATCCTTGGGGCACCTGGGTGGCTCAGTCAGTTAAGCTTCCGACTTCAGCTCAGGTCATGATCTCATGATTATTGGGTTCAGGCCATGTAGGGCTCTGTGCTGACAGCTCAGAGCCTGGAGGCTGCTTCAGATTCTGTGTCTCCCTCTCTTTCTGCCCCTCCCCTGCTTGTGCTCTTTCTCTCTCTCAAAAATAAATATTAAAAAAAGTAAAAATAAAAATAAAATTTGAGATCTTTGTGGTTAAAAACCCTATTTATCTTGTCCATTACGTACCTCCAACACATAAAAGCATACTAGGTACATAATAAGCACATATTCTATGTTTGTTGGATTTGATTTTTCATTTGTTTGCAATTACATTGTTCTTGTCCTCACAACCATCAACCTCTTCACTGCACTTGCTTCTCCATCCAGATGTCCCAGTTAGTCACTGTAATACTATGCTACATGGCATCCTAAATTCCCTCCACGTTTCATCTTTCTGCTATTTTTATTTTGCTAATTTCAAATTACAAGCTACAAAGCACTGCTGGAAAAAAATGCACCATTATAACTTCTTGAGAACTTCTGCTGGGCCTTTTCTACATCTAGCCAATAATCTCTCGCTCTCCCTGACATTCTCCACCACTTTTAAAATCCACTTTATTGAGGTATAATTTCAACATAATAAAAAAACACCTATTTTAGGTATACAGTATGCAGGATTTTAACAATCGTATACATCTTAAAATCACCATGGCAACCGTAAAACACATAGATAGAAAGCATATACATATAATCACAAAAATTGCCTTCAAGCCCGTTTACAGTCACTCTATTCCCAACCCCAATACCAGGTAACTACTGACCTAATATGTACTTTCCCAAGTAGTGATGCGGAAGGAAAAGTACAGATAATCTCTGTGGGAAAAGAAGAGGAAGTAAACACATGCTAGGATCATTATTTACTTACAGAACATAAAACACATTCATGGTGAGTAACTGCAAAACAATCAAGATAAAAGCTTACTACAGAAAAAACAAAAAAAACCTAAATATATATTATCATTATAATTTCCAAACCCTGCCCCTCCCCCCCAAAAAAGGAAAATAAGGCAATGAAAACTTGAGGAATCTAACAGAAGATAGCGGAGGCAGAAAGGGAAAAAAAATAGAGGAAGTATAGTAAAAAATACAGAGTAAAGTGGCAGTAGTAAGTCTAAATATACAAGCATATCCCTCCACACATGCAATGTGATAAAATTGTGATATGTGATAAAAACTACTCCTGCTTCCTGAAAGAACAGACACTGAGACTGAGTTTAAAAAGTAGAGAGACAGAAAGACAGATGAATGTTAAAATATGCTATTTATAACAAAAGGAACAAAAATAAAATGGCACAAAAAGCTTGAAAATGAAAGAACAAAAAATGATATGCTTAAGCCAATATGATTATAGTAATAATAAATTATGGAAAAATTAGAATTCAAGTGGCCAGTACTAAGCAACACAAAGGCTGATACACATGGATAGAAGTTATAATCTTCAAAATATATAATAATCATGAACTTTTATGCACCTAATAACATGGTTATAAATTGTATAAAGGAAAAACTAATAGAAAAACAAGGGGTTATTATAGATTTTAGAACATTTTTCAGAAATTTAAATATGAAAATGAGTAGGCCTATGGTCTGTGGTGTGCAAGTAAGCTGGTTCTTTAAAACAAACAAACAAACAAACAAAACACTGATATGTAGCATTTGCCAATATCTGATGTGGAAAATACCCAATCATTCTGATTTCAAGCCACCAATGGTTTAACAACTAGTTCATTAAATGCCTGACTAGCCGCTCACTTTCACAAGCCAATTAGAACTGTTTTCAGCAAACCATTGCCTATGGTAAAATTTAAAAGCAGAATGAATAATGTTTCATGTAGTACATATGTCTTTTAGATTAAATAGATATAGATAGATGAAAACATTCTAGCCTACAGAATAGCACATAAAATACTCATAAAAGTTGTCCATGACCTAGATCTAAAATGTCCATGTGCCAGACGTAAAACAAAGCCTCAAAAAATAATAAAAATCTGAAAGCATATATACCACATAATATGATCACAAACCAATAAACATTGGATTACTGAATGGAATCATATTGAATTACAATAATATTAGTAACTTTGAATTAAAATCAATAATAAAAGAAAAGAAAAATTCTAAAATCTGCCCACTAAAAAATGTAAAATGATACTTTTAAATAATGCTAGTATAAAAGATAAAGTCAATATGAAAAGTACACTTCATTAAAAAAAACTGGGGGCACCAAAATCTGATACCAATACTAAATAATAGTATCCCAAAAAAGAAAATTATATGGCAATCTCTTGTGAACACAGATGCAATTTTCCAAAATAAAAAATTAACCAATTCAGGGGTGCCTGGGTGGCTCTGTCAGTTAAGTGTCTGACTGTTGACCTCAGTTCAGGTCTTGATCTCAGTCGTGAGTTCAAGCCTCTCATTGGGCTCCATGATGGGCATGAAGCCTACTTTAAAAAAAAAAAAAAAAAAAAAATTAACAAATTCATCAAGCAGTGTTTTAGCAGAGTACAATTAAATGACTAAGTAGATTTCATTTTTGAATTGAAAGGATGATTAACATTGGGAAGTTTATCAGTGTACTTGCTATATTAAGACATTAAAGGAGAAAAGTCATGTGGTTGCCTTCATAGACAGGACAAAACTCAGCATAAATTCCTAAAATAAAAAATGTCAAAATATTCTCCAACTGATAAAGACTATTTAATACAAACCCGCAGGATTCCTATCTGGGGCCATTTTCACTATAGGTACAGAACAAGGAGGCACACAATCAGGGCTGCTAGTCAACACTGATATATGATCACAGCTACATGGGTTCAAATCCTGGCTCTCTCACTTACTATCGGGGTGACCCTAAGACAAGTATATACCTTGGTTATTTTTCTTTCTAAGTCAGTAAAATGGAAGATGAGCTCAGAACATACCTCCTATGATTACTGTGAAGATGAATGCTTTACATGTAAAGCACTTTAGACACTGCATGAAACAGGAAAGAGTCGTAACAATATTTATTAACATTACCTTGGCAATTCATCAAGAACCTTTGAGAAAATATGGCAAGCATCATTATTACAAATTACAAATTTAAAAAGTAAATTACAAATAAAGAAAGTAAAACTCAGAAGTTGAGTAATTTGCCCAACATCACACATGCTAAGAAGGAAGTTTCAGAGTTTAGTCTTGTCTCCTTCATTCACTTATACATTTATCAAATATTTACTGAGCCCCTACTATGTGTCAGTAAGTAATTCTTCCTCTAAGGACACAGCACGGAAAAACGAAAAAAAAAAACCAGAAAATGTGTAATTCTAAAGTTTGACTACAATGTCCTCAATTACTATGGAGAACAATAAATGCAGCATGTGTGAAATTAATCTCTGTTTTGTACAGGACGGCAAGGAAGACCTCACCAATAAGATGGCATTGCATTTAAAGAAAGAGGGTTAGCAAACAGTATCTGAGGAAATAGCTTTCCAGGAAGAGGCAACAAGAAATGCAAAGACCTTGTGGGAGAAGTGTGTTAGCAACAGCAAGGAGGCTAACTGAGCCAGAAATTCAACAGGTAAGGTCAGGGTTAGGTAAGGGAGAGTGGCAGGAAGTATATCATCAGGTAAGGACTTGGGTTTAACTGGAAAACTTGTGTGAAGTATCTTGAGCACTGGAAGGATGTGAATTGGCTTAGACTTTATTTATTTTTTTTTTCTGAACTTTATTGACAAATTGGTTTCCATACAACACCTAGTGCTCATCCCAAAAGGTGCCCTCCTCAATACCCATCACCCACCCTCTCCTC
Source organism: Prionailurus viverrinus (assembly GCF_022837055.1). Classification (NCBI taxonomy): domain Eukaryota; kingdom Metazoa; phylum Chordata; class Mammalia; order Carnivora; family Felidae; genus Prionailurus; species Prionailurus viverrinus. The sequence continues at coordinate 84,902,764 of NC_062564.1, forward strand.
CCTCCCACCCCCCATCAACCCTCAGTTTGTTCTCAGTTTTTAACAGTCTTTTATGCTTTGGCTCTCTCCCATTCTAACCTCTTTTTTTTTTTTTTCCTTCCCCTCCCCCATGGGTTCCTGTTAAGTTTCTCAGGATCCACATAAGAGTGAAACCATATGGTATCTGTCTTTCTCTGTATGGCTTATTTCACTTAGCATCACACTCTCCAGTTCCATCCACGTTGCTACAAAAGGCCATATTTCATTTTTTCTCATTGCCACGTAATATTCCATTGTGTATATAAACCACAATTTCTTTATCCATTCATCAGTTGATGGACATTTAGGCTCTTTCCATAATTTGGCTATTGTTGAGAGTGCTGCTATGAACATTGGGGTCCAAGTGCCCCTATGCATCAGTGCTCCTGTATCCCTTGGATAAATTCCTAGCAGTGCTATTGCTGGGTCATAGGGTAGGTCTATTTTTAATTTTCTGAGGAACCTCCACACTGCTTTCCAGAGCGGCTGCACCAATTTGCATTCCCACCAACAGTGCAAGAGGGTTCCCGTTTCTCCACATCCTCTCCAGCATCTATAGTCTCCTGATTTGTTCATTTTGGCCACTCTGACTGGCGTGAGGTGATACCTGAGTGTGGTTTTGATTTGTATTTCCCTGATAAGGAGCGACGCTGAACATCTTTTCATGTGCCTGTTGGCCATCCGGATGTCTTCTTTAGAGAAGTGTCTATTCATGTTTTCTGCCCATTTCTTCACTGGGTTATTTGTTTTTTGGGTGTGGAGTTTGGTGAGCTCTTTATAGATTTTGGATACTAGCCCTTTGTCCGATATGTCATTTGCGAATATCTTTTCCCATTCCGTTGGTTGCCTTTTAGTTTTGTTGGTTGTTTCCTTTGCTGTGCAGAAGCTTTTTATCTTCATAAGGTCCCAGTAATTCACTTTTGCTTTTAATTCCCTTGCCTTTGGGGATGTGTCGAGTAAGAGATTGCTACGGCTGAGGTCAGAGAGGTCTTTTCCTGCTTTCTCCTCTAAGGTTTTGATGGTTTCCTGTCTCACATTTAGGTCCTTTATCCATTTTGAGTTTATTTTTGTGAATGGTGTGAGAAAGTGGTCTAGTTTCAACCTTCTGCATGTTGCTGTCCAGTTCTCCCAGCACCATTTGTTAAAGAGGCTGTCTTTTTTCCATTGGATGTTCTTTCCTGCTTTGTCAAAGATGAGTTGGCCATACGTTTGTGGGTCTAGTTCTGGGGTTTCTATTCTATTCCATTGGTCTATGTGTCTGTTTTGGTGCCAATACCATGCTGTCTTGATGATGACAGCTTTGTAGTAGAGGCTAAAGTCTGGGATTGTCATGCCTCCTGCTTTGGTCTTCTTCTTCAAAATTCCTTTGGCTATTCGGGGCCTTTTGTGGTTCCATATGAATTTTAGGATTGCTTGTTCTAGTTTCGAGAAGAATGCTGGTGCAATTTTGATTGGGATTGCATTGAATGTGTAGATAGCTTTGGGTAGTATTGACATTTTGACAATATTTATTTTTCCAATCCATGAGCAGGGAATGTCTTTCCATTTCTTTAAATCTTCTTCAATTTCCTTCATAAGCTTTCTATAGTTTTCAGCATACAGATCCTTTACATCTTTGGTTAGATTTATTCCTAGGTATTTTATGCTTCTTGGTGCAATTGTGAATGGGATCAGTTTCTTTATTTGTCTTTCTGTTGCTTCATTGTTAGTGTATAAGAATGCAACTGATTTCTGTACATTGATTTTGTATCCTGCAACTTTGCTGAATTCCTGTATCAGTTCTAGCGGACTTTTGGTGGAGTCTATCGGATTTTCCATGTATAATATCATGTCATCTGCAAAAAGCGAAAGCTTGACTTCATCTTTGCCAATTTTGATGCCTTTGATTTCCTTTTGTTGTCTGATTGCTGATGCTAGAACTTCCAGCACTATGTTAAACAGCAGCGGTGAGAGTGGGCATCCTTGTCGTGTTCCTGATCTCAGGGAAAAAGCTTTCAGTTTTTCCCCGTTGAGGATGATGTTAGCTGTGGGCTTTTCATAAATGGCTTTTATGATCTTTAAGTATGTTCCTTCTATCCCGACTTTCTCAAGGGTTTTTATTAAGAAAGGGTGCTGGATTTTGTCGAAGGCCTTTTCTGCATCGATTGACAGGATCATATGGTTCTTCTCTCTTTTTTTGTTAATGTGATGTATCACGTTGATTGATTTGCGAATGTTGAACCAGCCCTGCATCCCAGGAATGAATCCCACTTGATCATGGTGAATAATTCTTTTTACATGCCGTTGAATTCGATTTGCTAGTATCTTATTGAGAATTTTTGCATCCATATTCATCAGGGATATTGGCCTGTAGTTCTCTTTTTTTACTGGGTCTCTGTCTGGTTTAGGAATCAAAGTAATACTGGCTTCATAGAATGAGTCTGGAAGTTTTCCTTCCCTTTCTATTTCTTGGAATAGCTTGAGAAGGATAGGTATTATCTCTGCTTTAAACGTCTGGTAGAACTCCCCTGGGAAGCCATCTGGTCCTGGACTCTTATTTGTTGGGAGATTTTTGATAACCGATTCAATTTCTTCGCTGGTTATGGGTCTGTTCAAGCTTTCTATTTCCTCCTGATTGAGTTTTGGAAGAGTGTGGGTGTTCAGGAATTTGTCCATTTCTTCCAGGTTGTCCAATTTGTTGGCATATAAGTTTTCATAGTATTCCCTGATAATTGTTTGTATCTCTGAGGGATTGGTTGTAATCATTCCATTTTCATTCATGATTTTATCTATTTGGGTCATCTCCCTTTTCTTTTTGAGAAGCCTGGCTAGAGGTTTGTCAATTTTGTTTATTTTTTCAAAAAACCAACTCTTGGTTTCGTTGATCTGCTCTACAGTTTTTTTAGATTCTATATTGTTTATTTCTGCTCTGATCTTTATTATTTCTCTTCTTCTGCTGGGCTTAGGCTGCCTTTGCTGTTCTGCTTCTAGTTCCTTTAGGTGTGCTGTTAGATTTTGTATTTGGGATTTTTCTTGTTTCTTGAGATAGGCCTGGATTGCAATGTATTTTCCTCTCAGGACTGCCTTTGCTGTGTCCCAAAGCGTTTGGATTGTTGTATTTTCATTTTCATTTGTTTCCATATATTTTTTAATTTCTTCTCTAATGCCTGGTTGACCCACTCATTCGTTAGTAGGGTGTTCTTTAACCTCCATGCTTTTGGAGGTTTTCCAGACTTTTTTCTGTGGTTGATTTCAAGCTTCATAGCATTGTGGTCTGAAAGTAAGCATGGTATAATTTCAATTCTTGTAAACTTATGAAGGGCTGTTTTGTGACCCAGTATATGATCTATCTTGGAGAATGTTCCATGTGCACTCGAGAAGAAAGTATATTCCGTTGCTTTGGGATGCAGAGTTCTAAATATATCTGTCAAGTCCATCTGATCCAATGTCTCATTCAGGGCCCTTGTTCCTTTATTCACCGTGTGTCTAGATGATCTATCCATTTCTGTAAGTGGTGTATTAAAGTCCCCTGCAATTACCACATTCTTATCAATAAGGTTGCTTATGTTTATGAGTAATTGTTTTATATATTTGGGGGCTCCGGTATTCGGTGCATAGACATTTATAATTGTTAGCTCTTCCTGATGGATAGACCCTGTAACTATTATATAATGTCCTTCTTCATCTCTTGTTACAGCCTTTAATTTAAAGTCTAGTTTGTCTGATATAAGTATGGCTACTCCAGCTTTCTTTTGGCTTCCAGTCGCATGATAAATAGTTCTCCATCCCCTCACTCTCAATCTAAAGGTGTCCTCAGGTCTAAAATGAGTCTCTTGTAGACAGCAAATAGATGGGTCTTGTTTTTTTATCCATTCTGATACCCTATGTCTTTTGGTTGGCGCATTTAATCCATTTACATTCAGTGTTATTATAGAAAGATACGGGTTTAGAGTCATTGTGATGTCTGTATGTTTTATGCTTATAGTGATGTCTCTGGGACTTTGTCTCACAGGGTCCCCCTTAGGATCTCTTGTAGGGCTGGTTTAGTGGTGACAAATTCCTTCAGTTTTTGTTTGTTTGGGAAGACCTTTATCTCTCCTTCTATTCTAAATGACAGACTTGCTGGATAAAGGATTCTTGGCTGCATATTTTTTCTGTCTAGCACCCTGAAAATCTCGTGCCAATTCTTTCTGGCCTGCCAAGTTTCAAAAGAGAGATCAGTCATGAGTCTTATAGGTCTCCCTTTATATGTGAGGGCACGTTTACCCCTTGCTGCTTTCAGAATTTTCTCTTTATCCTTGTATTTTGCCAGTTTCACTATGATATGTGGTGCAGAAGATCGATTCAAGTTACGTCTGAAGGGAGTTCTCTGTGCCTCTTGGATTTCAATGCCTTTTTCCTTCCCCAGTTCAGGGAAGTTCTCAGCTATTATTTCTTCAAGTACCCCTTCAGCACCTTTCCCTCTCTCTTCCTCCTCTGGGATACCAATTATGCGTATATTATTTCTTTTTAGTGTATCACTTAATTCTCTAATTTTCCCCTCATATTCCTGGATTTTTTTATCTCTCTTTTTCTCAGCTTCCTCTTTTTCCATAACTTTATCTTCTAGTTCACCTATTCTCTCCTCTGCCTCTTCAAGCCGAGCAGTGGTGGTTTCCATTTTGTTATGCATTTCGTTTAAAGCGTTTTTCAGCTCCTCGTGACTGTTCCTTAGTCCCTTGATCTCTGTAGCAAGAGATTCTCTGCTGTCCTGTATACTGTTTTCAAGCCCAGCGATTAATTTTATGACTATTATTCTAAATTCACTTTCTGTTATATTATTTAAATCCTTTTGATCAGCTCATTAGCTGTTGTTATTTCCTGGAGATTCTTCTGAGGGGAGTTCTTCCGCTTGGTCATTTTGGATAGTCCCTGGCGTGGTGAGGACCTGCAGGGCACTTCCCCTGTGCTGTGGTGTATAACTGGAGTTGGTGGGCGGGGCCGCAGTCAGACCTGATGTCCGCCCCCAGCCCACCGCTGGGGCCACAGTCAGACTGGTGTGTGCCTTCTCTTCCCCTCTCCTAGGGGCGGGATTCACTGTGGGGTGGTGTGGCTCGTCTGGGCTACTTGCACCCTGCCCGGCTTGTGATGCTGGGGATATGGCGTATTAGCTGGGGTGGGTAGGCAAGGTGCTCGGGGGCAGGAGGGGCAGGCTTAGATCGCTTCTCCTTAGGTGATCCACTTCAGGAGGGGCCCTGTGGCAGCGGGAGGGAGTCAGATCCGCTGCCGGAGGTTTGGCTCCGCCGAAGCGCAGAGTTGGGTGTTTGCGCGGAGCGAGCAAGTTCCCTGGCAGGAACCGGTTCCCTTTGGGATTTCGGCTGGGGGATGGGCGGGGGAAATGGCGCTGGTGAGCGCCTTTGTTCCCCACCAAACTGAGCTCTGTTGTCAGGGGGCTCAGCAGCTCTCCCTCCCTTTGTCCTCCAGCCTTCCCGCTTTCTGAGCAGAGCTGTTAACTTATGACCTCCCAGAGGCTAAGTCGCGCTTGTTGTGGGAACACAGTCCGTCAGGCCCCTCCGCTTTTGCAAGCCAGACTCGGGGGCTCTGCCTGGCCGGCGAGCCGCCCCTCCGCCCCGGCTCCCTCCCGCCAGTCCGTGGAGCGCGCACCGCCTCGCAGCCCTTCCTACCCTCTTCCGTGGGCCTCTCGTCTGCATTTGGCTCCGGCGACTCCGTTCTGCTAATCCTCTGGCGGTTTTCTGGGTTATTTAGGCAGGTGTAGATGGAATCTAAGTGATCAGCAGGACGTGCGGTGAGCCCAGCGTCCTCCTAAGCCGCCATCTTGCCGCAACTCTCCTGGCTTAGACTTTAAAGGCCGCACTCTGGTTGCCATATTGAGAAAGACTGTGTGGGCAAGCCTGGGCACAGGGAGACAATTGTAGCACAGGGTTGCTACAATAATCCACAATAATAGAAATAGAGATGCAGAGAGGTATATGTCCTGATGAACTGGATGTTAGGTATGAAAGAAAGAGAAGTGTCAAGGATGACTCTGAAGGCTTTGACCAGAAATGGCAAGAAGAGTATTACCATTTATTAAAACAAAGGAAGCTGTGAGAGGAACAGGTCAGAGAAAAGAAGGGTTCGGTTTTAAAAAGATTAAGTTTCACGGTTATTAGGTAGTCAACTTTATCAAGACATTGGGAGAAGCTTGATTTCAGCCCGAGATCCCAGAAAGAATTATGGGAATATTGATAATATACCAAATAAGCAATGAATCGGTGAGTGCAAAGGAAACCAGAGGCCTATTGGTCTTTACGATTCAGTTCTTGTACAGCAGACATTTACTGGGTATCCCCTATGTGCCCGGCACTAGGGTTCTAAAGGAGAATAAGCAGAGTCCTTGTTCTTCAAGAAGTTACAAAAACACACATATAGTTTCATTATGATATCATAAATACTAAGACAGTTTCGGTATCCAGATTTTTAGGTTGAGAGAAATCCTAGAGGAGATGACAAAAATAGATTCCCTGAGAGAATAAATAAAGTTAGCCAATCCAAGGAAGAAGAGAAGGACTAACCAGGTAGAGGGGAAATAATGGGCGAAGGCACAGAGGCAGGAAACAATAGGAAGCATGCAGGTAAACCCCAACACTGTGAATTTCCCGGCATATCAAGTTAGAGAAAAGGAACGGTAGTGGTATAGTAAATGATAAACGAGAGCCCTGCCTGACAGGAGTATTTGCTGTTCACTGTGTTCATGAGTGCTATGGCATGATTAAATCTGCATTGGATATAGATCATCTTGACCACTGGGCAGAGGGTGTACGTAAACGAAGCAAGACCGAAGGCAGGAAAATGAGTCAATTATTATTACAGTAGTCAACATAAGGACTAAACTGAGGAAGAAGTAATAGGAATTGAAAAGTAATAATAATATTAGTTATCATAGTAATACTTCCCTGCAAAATTGGCAGGTCCTGTTGGCTGTCCTAGAATGTACGCTGAGGTGGGGAGGAAGAGTCTAGGATGACTAATGGCTTGTATGCTTTGATGGTAGGGTAGTGGGATCACTAATTGAGATTGGACCCAGGCTGGGCTCATTTGAAGGGAAGATGGTTCACTCAGTGTTGGAAATGTCAAGTTGGGAAGGCTGGTGGGACACCAAAGAAAATGTTCAGGCACACAGATGAATATACAAATCAAAGCTGAAGAGATGGCAGGGCTGGAGACAGAAGGCATTGGCCTAAAACCGTGAGTTCGGAGGAGAGCAAGCTAGGAGAACATGTAAAGAGAAAACTATGGTGAGAAAAGAGAGAACAAACATCTTTAACCTTTCTTTAGATAATGGCTTCAGTGAAAGGCTCCTAATTGCTTCAGGTTATTGGTCACAGCTAACGTGATCACACAGCAAGCAATTATAGCACTCTCATGGACTCTGATGGCGCATTTCCTTGAATGTAAGAAGCACGTTTTTCCAATGTGAACATTTCTGAAATAGGGTCACTTCTTATAAATGATCTCTATCGTCATCCTCAGAAAAGCTGCTCTTAAAAAGATTGTGCTTAAAAAAAATGACCATGTTTCACCACCGGTGCACTGGAAAAAGAGACTACGAGGGATTTATGTGCAGGACGTATATTGAGAAGTGCCTTTAGGATCAGTATCTGTGAGGGAAGAGAAAAAAGCTCAATTGGGCAGAGGGAGAAATAAGGTCATCACCACCTGGGCTTTGTGGAGCTCTAAAGCTGGGATAGCTCTCAGGAGTTGCACCAAGTTGGGCAAAGGAGGGCCTTTATAACACTCCCTCCCAAGAAACACTGGATGCAGGCTGCCCCAGGGGAGTGGGTGTGACCTTGGACAAGGAGAGTCTCTCCCAGAGAGAACTGTCCCCTGAGACTCTAGCAAGCAGTACTCCCAGCAGCTAGCATAACAAACTCTTCGTTCCTTCAGATGAGTATGCCCACAGCACAGCATCCAATACTAATGATTATTTAGGAATGAAGGAAATGCAGCATTTTTACCTCAGCATGATGTGATCTTACTATGATCATGAAGTATTAAACATAAACTTTCTCTGGCACAACCCATTTCAAAATCAATTTTAGTAAAAATATAGGTCATCTGAAATCCTACCCTGTTTGGGATAAAGGAGAAAAAAGAGCATTATTTCTTTAAAAAAATTATGTAAGGTCAAAAAAGACATCCACTGCAAAATTCCTAGGGATTTCCTCAAAAATATTTGGCAATGAAAGAATAAAATAATCATGGTAAGTGCTAACCTACTGAGCACTTAGAATGAGAGGCAGATTTACCACGAACTCAGTGGTGCTCCCATACCTCTGTCTTGCATTGCCAATGGTGAGGAAGCAACAGTCCTAGCCCTGTAGTGGGACCCCCGCTTTTGGTCACCTTCTACCTCCTAGAAGTCATACTGGGTTTGTAAGCAGCTACTACCTGCCGGCAGGCTGCCGGAACTTCCTTCAATCTGTTTGGACTCTAATGATAATCTAGCCCCATTGGACCTCATGAAGAATCTGGACCTTATCTGTGACTCTAAGGATGTGAATGCAATGCATCAGGGCCACTATGGGTCCCAGGTTCTCACCCACTTTATATGCCTTGCCCCCATCTCTCATAGCAAGACCTCATCCACAGGATAGGGATGGGGAGCCAAGAGGGAACAGTAAGGACCTGGCCAAGCTGTGGAGGCACTGCCTGTCTGAGATCATGTCAAGTGAAACCCAAAAGCTGGATTTCTCCACAGTTTCCCTCCAAACAAGAAGGACCACCTGAGCATGACGCTGTGGAAACAGAAATGCAGTGTTTCTAGTAATGCATTATCAAGGTAAATGAATACTTCCTAAACCATCAATAATAAGAAACAAATTTCTACCCACACTGCTATAGATAAAAATAAATTTTCTATTTGCTTTATAAAAAAATATTAAAAATCATTATCATATAAAAGAGGAAATCTGAGTGTATGCAGACAAAAAATTTGTAGGAAATAAAGTATATAAAGATGAGTTAGGGGTGTGTGTGGGTGGCTCAGTCAGTTAAGCTTCCAACTTCTGCTCAGGTCATGATCTCACTGTTTGTGGGTTGAAGCCCCGCATCAGGCTCTGTGCTGACAGCTTGAAGCCTGGAGCCTGTTTCAGATTCTTTGTCTCCATCTCTCTCTTTCTCTCTCTCTCTCTGCCCCTTCCCCACTTATGCTCTCTCTGTCTCTCAAAAATAAACATTAAAATTTTTTTTGAGCTCACGTTCTTTAAATTCTATGCTATATTGAAATAATCCATTTATAGATTCTTTTGATGCACTTTGATATGTAGCCTTTCATTTATCATTCAACATTTACTAAGCCCCTTTTTTGGTTAAGGGAATGTGCCAGGTGCTGGAGAGTATCAGGCAGATATTATATAGTTCCTACCCCCCACAAACCATAAAGACTAATAAGGAGACCCAAAATGCTGCAACAGAAAGCACAATAAAATACACAGGTTTTAAAAAGTGCTACAAATAAATAAAGGAGAAATAGTGAATTAAACATTCTCATCTGCCAGGTGAAAGAGAGTGAGCAATGGTGTATGAACATAGGCTACGTTTTCCTTTCATTCATGGAACATTGGGGAGCTAATGTGACAATATTTTAGAATTTCAACTCAAGATAGTGGATATATCTGGGTAACAAATTTTTAAAGTTTCATTTTAGGACTAATTAACACATATTTTCTGAGTACCTATGATGTGACTGGCATTCTGATAGGTATTTGGTGATCACATTGGGAAAAAAATTTATATTTGGAAAGAGTAACGGAGCTCCTATAATCTACCCTCTTTTGTAATGAGGAAGCTGAGGCCAGAAAGATATGTGGCATATATTACAAGAGTCGTCTTTTTCAGGAAGCCTTTCCCTAAATGATCACAATCAGCTACCATTTTACTTTTTTCTAAACTCAGCACACTTTTATGGCTCTTGTCCTTTAGTTGGGTACTTGTTTTTTATATATGGAGATCATGAGCTTTTTAACTCTTTTTTAAATGATCAATGGTACCTTTAGATACATAGCATCTAAAAGCTATACGCTTTTTCCTCAGAAAAATGCACATAAGTACATATCCAAAAACTTAAATAAAATCATCTTAATATTACAAATTCAATCCTCCAGAGGTCTCAGGATCCCAGATTAATAATCTTTCTTCTGGATTGCTGGCTTCATAAAATGATTTTTTTCTTATCTATGCCCATAATACATGCGTAAAATACATTTATCTGTGTATCTCCCATAGTGCTTAAAGTTGCAATCAATATGATAGAAGCTTAATAAATTTCCACCAATTTGAATTATCCAAGAACTAAATTGTAGCCAACTGAAGACACAGAACCAGCCTCAACTGCCTGCCTGGTCATGTCTTACACTATTTCATGATTTCTCTTAAAAACAAAAAACACCTAATCATTGCCATTGTGGGCTCAGTTTTACAATGGAGGGAAAATAAATGTCCAAGTACAAACTCGGTATAACCACTTAGATATGACGGTACACGGAATAACAATTCATGTTTAGGAAAGGGCAGCACCTCTAACACAGAAAGTACTCAGGAAATATTTGGAGAGTGACTGTGAACCCATAAATAAATAAATAAGAAATAAGAATGAATAAATGCTGCTGCAAATGGAGAAAGCTTTGGGATGTAGTGGCGATTGTGGTTACTATTTTTTTTTTTTAATTTTTTTTTCAACGTTTATTTATTTTTGGGACAGAGAGAGACAGAGCATGAACGGGGGAGGGGCAGAGAGAGAGGGAGACACAGAATCGGAAACAGGCTCCAGGCTCTGAGCCATCAGCCCAGAGCCTGATGCGGGGCTCGAACTCACAGACCGCGAGATCGTGACCTGGCTGAAGTCGGACACTTAACCGACTGCGCCACCCAGGCGCCCCTGTGGTTACTATTGAAGAGTGACCTGTGAGGAGCACCAGATGTTGTCTGGAAGTGTTGACTCACTATATTGTACAGCTGACTAATATTACACTATTAGTATGTTAACTAACTGGAATTTAAATAAAACTAAAAAAAATAAATAAATAAGTGAATAGAATTTGAATAAGAAGGAGGCTAGCCCAGCTAATACTGATCCAGCATAAATAATAACACCTGAGTATGAGAAAACCTAAGAGGTGCCATTGAAAAAAAAAAAGGTATCAAAGGAAGTCAAAGGAAATTGTAGAGAAGCAAAATTTGTCATCCCAGGACGTGTCTCTTTGGCGTGTAGATTATTCTAAGCTGATTATTTTTAAGAAACAGAAGGTTCCAGAAAAATCTTTGGCCTTCCCCCAACTGCCTAAAAGAATTTAGAGGACCCACCCTGGGAAGGGAGCTACCACCAGAGATAACAACAGTATATAATATGAGCTAGGAATAGTAGACAGGGAGGAATTTAGCAAAATCTGTTTGGTAAAATCCTTCTCTATGTCCCATTGCTTCTGTATGACCTAGCAAATATTTGTTTACCAAACATTTGCTCTTTTTCATCTTCCTGTGAATTGTCTTCCCTCCCATTGAAGTCCCAGACCCCATCCTCTTCTCCTTAGCTCTGGATGGCACATAAGCCTCAAACGCCTGACTGCTTATGGGCCTCATAATCTTATGGAGCCCCCTACATACATAATTCAATTTTATTTTCTCCTGTTAATTTGTCTCATGTCAACTTAATTCTTAGACCAGCCACCAGAATCTTAAAGGGTACAGGAAAATTTTTCACCAATAAAACACATTTGAATAGTCAGGCTGGTGTAGGATTACATATGACCTACAAAATGAAGCTGAGGGATCTGATTTGATTTTCTAAGCAATGGGATACTATTTTAGATTCTTAGTAATGTTACCTACGAGTTGTCCTTGACAGGAATTAGTAATCAAATGAAAAACTGAAGAGAAAAATGTCACATATCATTTTTTTAACATCAGCTAGTATGAATAGTCAGACTAGCTGTTCATCTATTAAACTATTACCTTAATCTGATAAACAGTCCTTCTACTTTAATAAATACATTTGTGATTCCTGGTAATTGACAGTCATCCCTTTTACAGGAAAAGGGAAGACCTGAGAATTTGTAGTTGATTTAATGTTGAGCCCATGTGTTAATTATTAGCTGAATAAGTACAGGGTTGAGTCATAATTAGTTCGTATCCATATCTATATGAAATTTTCTAGCATCCTCAGCACATATGCCTAATAGGATCTCTCTTCTGGATTGTGACCCTCTTTGGCTACTAATGCTCTTCATTATTCAATCTCTACAAATCCGTTCACGGTATGATTGGGATATAGTCCCCTCTAGAACTCTAACTAGGAAGCCAGCATCCATCTTGCTAATTCAGATGGAAAGATAAACACTAGAGGTCATATCACCCCCAATGCATGGCTGGACCAGGCAAGAACACACATGCTCAAGGGGCAAGAAGGTTTACTTGCCATTCAAAGTAACTATAGGACAAGTAGTTAATCAGCACTAATGAAATCTCTCACATACAGAACAAAATCTCAGATTCCAAGTCTATTGGGATGGCACAGATGTCCCAAGGACCAGATGGAGTGGCACCAGAAGTTATTAAGTAGCATCTGCTAACATGACCCTCAGGGGCTCCAATCAACAGTGTCCACCTTCTCAGGAGACCCCTTGCTCCAAATTTTGCCCTTAAAACCCCTCACCTCCAAGACATCAGAGAGTTTGGGACTTTTGAGCATTAGCTCCCCATTTTCCTGGGTGGTGCCACACCAATACAGTATCTTTGTTCACTGTAAACGCTCAGTGTCAGTTTTTATTGGCTTGCTGTGCACTGAGTGGACAAACTTTCATTGGGTTCAGTTACAAAACTTTGGTGGGAAAATTTTTGTAACATTATTAAAATTAATTCTATTGGTGGAATTCAATTATCAATATTTTCCAAGGTTAGATTCAATAAAGAATATTCACAGTTAATCACTGTTAAGTAAAGTTTTCCTAGTGTTCATATTTTCTCTCAACAAATATGGATTTAAGAGGGAAGTATATATAAGAAGAACAAAGCTGGATATTAACATATTAATAATTTATATGAGAAGCTAATAGTTAAACTTGCCCTTGTTAACTCTGAACAAAGGTTCAGAAAAAAAAAACACAGTTTTTTAGCAAAATAGCAAAAAATAAAATAGCAAAACCTATTTTAAAGGAGGAAAGACACACGAAAAGAACAAAATCTTACAATAACAATCTCTGTGGTAGAGTACATGCATTCAAATGTTGTATCTAATGTTGACTCTTCATCAAAAATTTTGAACAATTGTCTAGAAAAATCACTGCTCAGCAGAAGATACTTCAACATGAGCTATAAGTCTGTGAATTTAATTGAAATCCACAGTCTGTATGGTGCCAAAAGAAAATAATGAGTCTTGGCCTCAGGAACAACAAAATGGGTCACTTAATGTCTGGGAGTTACATACAACAAATGGAGAGAATAAGCCTTCTGTACTAACAACCCTTATCAAGCCAATTAATGACTTAAACTGAGCACCGGAGAGATTCTGTGGGCTATTGTCTGAAAAGAAAGAAGGCTTTATAATAGGGTAAAAAGGCCATGCAGAGGAATTGCCTTACGAAAAAAAATGTTTTCTCAGTTTCCAGTAGAAATATATGAAACATAAATTATATGGGAATGAGGAATATGTTAAGAATCCTGTTATTTCACTTTGATTCCCTTGGGCACCCATTATCATGCTAGAACTGAATATTTACATAAAATAAACACCATTAGCAGAAAAGAAGATGACAGAAAATTCCTTTCCCACTTAGAGCATTTCAACATCTGGGTTACCATGGGCCATTAAAGCACAATGAAACAGTCTGCCTGGACTGCCACATACCTTTTTATTTATTTATTTTTAAAGGAAAATGTGAGGAAATATCTGTATAGTTTAGTCTCCCTTTGTATGCTGAGCAACCTGTTTCCAGGCAGAACAAAAGATTACTATGACTTCTATTTCTCTTTAAAAAATGTCTTCTCCCTTTTTACTCAAGTTAATTAAACACACCAACTCCTATGAAAAAAAAGAGAAGGAAAGAAACCATGTTTCATGGGTTATCTCGTGTTTGAGTTCAGAGCAACAATCTCAAAGTGTTTGGGGGAAAGAAGAAAAATATACAGTAATGGAAAACAGGCAGTCTCTCAGGCTCTCCCTGTTTAGGCAAAACAGGACCACTAATAAGTTACAGAATTACAGGGAGAATTTAGGCGTGTACTGACTGGGCTGATTAGCTGATCATGGGTATGATTAGCTGATCATAGATATCAGCTAATAAGAATATGAAGATAGGCTACTGAATAGCTTCTGGCCACAAAACGTAGGTGGAGAACAAGAAATTTTAATACAGAAGAACTGCCATTAAAGAATGCTGCTTTCAATTAAAAAATCTTCCTAAAATCTCCAGTTAATACTCACTGGGGACTCCCATGCGTGAAGCAGTTCTTGGGAGCTATTCCTAGAGTAATAAAAGAGGAAATTACTGAACATCAAGGATTTTTGGTCTTTGACAATGTAAATATCCAAGGAGGACACCCAGAAAGCTTGGTTCTAATGTATACCACGGGTGAGTCGAACAAGACTATGGAGCCCCTCCAGGAATACTGAAGGGGGGGGGGGGGGTGATGTTTTGGAGAAAGAAAGCGGAAGGATGAAGGGTGTGTCCAAATATACTGGGCAAACACAGCTCTGAGTTAAAACTAACACTCAGGTTCTGAGCTTTTAATAGCACACGGGCGGCAACTATAAACATAACTTCCGATCACATTTTATAGGACTTTCCTTTAGAGCCAAGACATAAAGCCATCTCCATGAAGGAAGCTTTACAACAAAACTTTCCATCAAAGTGTTCAGCAGAAACAGAACCCACTGACAAGTCTCTGATATTCAAAGAACAACAACAACAACAAAATAAAAACAGTAATCCAATATTCATTCAGTAGAATGAAGCACATAAAACACAGGAGATAGCTCACTCCTGGACATGGTATTGGTGGCATTAGGCTTCCTGCCTTGAACACTTAGAGTCACACTCTCCCTCCAGCTATAATAAAATATTGCTATCCAACTAGAAAATCAACACATTGGCTTCCAAAGCACATGGACTCAGTAGTTTTCCTATCAGAATCCTACAGCTTTATGAAGCCACGTACTGATAGAATGGCGATGTAAAAAGAAAATAAAACCAAAAGAAAAACAGACAAACAGCTGTTTCCCCTTGCACTAAGGCATCACTGCAAACATATAGTAGTATAGGCTTTTACATAGTGAAAACTCTTTTTGTTCCCTACGTACTGAATGACAGCATGAATAGTTACGTCCTGTTTTGGTTGCTATTTTCCAAACTTTATTACCAGAAAAATCATTCCCTATGTGCATGTTCCCCATAATATCCTCCCTTCCAGAGAAAGAAGTTATAGCTCAGACCCCGTTTCTAATTTAACTGTTCATTTAATTTTCTTTAACACTTTAAAATATCAACTGGATGCTTTGACTTGTCACAAGTGGGCCATCAACTTGGAAGAGAACTCATAAGAATGACAATACCAGTGTTTCATACAACGTAGTTCACAGAGAAAGGCGCAACCAACTTTACCAAGTTGTCTTTAACAATTCAATGCAAGACAACTCTGGCCATAGTCTGCTATCATGATGTCTGTGCTTTAATATATTGGTATTTTATCCTAGATAGAAGAAATATGAACATCTCATTAAAGGACAATGATGCATAAATTGTGACCAATAACATTCCAAGTAAAAGATTTCTGGTGAAATAAGAAAGACAGGATAAAAATGGAACACTTATTCAAGAAGAACAAAGTGTGCATAAAAGTCAGAACCCAAGAAAGTATTCTTGTGTAAAGAAAGAACAATCCTATAATTTAAGTATGACAAACCCCATATACGTGCCAATGAACTTTACTGTAATACTCATGCAAGTTCAACTGTAAAATTTTTTCATATGTCTTTAGGAGATCCAGCAAACAAATTTCTAAGCAGTCAAACCAAAATAAATGAAATATTTCCGGCAACTCAGAAACTAACCAAAATATATCACAGATGTGTTTAAAATGTAATAGAATTTTAGAACTGCCTATTTCAGAGATGTCTAGTGATCCCAAATTACTTAGCTATTGAGAAAACCAGGCCTGGACTTTGTTTCGCACACAAAATGCACTGTTCCTGATACAGTTGAGGAGGTTATAGTCCGTACGGCTCCGCTTGACCTAGTAAATCATGGGGAACAAAGCAGGTGCCTATTAGTGTCTTAATGTGGGGGGGGGGGGGTGCAGTGGAGAAGAAGATTCAAAGCTGCCAATAAAGAAATCAATGGTTCTCTCAAAAATGTTAGCTTCAAGAGCCTAAGAAATATATGATACATAATTGTTTGTGTTATTTAAAATCAATAAGATAACACTTATCTGTTTTCCTTTATTGTGGTATACCCCACTTCCAATATTCTGCTTCATAAAAACATGCTTCATGTGGTCTCCAGTCAATGGTAGCTTTGTTTGATCAAGAATGGAATTTTTCTTAATTGACTTTGTATCTTCTGCAATTAGTTCCTTTAGCATATTACTATAGGAATCATACTCAAATTAATTCTTAAAAGTATATAAATAAAAAGAAAAACCATTATTGCACTCAAATTTCCAAAAGAAACAGAAATAAGCCTGACTCTCAGTTAACCAAATATTTGAAGTGTGTTTATAAGATAAACAGTGGGAAGACAGGGTACCAAGTAGAAACCAAAGCTTGAAATCAAATAGGGCAGACTAAACAGACATTAGCACAAATCACAGAAATATGTAGAGCATAACAAAACCTAATTTATGTGATTCTTGACCATCTGCATCTCCTATTTTACAGGACCAGTGTGCATGTAAAGCTTGTGTTGGAACCCTCCAAGGCAGTATTTTTTACAGCAGTCTGTGGCACCAACACAGTCTGGCTATATAGCAGTAAGGCTGGTCTTCATAATGCCTATGGAGAAAATCAAACCCTATGATCAGTGTGATATAGGGACAAAGGTCTGTCATTCAGCCAAAACCCAGGCTTGACCTCCAAATCTGTCAATTACTGTTTTGAGTAATAGGATGTAGCAAGCAGAATTATACATCCCACCCCACCCCCCAAATCCCACCCTAGATGTGCATATGATGAAATACCACTGCTGCGGTTGTGTTACATTATATGGGTATAGTTGACCTTAATAGGGAGATTATTGAAGGCGATGGTGCAGGGGGAGAAACAGTGGCTAATCTAATCACACGAATCTTTAAAAACAGAGAACTCTTTCTGCCTGGCAGAAGAAAGGGAAGTCAGGGAGTCTCAGATCATAAGGACCACACATGCCTTTGCTGGTCTGAAGATTGAGAGGGCCATATAAGAGGGAATACTCAGGGCACCTGGGTGGCTCTATTGGTTAAGCATCCGACTTTGACTAAGGTTATTATTTCGCGGTTTGTGAGTTCGAGCCCCACACCAGCTCAGAGCCTGGAGCCTGCTTCAGATTCTGTGCCTCCCTCTCTCTCTGTCCCTCCCTGGCTCATGCTCTATCTCTTAAAAATAAATATTTTTTTAAATTAAATTAAAAAAAGAGGGAATACTGATGATTTCTAGGTATGGTGCATGACCCCTGCTGACAGCCAGCAAGGAAATAAGGACCTTACTCCTATAACAAAGAACTAAATTCTGCCCACAAGCTGAATGAGCTTGGCATGGATTCTTTCCAGAACCTCCAGACAACAACAGCTCAGTCTGGCAGAAACCTTAATTTCTACCTTGATACTCTGAGTAGAATACCCAGTAGAACTTGTCTGACTTTTAATCCCCAGAACTGTGATATAGTTAATGGGTGTTACTTTAAGTCACTAAGTTTGTAAATATTTATTACACAGCATAGAAAACTAATATATCCCTATATGTTTATTTATTTAACTTCCAGAGCTTCTGAAAAACATAATACAAATAATAAATGGTTGTAATGAGAAGTAATGAGGTCCTGCACGCAACGTGCCTAACACAGTATTTAAGGTGCAGTAAGCATTTAAGATGCAATTACTGTACCTTTAAATACTTTATTTTATGAAACTTCAGATATTTCTGACACATTTTATAAGTCGACCTTTCTGAAATCCTCTGCAAACTCATTTGGGTAATACTTCTGCCTTCATTCCCCTATACACTGAAGAGATATACAGGTTTGTGAAAGCAGAATGAAGTTTTATAGGAGGTATCACAATAAAATAGTCAGAGGATTCCACAAAGCACATGTGAAAATCAGTTTCATTAATCTGTATGTGCATCCTATGCATGCTGCATTTCAGTTGACCATTAGAAAAACAACAAAAGGGATTTCATCCTATTAAGTAAACAGAGGTTGGAAGTGCTCTAGGTTGTGGTTTTATACTACAACAAAAAATGCCCGGAAAACTGCCTGAAACCTACACAAATCTAGTGTCAACCAAGCTGCCACCCAAACCGGAAAGACCAAGTGCTATGTGCTGAGTTTCATCTGCTTGTTCAACTGCTCCACATTATTTGGAGCAACAAACAAACAAACAAAATCACTCCCCATCCCCACTCTATGCTCTATAAGCCTTGGTTATGCACTAAGAGGGAAAAAAAAAGTTGAATTAAAATACATTTATCTTTCTGTCGTTGAGGAATAATCGTGACAGCTATTAAGAGACAGCATTTATTTCCTATTGCTAAATCATTGAAGATACGGTAATGATCAACTAAGACTTTAAAACTCTTCAACTAGTAGATTTCCTATCGATGCAAACAGATCCTTCACTCAAGCCACCAGCTAGATGTGGGTGCAAGTTTTCTTTAATTATAAGCAATTACTATGAGCTGTAGAGAAGGTCACCATATCTTATTTCATATTATTATTTGCTAGTAATGATTACTGAAGCACAGAAAAAATATATACAACTGTTAGCCATTGTGTATAGAAAAATATTTACATTTTATCGAATGTGGAATGAAGACACACCACATTACAAACATGGTCCTAAAATTTCGTCCTGTCCCTGTGCTCTTACTTCACCATTTCTCCCATCAAGAGCTGGAATCTATTTCCCCTCCCACTAATGTGGGCTGGTCCTGTCCCTATAACTTTCTATGACTGAGAGGATGTGGCAGAAACAATGAGTAATCTCCAAGGGTAGGTCCTAGGGGGCCCTGCCACCCTACTGTCCCCATCTTGGAGCTCCTGTTCATATGAAAGAAAATCCAGGGAAATTACTAATGAAGAAGCTACAGGGAGAGAAAAACTCAGACCACAGTCAGTCTCAAGTTCCTAGATATGTGAGTAAGGAGATCATGGATAAGACCGGACAAGACCAGCAGAAAAGCTGCCCAGCCAATAGACAGAATCATGAGAAATAATAAAGTGTTGTGGCTTTAAGCTACTAAATTTTGGATGTTTTGTTATACAGCAACATATAACTGATTCACTATATATAAATTTTTCAATCACGAGATTTAGAAAATATGTTAGTAATTTCTTGTCAACGTAACCCTCAGACTACCACATGAAATCATCTAAGCTTCCCTAGCACTCTGAAGTACCTTCCACACCCTCATTTTTTCCTCATATAACCTATGAGCTAGTTATTGTTATTCAGATTTAAGGAGGAGGAAACAAAGGCTGATTAGTTTACCTAGCTAGTAAGTGTGCCCACAAAACTGAGTCTTCCCACTGGTCTGTGAGCTTCTTTAGGTAGGGGTTATCCTACACATCTTTGTACCTCAAGTATATGCACGGTGACCAAAATAAAGAAGGTTATTTTTAAAAGGTTGGATGGATAAATGGGTGCATAGATAGATGGATGAACTGATGAATGGATTAATCTGCTGCTTCTGCTATTTTAAATATTGGAGAAAAAAATGATATACATGTAGCCCACCCCCACATCCAGCCCCTTCAAGGTCTTTCTTTTCCATGCTAGCTGTTTTGACTATTTTTCATCTGAGTTAGTACCTAGATATTTTATATTCTCGGTTGACTTGTCCTAAGTCAAATTCTATTTATCAATGTTTCCCTCAAAACTTAGAACCTGAAACTGAACATAATATTGTGCTTATCTAAAATAATTTTTTTTTGTAATCTGAACTCTGAATCTGCGAGAGAGTAATATTCTTTGTAGATTTCAAAAGTTTATCTGAAATAAAGTATCACCTTAAAGAAAACAGAATAATTTCTGGGTTTTAACAGGAAAATATTCAACCTCTCTAGAAATCTGTTGTAAAATGCAAAATGCTTTTGCTAAATTTATGATCAATAAATTTCAGTTAGGAAAATGTACTTAGTCCATAGTAATCTACTCGAATTGAGGGAATAAGCAGACTCATTAATTTTGGCTACCTTAAGAATCTTCTTTGGATTGCACCATTGATTTTGGTTAATTTGTATATAATTAAAGAACTCAAATTGTTTTATTAAATTCTTTCTATTATGCATATATTTTGGTCAGTTTTAAATTTTTTTTTCAACGTTTATTTATTTTTGGGGGGACAGAGAGAGACAGAGCATGAACGGGGGAGGGGCGGAGAGAGAGGGAGACACAGAATCGGAAACAGGCTCCAGGCTCTGAGCCATCAGCCCAGAGCCTGACGCAGGGCTCGAACTCACGGACCGCGAAATGGTGACCTGGCTGAAGTCGGATGCTTAACCGACTGCGCCACCCAGGCGCCCCTATTTTGGTCAGTTTTAAAAGAATACTATTCCTTCCAATCCCACAGTTAAAACATAAATAATCCCAATGCCTTGAAGCCAAATGCAGCTAGCTACTATTCTTATGTCCTGTTTCATTCTATAGTTTATCATGATGAGAGCGTCATAAACCAAAAGCTTCACTTTTTGTCTCTGTAACACCCAATAAGTCAAACATTATTTTACATCAATTTCTATGGAACCATGAAATTAAGAATTCTCTGAAACAGTTTAACTGTTAAGTTCTAATCAATATTTTTAAAACATATCTATGTTAATTTTACTGAATATACTTTTGTATATGTTGATAGAGAAGTTTTTACAAAGTAACTTTACAGAGCTCACAAAATGGAGAACATAATTTTATAAAATCTATTTCTAGGCAAAAATTTTCTCGCTTTAAATATTTATATAATTTTATTTTAACAACAATATTCAATTTGAATTAGAATACTGTATATAGTGTCCGTGCTCACTAATGATTTCTCAAATCACATCATGCTAACGATGAAGAACTCTAAATCTCTGACCCCAACAACTCTGTCAAGGTTCTGTTCTTTTGCAGTAAATTACAGCAGGTGTTGGCAAACTATGTCTTGATGGGGCAAATCAGGTTGCAGCCTGTTTTTGTTCTACAATTTTACCTTTTTTAAAAAAAATCAAAAGAAGAACTTAAAACATTTAAAAAGATTATGTAACAGATTCCATATCTGGCCCACAAAGACTAAAATATTTACCATCTTGCCCTTAACACAAAACGTTTGTCAATTCCTGACCAATTGGTATTTCTACCTGAACGGCCTATCACTATCTCAAAATTAATCTAAAATCAAAATTTTGGGGGAGCCTGGGTGGATCAGTTGGTTAAGTGTCTGACTCTTGATTTCAGCACAGGTCACAATCTCATGGTTCGTGAGATGGAACCGCACATTGGGCTCTGCACTGACAGCATGGAGCCTGCTTGGGATTCTCTCTCTCCCTCTCTCTCTGTACCCCCCCCCAACCCCCCCCCATCTCTCTCTCTCTCTAAATAAACTTAAAAAAATAAAAATAAAATAAAAAATTTTCTGCCCAGGCCTACAAAAACTCTTAGAGACTATAGCAGAGAAAGGAATACTTCCCAACATGCCCCCCCCCCAAATTCTGCCAGACAATACTCTCTTCTGACAAATCTCCATTTATCTGAAATTCAGCAGTGGCCAGAACCTCTGTCTGACCCCAGATGGCCATCTCTATGTTTTCCTGTATCCCTGCTGCTATTTGTAACAACTTAATCTAGGCCTGTGTGTCCTTAAGGCTGAATTGCCTTGAATACAATCTCTCTCTCTCACTCTTTGGTTCTACTCTTTGTATTCCTTATGGATTCATTTAAAGCAATATTACTGTCACCCATATTTTATCAAATCTTCTTCCTGCTTACTATTATGTCTAAATTCTATGGCACCTTCAAAGTCCTACTTAATCAGGCACCTGCATTTCTAAATTTTCCATTTGGTTGCCAATAAGAAGTTACCTATCTCCCTCCAGTTGGGTCGATCACTTTACCACATTCTACTTATGTTCCAATACTTTCAGATATATTAAAGAAGGATAATTTTTGGAGTGTGATTAATAATATTAAAATAATAATTGCTAACAAATACCAAATACTATGTATCAGTTACTGTTCTAAGCTATACATATATTTTTAACTAAATTTGTTGTGATGGCAACTTTCTAAGGAAGGTAATTATTATCATCATTTTAAAGGTGAGAAATCTGAGGATTTCACAACACACCTAAAGTTACACAACTAGTAAGTAAGTAGCATCACTAGAGCAGGAAACCAAGCAGCCTGGCTTACGTCCCTGTTTTTACCCCTGTGCTACACTCAGTTAAGTCAATATTTACTCCTGTTTGGAAGATCCCTACCACCTAGCTTTCTGGAGGCTTCTGCCTTGAAAATGAAACTTGGTCTAGATAGAGTTTCTCCCACAGTAAAGAGTGAAAACACTATCTATGTATAAATGCTAGAAAACAGGTTGCCCTCGGAATCGGAAAGATGTGATGCAAGTAGATGTTTCAGCCAGGAGGGTAAGAAGGCTAAGAGAAACAGAGGTTGAAGAAGACATGTGTGTAATAAATTCTCCAGCCATGGGTGGATACCCTTGGGAAAGTGGGTTGAGAGGGCACTTGGTCCTGCCTCCCTGCTTTGCAATTCCTCATGGATACCAAATGTGATATCCATTCGGGAGGTAGCCGAATGTGATAAAAAAAAAACAAAGGATTAGCTAAGCAGAGGAAAGGACTGAG
Organism: Prionailurus viverrinus; assembly: GCF_022837055.1. Lineage (NCBI taxonomy): Eukaryota > Metazoa > Chordata > Mammalia > Carnivora > Felidae > Prionailurus > Prionailurus viverrinus. The sequence continues at coordinate 84,925,818 of NC_062564.1, forward strand.
GTAACACAGCCAAGCCTCCTCTCTGGAAGGAATTCAGGCGTGTCTGCCTAAACCCACAAAGGAACACAGAAGATGGCTGAGAAAGAGCCAGCAGCTTGCACAGGAGAGGCAGCGGTGAGGTGGCGTAAAGGAAGCTGACCCTAGGACAACAGACATGGCTTAAAAGCATGGCCTGGTAACACAGACGGAGGCTCAGAGGATCTGTGGCATCTATCTTTCCAAACGCCTTCCACTTTAAGGAAAATATATCTCCACAAGGATACGCATATATTTTCCGGGAAATGTGGCACTAAGTATTATCTCTATCTCAAAAGCAATCATTTAGCAAATTTTAATAAAATTACAAAGTGGCTTAACCACAATTATAAAATATGTATTAGTAAAAGATAATCATGCATCCTGTATACTCATTTAATGCACAAATTCCATCTCTGTAAAGTGAGCTTTACTAACAACAAAGACAGCAGATGAAGCTTAATATCCCATAAAATGTTAACGTCGGGTCAGCTTTTCCATCAAATATTTAAGTGATCTATTGCATCATAAAATTAAAATTTAGCTAGTGAATTACATAAGCTTACTAAGTGAGGTTAGCAAGTGAGGTTCATGTTAATATACATATATGACCAGCCCTCAGTATATATGTGTATATGGCTACCCTTCAGAGTGTTTTGACAACTTCCTAAATTATGTGCACAATACCAAGACAAAAATAACACATTTCCCAATATCACCCACTATAAGAGAACTAAAAGAAAATAAAAGTGTTTGAAAGGTTAGCATTTGACTTCACTCCACCCTTCCTTCCTATAACTGAATAAACAGAGCCCTGAAAAGTAGAAGACAAACTTGTTTTCTAATCCTGCTGACTGGACAAAGCAAGCACATTTTTTGTTTTTGTTTTTGTTTTTAAAGTGAGTGGCATGCTGAGAGTGAAAAAAGGGGTGTGAGTTAAACCACAGGTGCTCAAACACAGGGTGGGCGGATATGTGCGCTGACAAAGACAGGCCACTGCTCTCCAAGATTCCAGTCAGACTTGCTTTGCTCAAGTTCATTCACTGTAAGTTATCCCATAGAAAAATCATACCATCACCTCAACAGATGGCAATAATAGTCATTGCTTACTGAGCGCCAACTATATTCCAAGGGCAATGAAAAACACATGTAAGGCTTCAGCTCATGTGCCATTTATAGAATGCCTATGAGGCAGGTATGATTTCTATCTGCACTGTATAAATGCTGACACGACTGCATAAGCCGCTAGCCCCAGGTTCCAATGCAATGCTGTACTAACCAGTAGAGCAGGGCTTCAAATTCCAGTCAGTCCAATCTCTTAAATACTGCATCAGTTGTGCCCTAAAAATACCTTTGACAAAATTCACTACCCATTCTTTTTTTAAAAAAATAGTAAATTCTTAGTAATGGGGATAGAATAATTTCTTAATCAAATCTTCCTTAAACTAATACCAACTTCAAACCTACTAACAAATCACTGTAAGTATCCCCACTGTATTCAAGAATAAGAATAGATACTCTGATGGCTATTTTTCGGCACTTTCTTGGAATTTCTAATTAATACACATAACGCATAAAAATAAGAAACTACAATTATAATTATATTCAAAAACTTAAAACTATTACAGATTATACAATTGTAGTTTTAAGTTTTGTGGTTTTTTTTTTTTTGAGAGAGAGAGAGAGAGAGAGAGGGAGACAGAAAGTAGTGGAGGGGCACAGAGAGAAAAGGAGAGAGAAAGAGAATCCTAAGCAGGCTCCACACTGTCAGTGGAGAGCCAGATTCAGGGCTCAAACCCATGAACAATGAGATCATGACCTGAGCCCAAACCAAGAGTCAGATGCTTAACCGACTGAGCCATCCAGACACTCCTCTACAATTGTTCTTTTTTATTCTACAATTATTTAATTAACAAAGCTAAGCAAATTACCTGAGATATCATACTGGACTAAAACAGCAAGGTTGCTTTTTTGCTTGTTTTTTTTTAATGTTTATTTTGAGAGAGAGAGAGAGAGAGAGAGAGAGAGTGAGCAGGGGAGGGACAGACAGAGAGGGAGAGAGAAAATCCAAAGCAGGCTCCTCACTATCACCCCAGAGCCTGACACAGGGCTTGAACCCAGGAACCATGAGTTCATGACCTGAACCAAAACCAAGAGTCTGACATCTGACTGACTGAGCCCAGGAGCCCCTAAAATCACAAGTTCTATGAGATGGTTTATAAAAAAATGAATGAAAAATAAAAATTAAATAACTACTTATTTTCATATTCATCATTCTATATCTTAGCAAGATAGAAAATTATCTAATTCACATTACCGACAAAATTATACAATACTCAGGAATGAATAGGATAAGGAATGTACTAGAACTATATAAAAAAATCAATAAAACTAGCTTGAAAAGCAAAAAGGACAATCAAATAAGTTGAAATGCATATTTTATTCCTGGATGGTAACAATATATATTACAGAGATATCATTTTTCCAAATTATTTCACAAGAAATGAAATTGGAAGTAAAATTGACAAAAAAAATTGACAAAGGAAGTGAAATTGACACTATGATTTTTAAGTTTATGTGGAAAAATACACTGGTAAAAATAATTTTGAAATATAAAAGTAATAAAAAATAACTAGGCCTAGTAGATGTTGAAATTTACTACAAAATGAAAATAAGCTTGTCACTGAAGGATTGATAGCTGTCTCAGTGAAAGAAATCTTAAAGCAGCAGGTAAGAGAATGTTTGCTATTTCACAAAAATTCTATACAGTCACTGGTTAGCTATTTAGGAGAAAAATTATATTCTCATCTCACTTCATATGACAAATTCCAGTTTGTAAAAAAAGACATCTAGAAAACAATATGTAAGTAAGCATCTGACTTCTGGATAGGCTTAAAGCAATTTTTTAAAACCTCAACAAAATAAGATTGATAGATTTGACAAAATAAAAACAATTAATTTCTATAAATTAATGTGCAATGAATAATAGGATAAACAGACTAAAAATGTGGAAATAAACATCTCAAAATGTACTAGTTCCTTATATATGAAATGATTATAAAATTTTGTAAGAAAAAATCTCTAAATATAAAAAATTTGAACAGATAATTTCAAAGAATAAAAATATAAATAACAAATGAACGCTTTAAAGAATTCAACCTACAGTAATCAACAATGCAAGATAAAATATGATTAAATTTAAAAATTCTCAAAAAATTACATTTTATTTTTTCTGGAAAGGTAAAACACGGTTGAATAACAAAACAATACGAAAAGGTATTCAGTTAGAAATTGTGCTGGGATTCTTTTCCCTGTCTACTCTATATTCTCTCTACATTCTTCTTTTTATTTAAACAACCTTTTGTATTAGCTCCTGTGAATTCTTGAAAGTTTCCTAATGAAATGCAAGCAAATTGAAAAGCATATACTTATATTCCCATATTCCCTAAATAAAATTAAAAAACAACTAAAAATTTGCATGAGGTTGAATATTTTTAATGAATTGAAAGACTATTTCTTGTTACATACACTACTTGTATTTCTTGCAAACTGTCTATTCATTATCATTATCTTTTTCCATTGTTCTATTGTTTTTATTTCTCCCCAACCCCACAGTTTCTAAAATATATTAGAGAAACAATTCTTGTTGATTTCAGAGGTAAATACTTTTCCCCAGCTTATCATTCTTCTTTAGAATTTCTCCAGAGTTGCTGTTTTTTGATTTTGTTGTCAACCAAAGGATTTAGTGAGTCAGATTTGTCTCTTTTTTTCTCTCTTTTAGATGTTAGAATCGAATCATAGTTAGAAATCTTTCCAGTTACATTTTTTGGGGTTTTCTAAGTATTAAGTCATCTACAAATAACAGTTTCTCTTGTCTAGCTTTGTTGATTAATAACTCTGGCATACTATTACAAATAGGTGTGAGAGCTGTGCGCCCTTATCTTGTTTGTCTTTTAGCAGAAATAGCAAAAGTGCCTCTAGCATTTTGCCATTAATTATTTTTCTGTCTTTGGGCTGAGTTTGTGTGTGTATGAATGTGTGAGTGCATAAATAGTTTGTCATGGTTACAAAATGTTTAACTCTTACTGTATTGAGTTATCTCTTTTTTAAAAAAAAAAATCCAGAATGGCTGTTGAATTTTGTCAAATGAACACTCAGCATCTATAGAGATTAACACATAATTTTTTCCTTAGATTAATTAACATGATGAATTATTTTTAGTAGAGTTCATCATTTTTCATTCCTGGAATGATCTCTCCTTCATCATGATATATTACTCCTTGAATGAGTTGCTGGAGTCTTTCTCCTGATAATTTTCTGAAGAGTTTGCATTCCTATTTATAAACGAAAGCATGAATAGTTTTCTTCTTGTGAAATTTTGACCAACCTCAGGTGTCAATGATATTATGACTTCATGAAAATAATTTAAAGTTTGTATTACTCTGAAAGGGGTTAAATCATACTTCTTTAAAAAACCATCAGAAAGAATATAATACACAAATGAGGAATATCATAATATCTAGTTAATAGTTAATATCTAGAATACAACTTTAAGAAGATGCATGTTGCTGGGGCACCTGGGTGACTCAGTCAGTCAAGTGTCCAACTCTTGATTTCAACTCAGGTCATGATCTCAAGGATCATGAGTTTGAGCCCCACATTGGGCTCTGCACTGACAGCATGCAGGCTGCTTGGGATTCTCTCTCTCCCCCCCTCTGCCCCTCCCCTGCTTTCTCTCTCTCTCTCTCTCTCTCTCAAAATAAATAAATAAACTTCAAAAAATTAAAAATTAAAAAGACACACATTGTTATATTTAATGTAACATATAAGAGTAAAATAAGATTAATTAACAAATTAATAGAGGAAAAGGATAATAAAAAGTTGATTAATCCACCCAAAGGCAAGAAAGGAGGAAAAAGCTACATACAGAGATGGGTCAAACAAGAAACCATAGTTGGATGGTAGATATAAACACAACCATATCAGTGATTATTTTAAATGAAAATGGACTAAACACTCTGAAAAAGACTAAGATTGTCAGGTGGAATTCAAAACAAAAATGTAAAACACAGCCACATGTTGTTTACAAGAGATGCACCTGTAACATGAGGACAAAGACATGCTGAAGGTAAATGGAAGGGAAAATATAGGTCATGCAAATATATTGGAAAAAGCAGATGTTAAGCCAAGTAACTTTATTAGAAAGACAGGAGGGTATTTCATACCCCTGCAAAGCTCCATCCACCAGGGGGATATCACAATCTAAAAGATAACCCTCTAAAAACCATAGCTTTAAATTTTATAAAGAAAATGAATAGAACTAAAGAAAAAACAGGCAGATGTCCCATTACTGTGGGTGATTTTAAAATATCTCTCTTACAAGTTAATAGATTGACATTAAAATAAAAATTCAGGAATGATAGGGTAGGTCTGAAAAAAAAAAAACAAATAATAATAACTTGATCTACCTGACACGTACCCAACAGTGGCAAAATTCACACTTTTTTTTAAGTTACTACTGGAATATTGGCCAAAATTTACCATATGCTGGGCCATTAAGCAAGTCATTACAAAATTAAAAGGACCAAAATTATTCAATGTTTCTTCTCTGATAGAATTCTGGCTGCAAAATCAATAACAAAAAAGATAACCAGGGAATTTTTAATTGCTTGAAAATCGAGCAGTATGTTTTGTGAGTAACAAGTGAATCAGAGGAGAAATCCCAATGGAAACCAAACAATAAAGAAATGAAATCATCATCAGGCACAGAAGAAGTATTCCATTAAGGAGTGGGATTCCAGGCAAGCAGGAGGAAGTGAAAATGGGAAAGAAGCAGGAGAGGGGAGAAAGCCAGCAGAAGGGCTACTGTGAGGCTGGCTATTTCTAAGTGCGCACAGTGACAAAAACCGCACCTTCGTGGTTATTCACAGGCGGAGAAAAGGGCAAGAATTTGTTACTAACTGCTGAATCACACTAATCAGGATGAGCTACAGAGCCTGTTAATTTGTTCACATTTTCATGTCAGGAGGAAAGTCCAGGCAAGAAGTCCATGACTTGGCCCCACCTGGCGGGATGCACCTTGGGAAGTCCCTCGGAGTTTTTAAGAGGTAGTTCATGCATCTCTTCTGAGCTCCTCAGCTTCGTCACTGGAACCTGCCACCAAGTTACACAGCCCCCTTTCCATCCAATTGCATTCCACTCCTTTTTGAAAGATGTACTCTGTGAGATCTGCTACCAGTGGAAGAAAAAATCTTTCTCCATTTCTTACAGCAATGACTTCCTGCTGGAGCTTAGTTCCCACTGGGAACAGGGTTCTTTCCTTGTTGGACTACTTATCTGCCTGCCTGTGACTACTGACATTTGCAACAGGGCCCCTCCCATACTGCCATTCCTCTGTGTCACTTGGCAGGGCTTCCTGCACAAATTCTGCTGGCCTCAGTTGCTTTTGCCTACACTGACACATGTTTTGGATTTTATGGCTTTTCATTGTCTCTGCGGTTTATGATAGACTTAGTTTTGAGTCTCCCTACAATTCCATTCTATATGGTTTCTAGGAGGAAAATTACCTTTGGCCCAAACTACTGCCCTATTCATCGTGGAACCAGGAAGAATTGTTTTAAAACCGTTAAATGTCACTGGTGAGGATGCAGTGTCATTAAGACTCACGAAATGGTGACGAAGGTATAAATTTGTACATATTTCCTGGAATATGTGTTGAGCACCGCTAAAATATTTAAGGTGTCAGACATATTAATTCTCCTCCTAGAAAATTTTTCTTAACACAATTGTCAGAAATCTGGACAGTAATTTATTCAAAAATAAATTCACATAAATATTATTTTGAATAACCACAAATTAACAAAATCATAATGGACTGTGATACATTTTTTGTCATTTTATTTATTTATTTATTTATTTATTTATTTTAATGTTTATTTACTTTTGAAGGAGAGAATGACAGAGTGTGAGTGGGAGGTGGGGCAGAGAGAGAGGGAGACACAGAATCAGAAGCAGGCTCCAGGCTCTGTGCTGACAGTTCAGAGCCTGACGCGGGGCTCAAACCCACAAACCACGAGATCATGACCTGAGCAGAAGTCAGACATTCAACCGACTGAGCCACCCAGGCACCCCTATTTATTTTTTTAATTTAATTTATTTATTTTGTGAGACATAGTGAGCAAGTGAGCATGAGCAGAGGAAGGGCAGAGAGAGAGGGAGAGAGAGAATCCCAAGCAGGTCCTAAGCTGTCAGCACAGACGCTGACATGGGGCTTGATCTGATGAACCATGAGATCATGACCTGAGCTGAACTCAAGAGTACAATGCTTAACAGACTGAGCCACCCAGGCACCCCTTTTTTAAACCTCAGTATTATCCTCACATTAAAATAGTATTAAAAATACTCACAGTATTAACACCTCACAGTATTAAAAATAATACTTACATTACTTATGTAATATCACAGGGAAATGTCACTGTCTGCTGTTAAAAAACAAAACTACAAGGCAAATGTTCAAACCTTTTTATATCAACTATGTAGAAAAAACAATGCAACAAGTTGCCGATTAGTAATTGCCTTGCTGGTAATATTTTCCCCACTTTACAGTTTTCTGTAGTGTTCACTCTTACTATAATAAGCACATACTACTTTGATAATCAGAAAAATAGTAAGAGAAAAATTTTTAAACTTGACATAAATTGAATTAAATGATGGTGACTCAAGGCCACCCAAGCCTGGAGGTTGCAGCCCTGGACAAAATAAAAAAGGAAGGGGCTTTGAGTGAACGCATGCACAGATGAGAGCCTACATAACCTGGTCTGTACCCAAATTCATCTTCCTAAGTGCATTTTTTTTCTCAGAATATAAGAAAGGAAACAAAGATAATAGTAAATACTACAAGTGAGATTCAGTTAGCATAAGTGTCAATGCAGCCAAAATCTCTTGAGCATAGTCTAGTATGTTTCCCAACAGATTACCCAAAATAAAAGCTACCTTCAAAGGAGCACCCCATAGAAATAAAACCTTTCTGGATCCTTGTTACAGTAACCCAGGTGCTCATTAAGGAGCATCTTAAAATTGATGGTCTGCTTTTACTATGCAAATTGTAAGAGACACATCTTTATTTCTTTTTTTTTTTTTTTAATTTTTTTTTTCAATGTTTTTATTTATTTTTGGGACAGAGAGAGACAGAGCATGAACGGGGGAGGGGCAGAGAGAGAGGGAGACACAGAATCGGAAACAGGCTCCAGGCCCTGAGCCATCAGCCCAGAGCCCGACGCGGGGCTCGAACTCACGGACCGCGAGATCATGACCTGGCTGAAGTCGGACGCTTAACCGACTGCGCCACCCAGGCGCCCCGACACATCTTTATTTCTACCTAGCCTGTATTCTTCTCAACCCTCCCTCACATCAGACAAGAACAACTCTCACAGGCCTCCACAAAATACCCACACCAAAACACCTCTGTTTTGAAGTACCCCTTGGAAGCAATAACTAAAAAAATCTAGGAATCAAGGAGAATCAGAAAAACAGAAAGCACATGACACTTGGCTTATGACTTCAAAACAAATGAGGGGAGATTCCTGTTTAGTTTCCTGCATACTGCAAGAATGATTTCATTTAAAGAAAATTCCCCCGTTTCTTGCTCTGGCATTGACCATAATGGAATTTTTAAAAAATGTGTTTATTCATTTTCATAAATATCTAGAAATGACAAGGCATCTAGAAATTCAAAACTATGTCGCTATGATAAGAATGTCACAAGTTCTACCTCTCAACATCCAAAATGTTCTCCTGCTGCTTCTCTGAGCTCCCAATGGTGGCAACATCTGTTATGTGTCTACCTTAACACTATCAGTAGGTTGTTTCTTGAATTTGGGGAATACTTTTTTTTTAAATGCTTATTTGTTTTTGAAAGAGAGAGACAGAGCATGATCAGGGGAGGGGCAGAGAGAGAGGGAGACACAGAATCCGAAGCAGGCTCCAGGCTCTGAGCTGTCAGCACAGAGCCCAACGTGGGGCTCAAACTTGTGAACTGAGAGATCATGACCTGAGCTGAGGTGGGACGCTTAACTGACTGAGCCACCCCGGTGCCCCTTGAATTTGGGTAATTCTTAATAATTCTAGGAAATAGAGCGGTTTCAAGGAAGCATATGAAGCATGCTCTTCATACTTTTTCTTTCAGTTTATATTTCCTTTATTTTCTGATGGCAGAAATGACTACACAAGAGAGGAATTAGCTTTTTCCTCCTAGGATTCTTGTAAAGTTTCAATTCTTATAATCATTTTTACTTGCTCTATTGTGTATCCTGATCTGTACACATACCACAGGATTTCTTCTGAAGGAATAAATGTAAATTATAACTGAAAGTAAAAATGAAAGGTGTGCTTTCACTTTATTCAAAAAGAAGTCAGTTCCTTGAATTTCCATTTCTGTGACATTCTTTTGTTTAATTCCTGAGACTGAATTTGACTTCACATTATTCTCAATATTTTCAAAAGTTTCCATGGGTCATTCAAAATATCTGATCTACATCATTGTCTAATTTCCTTACATTAGTGAAATCATTCAGAAATTGGGTGGTTGGATTACATATATTGTTTAGTTTTGAGCATCTCAGTTCCTTTAAAATTAACCTAATACTATAGCAGAAGGTGAGATACACATTGTCATCTTCTTATATGCTCAGGGTAGGCAAGTTTTGACCCACAGTCCAAACCTCACCCACCACCGGTTTTGTAAATAAAGTTCTATTGAGACAGAGCCACACCTATTCACGTCTATGGCTGCTTTCCAGGAATAAAGGCAGATTTGAGTAATTCCCACAGATCATTTGGCTCATAAAGGCTAAAATATTTATTATCTGGCTCTCTTCAGAAAAAAAATCTGCCTACCTTTGTAGGTACAGTGCCTCCTGTCCTCAGAAAATGCTTTAAACATTTTACGACAAACAGCATTTTCCTATAAACCAAGATGCTCATGTTTAAAAAACTAAGAATGTGTGTGTGTGTGTGTGTATAAAACTTCAACCGGTTTTTCACATCTTCCTTATTATTAGTTACATTATTACATAAAAGAATCTATACTACATGATATAATTCTTAAAAACTTATTTATACAACCTCCTGTGGGCTGGCTGTGTGCTAACATTAATTTCTTTGCTTCTTCTGACAATACCAGTATGGCACATGATGAGATATTGCTTTAAAAAGCCAGATTGCAATATGTAGGAATGCATTCTGTAGGTGTCAAAGGTGGGGATTAAAAGATTTAAAATTACATATTGAATAATACTTTGGATTTATGATTACCTCCATATCTGGTCATACTAGAAAAGACAGGAAGACTCATATGGAGAAAGCCTCAAAAGTCCACAGGAATTTTTATTACTCTTTCCTAAAATCTTCAAACTCCCCCATAATGTAACTCACACCCACGATGACTACAGCTACTTCATGTTGGAAGACAAGTAATCACACACTATTTAAAATAAACTATAATGTTTCATGCAGTTTCTCCTTAAAGTTGTTCAGTTCCCCAAACATAGCACAAAGTACACTGATGTCAAATGTATCTGTGAACTTGATACCAAGTCACTGGCCAACTCCAAGGAAGGTGCTGAGAATAAGTTACAAATATCTGTTCTACGAGCGGAGTAGCAAAGTCTCCACTGGTACACTCAGCAGGAAAACACAAAATCATAACATCATATTTTCAAGGGATATGTGATTTTGAAAGGGTTTGAATATGCCAACATATCGCAGCATCAGCAAACCCAAAAGTAGGTATTTCCTATTAAAAAAAAAAAAGGTAATCAAACATATCATTTTTAAAAGTTAAGGAGTGTAATTTCTATATTATAAAATGATAAACATCTTAACCAAAATTCAGTATGGTCCATGATATAAAGGATATTTATATATTTATATTTTATACTAATAAAATTATCTCTATAGTCTCATTTTTTACTATTACTGATTTAATAAAAGTTTCACATAATTGTAAGTCAAAAGTATAACCATTTGATATACATTGCCTATATGATGGAACGTTCCTGTTTTATTTAAAATATTTATTTGGCGGAGCCTGGATGGCTCAGTCGGTTAAGTGTCAGATTCTTGGTTTTGGCTCAGGTCATGATCTCACAGTTCATGAGTTCGAGTCCCGAGTCAGGATCTACGCTGGCAGAGCAGAGCCTGCTTGGGATTCTCTCTCTCTCCCCTTCTCTGTGCCCCTCTCCCTCTCATGCTGTCCCTGTCTCTCTCAAAATAAATAAATAAACTTAAAAAAATAAATAAAAAATAAAATATTTATTCAAAACTTATCATGTATAAGGACCTAATAACTGGTTTTGATCCTTAAGGAACTCACCAACCAGTGGGGGAAAAAAATGCAAACAACTAATCCTCTTAGTGTTTGAATAAAAGACTAAAGAAAGGCCCATGTTAAAACACAGGATGAGGTAATTAATTCTAAAGAGGTGAGGAAAATGAGGGATTTGGAAAGACTTCAGTGAGAGGGTGACATCTGAGCTAGCCTTTCAGAATGAGTAATGTTACTCTAGCAAAGGGGGTGATGCCTGCAGAGGCTCTGAATTCAAGAAGGCGGGTGAGGAATGGTATTTTAAGGGGATTTTGAATGTGTCTCTACTCTTGCCCTGTAATTGGTGAATAGAACCTAATGTTGGGGGTAAAGAAGCATTAAGTTGCCTCCTGTTCTAAAGAAAGTTTTACAGCGAGGTTCAGACACCCATTCCAGTGCTAACTCAGAGGTAGACAAGCCCTTACTTTTACTTTCTCCAAACCACCAACTCCACCCCAACATCCTTCCCAAGTCCATATACAGAAGACTAAAAAAACAGAAAAGAATAGAAAGGCAATGGTTGGAATCACTAGCCAAGGGCATAATGAAAAACCCTATGGGACTATACACAGAAGAGACAGTGCTATAGACTGAATTGTTTCCCCCCAAATTCTTATGTTGAAGCCCTAACTTCAGTGTGATGGTATTTGGAGATGAGGCTTTGGAAATGTAATTAGAGTTAAACGAGGTCATAAGGGTGAGGCCCTCATGATGGGATTAGTGCCCCTATAAGAAGAGACACCAGAGAAATTATCTCCCCCTTTATCTCTCCACCGTGTAGGACACAGCAAGAAGGCAGCCATCTGCAAGCCAAGAAGAGACCTCACCAGAGAAATGACTCAGCTGCCACCTTGATCTTGGACTTCCCAGTCTTCAGAAGCCAGGCATGGTATTTTGTTATGGCAGACTGAGCTGAGTAAAACAGACTGGCATCTCATTTCCCAGGAATACATATCACCTTAAGGGATTGCAGATTTGCTGTTAAACCTACCTGACCAAAGGTATTACAATTATTATTGTAATAATGGAGAAAAGCATCAGATTTTATTTCCAGTATTTGATTCAGCAAAGCTGTGGATCCAAGCTGGCCTCTTTGCAAGGGGACCCAGATAATCAGACCTAGTGGGCTATACCACTAGGGGAGGGAGGTGAGAGGGGAGGAAGAGATTAAGCCTAATTATGCTCGGAGGGCCAGGGTAGAGACCACTGTACCTGTGAGGAAGAACTCACACATGTTCCATAGAAATGACCAGCTTTGGAGACCACCCCCACATAAGGTATCCATGGTTAGTTACTATCAGCAGGAAGAGAAGCACAACCAACAGAGGATGACCTCAAATCAGAAAATATCTGGCCTTTGTGCCCTAGCCCCCCTCTCAGTCTCAAATTCCATCAGTGAAAACCAGAAGGAAGTTAGAAGGCAAGAAAACATGAACCACACTCTCTTCCCCCAATGGGCCCCCAGGTCTCACTTCAATTGGCAGAACGTAAGATGACACTGGCATTTTACTTTTATTTTTTTTTAACAAAATTTTTTTAAGGTTTATTTATTTTTGAAGGAGAGAGACAGAGCATGAGCAGGGGAGGGGCAGAGAGAGAGAGGGAGACACAGAATCTGAAACAGGCTCCAGGCTCTGAGCTGTCAGCACAGAGCCCAACGCAGGGCTCGAACCTGGGAACAGTGAGATCATGACCTAGGCCGAAGTTGGACTCTTAACCAACTGAGCCACCCAGGCACCCCTTATTTTTTTAAAGTTTATTTATTTTGAGAGAAAGGGAGCATGTATGCGAGTGGGGGGTGGGGCAGAGAAAGGGAAAGAGAATCCCAAGCAGGCTTAGCCCTGTCAGCACATAGCCCAACCTGGGGCTCAAATATAGGAACCATGAGATCATGATCTGAGCTGAAACCAAGAGTCAGATACTTAACGAACTGAGCTACCCAGGTGCCCCAGTGACACTGGCATTTAAAATGGGCTCCACAGTTGAATAGTTGGAAGTGACCAGCATGCTATAGGATCTGACACTTTGCAAACAAATCATTGCAAATGGATGATGAGGGCAGTGGTTCCAGAAACATTTCAGAGTTAGCATATAGAGGTTTTACATACCATCTGTTAGTAGACGAAAAGGAAGGAGTCAATGTTTGGTCAGAAAAGATTAATTTGTTTTGGACCTATTTAGGGCAAATTCATATTTCATCATTTCCTCCTACCCCCTGACACTGTCTTTTCTAGTTTGTTCCCTTTCAGATTCCCTTTTTAACAATCTTTCACCTGATCCATTACCATAGTAATAATAATCAGCCTAACATAATAAGCATAACAAGAATTCTTATTAAGCTTTGTGTTGAAAGAACAGATTAAGGTTTTTGAGAAAAGTGTTCAATTTAAAAGTTAATCTTAGACACAGCCATCAATCTTAGCATGTTTTTTTTTCTTTTCCATCTTCACGTGTACGTGATGTTCATATAACAGCCAACTCCTTACTCCTGATTTTATTTACCATGTCACCGTCTCCTCCATTATCTTGTAACAACTTCATTGAGAATTTTGCTTAGAGATTTTTCCATCTTCTCTATGAAGCTCCATCAACTCTATTAGGCACACCTAAAAGAGGTCCATTCTGTGGACCCTCTTCCCTCTCCAATCAAAAACAAGCCCTAACTTCGGTGGGATGGTGTTTGGAGATCAGGCTTTGGAAATGTAATTAAAGTTAAATGAGGTCATAAGGGTGAGGCCCTCATGATGGGATTAGTGCCCCTATAAGAAGAGACACCAGAGAAATTATCTCCCCCCTTTATCTCTTATGCCACCGCAACTGATGATTCCCGCATAAGGCATGAGAATGAAAGTAGCAAATACGCTAAAAGGCACAGGATGGGCACTCATGTTTCCAGAGGGATGGGGGGATAGCTTCTTCAGGAAACACTTACCAAAAGGTAACAAAAATATTTAAAAAACAAAAGAAACGCGGGGCGCCTGGGTGGCGCAGTCGGTTAAGCGTCCGACTTCAGCCAGGTCACGATCTCGCGGTCCGTGAGTTCGAGCCCCGCGTCGGGCTCTGGGCTGATGGCTCAGAGCCTGGAGCCTGTTTCCGATTCTGTGTCTCCCTCTCTCTCTGCCCCTCCCCCGTTCATGCTCTGTCTCTCTCTGTCCCAAAAATAAATAAAACGTTGAAAAAAAAAAAAATTAAAAAAAAAAAAAAAAAAAAAAAAGAAACTAACTCAGGTCTCATGACATTTTGCCCCAAGAATCTGATTGAGATTAAGTGACATACTCTTAAAAATGCTATCACAATACATCTTCTCCATAAATGCACAGCAGTGATAGCAGATGATTAGGGCTGACCTAGTCAGGTCGATGGCCTCTATGTGGCCAAATACATGTTTAGGAAAACTAGTCCCATCCCCTGGAGTTTAATTAGTACATATTTAAATGGAATTAGAAGCAAAGAATGTTAGATATTCCAAAGAACTTCCAGTTGGGCATCCATATTTCATAGAGAAAGAAATTGGGTCACCAAGAAATCAAGTGACTTGCTCTGAACATCAAAATTATGAAGGAATTGATACTCATTTCCATAAAAAATGTGAAGGTGCTATTCAGAGTTATAGTAAACTCTGAAGCACTCATCACCCCAGCTGACAGCTCAGAGCTGAGTCTTCGCAGAAATGTGCCCCCAGTGGAAGGGAGCCACCTGGGACAAAGTCACAACAGCTCCCTGTAGGGGACTGGCCTCCTTCCCTGGAGTTGGAATATCCCTAAAGGGCCATCCCAGCTTGAGAGCACTCACTCTCCATGGGACCAGTTGGCTGAGACCTCTGTGCAACTGTATCACAGTTCACCTTCTCCCTCTGTCTACCTTACTTCTATCAGCACTCACTTCCATCAAGTGCCATTCCTGAGAACATGCCCCAGTAGGTCTCTTGCATGTACATTTCTAGCTCAGAGTCTGACTCCCAGGGAACTCAACCTACAAAAACAGTCTATTCTACTACTTGAGAAAAGCGAAGCCTGGGAAACACCTGGATTACATTGACATAAATTACTGTGGGATTTTCTTTAATTCAACAAGGTGCACTATGGATCCCCAATGAATATCCACAGTTAACCGAAAGTTATTTAGCCAGAGAACCCTCTATTTATATTGAACATCTTCTCAGACTGTTTACGGAATCTCCTCTGGGAAACATGAATGCAATTCACTCTAGCTCACATTAGAATATGATTGCTAAAGTTACTATTGTCAATATGTCCTGTAATAGCAAAAGACTGCGAACGACTTAAAAGTCCACAGAAGACTGCTTAAATAAATTATGATATATACATATAATGGAATATTATACATCCACAGGAAAAAATGAGAAGGTCTTTAAGTGCTAGTATGAAAAAGCATCCAAGGTGTATTATTTTAAGTGCAAGAAACAAGGTTACTCAACAGTGCATATCTGTTTTTTAAAAAAGAATTAAACACATGTTTGTGTTTCCTCGTGTATGCACAAAATATTTATAAAGGTATGAACTAAGAAACGCTACCAGTAGTTGTTTCTATAAAAGGGAATTAAAAGCAGCTTGGTACCCTCTGAATTTCAAACCATAGGAATGGATTACCTTTTGAAAAAAACAAAATATTAAAAATTAAAAACAAAACACTGCCAAATATTATATAGCAGGTATTTAAAAACTTTGTCTAAGCATATGAAGAGACTCTCAAAAAAAATGTGTAATATCACTAAAAAGTTACTCAGATTATGAGCTCCTTGAAGACAGGAACTATATCTTTTTATTCATTTATTCATAATGCCCAAAACCTAGCAGAAGGCCTGAAGCAAAGAAGGCAGTCAATAATTTGTTTTTTAATCCTGTTGCTTCCACACAGCAACAGATTTAAAACAGCCTTTTCTTTCTTTTTTTTTTTTAATTTTTTTTTAATGTTTATTTATTTTTGAGACAGAGAGAGACAGAGCATGAATGAGGGAGGGTCAGAGAGAGGGAGACACAGAATCTGAAACGGGCTCCAGGCGCTCAGCTGTCAGCACAGAGCCCGACGCGGGGCTCGAACTCACGGACCACGAGATCATGACCTGAGCCGAAGTCGGCCGCTTAACCGACTGAGCCACCCAGGCGCCCCTCTTTCTTTTTTTAATATTAAACTTTGTTGGGTTTTTTGGGGGTTTTTTTTTGGTTTTGTTTTTTAATGTAGGATGCAGGGGGCACTTGGGTGACTCAGTGGGTTAAGCATCCAACTCTTGGTTTTGGCTCAGGTCATGATCCCAAGGTTCATGCGTTCAAGCCCTACTTGGGCTCTGCAGCTGGCAGTGTGGAGTAAGTTTGTGATTCTCTCTCTTCCCCTTTCTCTCTGCCCCTCCCCCGCACATGCTGTCTCTGTCTCTCTCAAAATAAATACACAAATTTTTTAAAAAATGTAGGATCCGGGGAAACTCTACAAATGGGGAAAGAATACCACATTCTTTTACTCCCGCCTTGGTTTTTCTATTAGCCTATAGTCAGCAACACCTAAAAAGTATCTGGAGTTACGCTGTGAATACAGCAGCCGCCAACCATATGTGGCTATTTAAACATAAATGAAAATTTGAAAACATAAAGCTAACAATTCACTTCCTCAGTGGAGCTAGCCACATTTCAAGTGCTCAAAAGCCACACATGGTTTGTGGTTACCATATTGGACACAGCAGCTAGAGAACACATGCACCACGGCAGAAACCTCGTTTGGATGTCACTGATGCAGGTAGAGCAGACACTTCGGTTTCAGTCCCATCTAGACTGAATTCCAACTCAGCTACTTACTAACAATAAGGTTTGGAGGAGATGAATTCATCTCCAAGGGCCTCAATTTCTTCATCTGTAGAATGGAGGAAATGATAGTGTCTACCCTACCCGGGTCACGGTAAGGGTCAAGTGAGCTCATTCACCAAAACCTACATGGAACAGTCTCTGACACACAGGGAGCCCTTGAAAATGTGACCTCTTAGTGATTATCACCCCCATGAATGTGACCCCCCTCACCATGAACCAGTCCTCATATCACTCACAATCAGGCTGTTCCATCCCTCCCATAGGTCCCACAGAGAAAGGAGCCATGAGCACCCTTGCCGTCTAGTTCAGTGTTATTAAAGCACCAGTTTACAGTGAGTACAACTTACACCGATTCCTCCTCCAGGAAAGACTCGTTGTGAAAAACATGTCAGGTGAACTAATGTGTGCTACTGATGGGGTGAAGTTACATTCTGGCGCAAGCCCTTTCTTGGGTCAAATCCTGGAGACAAACATGTTCATACTGCGGATTTCAATGGTCTGGGTGGATAGGTTTTTAAAATTCTCACAAAGAAGACAGCTGTCACACTTTGCCATGAAAAGGGTGACATCTAGTACAGCAAAACTGAAGGGGCAGAGGCAGCTGGGTCAGTCAAGGTGAGGTTTTTATAGCTGACTAATGTGAACTAAGTTTTAGAGAACATAAATCATGATGAGAGAAGAGATAAGGGAGAAGAATGGCAAAGGAACAATACCAAGAGAAAGGAAAGAGAAAGGAGAGAAGACTTATAGCTTTAGGCCTTCAAAGATAAAGAAATACTTTCCTTTTATCCCAGAGGCCAGGCCATTCCCTTGTTCACTTGTGGCTTCCGACAACAGAAAACCAGACAGACTTGAATCTACTGGTGGCCAGTTTGGGCCTCTTTAGCGCTACCATCTTCATATAATAGAAATATTAAATATATATAATTCTAAACTGAATATATACATATAATTTTATATATATATATATACATGTATATATATACATGTATATATATATACATAGGTATATATACATACAAATATACATATATATACATACAAATGTACATAGGTATACATACAATGTATACATATATATATATATATATATATATATATGTAAGGAAGCTATTGTGGCGACTTTCTGATCCTTCAAACATTTGCAGGTAAAGATAAATGAGCCAAGGGGCGCCTGGGTGGCTCAGTCAGTTAAGCCTCCAATTTCAGCTCAGGTCATGATCTCACGGTCTGTGGATTCAAGTCCCGTGTTGGGCTCTGTGCTGACAGCCCAAAGCCTGGAGCCTGCTTCAGATTTCTGTGTCTCCTTCTATCTCCTGCCCTTCCCCACTCATGCTCTGTCTCTGTCTCTGTCTCTGTCTCTCTCAAAAATAAATAACATTAAAAAAAAAAAAAAGATAAATGGACCAAAAAAAAAAAAAAAAAAAGAAAAAAAACCCAAAAAGTGCCCACGTGTGTGTGTTTTAAATGAATGTTCTTGTTTTGAATTCTTCAGGTATTTATATAAAAAGACCTATATAAAAATTAATCTTCATCATAAAAATAAGTCAATTATTACTAACCAATTCTCTAGAACTGCTACTATAGATAATTGTTTAACTATTAAAGTGTATGTTGTGATTTACAACGGCCATAATGGCACCAGTTTCTACATGATTGCTCAGTGTTGCCACAGAAGACATACCTTATCTGCTGTAGCATGAAATGCCATATGACAATTTATAATGATGCACACTTCTTCTTAACTGCTGATAATAACCTATCAGGGAAAACGACAGCTTAATTATATAGCATATCTCCTACTGGATTTGAACATTTCTATGGCTTCTCACAAATCCCTTACAGAAGCCAAGAGGAACGATTACCACGATCCTCAGAAATAACACTAATAATTAAGTAAAAAAAAAAAAAAACTAAGGCAAAGTGGATCTTTTATTAAATACAGATGAACTTTAGCCCACATAATCCCTCAGTCCTCTGTCTCCAGACAGCTTTACCAGAGCTGGCTGTCATCCTTCTAATGTTCTATTTTTCTTGCTTATTAGGCCTTTGGTATCTTCCATTCCAAATAGTTGGCTTATTATGAGATGCATCAAGTGATTTACTCAGAGCATTTGATCTCTGAATCAACACAGTGGCCACGAATTGGCTGTCGGAGTCCCAAATGTCTTATTCCTAAAGCACTGCTTGCTGAGCTCCTTCCTGACAAGTAAACTAAACTTCTCAAGTCTCCACAGCAAAGCAGTAGGTGCTTATAAAACTGATGAGAAGCAGGCTGTCTCTATTAATAAAAGTTACTTGCGATTGGGAGAGTGCTTGGACTCTTGAGTTCCAGGGTGGTCCATGTCATGGCTGGCCAGAGAACTCGGCTATCTTTTACAGAGATACTGGTTCCCTCCTCTCCACCAGGGCTCAGTGAAATTACCCTGGACATCGTGAACCCAGATTAGGGCATTTCATCAGTTTTAGTTCTTTATCTCTTCTTTCCTTGGTCTCACTAAATATTCTTATTCACATAGTAGTTACCAAACTACTACTACGACTAGATTGCCCTTCCTTTATCCTTTCTAATCTTTGCTTTTCATTCTTCTCTGCTTTTTAGCACTTCTTCCACACGCCTCAGCATTTGTGCAGAGAAAAATGGGCTACGCAGACATCATCAAACACGTTGTGTGCCCCATTCCTTCTATGGGATTACCCATTTGTTACAGTGTTTAAAATTCTAACCCTTTCTGTTTGGTGTATTTGTACAGAATGCTCCAAATGGCTGTATTTCTGTAGTCTAAAATGTCACATTTCTTTTGAAGTTTTTTTTTCCCCCTCAGAGGTGGTTATGGAAAGGTAAAATAGGCGGCTGGCTTCTGTGACCAGAGCCATTCCTACGACAAAGACTGTCCTATTAACTTAAATGACCAAATTACTAATGAGAAGATTTCTGACAAACGTGGAATGGGAACAAATGAAACTTCAAAGCCTTGTAGAACGTATCATCTAGGATAGAAAACAGCACAGAAAATTATCTCCATTCAGTTATAGAACATAGCCCTCCAGGCAACTACCATTAAATGTGTCACTCCATGTGCTGGGACCACGGACATTCATTTCTATAGACATAGAATTTCTCTCTTTGGACTTGTGTAAACAATAGCAGTGGCATTCACCACCTTTTCTTTGACTAGACTCTATGGAGACTACCATGTTTACAAACTATTCATCACTAGAAAATTACAATTTCCAAAACTATGGTTCATGTAACATTGAGACTGAAGGCTCCTTGATAAAATTTGGAGCCTCCCTCATCTTACCAAAACCATGGAATGGACTGAAAGCTTAGAGAATTGAACTCTGGTCCTGGTTGTCTTTAGACAGCATGTGACCTTAGCAAGGTACTTCATGTCTTTTAACCTCAGTTTCTTTATCTTTAAAATAAAGAAACTAGGGGCACCTGGGTGGCTCAGTCGGTTAAGCGGCCAACTTCGGCTCAGGTCATGATCTCACAGTCCGTGAGTTCGAGCCCCGCATCGGGCTCTGTGCTGACTGCTCAGAGCCTGGAGCCTGTTTCAGATTCTGTGTCTCCCTCTCTCTCTGACCCTCCCCCGTTCATGCTCTGTCTCTGTCTCAAAAATAAATAAACGTTAAAAAAAAAAAATTTTTTTTAAATAAAGAAACTAGACTGGAAGGTGTCCAAAGTTCTCCCCAGTGTTGGAGTGCACCTATTAAGGTCACAGGTAGCTTACGACATATGGTCAAATTTATCCATATTATGTTAATCACTTGTACTGTCAGGTTTGATGCCTGAGGGAATTCCTCTGCTCTAATCACCTTAGTTCTCCAGAAGAGAACAAAAGTGCAGAGAAACTAAACATAGTATCCAGGCTTACACAAAGAGGTAAAGTTGGGGCTTGCCACGTGTCCTGGATTTCCTGGATTTCATTTGTCATTAGTAGTTCATTCAGCTAACAGGAAGCACAAGGCGTGTGCTATCATTGTGCTTCCTCTCCACATTACCTTCAATTTCAAACCAGGTCTTCTTATCCTTAAAATCAAGAGTTATAAAATGCTTGGGGCTCACAATCCTGTATGTCTTGATTATAACTAAAGGGCAGTATTAGCGGAATTTGAATTGTTTTAATTTCATGCCTTAAATCTAATGATCCTGTACCAGCATGACCAGCAAAATGCTGCTATAATCCAATTTACTTCACTCTACTTATTTCCAAATAGCTACTTTCTAGGTCTGAACAACTAAACATGTCATCCGTAACAACTCTGTGTCATCCTAACCCACAGTAGCCCAGCTGACATCTACCTTGGAAGAATGGGAAGATGGAAGTTTCATAATCTCCTTTACCCTGTGGCTAAGCCACCACACTCTTGCTTTTATCCTGGGATTCCTGGAATCTTTTCCCAACGTGGTTTGATAATAACAATCATAAACACCATCATACATTTACATATCTATTTATTGGAAGAATCACTTGGGAGAAGGAAGAGCAATTAATCCTAGGAAGTTCCTAGTTAAATGAAGATCCAGCAAGAGCAGCTAGCTTTGTCTTTGGAAATACACCCTGTAGGTTCCAGAGAAATAAGATAGTTTGTAGAATGCCAATATATGCTCAGGAGCTAATTCCAAATCTATAAAAATCCCTTGGGAGAGAGAAGGATCTATTTGGCAGACTAGACTTGGATAGTTGGGGGCCGGAAGTAGAGGATAAGATGAGGAAGAAGGTTGTAGTTGTTGTACCCCCTTCCCTCCTTATCTTCCCTGAAAGGTAGGATCAGGTGATCTTGTTTTAGTGCACATGTTAAACTTGACTGGCACTTTCTGGTTGGACCTGGATTGTGGGGCACTCAGAACCTAGAAAATCGGCAACATAACTGCATGAACCCATACCCTGGGTCCAAGTAATTGTTTTTCCCATCATTGCTACAAGACAGAGGAGTACCTCCAGTAAGACATTGGGAAAGATCCTTGACAAACAAGGTACTGGAATTGGAGAGTCACGGAACTGTTAAATCCAGAGTGCAACAGTATACCCTTCAACCTGGAGAGTATCCCACACCAACGCATTTGGAGGACATAAGCTAGAGCCAAGGGTTTTGTCTCCTGGCTGATGATAATGCTAGCCATGATGATCCCAATCTAAGAAAGAGAAGTTTACAGGGAAGAGTATATAGTGTGGTCTCTATAAAAGAGAGATAAAACTTAAAAAAATTTATGCCAGATGGGAAAAGCCTAATGAAACAGATAAAACAAGAATTAAAAAAAAATGCTTTGTAGACTGTAAGAAGGATTTTGGAAATATGAATCGGGAGCAAGAAATATGAAGAAATAACTGGGTATAATAAATATAAAAAAGCCACAAGTCATAAAGTAGAGAATTAAGTAGATAGCCTGAATGTCGGAAACAATACTGTTGGAAAGTGGCAGAATGAGCTACACAGTTAGATCGGGCAATATCCTGGAAGCCATTAGTAAGTAAAAATTAGCTAGGGGAAAAAAAAAAAGGAAGAGTGAAGTGTACATGGAGGATGAAAGTAGGAAATTCAACTCTGTCTACTTGCAGTCTGAAAAATAAGACAACAAATAAAAAGATAATAATCAAGATTTTTCCAAAATTCTAAACATCGGACCTCAAAATAAAGAAGATAACAGACTAGCAAAGAAAATAACTTAAAAACACATCCCACTCATAGGGATATTTTAGTAGCATTCACAAAGATTTAAGACCTCCAAAGAAGACACACAAATGGCCAACAGACACATTAAAAGATGCTCAACACCACCGATCATCAGGGAATGCAAATCAAAACCACAATGGGGTATCACCTCACACCTGTCAGAATGGCTAAAATAAAAAATACAACAGGGGCGCCTGGGTGGCGCAGTCGGTTAAGCGTCCGACTTCAGCAGGTCACGATCTTGCGGTCCGTGAGTTCGAGCCCCGCGTCAGGCTCTGGGCTGATGGCTCAGAGCCTGGAGCCTGCTTCCGATTCTGTGTCTCCCTCTCTCTCTGCCCCTCCCCCGTTCATGCTCTGTCTCTCTCTGTCCCAAAAATAAATAAACGTTGAAAAAAAAATTAAAAAAAAAAAATACAACAAACAGCAAGCGTTGGCAAGGATGTAGAGAAAAAGGAACTCCCGTGTACTGTCGGTGAGAATGCAAACAGGTAGAGCCACTGTGGAAAACAGTACAGAAGTTCTTTAAAAAATTAAAAATAGAATTACCATATGATGCAATAATTCTACTACTGGGTATTTACCCAAATAGCACAAAAACACTAATTTGGAAAGATATACGCGCCCCTATGTTTACTGCAGCATTATTTACAATAGCCAAATTATGGAAGCAACCCAAGAGTCCATTTATATAGATGAATGGATAAAGAAGATGTGGTATATTTACAATGGAATATTACTCAGCCGTAAAAAAGAATGAAATCTTCCATTTGCAACAATATGGATGGATCTAGAGAGTATAATGCGAAGTAAAATATGTCAGTCAAAGAAAGATAAATACCATTTGATTTCACTCATAGGTGGAGTTTAAGAAACAAAACAAAGAAAAAAGAGACAAACAAACAAACAAAAAAACAGACTCTTAACTATAGAGAACAAACAGATGGCTACCAGAGGGGAGGTAGGTGGGGAGATTGGTGAAATAGGCGAAGAGGATTAAGTGTACATTTACCATGATAAGCACTGAGTCATATATAGAACTATTGAATCATTATACTGTACATTGGAAACTAATACAGCACTGTATATTAACTACACTGGAATTAAAAAAAAAAAAATTCACGCCAAAGAGAAACTTCAACAATATTCATTAGAGTGAAAACAGACAAAGGTCACAGTGACATCAGGCTTCTTGAAAGAAACAACAGATACAAGAAGATAATGGAGCAGAGTCCCCACAATGCTGAAGAAAAATAGGGGTGCCCGAGTGGCTCAGTCAGTTAAGTGCCTGACTTCGGCTCATGTCATGATCGCAGGGTTTGTGAGTTCCAGCCCTGCATCAGGTTCTGTGCTGACAGCTCAGAGTCTGGAGCCTGCTTCTCATTCTGTGTCTACCCCTATTTCTGCCCCTCCCCCACTCACGGTCTGTCTCTCTCCGTCTCTCAAAAATGAATAAGCATTAAAAAAAAAATTTTTTTTAATGCTGAAGAAAAATAACCTTGTACCTAGAATTAAGTATCTGGGCAAGCCATTATTTACATCTGGGAAAAATTAGTATATTCACAGGTACATAAGACCTCAGAAAAATTCACCCTTTGCAGCCTGTTTGAAGTAATTTTCGGAGGAAGCAAAAAGATATAGGAAGTAAAGGTAAGTAAAAATTTGACATTTACTATTGTTTAAATAAAGCAAAACTTACAAAGCACTTAGAGTACTGCTTACACATTAAGTACTCAGTAAAAATAAGCAGCTGTTATCTTTGTTTTTTTATTTACTTTGTTTTTTTTTATTTATTCTATTTACTCTGTTAAATAGTTGCACTCTTACTGACACTGTCATCATTCTCCAATACTAAAGAAAATGCTTTTTAAGCATAGTTCTGTGTTAAGTACGATGTTTACTAGAGATTATTTTGCAAATATCATTCATTCATTCATTTACCCATTTGGAAGATCCCATTTAATCTTACGAAACTCTTACTCAAAAGTTTGATAAAACTTTTTCTGCATGCAGCCATTAGGATTATATTAATAGGGTTTCTAATATTGGACCATCCATACGATCTGTAGGTAAATTCCATTTGATTAAGATAAGAGTGTCTCCTGGCAGGTGCAGTAGCACTGTGTTTTACTCTTACGTTAGCTAATATTTTATTTAATATTAAAAAATGCTGCTGAGGCTTTGTTACTCCGACAGTCTCGATGAACTTGCTTATTAGTTTTCATAGCTGGTTAATTTTCATGGCTTTCATTCATAAATAAAGATAATTTTACCCCCTCCCTTTTAATCTTCATGCCTCTTCTTAGTTCTTCCAGTGAGGTAGCAGACTAGGTGAAGGGTACAGGCTCTGGAGAGGGACTTAACTGAGGACCTTGGGCACAGGGTCTTGGTGCCTCTGAGTCATCTGAAGAGTAGCTGGAAAAGCACCTCCAGGAGTTTATGAGGGTTCCACAAGTTAAAGTGCTTGGCACATGGCCAACAATAAATGTTAGCTATTGAAATATTTACTGAATAAAGTTAAGAACAAGAGATACCTAATCCAATCTTGGAAATTTAGGAAAATATCCTCAAAAAAAAACAATACCAAACTGAGACCTCTGGACCAGGTGGGTGAATCAGGAGAAAGGGGAGAGGGAAAAGAATGGATGGAATAATGCACTCTGGAGGGGAGACACACACATCCACATGCTTAGTGATGACAGAAAACATGTTTAGAGAATGGACAGCTGTTTAGTACAACCATACATGGATGACCCAGCTATTCATATACCAATATTCATTTCTCCAGTAGATAACAAGTTCCTGAAAGGAATCATGTTCGGTTCAGCTTTTTATCCCTCAGAGCACTTGAAATTGAGCCATGCACTGAGAAAATGTTCAATAAATATTTGTATTTTTAGGAAGGTTTATGGTCCGTTGTTCATCGGCCTGATTGACAACCATAGCATGGAAGCCAATACTTTACAAACTGCAGAGGCTGAGAGTAATGCATCTTGAATTAAGAAAGGTCAAAGTTTAGAGGAGAAATATCTCAATATCAATCTAAATGAGCCATCATAAAACCACATGTCTGAAGTTTTAGACGTCCTTCACGAAATAATGAAAAGAGGATCTTGCTTCCCAGGAGTAGAGTCTAAAGGTATACGATATAGATCCTTAAAATGTTGCCATTTGGGGTTACTGCAAATTTTCAAGTGACATCATAAAGCTGTTATGACTATATATTTGTTTCCTAGGATTCTTGGGAAAAGGAGCACTAAATAAGTCAAATATTAACCATCCTAATATTTTTACAAAAATTTTCTCATCTTTTTTGTACTTGGAAATCTTTTTTTTTTTCAAAATACTTGGCAAAAAAAAATTAAGAAAGTTTAAAAATTTTTATTTGAAGAAATTTAGAGAATAGGGTGTATCTTGTTTCATTTCATTTGTTGAAGCATTTGCTTTGCACTTATAAAATTACTCCCTCAATAAAAACGGGCACAAAACATTAAACAGCCCCTCCCTTTCTTTGTTTTAGTTCTAAAAAGGTTCATTCTAATCTATAAAGCTCATAAGCATCATCCTAAAAATGAATGTAAGGGTTTTATCAGTAGCCTGACCCAAATTAGATCCTTAGGAAATTCTATTTCCCCTCCTGACCTTGACAATAAGGAGTCTGCTGGGAGTGGTTTTCCAACAGCTCTGCGATGATCACTGGTGATGTATTTCTAGTCCAATCTGGTCAAACTCCTTTTCTCAAAAACTTACTATCACTTGACCCCTCAGCAATATGTGATAGATTATTTTTTTTTTTATTTTTTAATGTTTATTTTTGGGAGAGAGACACACAGACCACAAGTGGGGGAGGGGCAGAGAGAGAGGGAGACAAAGAATCTGAAGCAGGCTCCAGGTTCTGAGCTGTCAGCACAGAGCCCGACGTGGGGCTGGAACTCACGGACCATGAGATCATGACCTGAGCCGAAGTCGGACGCTTAACTGACTGAGCCACCCAGGCGCCCCTGTGATAGATTATTGACAAGAAAAATAACATTTTTAAAGGTTTACTATGTGCCCGTTTTTATTGAGGGAGTAATTTTATAAATACGGTGTTTCCCAAACTCCAGCCCTTCCAACTCCATGATCACAGTTCTTGTCATTCTTTGTCCCATCTTCATCATTTATTCAAGAGGAGAGTCAATATGAACACAAGTCAATAATGATAAAATGTCGCAGATACAATTAGAGAGCTATCCATCGGGAGAGGACAGAACAAAGGAGAAAATGTAGTCAATATTTCCGGGGGGAGGAGGTGGCTAGAGGGGAAGTAATGTTGGGGTTTTGCCTGGAGAATTTCGCAGAGAAAGTGACTCTTTAAAGACTGGTATATTTACAAAATGAACTCACAGCTACAGAAAATAGATTGGTGGTTGCCAGAAGCAGGGGCTTGGTGGGTGGGTGAAATGGATACAAGGCGTCAAAAGGTACAAGCTTCCAGTTATAAAATAAACATGCCATGGGAATGCAATGTACAGCCCGGTGACTACAGTTAATGACACTATACTGCCTGTCTGAAAGTTTCGAAGAGGGTAAGCCTCTCTTGCATGGGAGTTTGGAAGTAGTAGGGTGGGGGGGAGGGAAGGGGGCGGGGACATTCAATTCAGTCCATAACAGTTAGCTTTCCAAAAACTGAAAAAAATCTGAACTCCAAACACATCTGACCCTAAGAGTTTGGGATAAAGTACTATAAACCTTAGTTTATAGTTATAGGTACATGGAAAAGAGTTTAAGCACAGTGCTGGTGGGAGTGCCACAGGAAGTACGTGGGTTAGGGAAAACCTCACTGCAAATGGGATATTGAACTAAACCAGTGAAGTAAGGGAGTGGGCTATATCTGAGATAACAGCAGTCTAAGAAGGGGAACAGCAAGTTCAAAGACTCTTAGATAAGAGCAGTGCAGTATGGGTGCTGAGTAGAAAGACTGTCAGTGTGACTGAAACAGTGAGCTAAAGGAATAATAGTAGAGGAGATAACAGATATACAAATCACTTAGGGCCTTACTGACCATTGTAACGGAATTTGGCTTTTAGAGAAGTGAGATGAGAAGGCAATAGTGGTTTTGAATAGAGTAGCATGACCTAATTAATGTTTTAACAGAATCACAACCAGGGTACCTGGGTGGCTCAGTAGGTTAAGCATCAGACTTAGGCTCCGGTCATTATCTCATAGTTCTTGAGTTCAGGCCCCACATCGGGCTTTCTGCTGTCAGCACAGAGCCTGTTTCAGATCTTCTGTCTCGTTCTCTCTCTGCACCTCCCCCTCTCATGCTCTCCCTCTCTCAAAAATAAATAGACTTTAAAAATAAAATCACAACGTGCAGCTGATAATCTCCAAAGATGGATGCCATCATCACTGCCTTCCTTTCGTGAACAAGCATGACAAGTTACCCAGCAAGAGGCAGAGTCTGTGTCCTCTCTCACTGAATCTGGGATGGGCCTCTGACTGTTTCATTCTGACCAATGAAGCAAACATAAAGTCTGGGAATTTTGTTCCCAGGCCTTAAGAGGATTTGCAGCTCCCACTTCCTCTTTTATGGACCCTGGACACTATGGAAGGAGTCTGACAACCCTGAGACCATCACGCCAGAAGAAAGCCCAATCTCGCCATGTGAAAAGGCCAAGTGGAAGAGAATGAAGGAACCCAGCCAACAGCCAGATTCAATGTCTTGAACCATCTCCGATAGTCCTTGGACAAATGGGAGTCAAATCAACTGAGACCACAGACATTGTGGAGTAGAGACAAGTCATTGTCACTATGTCCTGTCCAAATTTCTAACCTCAAAACCTTGAACAAATAAAATGGTTCTAAATTTTGGAGTTTATTGTATAGCAATGAAAAACTGACACTAAAATTGGGATGAGACCGGGTGATGTGTAGACACCTAAAGAGTATCAAGGACACAGTGAAGGCCAGAAAGGCATTGATGAACTTCTTCCTGGAGGCCGGACAGAAGCAACTCCTATTACGTAGTGGCAGAATGTTTGGCAACACTGCAACAATATGGAAGAATGAAAACATACCTCATGAGCTTGTGGGCCTACCTAAGGAGATTTCTGAATGTGATAACTGGCTTCATTCAGCTGCCTAGGATTAATTACGGGAAGAGAAAGATGAACTGAAGTGGTCAAGTAGAAGTTAGAGGGAATCATTCAACACAGGACTTGCTAGGTTAGAAAATAAAACTTTTTGGGGCACCTGGGTGGCTCAGTCGGTTAAGCATCCGACTTCGGCTCAGGTCATGATCTCGCGGTCTGTGAGTTCGAGCCCTGCGTCGGGCTCTGTGTTGACAGCTCAGAGCCTGGAGCCTGTTTCAGATTCTGTGTCTCCCTCTCTCTCTCTGACCCTCCCCCGTTCATGCTATCTCTCCCTGTCTCAAAAATAAATAAATATTTAAAAAAAGAAAATTAAAAAAAAAAAAGAAAATTAAACTTTTTGTCATTCTTGCCTCTCCAGACAGCAGTAGATGCTCAAAGAAAGAAGCAGTCTTAGGACAAAGTTCAAAGCCAAGTATTAGTACAATGTACTCTCAGGTTAAAGATCAAATCAAGCATGTGGCTGGAAGATGCCTCATTAAGACCTCACATTAAGGCAGAGCCTCAGAGACTCAGTCAGCGGGACAAAGGACTTCTTTTTTTTTTTTTAACATTTATTTTTTATTTTTGTGTGGGACACAGAGACAGAGACAGAGCACAAGGTGGGGGAGGGGCAGAGAGAGATGGAGAGACACAGAATCCGAAGCAGGTTCCAGGCTCTGAGCTGTCAGCACAGAGCCTGACGTGGGGCTCAAACCCACGAACCACAAGATCATGACCTGAGCCAAAGTCTGACGCTTAACGGACTGAGACACCCAGATGCTCTCCAAAGGGTTTCTAAAACAGTAAGGGTCTCTCCTATAGCATTCGGATTTGCAGCCGAAGTAAAGAGGAGCCTGTCATAAAAGTCTTGGGTACATAAGTTTTCCATAATGGAATGAACCTCAATAAAATTTATAGGAAGGCCTCGAGGTTTATGAGAAAACTGTACTAAAATAACTCACCACCAGGTAAACGAAAAGGAGGACACAGAAGATCCCTAGATCCCGAACTCAAAGCTGGAAGCAGTCTACCCAAGTGCTGACAAAAGCTATTTCTCATGGAAAAGGAAGAATGACTCAAAGGAGGGGTCTTTAACTTTCCAGTCAGCCCAGCTGAGGTGCCAGACATAGGAATGAAGAAATCTTCTGGGATGTTTCATCTCCAACAAGCTGAATGTAGCCCAGATTGCAGAATCATGACAAATAACAAATTACTATTTGTCAAGCCAGTGGGTTCTGGGTGTTTCTGTTCATTTATTTTGTGGGTTTGTTTGTTTGTTTAATGCAGGCAGGGCAAATAACAAGCATTCTGACTGCTGTGTTGTGTTAAGAACAAGCTGGGGGTGGGGGGAGCAAGTACAGCATCAGGGAGACCAACTCTTGCAATAATACCATAAGGCAGGACAATAGTGGCTTGGACCTAGATGGCAGCTGCAAAGGTGACAAGAAGTCAGATGTGGGATATATTTTGAAAGGACAGTTTAAAGGACTTAGTGGCAGATTAAAATGTGGGGTATGAAAAAAAAAAAAAAAAGGAGAACTCCGAGACTGACTAAGAGATTATCCATGCAACTCAAAGAATAGAACGGCCATCAAGTGAGATAAGGGAGACCATGGAAGAAGCAGTTTTGGGGGTTAAGTCAGGAATTCAACGAGTAGGATACATCTACTCAGGAATGCAGACTAGACTGTTGTCTAGATGAGTCTGGAGTTCAGGGGGAGGTCATGACTGGAGACACGAATCACCACTCTCGGAAGGCACTAACAACCACCAGGCAGGATGCAGTCAGGGAGTGAGTGTACATAGATAGAGAAAGGATCCAGTGACTGAGCAGCGGACTCCTCTGTTGAGAGGATAGGGAATAGGAACCAGCAAGCTACTGAAATGGATGATGGGGAGGCAGAGGACAATGACGAGAGGAGGACTGTCTGGAAGCAAAAATGAAGAACTCAGGTCCTGCTGAAAGGGAACCCAGCCCTAACCACGGATTTAACATGGGGAGGGGGGGTCTTGGTATCTCTGATGATACAGTTTTATGGAGCAGTAGGAATGACAGGCTGCCTGGTTCAAGAGAGAATGAGAAGAGAGAAATTGGAGACAGAAAGTAGAATTGACTTTCAGAGCTTTCCTATAAAATGGAGACCTAAAAACCAGGTGGCAGCTGGAGAGAAACACAAAGCCAAAGAGAGTTGTTTGTTGTTGCTGTTTATGGGAGAAATTATAGTCATGGGAAAGACCCATTAGAGAGAGACAAAAATTGATGATAGAGAGAAGGAATGAATTGCTATAGCTATGTCCTTTAGCAGATAATAGGAATAAGACTGTACATCTGAAGGACTGCCGTGGATTTCTGGCTCATTTCCTTATCTCTAATTATTTTTTCTTCAATAAATCCTACCCTAGACTAATTTTCCCCAATTACAATACTCCAACATTGTTTTTTTGCTATATTATATTTCCTACCTGTTTTACATTCCTCTGATTACTTCTTAAATTGTTGAATGATCTCTCATTGAAGTCGATACAAACCAGTCATGTGACCAACCCTTGACTGGGCTCACACTATTATGTCTTTATTCAAAATATAACTGTAGAGACACATAACAAGATTAATTTACAGAGACAAAAGCTATTACAGCATACAAGGAGAAATATAAGGAGAAAATAATTCTACCTGGGCAGTAGAAGGGGTTTCAGAAACTGTGGAGATTGGAGGCTTTGAGCAGGAGGCAGGAAGAATGACAAAAAGTGAGCAGGAATAGCAAGGGTGGTCTAGAGTATAGAGAAGTGTGTCTAGAACTGCATGGAAGAGGAGCCCAGACTGGGAAGGCTATCTAAGACCCCAAGCAGGGCTAGAACCTATTCCTGCCCCCCCCCCAACACTGCTCTCAGTGGGAAGCCTCTGCAGCTGCCAGTTCTTTACCATTCCCCCCCCCCACCCCACCCCTCGACAAAAACATACACTATTGCTTAAGCACAATGGGCCATGGCAATGCAGAAACCAAGCATAGGGGGCAGGGCGGGTAACAGGTTGAACCAGAGCAAACTGAGATCTTCAAAGGGAAGAACAGGCACCCCTGGGGAACCCCATAGCTGTCCAAGGTCTGTAAGGGTATAGAGAGTTCTAAAGGAACAATTTTCAGATCCACTATTTACAAAGGGACCCCTTTTTATAAGCAATATGCCTGAAATGTGCTGACAGCAAGCATTTTCTGGCAAGTTCTCCTTTCCCACTTCCCCTTTCATAATTACCCTCCACCCATTTTACCAAAGAAAGGCACATCACTCTCCCATTCAGAATCTTACCATGTGCCTTGCCTCTCCAGGGTGCCAAATCAAGGGGCAATTTGAAAAACTGGTATTAGAGAAACCTGCCTTAATCAAAGCATTGATATCAACACCACCCAGGTCTACATTTATGATACACATCTTATGATACAATATAGTTTTATGCCTCATAATTATCAAAACTCAAATGAATTACTCTGGTTACCTGTGTACTAATAATCTTTACAATAACATAAAGAATAATTTTAACAAAATTATTTTAAAACTTTTAAACATATACTTTTTGTTGTTGATACGTACAAAAGAAAATAAGTGGGGAAAATATACTGTAAAGTTTCTAGCTATAAAATGTTCAGTTAAAGAATAACTGGGGTCAGTGCTAACAGTGCACAAGGAGTATTTCATTTCTCGAGTTTCTATTAGAAGGTACATGAACGAAATGCCCAGTGAGAGTGAAATGATACAAGGGATCATGGCATGTGCCACAGGGCTGCTTTCCTATGTCACTCTGATGAGTAGAGCCTCCCCCCACCAACCTTATAACCGATCATATTTTCTTCTTGTAGGATCATTTTCAGTTTCAATTCCTCTATTTAACAAAATACTGTCGTCACTCTCCTGATCCCCTCTGCACCCTGTTAGCACTTGGAGAAACCTTAGTATTTGGAAAACAATCAACTATGTATTCTTAGAACATGATCAGCTAACAGGCATTCAGACTTTTTTAATCCATATTTATATGGTCTATATACAAAATATGCATGGAGATAGATAGATAGATAGATAGATAGCAGATCTACGTATATTTTGGTCCTTCCAAAGATGACCTGCAAGACACTACTGGACTCTGGAATAAAACACTGAAAAATATATGTATACATATGCCCTGCCTCCAGACATAAAACATATATGAATAACACTGCTGAATTGAAATGAGATCAAACAGCCTCTTATTTATTTTTCATTCCAACACTGAGTATAACCTGAAAAAAAAGTGAAGTAATAAATGGTAATTAATATAATTAATAATAGTTAATTAGTAAAACTCACCATTAAATAGCTAGTAGTAAATACATTGCAGTACTAGCTAAAACCACACATGTTCTCTCAACGCCCCTATGGAATTTTTCCATTCAATCCATTCAAATAGGAGAGCAGCAAGCACTTAAGCATTGTTCAACCTCAAAAGCCTCACATGGTAATCTGCAATCACTGAGTAAGTAAATCTAAGAGCTAATACTGAGCTAAGAAAAGAAGCTGGCTTCTTGCCAACTCTCATACCATTGGAGCCTGTGAAAAGGCTTCTTAAATAGTTGACTACACCACCTCGGTTGTGATATAACTGGGAAAGGCTTCTGTTCTGATCTCTCCATGAATCCCACCTTTCTACTTGGATGGATGAATGGTTAGATCGATAGATTCAGACATTGATCAATCCACCTGTACCTATGTCATGCTCTATCAGCAAAAACTGATGCAAATTAAACAAATGTTTTCATTCAGGAACCGTAAGAGAAATTTCTCCAAGGAACCAAACGCGAATAAATACTCATGCGAATATTATTTGATCATAAAGCTACTCTTTAAATGTATAATTAATGAAGTCAATCATGCAAGTACTGTATAAGCAGTATTACTTGAAACCCAACCTTCTATCATAAAACTGCATCAAAATGAAGTAGTAGATAGTTGTCACTGACAAATTGTGGGAAATACTTCTATGGAAATATCATCCTTTATAAACACCAGTGATCTGAAATCTGTCCAGGTTCAAATCCCAGCTCTACCACTTAACTAGCTCTGTGACTTTGGGAAAGTTATTTAATTACCCTATGCTTCCATTTTCTCGGCTATATAACACAGCCCGTACCACCACCTAAGTTTATCTTGATGATTTTTAAAAATACATACATACTCGGAACAATGTCCGGTACATACTAAGAACTCAACAAGTATTAGCTATGATTCATATTATTTCCCATAATTCAAGTTGCTGGCCAAAAGACAGCACTCTCTGTATTATCATTAACTAACCTTCAAAAGAATAGTTATCTAATGAACAAACTTAACAGTCAACTCTAAGAGAGAAATGAAAAAAAGGACAGTTTTCTAAGTTTTAAAATGTTTTAAAAACTATTTGGGGCCCAAGAGACATTTAAAAACCTAATTAGAGTTGTGGATATTTTCTTCAGAAAAATCCACTTACATACAACATTTCAGGGCTTCATTCACATCCTTCCTGAAATCTACTCAGAGCCAGCAAACCTGAGATGGAGAACCTTCTAGGGTTTAAAATCCTTCAATTATCAAACTCTATTTCAATAAACGTTAAACCACAGATTTTCCCCATCCTCCAAAAAAGATTATAAACTTGTATTTCATTGACAAATATTGTGTCTTGCAATATAGCTGTTGACATTTATATACAAATCTCATTGATGAAAAGAAAATCATCAAATTGTTCTTCTTAAGTCCCCCAATAATCTGCAGTAAAGTTCCAAACTCCAGGACAACAGCTTCAAACCAGGTTCTAGAGTTACCACTCCAAATTGGCAGAGAATAGTGAACCAAAGTATGGGAAGGAGCATCTGGCTGGCTCAGTCCACAGAGCATGCGACTCTTGATCTCAAGGATGTGACTGCAAGCCCCACACTGGGTGCAGAGCTTACTTAATATATATAGAGAGAGAGAGGGAGAGGGAGAGAGAGAGAGATGATAGATAGATAGATAGATAGATAGATAGATAGATAGACAGGCAGACAGGCAGACAATTAAAAATCAGGATTTTTAGAGATTCAGGACCAGTGACTAACCTAACTCCTCTGGGTCACTCTGTCACAGAGCAGATGATATGCAGGAAAAGGCCATTCTGAGTATGACTCAAATTTTGAGAGGAGGAAACAGAGGGAGAGATGTAAGAATGTGACCTTAAAACACAATCACAACAAACCTTTAGAACTTTCTGAGATATCTTAACTTGATTATGTAAAATTTTAAATTCTTCATCGCTTTTTAAGTCTAAGAAGGCTATTGCTTTTTCTTCAGTTCCTTCTTTTATATATCTTTATATAAACGATATATTTATATCTTTTCTATATCTTTATGCTTTTTCCTTTGTGCCTCCTTCCTCTATCTACCATGCCCACCACACTGCTTTTCAATAAAAGAACAGTAGTTTAAAATTTGATCCATATTGTACCTTGATGCTTTCAGTGGAATAGTCCACCACACAGCCACTGCACTGCTGAAGGCCACAATCACCCGGACCTTATCTGTTCATTCAATCAAACCTTTTTATTTTAGGCACACTGACAATAAAGGTCAATAAAACCTTTTTATTTTAGGCACACTGACAAGATGAGCAAGCCCATCAGTTACAGGTAGATGGTATGCCCCTTGCCATAACATTAGAAAGTAGTTTTAAAAACATAATGGAAAAGTAGCTAGCAAAAACCACTTTACTTCCAGTTCTGAAACTTCTGACGCATCCTGTTTAAGAATCTGTTATAAGCATCGTTTAAGAATCATCTTGCTTTATGGATACGCTGACGTTATCAAAGTCTTCAACGCACGGAATTACATAGTTCAATTAAAATGAATTGTAAACATTCGCAAAATGCAGTCTCAGTAACACTGGAAAAAAATTAACTGGACTTTCATTTAAATCCATCTTGAATAAGGATTTTACTGCAAGCTTAAGTCTCCTGTATCTCTTCCAAGTTTCTAATACTGCTTTTCTAAGAGATGAGTGGCTTGATCAAGGCTGGAACTAATAACATAGACCCAGGCCTGAGTGCCCATCAGTAACCATTTCTGCAAGTTCCTCTCCCTAGGAGGACAAGTGTCCGTCCTCCTGATCAAAGAAAGGGAGGGTAACTTGATTTTGCAAGCAAAGGGAGAGACCAACCCGCAGGGTCCTAGACACATTTGAGCTGACCCGCAAGGAGTGTGGGAGGGGGCAGGGAAGAAGCGGGGAGCTGCGGTACCTTTCTTCGAACTCTCTGAGCTCGGTTAGGTGCAGAACTCCGCTCAGTGCTGCCAGACCGCGTCTTCTCCGAAACGGGCAGCCTGGGGCAGGAGGCAGGCGCACGTCCCTCTCTCTCCGCGGGTCAGCTGCGGAGTTAGCGGAGAGGAGACCCGCTGCCTGCAGCACCGAAAGAGCCAAGCGCACGGAGGAGCCGCGCGGAACCCGCAAGCGGACCAGCAATCTGCGTTCCTCTGGGAGCAGAGGATGGCGAGGAGAGCCCACGGAAGGAATAAAGGGTCAGAAGGGGGAAAACCTCTGCACGTAGTGCAACGGAAAACTGAAGTCGCGGTTAAGTGTTCCCCGTGAGAGGGCGGGGCGGCCCGGTCCGCAGCTGGTGGGGGGAAATGGGTAGGTCCGCCCGGAGCTGGGAGAGGCCCGAGGCGTAGACTTTCGGGGAAAATTCCATCGCCCTTTCAACCACCACCACCTTCCCCCCCACAGGCGGAGAAGCAGAACTCTGTACCTCCATCGAGTCCCGGCTGTAGGGCTGGGGGGCGGCGAGCGGCGCAGCCGGACGGGAACTGCCACCCGGCTCCCTGCCTTGGCGTTGGGCTTCGACTACAAAGAGCGAGTCAGCTGGGGTTCCCCTGGGCGCCCTGAACCCAGGGAGTCCCAACCCTCAGCGAAAAGAAAAGTGAAAGAGAAAAGAGCAAGGAGCAGAGGGCAAGATAAACATCTTCAGAGGAGGCTGGGGGAGGGGCGGGATGGCAGCAGCCCCTGAACGACTGCCCAGGTGTTGCAGCTCCACGCCCCCAGGGCTGGGACGCCCCGCAGGCTTCCGCCACTGCCCAGTCCTGGGGCGCAAAACCTGGAGGGAGAGCTTGGACGAAGGCAGGGAGCGTCTGTCCCCGATTTCGGCCTTTACTTTCTGGGGCACCTGCAGGGAAAGCGTGAAATCTCAGACCACCCGCCGCACGCACCCAGCCTAGCTTGGCGCAGGCTTCCCCAGAGAAGCCTGGAGACCTGGGCGCGTGGCGTGCACCCAAGTGGCCCACAGGCGAGGGAAAAAATGTGTAGGAGCGAGTTGGGCGACTGTTCCAGACCAGCCCCTCAACCCGCGCGGCGCAGGCTGTAAGAAGATAGCCTCTGAAGTTTTATTAGAACGGAGTAAGACACCTGGATGACTAGGGAGTTAGGGTAAACTGGAAGGAATGAGCCAGCCTGTAAATTACTTTTCCAGTCTAGTCTTACACTGCACATGGTCCCATCAAATAGGACCGTGTGAAATGTTATTATAATATTTTACAGTTGAAGGAAGGGACTAGGTTCTCTGAAGCTGAGTGATCTTTATGCTACACAGAGTCATCAGAGAAGACCTCCTGCCCAGTTTTGGAAACACTTTGGAGAAAACCTTGAACACATTTGAATTACCGAAAATCCCTAACAAAAAGTGCTTCCCCAAATTTTCCAGTCATGTCACAGAAAAAAATGATATGGCTCCTGGAGTTTAATAAACACTTAACCATCTTTCCTTTACAATTGAGTATATGTTTAAAAAAATAGAAATATATTAGAAGTGACTTAAATATTAAATGTGCATAAAATTCCACGTAAAAAAATTTCATTTTTATGAAAAAGTTCATCTGCAGATAGTCACTATCAACAAAATAAGTGATATATAAACATGTAAAGACCATTTTAACAATTCAAAAATTTACCGTAGTTGTAAATGATAGTTAAAGAAATTGAGCATTCGGGGCGCCTGGGTGGCGCAGTCGGTTAAGCGTCCGACTTCAGCCAGGTCACGATCTCGCGGTCCGTGAGTTCGAGCCCCGCGTCAGGCTCTGGGCTGACGGCTCAGAGCCTGGAGCCTGTTTCCGATTCTGTGTCTCCCTCTCTCTCTGCCCCTCCCCCGTTCATGCTCTGTCTCTCTCTGTCCCAAAAATAAATAAACGTTGAAAAAAATTAAAAAAAAAAAAAGAAATTGAGCATTCTTTTCTGTCCGAGACAATGTAGTGTTGAATTTTCTTGTAATAATGCCAAGGATCTCAAATCTAATCAGACTTTTTCATAGCAATTGCTGAAGCTCTAATTTGCAGAATGGGCATTCATTGTGAAAGCAGGCCTTCGTGGGATTGGATTCTGTAACAAAGATGGTGGCCACAAAAGGCGGACACTGTGTATACACGAATATGCAAATTAGGAATGGAGAATCGGATCTGTGTCCTACCGTCAACTTGGACTGAAGCAGAGCTTCTTGGGCTCCTGCAAAGTGGGCTCCTGTCATACCTCCTTCAGCACACTTACGGATGCTGTGTACTCTGCAGCTGGGAGCTGCAATAGATGTCCAGACAGTATGACATCTCATGGCCACACAGAGCCAGATATCATTGCTGCCAGAGGACACCTCCCATCTCAGAACTTGCTGTGATCCGGCTGCCCGGGAGCACTGGAGAAAGCTGCTCTTAGCTAGGGCTTACTAGCCTATGGGCTCCAGCTGCCCACAGGGCTAAGGGGCATCTATGTCCGACAGCACACTTTGACCATGTGACCACCATGAGCTACTAGAGAGGTTTTCACAATGCTCTGGAAAACTGATGGGGATTTTCTTCATAAACCTGAGTTTTAAAGTGTAATCTGAGTACATAAGAATAATAAAACTGGTCTACAAATACTGACCAAACTAATATATATGAGTTCTAAACCAAGAAGGGCTGAATGGGATATAAAGCATTTAGTTACGTTGGGGAGATAAAAAACATAAATAACAATAAAGTGAAATTGAAAATGATTACAGCCATAAGATAGGCTTTGCTGTACTATTTGCCTCCTAAATAAGTCAAATTTGTTTTCTTAATTACAGAAAATAAAACTATTTTGAATTAGTTATAGAAGTGCCTGCAATTCAATGATGTTGGGTTTTCAGCATAGTTTGTTTTTGTTGCACTACACTCAAAGAGAAAAGTCTAATATATGCAACTTGTATTTTCAGTTGCCACAGGCTGTTTGGCAAGATATTGAAAATTCCTCACACCAATAAACAAGTAAATTCCACTGTATAAATTAAAAACAAAAACCAAGACTGATGAAATAATTTGAAACTACCATAATTCATAAAATTAAAATGTAGAAAGAAGTAAAAATTAACTAAACCTCATAGAAGTGACCATAATAACCTTTCTTTGAATTTAAATAATTAACAATAAAATCATAGTTCAATATATTTTTATTATCTGATTTTTCTTTCCAAAGGCAATGTTTGCCAATTGGGCAGTTGTCTTTTTATTTTTAATTTATATTTAAATTTTAGTTAATATACAGTGAAAGACTGGTTTCAGGAGTAGAATTCAGTGATACATGACTTACATGCAACACCCAGGGCCCCTCACAAGTGCCCTCTTTAATACCCATCACCCATCTTGCCTCCCTCACCCACTTACCTCCATCAACCCTCAGTTTGTTATTTATCCTTGTTTGTTTGTTTGTTTAATTTTTGGACTTTCTCCATAGTTTGGCTATTGTTGATAATGCTGGTGTAAATATTGGGGTGCACACACCCCCTTTGAAACTATATATTAGTATCCTTTGGGTAAATACCAAGTTGTACAATTGCTGAATCATAGGGTAGTTCTATTTTTAATTTTTTGAGGAACCTCCATACTGTTCTCCAGAGTGGCTGCACCAGCTTGCACTCCCATCAGTGGTGCAAGAGGGTCCCCCTTTTCCTGCAACTTCACCAACACCTGTTGTTTCTTGTGTTGTTAAATGTAGCCATTCCAACAAGTGTAAAGTGGTATCTCATTGTGGTTTTGATTTGTAGTTGCCTGATAATGAGTGATACTGAGCATCTTTTCATGTGTCTGTTATGTCTGGATGTCTTCTTTGGCAAAGTGTCTATTAATGTTTTCTGCCCATTAGTTAACTGGGTTATTTGTCTTTAAAATAAATTACTAAAAAAATAAATAAAATAAATTACTAGTAAGTGTTTCCTATAGCTTTTGAGACTACATGTCAGTAGTTACCAGTTAGCTCATCTGATTCAGAGTTCAAAGTCCATGACTGTGACCTTATTTATGATCCTAAGAATGAAACACAGGCTAAGAACTAGTTGACCTTTGGGTCTTTCTTTTTTTTTTTTCAATATATGATATCTATTGTCTAATTGGTTCCCATACAACACGCAGTGCTCATCCCAAAAGGTGTCCTCCTCAATACCCATCACACACCCTCCCCTCCCTCCCACCGCCCATCAACCCTCAGTTTGTTCTCAGTTTTTAAGAGTCTCTTATGCTTTGGCTCTCTCCCACTCTAACCTCTTTTTTTTTTCCTTCCCCTCCCCCATGGGTTTCTGTTAAGTTTCTCAGGATCCACATAAGAGTGAAAACATATGGTATCTGTGTTTCTCTGTATGGCTTATTTCACTTAGCATCACACTCTCCAGTTCCATCCACGTTGCTACAAAGGGCCATATTTCATTCTTTCTCATTGCCACGTAGTACTCCATTGTGTATATAAACCACAATTTCTTTATCCATTCATCAGTTGATGGACATTTAGGCTCTTTCCACAATTTGGCTATTGTTGAGAGTGCTGCGATAAACATTGGGGTACAAGTGCCCCTATGCATCAGTACTCCTGTATCCCTTGGGTAAATTCCTAGCAGTGCTATTGCTGGGTGATAAGGTAGGTCTATTTTTAATTGTTTGAGGACCCTCCACACTGTTTTCCAGAGTGGCTGTACCAGTTTGCATTCCCACCAACAGTGCAAGAGGGTTCCCGTTTCTCCACATCCTCGCCAGCATCTATAGTCTCCTGATTTGTTCATTTTAGCCACTCTGACTGACGTGAGGTGGTATCTGAGTGTGGTTTTGATTTGTATTTCCCTGATGAGGAGCAACGTTGAGCATCTTTTCATGTCCCTGTTGGCCATGTGGATGTCTTCTTTAGAGAAGTGTCTATTCATGTTTTCTGCCCATTTCTTCATTGGGTTATTTGTTTTTTGGGTGTGGAGTTTGGTGAGCTCTTTATAGATTTTGGATACTAGCCCTTTGTCTGATATGTCATTTGCAAATATCTTTTCCCATTCTGTTGGTTGCCTTCTGTTGGTTGTTTCCTTTGCTGTGCAGAAGCTTTTTATCTTCATAAGGTCCCAGTAGTTCATTTTTGCTTTTAATTCCCTTGCCTTTGGGGATGTGTCAAGTAAGAAATTGCTATGGCTGAGGTCAGAGAGGTCTTTTCCTGCTTTCTCCTCTAGGTTTTTGGTGGTTTCCTGTCTCACATTCAGGTCCTTTACCCATTTTGAGTCTATTTTTGTGAATGGTGTGAGAAAGTGGTCTAGTTTCATTCTTCTGCATGTTGCTGTCCAGTTCTCCCAGCACCATTTGTTAAAGAGACTTTTTTCCATTGGATGTACTTTCCTGCTTTGTCAAAGATGAGTTGGCCATACGTTTGTGGGTCTAGTTCTGGGGTTTCTATTCTATTCCATTGGTCTATGTGTCTGTTTTGGTGCCAATACCATGCTGTCTTGATGATGACAGCATTGTAGTAGAGGCTAAAGTCTGGGATTGTGATGCCTCCTGCTTTGGTCTTCTTCTTCAAAATTACTTTGGCTATTCGGGGCCTTTTGTGGTTCCATATGAATTTTAGGATTGCTTGTTCTAGTTTCGAGAAGAATGCTGGTGCAATTTTGATTGGGATTGCATTGAATGTGTAGATAGCTTTGGGTAGTATTGACATTTTGACAATATTTATTCTTCCAATCCATGAGCACGGAATGTCTTTCCATTTCTTTATATCTTCTTCAATTACCTTCATAAGCTGTCTATAGTTTTCAGCATACAGATCTTTTACATCTTTGGTTAGATTTATTCCTAGGTATTTTATGCTTCTTGGTGCAATTGTGAATGGAATCAGTTTCTTTATTCATCTTTCTGTTGCTTCATTGTTAGTGTTTAAGAATGCAACTGATTTCTGTACATTGATTTTGTATCCTGCAACTTTGCTGAATTCATGTATCAGTTCTAGCAGACTTTTGGTGGAGGCTATCGCATTTTCCATGTATAGTATCATGTCATCTGCAAAAAGTGAAAGCTTGACTTCATCTTTGCCAATTTTGATGCCTTTGATTTCCTTTTGTTGTCTGATTGCTGATGCTAGAACTTCCAGCACTATGTTAAACAGCAGCGGTGAGAGTGGGCATCCCTGTCGTGTTCCTGATCTCAGGGAGAAAGCTCTGTTTTTCCCCATTGAGGATGATGTTAGCTGTGGGCTTTTCATAAATGGCTTTTATGATGTTTAAGTATGTTCCTTCTATCCCGACTTTCTCGAGGGTTTTTATTAAGAAAGGATGCTGAGTTTTGTCAAAGGCCTTTTCTGCATCGATTGACAGGATCATATGGTTCTTACCTTTTCTTTTATTAATGTGATGTATCACGTTGATTGATTTGCGAATGTTGAACCAGCCCTGCATCCCAGGAATGAATCCCACTTGATCATGGTGAATAATTCTTTTTATATGCTGTTGAATTCGATTTGCTAGTATCTTATTGAGAATTTTTGCATCCATATTCATCAGGGATATTGGCCTGTAGTTCTCTTTTTTTGCTGGGTCTCTGTCTGGTTTAGGAATCAAAGTAATACTGGCTTCATAGAATGAGTCTGGAAGTTTTCCTTCCCTTTCTATTTCTTGGAATAGCTTGAGAAGGATAGGTATTATCTCTGCTTTAAACGTCTGGTAGAACTCCCCTGGGAAGCCATCTGGTCCTGGACTCTTATTTGTTGGGAGATTTTTGATGACTGATTCTATTTCTTCACTGGTTAGGGGTCTGTTCAAGCTTTCTATTTCCTCCTGATTGAGTTTTGGAAGTGTGTGGGTGCTTAGGAATTTGTCCATTTCTTCCAGGTTGTCCAGTTTGTTGGCATATAAGTTTTCATAGTATTCCCTGATAATTGCTTGTATCTTTGAGGGATTGGTTGTAATAATTCCATTTTCATTCATGATTTTATCTATTTGGGTCCTCTCTCTTTTCTTTTTGAGAAGCCTGGCTAGAGGTTTATCAATTTTGTTTATTTTTTCCAAACCAACTCTTGGTTTTGTTGATCTGCTCTACAGATTTTTTAGACTCTATATTGTTTATTTCTGCTCTGATCTTTATTATTTCTCTTCTTCTGCTGGGTTTAGGCTGTATTTGCTGTTCTGCTTCTATTTCCTTTAGGTGTGCTGTTAGATTTTGTATTTGGGATTTTTCTTGTTTCTTGAGATAGGCCTGGATTGCAATGTATTTTCCTCTCAGGACTGCCTTCGCTGCATCCCAAAGCGTTTGGATTGTTGTATTTTCATTTTCATTTGTTTCCATCTATTTTTTAATTTCTTCTC
Organism: Prionailurus viverrinus; assembly: GCF_022837055.1. Lineage (NCBI taxonomy): Eukaryota > Metazoa > Chordata > Mammalia > Carnivora > Felidae > Prionailurus > Prionailurus viverrinus. Next base: position 84,969,433 of record NC_062564.1, read on the forward strand.
TAATGCCTGGTTGACCCACTCATTCTTTAGTAGGGTGTTCTTTAACCTCCATGCTTTTGGAGGTTTTCCAGACTTTTTCCTGTGGTTGATTTCAAGCTTCATAGCATTGTGGTCTGAAAGTATTCATGGTATGATTTAAATTCTTGTAAACTTATGAAGGGCTGTTTTGTGACCCAGTATGTGATCTATCTTGGAGAATGTTCCATATGCACTCAAGAAGAAAGTATATTCCGTTGCTTTGGGAGGCAGAGTTCTAAATATATCTGTCAAGTCCATCTGATCCAATGTATCATTCAGGGCCCTTGTTTCTTTATTGACCATGTGTCTATATGATCTATCCATTTCTGTAAGTGGAGTGTTAAAGTCCCCTGCAATTACCACATTCTTATCAATAAGGTTGCTTATGTTTGTGAGTAATTGTTTTATATATTTGGGGCTCCTGTATTCAGCACATAGATATTTATAATTGTTAGCTCTTCTGATGGATAGACCCTGTAATTATTATATAATGCCCTTCTTCATCTCTTGTTCTAGCCTTTAATTTAAAGTCTAGTTTGTCTGATATAAGTATGGCTACTGCAGCTTTCTTTTTACTTCCAGTGGCATGATAAATAGTTCTCTATCCCCTCACTCTCAATATGAAGGTGTCCTCAGGTCTAAAATGAGTCTCTTGTGGACAGCAAATAGATGGGTCTTGTTTTTTTATCCATTTTGATACCCTATGTCTTTTGGTTGGCGCATTTAATCCATTTACATTCAGTGTTATTATAGAAAGATATGGGTTTAGAGTCATTGTGATGTCCATAGGTTTCATGCTTGTAGCAATGTCTCTGGTACTTTGTCTCACAGGATCCCCCTTAGGATCTCTTGTAGGGCCGGTTTAGTGGTGACGAATTCCCTCAGTTTTTGTTTGTTTGGGAAGACCTTTATCTCTCCTTCTATTCTAAATGACAGACTTGCTGGATAAAGGATTCTTGGCTGCATATTTTTTCTGTTCATCACATTGAAGATCTCCTGCCATTCCTTTCTGGCCTGCCAAGTTTCAGTAGAGAGATCAGTCACGAGTCTTATAGGTCTCCCTTTATATGTTAGAGCATGTTTATCCCTACCTGCTTTCAGAATTTTCTCTTTATCCTTGTATTTTGCCAGTTTCACTATGATATGTCGTGCAGAAGATCGATTCAAGTTACGTCTGAAGGGAGTTCTCTGTGCCTCTTGGATTTCAATGCCTTTTTCCTTCCCCAGATCAGGGAAGTTCTCAGCTATGATTTCTTCAAGTACCCCTTCAGCACCTTTCCCTCTTTCTTCCTCCTCTGGAATACCAATTATACGTAGATTATTTCTCTTCAGTGCATCACTTAGTTCTCTAATTTTCCTCTCATACTCCTGGATTTTTTTTTATCTCTCTTTTTCTCAGCTTCTTCTTTTTCCATAATTTTATCTTCTAGTTCACCTATTCTCTCCTCTGCCTCTTCAATCCGAGCCGTGGTTGTCTCCATTTTATTTTGCAGATCATTAATAGCATTTTTTAGCTCCTGGCTGTTCCTTAGTCCCTTGATCTCTGTAGCAAGAGATTCTCTGCTTTCCTTTATACTGTTTTCAAGCCCAGTGATTAATTTTATGACTATTATTCTAAATTCACTTTCTGTTATATTGTTGAAATCATTTTCGATCAGTTCATTAGCTGTTGTTATTTCCTGGATGTTTTTCTGAGGGGAATTCTTCCATTTCATCATTTTGGATAGTCCCTGGAGTGGTGCAGGACTTCGGGGCACTTCCCCTGTGCTGTCTTGAATAACTTGAGTTGGTGGGTGGGGCCGCAGTCAGACCTGATGTCTGCCCCCAGCCCACCGCTGGGGCCACAGTCAGACTGGTGTGTGCCTTCTCTTCCCCTCTCCTCGGGGTGGGATTCACTGTGGGGTGGCGTGGCCCATCTGGGCTACTTGCGCACTGCCAGCCTGTGGTGCTGGGGATCTGGCGTATTAGCTGTGGTGGATCGGCAAGGTGCATAGGGGCTGGAGGGTCAGGCTTAGCTTGCTTTTCCTTTAGAGATCCGCTTTGGGAGGGGCCCTGCGGCACCGGGAGGGATGGATCCGCAGAAGCACAGCGTTCGGTGTTTGCGAGGTGCAAGCAAGTTCCCTGGAAGGAACTGGTTCCCTTTGGGATTTTGGCTGGGGAATGGGCGAAGGAGATGGCGTTGGCAAGCGCCTTTGTTCCCCGCCAAGCTGCACTCTGTCGTCTGGGGTTCAACAACTCTCCCTCCTGTTGTCCTCCAAACCTCCCATTATCAGAGCAGATCTGTTAACTTATAACCTTCCATATGTTAAGTCCCACTTGCTGTCAGAACACACTCCATCTGGCCCCTCTGCTTTTGCAAGTCAGACTCGGGGCCTCTGCTTGGCTGGAGGGCCGCCCCTCCACCCCAGCTCCCTCCTGCCAGTCTGTGTAGTGCATACCACCTCTCCGCCCTTCCTACCCTCTTCCGTGGGCCTCTCATCTAAGCTTGCCTCCGGAGAATCCGTTCTGCTAGACTTCTGGCGATTTTCTGGGTTATTTAGGCAGGTGTGTGTGGAATCTAAGTGATCCACAGGATGCGGTGAGCTCAGTGTCCTCCTATGCCGCCATCTTCCCAGAAGCCCCCAGCCTTTGGGTCTTTAAAAACCTGGCCCAGGACCCCTCAAGTTTCCATTTTGATTAAAACATGCCTGAAATGCAGCTTTACCTCAAGGTTGCTCCCCACCTCTGTTTTGTTTTTTTGGGGTTTTTTGGTGATCATGATAATAGGATAATCTTTCTCTTAAAGATTAGTTAAGTTTTCAAGAAGTTGTTATATTGCATTTTTTTCAGAGGTGTGGCAATACTAGCTAACACTTCTTATAGTTCCTACTGTGTCGCTGAATCTCAAATATTAAATTCTCACAGCAATGCTATGAGATATGAACTATTATATCCATTTAACAGATGGAGAAACCAAAACCCAGAGAAATTACACAACTTGACTAAGGTCATATACAACTGACTAGCGAACAAGGATTTGAACTCAGGTGGTCTGGCTTAAGTATACATCCCTACCTTCTGCTGCCTCTAAATTGACAACTACCCTGTGAAGGGAAGGGTTCTTGAGAAAAAAACAAACAAACAAACAAACATTGACTTCCAGTCAGTGTCTTTCAGTCTCATCTTGTTTGTTCTGGAGTAATTGTCGCTACCACTAAGAAGGAAACTCACCAGTTCCATGAATGTGTGCTTCCTGATCTCCTTGTATTTCTGTAATGAAACTACTATGGATGTGGAAGCCCCACTAAAAACAGATATCTGAATAAAGTGACTGGCAAAAGGCTAGCAGAGCAGATTAGACACTGCAGAACTGGTTTCTGCTAGAAACAGGTGATTTTGTTTGAATTGAAAGGTCAGATGTACCCATGGTAAAGGAGAAGGGACACCTACTTTCAAGCTACAGGTGAATTATAAGCAATTAAATAATAACATCCTTAATTCTTCATATATGTAAATGTATATGGAATCTTAAATGTTTGGGTACTTATTAAGTGGGAGAGAAGGGGTTTAAGTAGAATTGAGAGATAATTTAATGAACTGACAATACTGTGCTCAGTGGTCTTTTAAGGCTGAACTCACTAATCAAAATTTAGTTCAAAAAACGTTACTTACTTTACTTAGATTTATAGTGAAAGCATATCATAAATGTACACAATATGAATTGTGATGGCATTTATTTCAATGATTAACTGTAAAAGGGATTTTACTTTTCATCACAGGTACTTGGAAAATACAAATGGAAAATACACATCTTCTTGAATTAACTCTATAATTTAATTTTATGCACGTTTTACAACATGTAAAAGATGTGATCCAAAGTCAATAGCAATGATGTGTGCTGACAAAAAAAAAAAAAAAATGTGAAACTGACATTGATATTGATATTGATTCTGTGGCTGGCAAATAGACCCTGAGTAAATGTCTGTTGAATTTACTTTGGTGAGAAATAATTTCTTCCTAAAATCAGGGAGGCTAGGTGGCTCAGTCAGTTAAGCGTCTGACTTCAGCTCAAGTCATGATCTGTGCTTCGTGGGTATGAGCCCCGCATCAGGCTCTGTGATGATGGCTCAGACCCTGGAGCTTGCTTCAGATTCTCTGTCTCCTTCTCTCTCTGCCCCTCCCCAACTCGTGCTCTGTCTCTGTGTCTCAAAAATTAATAAACATTAATTTTTTTAATAAATAAAATTAATTCTGGCTAGAATCAAAATCTGAGAACTTATAGATCTAAATGTAGATATGTGTATCTGTATGCACATATATACATATACATACAAATCCATATATCAACACACGTTATATATGTATATGTGTATAAATGTACATAATACTTCTTTGCAAGTGTGAAATAATTTGATAATTTAATTCTGTGATCTACATATATATTTTATACTATAATCACTTTTTATTGAGTTTTTCACTAAAATTTATTCAAAACATTTATCAAAATCAATTTTCAGAAGCACTCTTGACAAATATCAAATATGCCAATAAAAGGCTTATAATCATCTACTAAAATACCATTAGTTTTATTATAGTTATTGTTGTATGGGCAATTACCTTGATGAAGCGGTAGCCTCCAATTACTATCCTGGAAGAATCAGAATGAAAAGCCTTTCTGGCCAAATTAAGATAAACAACATGATTTATTAAATCAATCTAAAATTCACAATGAGAAGCAAAAGAAGAGACCCCAGGCACCAGGTTAAGCATACTTAACGATAGAGTACATGGGTGAAAGACCTCACTAACCCAAATCCTGGATAATACAGTGTTCATATAACCTCTTCCTCTGTCTCTTTTTCTCTCTCTCTGCCACATCTTCCTTCTCTGATGATGGTGTAGTGGTGAAGACCGAAATTGAGGTTTGAATAAGGATGGAGTACACCGATGAAAGTTATCTAGGACCAAAACACACGCTTGCTCTATTAGAGACATTGGAGTGAAGATGTGTATTTCCAATTAGCCTCCTAAACAGCTATGGATTTTAAATACGTTTTATGGACACAGAACATGTAACGCTAGAACAGAACTATACTGGATATCACCAATGAATGGCCAATTTAAAGATGATCTATAAAAATGTCTGCTGAGAAAGTCATGATCATAACTATGACTTTCTATCCCTTCTATCTATAAGTAGTATCTTTGTTCTTGTTTATATTTCATTATACTACTCATTTTTAACATGTTTTTCAGGTTACTTACTATTTTTTTTTTCAACGTTTATTTATTTTTGGGACAGAGAGAGACAGAGCATGAACGGGGAGGGGCAGAGAGAGAGGGAGACACAGAATCAGAAACAGGCTCCAGGCTCTGAGCCATCAGCCCAGAGCCTGCCGCGGGGCTCGAACTCACGGACCGCGAGATCGTGACCTGGCTGAAGTCGGACGCTTAACCTACTGCGCCACCCAGGCGCCCCTTTCTTTTTTTTTTTTCAACGTTTATTACTATCTATTTTTAACACATATTACAAATTTGCCTATGCCTCATAAGCTACTCACTTATGTATTATTTGTATTAATACACACCCTATGATTTTTGCCCATATCTCAAAAGCTGCTAGACCACTTACTATCTATGATTAACACTTCTTAGTAGCTTTATCCATCTCATTGTTTTCTTGTCCTGTATAGAAGAATCGAGTTTTCTTTAATAATATATATTATAGTAATTCTTTCTGCTAATGTGTTTTATTTATTTGAGACTGGTATGCTTGGAAACTTTTATCACATTTATAAGTATTTATCCTGCATCAGGAATGATGTCCTTAACCAAAGGCCCTCTTGACTTGTAGGATCATGGCTGCTCTGATTCTGAAGCTATATCCTGCACACTTACACCATTCTATCTTGGGTCTCAGTGACTCCATGGAATGAATCCAAACCTACTATATTCCTTTGGGATATATATATAGATATATTATATAGATATATATAGAAATATAGATATAGATATACATAGATGTATATAATATATATAGATATAGATAGATATCTATCTATAGATAGATATGTCTATATCTATATATATGTATATATATATAAGAAGAACAGACATATTCTTAAATGTTTTGGTGCTTAGTAGAGGGGAGAAAGTGTTTAAATAGAGCCAAGAGATGATTTAATGTACTAACAATATTATTCTGAACAGTCTTTAAAGGTTGATCTTATCAAAATCTAGCACATTAATTACCTTACTTAGATTTATAAGTATATTTTATATATCTAATGTAAATATATATATGTGTATATATATATATATATATATATATATATATATATATGAGTGTATATGTATATATGACCCACCTCAGGATATTTTCCACATTGGAAAATATATATACATTCCAAGTATATATATTTTAGATGTAAAAAGTAGTGTTTACCAGTTTCCCAGAGTGTGTTTTGACAATTTACTAAATTAAACAATAAGGTTCTAATTACACCATGGATTAAAGAATAAATCACAGAGGAAATTGTAAGATTCCTTGAACTGAATGATAGTGAATACAAAATATACCAAAAATTGAGGAATGCAGCTAACATAGTTCTTAGATAAAAATTTATAATTATCAATACTTATACTGCAAGTAAAAAAGGTAAAATCAATAGAATAAGCTTCTACCTTAAGAATCTAGAAAAAAAAGGCAAAACAAAGTTAAGAGAAGGAAGCAAATAATAAAGACAAGAGATGCAATGGAAAACAATATCAATGAGAAAAGTTACAATGAAAAGATCAATAAAATTGTAACTCTCAACCTAAATTGATCAAGAAAAAAGGGAGAAAACAAAAAATTATCAATATCAATATTAAAGAAGGAGCCATCACAATGAATACTGCAGACATAAATGAAAAATAAAGAATATTAAAACAATTTGATGAGGTTTTGGGGTGATGGTGGGGATTCAGATTCGATGGCCAAGAAAGAATTCTTGAAGATGTCTTTGGTGCAAAAAAAGGTGATTTTATTAAAGCACAGGGACAGGACCCATAGGCAGAAAGAGCTGCACTGGGGTTGGGAAGAGAGACTGATTATACACCTTCAGGTTGGGAGGGGTTTGGTAATAGCATAAGTCTCTAAGGAATTTTGGAAGCAAGGTTTCCAGGATCTTGAGGGGCTAGCTGTTAGGAAAACACCATTTATTACTGTTTAGTAAAGCCTCAGTCATGAGACCTTCAGATGTTTAGCAGGGTCATATGGTTGGAGTATAATTGCCAACATATACTTGGGGGTTAAAGATAAAGGAAGTTTGCAAAATAATTATGTGTTTAAGGAAACTCATAGGATCCTGGGGGGGTGGAGGGGGGCGGGGCGCGGGGAGGAGTCAGGATAACATTAAGCCAAGACTCCCTTTTGCCCGCAGCAAAGTCATCAAGGCAGCTGAGCTCCTAGAGGACGGTCACTATGCCTGTTTCAAGGAATTGTCAATGGGCTAATAGGCAGAAAGGGAATTTAATTTTTCATTTGGCTTTATTTCCCACATCACCTTGTCAAGCACTTAAACCCCCTTACATCCTGATGAGGGTGATATTGGGGCTCCAGGAAATGGAGTCTATAGGTTTCTGAAGATTAGGCTATAGATAAGATTGCTTTTTTCTTGCAATTTACTAAGTTATCTGTAAACTGAAGGAGACTCCTGTCCTGCATGACTGTGGTCTCTGTCAGTCAACCATTTGCTTTCTTTCCTTTCCTTTGTTCTTGGGCAGCCAGGAGTGTCCAAGGAATATCACACATATCCCACCTGGGCACAAAGGGGTGCTGTTAGCCTGTACTTTGCCCTCAGCTTACTTTATGCTCCCTCATCAAACTTATAATAATAAGTTTAGCAATTTAATAAATTTAGCAATTTAAAAGAAAGAGACAAATTCCTTAAAAGCCGTAAGTTAAAAAGGCTGACATACAAAAAAAATAATAATAATAAAATGTTTTAATTATATCCATTATAGAAATTTAATTCATAATACAAATTTTTCCCACAAAGAAAATTCTAGGTCCAAATGGCTTCACTGGAAAATTCTAATAAAAAATTAAGAAAAAATATTGCCAACTTTATACAAGGTTATAAGCAAACCTTTAAGAAAATATAAAAGAAAGAAACACCTCTCAACTTATCTTGTGAAGGCAGAAATATCCTGTCAAAAACAAAGATATTACATGAAGAGAAATCTACACAGAAATATCTTTGAAAGCCAATCAATATAATTCTCCACATTAACTGAATAAAGGGGAAAAAAAGGCATTTATCAAAATTCACCATTTAGCTATAAGAAAACCTCCCAGCAAACCAGAAATAGAAAGAACCCTAAAAAAGGCTACAGCTAATATCTTTATAATGAAAAATGAATGCTTTACTCCTAAAATCAGCAAATACACCTGCTCTATTCAATTGGTACTGGAGATCCTAAGCAGGGCTATCAAATAAGAAAAAAAGAAAAAGAAAAAGAAAAAAAAAAAAAAAAAAAAGAAAGTCACAAATATCAGAAAAAAATAGATAAACTGCAGACAATAGATTCCTAAGGAACCCATAAAAAATATTTGTAGAACTATAATTGAATTTAGCAGGTCACAGGATACAAGATAAATATAAAAACAAAAAGTATATTTTTGTATACAGCAATGAATAATTGGAAATCTAAAGTTTTTAAATATAATTTGCAAAAGCATCCAACATAAAATACTTATGCATAATTTTACTGACATGTACTCTGAAAACTACAAAATATTGTTGGGAGAAACTGAAGATGATCTAAATCTGGGGTTGGCAAACTGTGGCTTACAGTGGTGGCCTGCTTTTGTTTTTAGAATATAGTCACACCTATTTGTTTACATGTGGCTAAGACTGCTTTTACAGTTGAGAGGTTGCAGCAGAGATCATAAAATTTAGCAAAACTTAAAAGATTTATGACTTTGCCCTTTACAGAAAAGTTTATCAACACTTCATCTAAATATCTGGAGAGATACCATGCTCATGACTTGGATGATTTGTTGTTAACATTACAATTTTCCCCAAATGTTATCTACAGATTCAATGCAGTTTCAGCAGACTTTCTTTTACAACTTGGTGGGCTGATTCTAAGATTGATATGCAAATATAGAGGAGCTAGAAGAGGCAAACTCCTCTTGTAAAAATAACAATGTTGGAGGATTTATACTCCCAGATATCAAGATTTACCATGAGGCCATAAAAGCCAAAGCAATGTGGTAATGGCATAACGATTGACAGACAAATAAATGGAACAGAATGAAGAGGTGAGAAGAAAGTCCATATATATGGTCAATTGGACTAGACAGCTGTGCCAAAGTGAAAAAAAATGAAAGGATAACAAACGAAATAGGACCAACTGGGTTTTTTAGGGTTTCAACTGGGTTGAAAAAAACTTATTTACATACATCATTCTTTTTTTTTTTCCAACGTTTATTTATTTTTGAGAGACAGAGCATGAACGGGGGAGGGGCAGAGAGAGAGGGAGACACAGAATCGGAAACAGGCTCCAGGCTCTGAGCCATCAGCCCAGAGCCCCATGCGGGGCTCGAACTCACGGACCGCGAGATCATGACCTGGCTGAAGTCGGACGCTCAACCGACTGCGCCACCCAGGCGCCCCCATACATCATTCTTAAAAACGAACATAAAAATGTGCAGAGACCTAAATATAAAAACTAAAACTATAAGCCTTTAAAAGAAAAAAAAAATAGAATAAAATCTTTGCAATCTTGAGATAAGTTAAGATTTCCTGGAAGAACACAAAAGGTACTAACTCTGAAGGAAAAAAAAAAAAGGTGATATAATTAGATCTCATTAAAATGTAAAATTTTTCTCTCTTTAAGGTCCAAAATGACTACTAATATACTAAAATTTCTGGAGAACCCTGCAGTAAAAGCCCTATTTAATATTGTTTGACTTCTTTCACAAATTTGTTGGTTTAAGAACCATTTTAAAGTAGAATACCAAGTAATCCTTTACAGAATTTGGTGTGTTGTTTTTTTTTTTATCTTTTACAGAATTTATATTCCAAAAAACACACCAGCAAAGTACTATTGAAGACACATTACTTTCTTCTGTAGTAAACTTTACTTACAACTTGATTTATTTTTTATTAAAATTAAGAAGTCCTCATATAAAATTTGGCTGGAGAATTTCAAATTTAAACCTAGGTCACACTTGCTCTGGTTAAAGGAGTCTAAAAAACATCGCCAAGAAGAGGTGTTAATCCTACAAAATTCTAAAAGGAAATTCACTATATTTCTACTTTACTTTGAGAGAAACTGGGGCATAGAGAAACTAGGTGATTCACATCTAATGATATATCCAAGTAATGTCAGGCCTCAGAACAAATGCCTTGAGAAGTGCTAAGAATATTACTAAAATTCGTCAGCCGTAAGTCTTAAAAGAGACAATAATGATTATATTCCAAAATATTCCAAATAAGGACCCATCAAACACCAGCATTTGTCCAATGTAAGATAGTATTGTCACAAACACTGCATTAATTACATAAACCACAAAAGCAACCACTCTCATATATATAGCTAAAACAGCATAGCAAATTTTAGATAGGAGTAATATGGTACCTATTTGGATTCCTATCCAATATAGCACACAGAAAATGTGCTATATTCCAAGAAAGCATTTCAAAATTTACTATAGATTACATAAAGTCAGAAATTCATGCAAACATTGAATGCCCATTTTCCTGAAAAATGGCTTTCAAAAGGAAGAGTTGGCTTATTCTGTGTAAAACATGAATAAGAAATGAAGTTATAGATCAGGCAAAGGAAAATTTTACATTCACAAAGTTAACTTTTATGTTCAAAGTGGTGAAAACAGAAGAAGTGCTGGAAATAGTTACACATGATGTCTGCAGGTACTTTCAAGAATAAGTAATTCTGGGTATGTAAATTGTGTTGGGAGCCTTGCCGCCACGTTTGCTTATGTCACCCCAAAAATACACATCCTCTCTTTCAAATTTACATTTGTTTGCATTTATACCTAAGTTTAGTTTGTGAAATCTAAGATTTGTGGATTTGAAATAGACTTTAACGGATCTAAAACTAATGTTACCAAATTATCCCTTCACGAGCATGTGTGGATTAACTGCACTCTGAACCTCCCACACCCCACAGATTATACAGACATAGCATGGTATAGCCCCTCCTTTCCAAAGGGAAAATATAAGACATAATGGCTACCATTGAGAAGTTTGCAATGTTTTGTGGTTGATCTTGTAGATTAATATAACTGCAAATAGTGGTTTACAGAAAACCCTACATGAAAAACTTTGCTAGAATTTTCTATTACACTTACTTTGAGATAATATTACAGTAGCATTTTTGATTGGCTAGCTTTTTTTTCTGTGATTTCTTAGTGGGAATTTTCATGCTAGATGTGTGCTAATTCTTATGCACTCAAAAATGGAGAGAAAAGGAACTCTGGGATTAAAGTCTCAAACAGATTTAAGCGAGTACCATTAGTCATGCAAACGTACCTCACAGATGTGGACTCACTGAGATAAGATATTGTTTTGTGTTATCAGCTTGATGAAACATGGAAAATATAAAATTGTGAAACAATCTAATGTGGTCGTAGGTGGGTGCTTTATTCATTTGGAAACTGAAAATCAGAGATAAACTTGTTCAGGGTCACATAGAAATTAAATGGTGAATCCAATGTTTGAATCCATCACTATTAGAAAAGCCTCGTCTTCCCTTATGTATTGCAAGCTCATTGAGGATTGGCCATATAATTAACAATTACTCTATTGTTCACTGTCCACCCTATGGCTTGCATACTCTTGTGGTTTAATAGTCAACTAAAATCAACATGGTAGGAATTATGATCTCCAGTTTATGCATGGCAAAACTTGGGTTCAAAGAGATTCAGTTGTTGCTATAGGAAATATAGCTAGAGAAATAGCATAAAATGCCATTTCCTTAATTCTACTTGTGTTTCAATAAAACACACACAGACTTACATATACTTTCTTGGAGACTGAATCAATAAACAACCATGGTTGTGAGGAGACCTGGTCAATTAAAATAGTCTTATGATATTACTTTAAGTATGAAATGAATTTTTTTCTGCCAACCTGTGAGTATTTAGCTTTATAACTGAGACATCTGATTTTTTCTGTGTAGCCTGAATTCAATATTCTTTAATATATGGAGAAAAAAATCATGTCTGCACCTACAGTTTCAACAAAAAAGTTTCAAAATAAATGGTAAAACACAGACTTTATTGGGTCGCTTTTTGAATTAACACGGAGAGAAATGGATGATAAAGTGTTCTTTGACTTGCAAAGGAAAAGAAAAGATCAGACACCAACTTTACATACTGATGTCAACCACAGCTGAACCTTAAGGTAATTGCCTATAAAATCAGATACTTACTCCTTAGGCCGTTATTTAAAAAGTCTCTCATTAGCTGTTCTACTGAGTTTCGTTTCTCTTTTTAATCTTGTGTAATTATATTGGCCCTAAAAAAAAAAAAGCATCACTTTGCTGCCGCCTCCTCCTGTCACTTCAAATATATCTCACTAGCTCCTTTTCTGGTGACTTTAAGCCAAATCCTCTTTCAAAGACCATCTCAAGAGGTTTCTCCTTCAAGGAGACTTTCCATGTTCAATTCATGTTCCAGTTCCTTTAGAATAATTCCTTTGTACTTGAGCACACTTATTTGTGCATCAGTGAGTGTTTGTTTTCAAGCTGTGTCAGGTGTGGTTCTATGTCCTCACAAGATGGTGGTACTTCCAGAAATCAGATAAATAAATGTCTCAGAGCTGGGACTGAAGAGAACACAGAGTTTTTGTTTGTTTAACAATCCCTATTTCGTGGTGCTAGTTTTAGGATTAGAGATGAGGGCCTGGCATATGGGAGGCAGTAAGCTTACTCTGGAAACATGGGGCTTTGGAGAGAGATGGGGGTGCTGTGGGAGGTGGAAGGGAGGGAGAGAGATCTGGGTTCAAATACTGGATTCACTGTTAATTTCTGTGTTATCTTGGACAGGTCCATTTTTACCTGCAGTTTCCACATTTATAAAATGATGACAAGCATACCCCAGTTTTTAAGTGTTGTGAGAATTAATTTAAGATAATTTACACGATAAAGTTTTCATTAGCGTGAACAAGCTGAGATTGGGCTGTCCTGAACAGAGGCCAGCTGTTCGGTTGTCAGGAGGCCTCACCATATTAAATTCAACAAATTTAATATGGTCCAGCCGTGTGTTATATGATTTGAATGTTTAATAATATTAGGGTTATATAATATCATGTGTCAAGATTCTCAATAGCCCCATCAAATAACTACTATTTTTATCAAAACACGCTTTGTCCTGGAAGGTATATAAATAGGCACCACCACCAAGTCCCTTCCTGTCTGCTCCCATCACCCAGCAACCTTCCCTGTGTTTCTTTCTGAAGGTGTAATTGTGATCAAATGTAGCTCTGGCCTGGGAAACCCCTTTCTCCTTTCTCTCTCTCCCTCTCTCTCTCACTCCCTCCCTCCCTTCTACTTTCTCCCTCTCACATGCATCCTTTCTCCTACTTGAATTGAATATAGAAATACACAGAGACATGAAGATCACTTGTAATCTTCGCACTAAAAGATAATAAATGTTAAGTGTAGCTCCAGTCTTTTCCTTGTAGTGAGTATACTGTACATAGAAAATCTTTTTGAAATGTATTTTTAAATTATATATTTTTTAAAAATTTTTTTTTTCAACGTTTATTTATTTTTCGGACAGAGAGAGACAGAGCATGAACAGGCGAGGGGTAGAGAGAGTGGGAGACACAGAATTGGAAACAGGCTCCAGGCTCTGAGCCATCAGCCCAGAGCCCGACGCGGGGCTCGAACTCACGGACCGCGAGATCGTGACCTGGCTGAAGTCGGACGCTTAACCGACTGCGCCACCCAGGCGCCCCTTAAATTATATTTTTAAGAGTATAAAAATAATATACACCCTTTGCACTTATATTGACATCCCAGGTCATTTGACATCTTTCAAAATCCAAATTTAATGAATGTGTAGAATAATACTTCAATTAAACTTTCTTTAGTTGGACATTTAGACATATTAAAAATTTTCAATATTACACAATCAGCATCAGGGTAATCATCTTTAAACATATACAATTTTGTACGTGTTTTGGTATTTTTAGTATAGAGTCTTAGCAGTCACCAATCACAAGGCTCTTAATTAAACTGCTAAGTTTCTTTTGAGAACTTACCACCCACGAGCATTCATGGTATATGACAGCCCCATTTCCCTGTGCCATGCCAACAGCATTCCAATTAGTTGAATTAGAAGTTGTTTTTATAATTGGTAATCATACCAATTATCTGCATGTAATCATAACTCTGTACACTTTCCAAAACTACATTTCTTTTTTTTAAACATTTAAAAAAAATTTTTTTAACGTTTTATTTATTTTCGAGACAGTGAGAGACAGAGCATGAGCAGGGGAGGGTCAGAGAGAGGGAGACACAGAATCTGAAACAGGCTCCAGGCTCTGAGCAGTCAGCACAGAGCCCGATGCGGGGCTCGAAGAGATCATGACCTGAGCCGAAGTTGGCCACTTAACTGACTGAGCCACCCAGGTGCCCCAAAACTATATTTCTTAATGTTTTTCAATACTTAATGAGTTGGAGTACAATTCCAGAAAAATTTTAAGTAGATATTGGTGCCTTGCTTCTTGACTTTATTGTGAAGGTATTTTAACCTTCCATATAATTTTGGTTGTTGGCTAGAAAAACACTCTTTATCATATGAAACAAGTAAGTATATTCTCAATACGTTATTTTATTATAGAAGTGTTTTAAGGTTATTAAATGCCTTTATGATTCAACTGAGATTGTCTTGTAATTGAATTTCTTTGTTTCATTTAAATGATAAATTACAATACATTTTCTCCTTTGGCATACTTCAGTCATATGTTATATATGCTAAACTATCACTTGGTGTTTATTCTTTTGCACATCTGATGAATTCAATAGTTGTTGATTGGATTTCAGAGATCCACATATGCACTCCTCAGGTATGTTGGTGTCTTTATCCATTCCCTTCTTTGATTTATGTGATGCACATGCATATATATAATATTTCTATGGTAGTATAAAGTTTTAATATTGTTAATATTATGTTTAACATTGTTTTATCTCCACCGATGCTTGGTCTATTATGAATACAACAATGACTTTTATCCAAAGGACATTAACTTGAATTCTTTCTTGATATTATTGGAAAAGATAAACAGTTCAAACAGTGAGTAAGAAAAATCGGGGCTCAAATTTCAGCAAGCAACTTCTTTTTGTTGTTGTTTTGTTGTTCATTTATTTTTGAGAGAGAGAGAGGCAGAGACAGAGGGAGAGAGAGAATCCCAAGCACATTCCATGCTATCAGTACAGAACCCCACATGGGGCTTCGAATCCATTAACTGTGAAATCATGATCTGAGCTGAAATCAAGAGTTGGGCACTTAACCAACTGAGCTACCCAGGTGCCCCAAGCAACTTCTTTCAGGCTTAATCTCTTCTCCCTGTAATTGGGGGGTAGAAAGCTAACCTCACATGTCAGTAGACTACTAAGTGACATGACGTGTGCTCAGTATGTATGCTGTGAATTGTCCCTACTGTCCACCTTCCTCCTCAGCACTATCCTTACTTTATAAATTGTATTTCTGGCCTGTGTTTTTCATGTTTATTGTTCTTTCATCAAGCCCTTCACCTTATTATTTTATTTCTTATGTAAGAGAACCTGAAATTTTTCTTCAACACAGAGAGGCAATTTTTTTGCATCAGGTTTTTCAGCAGGGCCCATTCCGCTATTGCTCTTTTACTGGTCAGTTGCCCTTCTAACCACCTCCCTTTCCTTCTGAAATTCTTCTTTTTCCATAGCATCTAGTTGTCTCTTTCTCAGCCTGTACTCTACATTTGACCAATTTCGTATTTCTTAAGAATGACAATGAGTTGAATCTTTTTGGATAAGCCGTGCAGTTGTCTAAAAGTTTCTTTTGCTTTCTCTTATAAATACTTTTTCCAGAGATTGGATTTTCAGAATAATATGCTCTGCTTTCTTTTATACTATAGTCTTTTCTTTTCTAGAGGGACCATATGATGATGATTTTCATCTACTTTTAAAATTATATACCACTTGGTACATAAAAGAACATATGTAACATATATAATAAATAATATGCAAGGAAACAGCACATTCCCCAGACTGTTGAAGTTTCCTGTAAACCCTCTCCCATTACCTGTCTTTGTGCTCTCCCCTTTTGTTAATACATCTCAGACCCTCCTTCTAGCATCTTTCTCCTTCTTGTGAAAGCATATCCTTCAGATATTCCTTCAGGAGGAATCTGTTGTGGTAGATCACTTTTTACATGAAAACATTTTTAATTTGGCTTTCTTCGAAAGATACTTTGCTGGGCATGAGTCTAGGTTTAAATAAACTATCAGCATGTTGAGGATGTTGTTCTAGTGCCTTCTGGCTTCTGTGAAGAGGTTGTCGAGAAGTGAAATATTAGTCCAGTTACCATTCCTTTGTTCATAACGCATCTTTTTTCTCTGTTTTTTTTTCCTAACACTTGCTATTTTATTTGTTTCTCTGCACCCTTTCTAATTTTATACCTATATATGATCATTTACTTTATTTGGGATTTGTTGGTATTCCTCAGAATGCGTTCACTAGGTCTCATGAAATTCTCAGCTATCCTCTATTTAAATGTTGCCTCTTTAGGGCACCTAGGTGGTCAGTCAGTTAAGCATCTCACTTACTTCACCTCAGGTCATGATTTCGTGGTTCACCAGCCTGAGTCCCATGTTGGGCTCTGTGCTGACAGCTCAGAACCTGGAGCCTGCTTTGGATTGTGTCTCCCTCGCTCTCTCTCTCTGCCCCTCCCCTGCTCATTCCTTCTCTTTCTCTCTCAAAAATAAACATTTACAAAATTTAAATGTTGCCTCTTCAGTCTATTTTTTTCCCCAGAACTTTGATTAGCTATGTGTTGGACTAGCTTGTACTATCTTCCGTGTCCCTCAAGCTCTCTTTTATACTTTTTCATCAGTTTCTCTCTGTGAGCACCAATTATATGATTTCTTAATTTATATCTTCTGGTTTGTTAATTCTCTTTTAAACAGTTATTTTGCAAATATGGCTTTAATTTCACTGACTACATTGTTCATTTCTAAAAGCTTAATTTCGCTTTTTGTCAACTATGCCTGCCCATCTTTGTAGATGTTTGATCCTTACTCATGTTTCTAGTCTAGATTTTGTTTACATACATTTATTAGTCGTGCTTACATATTTATATCCCTAATAATTCCAATATCTGTTCTGTTAATCCTGTTATCTCTCACTCACAATTCCTTGTTTTATTTATGGGTTCTGTGAGCTCTGATTCTGAACATGTGTTTGCTAAAATTCCGTGGGGCTTTGTTGAGGTTTGATGTGAGGATGTATTCAGCAAGAAAGAGTTTGCCCACTTTCTCTATGTCCCAGAAAGCTACAAACCCAGATCTCCTTTAAGCCAAATTTCTTTAATTGAAAATAACGTGAATTCAAGCTCAAAGCCCATTAAGGAGCAGCCCTACGGACAGAAAATATTTGGGAAAACTATTGCTTCTTATCCCTTTACCCAAAACCAGTCCTAGTCAGAGAAGTCTCCCATTTCATGGCTTCCCTGATTTGGGTCATTACGACGAGTCTGGGCTTTCCATAGGACTCTCCAATCTAATTCCTCACAGCACACTGGCCCTAATTTTGCCTTGCCCTCCCTTAAGCACAATCATTAAAACCAAAGCTCTAAACTACTAGAGATCATCTTCCCTGGGCCAGTAGCTCCAACTTTCAGTTGCCTCTTGGACTTGTGCTCTTGCCTCATTCCTGACTTCAGAGAATTTCCATAAATTTCTTTAAATCCCATTTATATATGTGATTGCTGTTTTCTAAACTTTTACTCAGCATTTTAAGAGTTTTTGGGTTTTTTTGACATACCTTACAGAATATTTCAGAATTTCTGGGAACTTGTAATGTTGCTTGAAACCAATGACCTCAAGTGAAGATTTTACCATTGGCAGTGTGTTTACCTTGGTCAAGCTACAAGAGAAATGTCCAGCTAGTTCTGTTCAGTTCTGCCTTGGTCAGGAGTAGAGTTTTCCTTTCGGGGCTTCATCCCCATCTAAGATACTTCAACGTCAGAGGCCAGTACAAAAGTCTAGGATTGTTGCAAAGGAAGCTGGACACAGACAGTGGATTACAAGGAACGTCTACACAGATAGACTGCTCAATGCTGAGTCTCTAGCTGATGACACCGTCTCATTTACCCCTTACCTCTTGACTGGGTCCTTCCTTTCAGTTCTCTCTGCCTTCTGTCTCCCTAGCTCCAATCACATTTGGTTTCTATAAGCAAGAAGAAAAATATTCTGCAAGGGTACACAGTAATCTTTCTGTGCTAATGGCTCCTCTGAGTCATTATTTTTGTTTCTGTATTATCCATCGTAGAGGTGGGGAAATAGGGAGGGCAAATCTCCCTTAAAGTATCATTGAGAGATCAGAGATCTCAGAGAAAAATGCACAAAAACATGTAGACAAATTCTTCAAGATTTTAGACAGGTTCTTAGTAGGTAGTTTTCTTTTTCTTGGGTCTCATACCAATGATTTCATGCCAATAATGTTATTTTATTCTGGTCCATAACTATTGTTTTCCAGTTTCCTGTGCTCAAGTGTACAGATTCAGTTCACTCAACCCTACAGCTTATCTTTTGCCTACTGTATTTGAGGTGATCACTTCACTGCAATTGTATAGTCTCTGCCCCACCAGATCAACAGGAGTGTTATTACTCAGCACTGCAACTGCTTTAGTGACTGGATCTGTTCCAGGACTCTGATGTTACCTTTATTGTGCCATGAAGTCAGAGTTTATAGGAACAATACTGCTCAATAAATGTATGCTTGAAGCTTCTGGTAAATTCATGTGTTGGCCGCAAAAGTACTCAAATGTGATATGAACTCTCCTCCTTCAGGCAGATCTGAAGCTTATCTAGTAATTATGATTTGAGGGTTATTTTTAAGTTACTAATTAAATTAAATCTTCAACCAGAGCACAGCTATCACAAATGATTTGCAAACTGATAAGAATGAGAAAAACTAGTATAACAGGTTTTCTCTTTTACTCTTGACTATGTATCTGTCATATTGGCATATGCTTGCTGATTCCTTCTCTCTTTCTCTCTGCCTCTATTCCTCCCTCTCTCTCCAAGTTGAGCTCTGCTTTCAGAAGGGACATGAAAAATGGCACAGTTTTCAAGATCTATTTTGCTCATATTGGAAAACATTTGTTTGACAGGCACAGAGTGAAAAGCTTCAGAAACTTGCAATAAGCTTAAACGGAGAAAAAAGATTCAAGAGATTCTATCTTTTACCCTTTATATTGAGGAATGGAATGCTGTATTAAATATAAATTTTTATTAAAAATTCACATACAAATCATGTAATTAATTTTATTATATGTTTTAAAAGTATTATAACCAAGTTACCAATGTCAATAATTTTCTAAGATTCCTATCTTTTAATTCTCTGGCAATCTGAAAAACAGAATAAATATAGTTTTTACGTTATACTTTTATAAAATAAGTAGAAATTAATGCATACTTACTTTTTAAAAAGTCGATATGCTCTTAAAAAAGAATGTACTCAGAAAAATGATTACTACTTGTTTAAGGTGGCTCATAAATCTTTATTTTTTAATCTCAATCTCCTAATTTATGTATTATTTTTTCATAATATGGATTCTGAGTTTTGAGGATATAAAATAACTTATTAAATTTTTTGGTCCTAACAACTTCCTTACACAGGAACTATAAGATACTTCTTTTGGTCTAAGGATGTCATGGAAAAATTACTGAGATACTAGCAATGCCGTGAACTGAAAAACATTGGGAATTTCTGATCTAGTCTAATATTCCATACAATGCATATGGTAGCTCCTGAACAGAGTCAAAGACTTATAGATGAGACAGATCTATAACAAAGACAGAAGTGAACTAGAAAATAAATAATGATGTAGTGATTATAGTGCCTCCAAATCATGCTACTTTTTTAATTATGAAGCACAGAAAATATCAACGCCTATATGGCTTCTTAAATTTACCCTGCCTATATCTGCTCAACTCAACATTAGAACATCTTACTATTCTCTTCATATTAAGAAAAATACCCTATTTGTTGTGATCTCTTATTTGGTTCCAAAGCCCATACACAGAGAAGCTTTGGGGAATTCATGGAGACGGGAAAAACATATTTATAAAAACAAAACAAAACAAAACAACCTGCAGATTTCCTAAGTGAGTCAATTATAGTTTATATTTGTTGTTGTTGTCATTGTCATCCATGTAATCTCTAATTACTACGAGTTTATTGTTCATCTAACACATTTTTCTTGAGTCCACAGTGGACAAGCATCATATTCTACCAGTGTTAAGTGTTCCATAATGACAGACTTTTTATTATGGCACATATGATAATCAAATTCAAACTTGTCCTTTAAAAACATATATTTTAGGGGGCGCCTGGGTGGCTCAGTCGGTTAAGCCTCCGACTTCAGCCAGGTCACGATCTCGCGGTCCGTGAGTTCGAGCCCCGAGTCGGGCTCTGGGCTGATGGCTCAGAGCCTGGAGCCTGTTTCCGATTCTGTGTCTCCCTCTCTCTCTGCCCCTCCCCCGTTCACGCTCTGTCTCTCTCTCTGTCTCAAAAATAAAAACATTAAGAAAAAAATTTAAAAAAATAAGTAAAAACATATATTTTACATAAATTGAAAACTAAAATCTTATTTTTCTTTATGTGATGAACTCGGGTTAAGATGTCTTTTAAAATTAGATTACTGGTAACTTGCAGATTAAATGAGAATATATTTTGTTAAAAATTTAACAAATGAGTGGCAGTAAAAATACTCAAGTTATAATGAATACGGAATAAAGTGTACAAGTCCCATTTAGTATACTTCTTCATCCCCTACCACCCAAATCCCATTTTCTTCAGAAGTCACCTTTACCTACACTGTGAGATGTAGATTTTTATTACTTCAGGCATTTAAATACAGACACACAAAAAAATAAAATTAATTAATTAATAAATATATAAAAAATAAATTTGTCCTCATTCATAAGTTTTGAAGCATTATATTTATATATATCATGTGCAGATATACATTATTTATTTCCCTATTTTTATTGAGATATATTGATATATAATATTAAAGATGCACAAAATAATTATTTGATATAGGTATATATTGTGAAACGATTACCACAATAAATTTACTTAACGTCTATCAACTCACATAGTAACATATAAATGTATATACATAGGCAAGTTTATATGGACAGAAGATATATATATATGTGGGAATACAGAGGACAGGAGGGAGAAAGTAAGGCAAGAGCATGCGTGCTGAACACAGTACACGCTGAACACAGTAGCTGCTCAGCCAAGGAAAAAGCAAGACAGGCTGAAAATAGCAGAAGAGTTTTTCCTCAAGATGAAATGCTTAGATTACCAAAGAAGGTCGAGTCCACCCTTACCCCTTCCTTCTCCCGGTGCATTCTTCCTAAGTTTGCTAACATATATGCGCAGGCAGGCACGTAGAGTCATGATATAGTTCACGTGATTTATTAACTTGTTTTTCTGCTTTCATTTTCACATACTATTGTTCACTCCCCAATAAACACAAGAGAGCTATCCAGGTTGGGGCCGCACCCAGCCCTCTCTTGCTTGAGGGAGTTTTTCTTGGTGCAGTCCTCCCTGGCTTCTCTTTGTTCCACACCATTTGGACTCTGAGTAATCCTTTCAATCTCACGTGGCACTGAGTGGGATATATACGTATATCTTTTTCATGAATTCATACTTTTCCATAGTATGCGTTTACCATGATATAGCCGGTCTCCTGATTGCGATTTAATTAGATCATTGA
Source organism: Prionailurus viverrinus (assembly GCF_022837055.1). Taxonomy (NCBI): domain Eukaryota; kingdom Metazoa; phylum Chordata; class Mammalia; order Carnivora; family Felidae; genus Prionailurus; species Prionailurus viverrinus. The sequence continues at coordinate 84,991,448 of NC_062564.1, forward strand.
CAGTTTTTGGTTTTTGTTTGTTTTTGGTTTGTTTCAGAGAGAGAGAACACAAGAGAAAGAGCACAAGTGGGAGGAGAGGGGCACAGGTAGAGAAGAGAGAGAGAGAGAGAGAGAGAGAGAGAGAGAGAATCTTAAGCAGGCTCCATGCCCAGTGCAGGGCTTGATCCCACAACCCTACGATCATTACCCAAGCCAGAATCAAGAGTCAGACACTCAACTGATACAGCCACCCAGGTGCCCCTACAGTTTTTTGCTATTACAGTATATATCCTTCTGCACATATTGAGTAATTTTGTCATATATATCCCTGGAGGCAAAGTCCTTTGGGACAAAATATATGTGCATCTGAAATCTCGTTAGCTATGTCCAAATTGCCTTACAAAGTAGTTAGAACCGTTTGTATTACCAACTGTACAGCAGAGTGCTACCTTCCCTGCAAACTTTTAAGGAGAAATGTTTGCAAATTCATTTTTGGCCTATTACATGATCAAATGTGTGACTATTCAATCAACATTAGAAAATGTTTTTAGGTTTAATGTACAATATTATTAACAGAATTTGCCAGGTCATACATACTGATACACTGTGTCTGTATTATCTGCCAGTTTTTAAGAGAAATTTATTAGATGACCCAACTATGATTGTCCTTTTGTCAGGTACTTTTAAAATTTCTAACAGTTTTTCCTTTACTTTAAAGGTATTATGTTAGGTGCATTAAAAGATTCATGAGCTAGAACATGTTGGTAGATTGTACCTTATAACAATAATATAAAACTGTCACATTGAATTTCTTTTGTCTGACTGGGAATGCATATTTTCTGATAGTATCATAAAGCATTTCTTTTAGTTAGTTTTTGCTTGTTACATTATTTTTGGTCCTTTAGCCTTAAACCATTTGGCTTCATATTGTTTTATAGGTGCCTCTTTCAAAGCACTAAGACTAGAATTTTGTTTTAATTTTTTTAATATTTATTATTTATTATTGAGAGCAAGAGAGAGAGAGAGAGAGAGAGAGAATGAGAATGGGAGGGGCAGAGAAAGAAGGAGACACAATCTGAAGCAGGCTCCAGGCTCCAAGCTGGTATCACAGAGCCTCATGCAGGGCTTGAACCCATGAACCCATGAACCCATGAACTGCTGAGCCAAAGTCAATTGCTCAACCAACTGAGCCACCCACGCGCCCCTTTAAAAAAATTTTTTTTTAATCTTTATTATTTATTTTTGAGAGAGAGAGTAGTACTAATGACTAGAATTTTAACATTTGTTTTTTAAAATTTATTTTATATAGCTTATTCTGAAAACTTCTGTCTTTTGAAAAGAATTAGCTGTGGTTATTTAAATATTTTGACTATCTGACCATCTATTTTGTTTTATTTTTTCCTTCAGTTTTTTGTTTGTTTTTCTTTAAATATTGAAGTATAGGGGGCACCTGGGTGGCTCAGTCGACTGAGCTTCGGACTTGGGCTCAGGTCATGATCTCGGGTTTTGGGAGTTTGAGCCCCGCAGCACCTGGCTTTCTGCCATCGGTGTGGAGCCTGCTTCGGATACTCTGTTGCTCTTTCTCTCTGCCCCTTCCCCACTTGCGCTCTCTCTCTCTCAAAAATAAAAAACATTAAAAAAAATAATGAAGTATACTTGATATGCAATGTTATATCAGTTTCAGGTGTATACATTAGTCAATACCATGATAAGCATAGTCATCTTCTGTCATTAGACACTGTTACCACAATATTACTGACTATATTCCCTATGCTGTTAATTTTCATCTCTGCCACTTATTTGGTTTGTTTTCCATTTACACATATTCTTGTTTTCTTCTTTATTTATTCCTTTTTGTTATATTGGTGGCTTGAATTAGATTTCATTGGTTTGGAAATTTCATATCATGTTTTTATTCATCTAGGGTTGTTTTGGTTGTTGTTATTTCTTAAGGTATAATTCACAGTGGTACAAAGACCTTGCATGTACAGTTGGATCAGTTTTTAAAATGCAACTGTAGAAACTACATCCTTGCCAAGATCTCTCTCCTCTAAGAAATTTCCTTCCCAATCTCTGCCACCCAGCAGCAAGCACTGTGCTCATTTCTACAACCACAAATTCATTATGCAAATCCTAGGATTTCATATAAGTGGAGCCACACCACCCGTGCACGTTCATGTCTGCCTTACTTCGGTCAGCATATGTCATAGATTTCCATCCGTGTGGTTGTGCCAACCAGCAAGTCATTCCTTCATTTCGCTAAGTAGTACTCCAATGTATGAAACACCAGAATCTGTTTATCCACTCACCTCTTGTTGGATATTTAGTTTGTTCCCAAATGTGTACTGTTATGAATAAAGCTACAATAGACATTTTTGTGTAAGATATTTTCTTGGTGGAATGCATGCTAAGGACGGTAAAAAGTCTGTGATTTTACCCTTTTACAAGTTTGCTTGGCACAGTTGTGTAGGTTCTGGCAGAGAAGGCTTGAGACTACTGAGTCAGAGACTAAAGACTTTATCCCTCAGGGCACAGCAAACAGCATAAGTAACAGTCTACTTGCATGGGTTGCCCAGGCCTCCAAGTCCTACGGGGTAATATAGGGAGACCCAGCTGGATGTTACGCATGCCGTGGGTTTGTGACACCAAATGGTGACATCAAATGCTGAGAAGGATGTGGAGCAACAGGAGTTCTCATTCATTTCTGATGGGAATGCAAAATGGTACAGCCACTTTGGAAGACAGTTTGGCAGCTTCTTATAATACTAAACATATTTTTACCATATGATCCAGCAATCACACTCTTAGGTATTTATCCAAATGAATTGAAAACTTACATCCACACAAAAACCTAGGCATGAATGTTTACACTAACGGTATTCATAATTACCAAAACTTGGAAGCAACCAAGGTGCCCTTCAATAGGGGACTAAACAAGCCACAGTACATCCATTCGATGGACTATTATCAGTGATATAAGGAAATGTGCTATCAGGACTGGATAAGATATGTTGGAACATTAAATAGGTATTACTAAAGAAACCAGTTTGAAAGGGTTGCATACTGTGATTCCAAATATATGACATTCTGGAAAAGGCAAAACCATAGAGAAAGCAAAAAGAACAGTGGTTGTCAAGGGATCATTGGTAAGAGGAGAGGGATGAATAGATGGCACACGGGACATCTTTAAGGCAGTGCAATCATTCTGTACGATACTCAAATGGTGGCTACATGATATTAAACACTTGCCAAAACCCAGAGAATTGTATAACATAAAGAGTAAACCTGAATGTAAACTAAGGTCTTTATTAGTTAATAATATATCAATATTGGTTCATCAATTGTAGCAAATATAGCACACTAGGTCAAGATGTTAATAAAAGGAGAAACCATGAGGTGGGTGTGGTGGTGAAGGCTGGTAGGCAGTATATGGGACTCTCTATATTTGATGTGCAATTTCTCCATACCCCTCAAACTGCTGTAAAAAAATAAAGTCTATTACAAAAAATCCTTTAAAAAAAATGGTTCAGAATTAAGGATATCAGTGCTTCTGGACACCTTACACACAGAAATACAAAACCTGAAGGGCCATTTGGGCTGTGTCCATAATTTTGCTATTGTGGATAATGCTTCTATAAACATTGGGTTGCATGGATCCCTCTGAATTAGTATTTTTTTATTCTTTGGGGAAATACCTAGTCATACAATCCTGGATTGTGGATTGTGTTCTATTTTGTGTTCTATTTTTGTGTTCTATTTTGATGTTTTTGAGGAGCCTCCATACTGTTTTCCAGAGTGGCTTGCACGAGTTTGCATTCTCCTCAACAGTGCAGGAGGGTTCCCCTTTCTCCACATCCTTGCCAACAGCTGTTTCTTGTGTTGTTGATTTTAGCCATTCTGACAGGTGTGAGGTGATATCTCAATTGTCCTCACATTATGAACCTCTGCTTTTTACACCATGTGGCTTCTCGCAAATTTTCTTGTGAGTATACCATCCTGTCAGTTAATCTGACTGACAGAAGTTAGGACAAAATATATTTAGTTGTCTTACACAACATTTAGTAAAGCTACCATCAACAGGACTTTAAACATCAGGGTAGGATCAGCCTACCGTACCCATTGAGTGCCATTACCCATTGTTGACTGGCTTTTGTGATCAAAGGTACATTATTTCCCAATTACAGATGGCCCAGAAAGTAAGAACCATGACATAGATTATTCTATGGGACACAATAACATGGCTAGAGTTGGCTGATCAGACTATAATAATACTGTAACCTGAAAATGTGTTAATGTAAGTGAGGCATGACTGATAGCCCTGAAAGGGTTCAAAGGCCTAACATACACCATCTTCTAGTGACAACAGGGGCAATGCTCTGTGTGATGTAGTGTCCCCAGGGCAAGACAAATTGGTCAATTTTGGATAGGAGTCCTAGGTCTGAGAGTGGTACCCTCTAAATCAAAAGCAAGAGTCTGTTACTTTGTGCCGAGTCTCTGATGGTTTATGTGTTGCTACGTCTGGTACTATGGTGAATCAGACAGCAATGGTGGCATCTGAGTGTAGAAGCCTCCATTAGTAGCTTGATTCCATGCGGTATCATCAGAAAGCAAGCCCTTATCATGAGCATCTATTTGTGTGACTCAGACAGTACCATTATTAATCATGATTTTATTTCTATAGGTCATGGCCCCCAAAAGAACTCTCTTTAATTTGCTATCTGTAGTTTTCCAACTGACAAACCAAACAGCCAGTTCATTCACAAATGTTTAAGGGTGAATAAAGTGTAACAAAGTTAGGGAGTGTAGTTTTGGAAAGACCAATGAGAAATGCTTTGAGTCCTGCAACTGACAAGTAACCTTGTCTATTTTTGATCCTGCATAGCTGGGACTGAGGCTGAACTGTGGCTGCAATCCAGTAGACAACATCGGGTTTCAGCTTGGCCAAGCTGTATGTGAAGTAGGCCCAGATATTTAGAGGAGTCTTCTTGAGACAAGAATATCCAGTGGCTAAGCTTCAGGCAGCACAGTAGGGGATAAAGTTTCTCCCAATGAGATAGCTTCTGCTTTTTCCCGTAAAATCAAGAAGCCACTGGAACCAGATCAATTTCATTCTTGAATACACCATTTCCATTTGACAAGGACAGCCTTACATAGTCTTCCCACCTTGTCCATTATGGAGTCTGAGTTGAACCACCCCAAAATGGAAATAGCAGGCCAGAGAGGGCTCCTTGAGTCAGGGATTTATTTTTGAAAAGAACCCCCAAACGAGCTAATAGCTAGATGTGATTGGCTGGTGGTAAATCCAAACCTCAAAGTGTACCTGCCAGGAGGAGCTGCCTCCCTTAGCCAGAGTCTTCAACTGGCAAGATTATTGGTCATAGAGACTCACAGCTCAAACAAGTCTTCACTATAGTAGGCTTTACCATAAACATTATGAATTTCCTTGTTATTCACTCGTGTATTTTATTTTCCTTTGGTCTAGATCCAACTTTATTAAGCCATACTTTCAAAAACAACTTAAGAGGTAAAGTTCTTTGTTATTCCCCCCTTTCAGTATCATATGGCTATTAATACTGTTTATATAATTTAAGATGTATAATTATTTTTCCCAGAAGATTTAAAAATATAATTAAGGACAAAAAGCATTCAATATTAAATCACAAATCCCAAGAATGTGCTTATGTCAGAGTACTTTTCTGGAAAAGTATAAATAAATATGGAACTCTCAAGTCATTTTTACCTCTCCATACCATTTAACAAAATAACATTTTGTCAATAAACATTTATTTAATTTTTTCTATGTGTCAGAGATATCCTACAGCACTAGAGATTCAAAGATGAATAGGTAATACCCATCATCAATTCATCTGGAAGTAAAGGGGTGATTGCAATATACAGTAAAGGTGCTTTGTTAGAGATAAATTCAGGATGCAGTGCTTACAAATAGGAGATAGGGCAAAACTAGGCTGACTCAATTTCCTAGGGAGGTAGCTGCTTAGCGGAGTCTTGATATAAATAATACTCGGTTCAAAAAAAGAAAGAATGGTCATGTTTGTCCCAGGAAGTGGGAGCTGTAAATTCAAAGACGCAGAACTTAAATGGAACCTGACAGGTTTCTGGGAACCATAAGTACCGCACTTCAGGTAGTATTTGGCATATGCTGTAGACCAGAGATTCAGAAGCAATTTCGGACTCAGATGCCCTTGGAGGCTCACAATTGTTAACGTGGTCAAATCATCATATACATACTCATACCTGAAGCAACTCAAGAAAGTATGCACACCAGATGTAATTCAAGGAAATCATTTTCAAATACTGAAATAGCTAAAAATAATATTAAGACAGAGTTGTGAACCAAATTTAGCAACAGGTGGTGAATCTAGACTCCCAATTTAGAAAGTAAACACTGTGAAACATTGTGTCAGAATCTTGTGGCTTAACCATGTGACCATGAACAGGTAATTACATGTCTCTGACACTAATTATCCTCATCTAGAGTCACTTCCAGGGCTAGATTCTATTCTCACAATGCAGTTTTTTTTTTTTTTCAATGTTTATTTATTTTTGGGACGGAGAGAGACAGAGCATGAACGGGGGAGGGGCAGAGAGAGAGAGGGAGACACAGAATCGGAAACAGGCTCCAGGCTCTGAGCCGTCAGCCCAGAGCCTGACGCGGGGCTCGAACTCACGGACCGCGAGATCGTGACCTGGCTGAAGTCGGACGCTTAACCGACTGCGCCACCCAGGCGCCCCTCACAATGCAGTTTTAAAGATACTGGAAACTTAAACCTAAAGCTACATGATGTCATTGAGGATAGAGACAAAACCACATTCATCTTATTTTACATTACATTTTGATGGCATTCATTCTATTTTACCTGATATTATATTATTTTTGTGCCACAGTCTCTCCTACTGTAATATAATCCTCAAAAGGCCAGAAACCCATGCTTTTTTTTTTTCATCTTGATATGTCCCTCAACATTTCATCAATGTCTCACAAATAGGTAATCTTGAATACTGATCAAAGAGAATTTTAAACTTTAAAAAAGAGAAACATTTTTGAAGATGAAGCTGCCTGCATCTTTAGCTAAATAATCTTAAGAAAATGGAATTTTATTAAAATTTTGTTTTCAACGTTTATTTATTTTTGGGACAGAGAGAGACAGAGCATGAACAGGGGAGGGGCAGAGAGAGAGGGAGACACAGAATCAGAAACAGGCTCCAGGCTCTGAGCCATCAGCCCAGAGCCTGACGCGGGGCTTGAACTCACGGACCGAGAGATCGTGACCTGGCTGAAGTCGGACGCTTAACCGACTGCGCCACCCAGGCGCCCCAAGAAAATGGAATTTTAGAAAGCAATCTTTTATTTATTTTATCTTATTTTTTAACCATAACAACAAAAAAGTACAAAACAAGAAACAAAAAACCAAAACTGTTTTATTCTCATGTGACACCAGGTCAAACATCTTGAAAGTAACTGCACTTAATCCTAATTTTTAAAACAAATGGATATGGCTGGAATTAGTTAGCTAATATTTTATTTAGGAGATTTTTAAGCCATGTCTGTTAGTGAAATAAGAGTATACTTTTCTGTTCATTTGTTCTCATCTTGAAGTATTTCCTGGATTTTTCTTCTTTGAAAACTCTAGTTGTTTTTGATAAAGTATTTATGTGGCAAGACTTCTGCATTCATTTTTACTGCTGTGGAATAATTTACTGTACAGTTAGCAGCTTAAAACAACACAAAATTATTATCTCAGTCTCAGTGCGTTAGGAGTCTGCTTGGAGACCTGGGTCCTCTGCTCAGTGTCTCCCATGGCTGAAAACAAGATGTTGGCCAAGCTGGGTTCTTGTCTGGAGTTCACTGGGGAAAAAAATCCACTTTCAAGTTCACTCTGGTTGTTGGGAGAATCTAGTTCTTGCTGGCTATTTGCCAAAAGCCATTTTCAGCTCCTAGAGCCTGCTTGCCATTCCCTGCCATGTCAACCTCTCCAAAATTTGGCAGTCGTTTCTTCATGGCGAGCAAGAGAGCATCTATTGTTTCAGATCTCTGAGTCTCTGTCTCTGACCTCTAGATCTAGACTTAAAGGGGCTCGTGTGTTTGCAAAAGGCCCACCCAGACAATAATCTCTTTCTCCAAGTCAACTGTGCCATCTAACATAATTTCACCACAGAAGTAAAATTCATCACGTTTACAGTCCAGGGGGATTATGTGCATGTGTACACACAATCAGCGATCTTGGGGGGCATTTAGAATTCTGCCCACCAAACTTCTAAGGCAATTATGTTCTTACAGGTGACTGGCAGTTTGGCCAGGTATAAAATTCTATGAACAAAAATATTTTTATTCAATATCTTAAAAGTATTATTCCATTATCTTCTAACTTCCAATGATGCTGTTGAGAAACCTGATGTAACTCCAATTTTTTTTGTAGTTTATCTGTTTCTTGAAGCCTTTAGAACGTATCTTTAATTTTCTTCAGTGTCATTCTAATGTGCATAGATTTTGAGGGTTTTTTTTTTCTGTGAACCCTTTCGATCAGAGTCTCTCATAATTTTTTTTAATGTTTATTTATTTGAGGGGGGTGCGGTAGAAGGGCAGAGGGAGGGAGGGGGAGAGAGAGAGAGAGAGCGAGAAGGAGAGAGAGAACCCCAAGCAGTCTCCACACCCAGCCCATCACGTGGCTCGATTTCACAAACTATGAAGATCACAACATGAGCTGAAATAAGGAGTCAGACACTCAACCAACTGAGCCACCCAGGTGGCCCAGAGTCTCTCATTTTTAATTTTGATGATTATGTCCATTACTTCTTCAGTTATAGCCTCTTTTCAATTTTTTTCTTCTTCTGAGATTCCTATTAGCCAAATATTTAGGCTTTTCTTCCTGCTATCCATATTTTTTACTTCTCTGTTATTACCTGGTGCTTTCTGGGAGAATTCCTCAATGTGTTATTCAACATACTATTTTCGTTTTTGGCTGTTATCCATCTACTTAACCTGATTTATTGTTTTAATAATTTTATTTTTCATAGTTTCTGTTTTCTGTTTTTTATTTTTAAAATACATTTTGATTCTTTTTTATATTGCGAAGTTCTTTCTTTATATCTATTTGGAACATTATCAATGCTATTATAAATAGCATAGAAATCGTCAGTCCATTCCAATATTTCTTTTTCACACTGCGTATTCTATCCACTTTGTTTTCCTCCGTTGTTGAAGTTGTTTTACTTGTCAAGTGCCTCGCTGTTTCAGCTCACGTTGTGTGTGTGTGTGTGTGTGTGTGTGTGTGTGTGGCAGGGGGTGATATGAGAGAGAGAGAGGAGAGATAAAGAGAGACAGATTCACTGCTTTGGCAATACAATTAGGTAGCTGCCACAGTTGAGTCCTGGTCTATGTCAGTTCCAGCAACGGTTGTAAGAAAAGGGAAGGCATGACTCTCAAGTCAGAGAGGAATCATACCACATGCACCAAAGAATTCAAACTCCTCTTGTCCTCTCCCATTTTCTGCTGCCCCCAAAGAAAAACTCTACTAGTGAAAATTTTATTTTGAAAGCTTTAGAAAGAAGAAGTGTATGTTGAAGTGTCCCCTTTGTTTTTCAGCTTGTCAAATGTGATTTTCATTAGGGAGGAAAACTTCCCATAATTTCCCTACAGGGTTCTTGTTGTCCAGGACTGAGTAATAACTCCATGCTCCAACTTCAGGGGAAGCTAGGAAAGCAATTACCTAGAATTATCCAGAATATTCACCCTCTATTATGGGAAGCAGGCTCTTCAAGCCAAGAAATTGAGTGCAAGGGACCAGAAGTAGGATCCAGGAGTGTTTGCCAAGCAAAGTACTGGCAAGATGATAGGCATATAAGGACTATTATCCTCGCTGTAAGAGGGAAACTAAGACTCAGCATTTATTATACTAAAATGCCATGACTATTAAAAAATAAAGTTCCTTTCAGCCACTGAGCATGAAATCAGGCTGGATATCTCCCAATGGGCCTCACAGGGTCATTTGTGACTTTGGTGAGAGAGTAGAGATTTGGATGTAGTGCCAGCATCCTATTAATGGAACACTCAAACTGATAAAAAGAGCTATTTATTTATTCAGAAAGTGAAATGTAACTTTCACATGGACTGAAGTATCTGTACTTATAGGAACAGTGCATTCTTTCTCTATAGGTACACCTAAAATGAGGAAACCTGTATGAATACATGCATATAGACATGAATCAGAAGATTGTTTTATGTGCACAGAATCAACACGGAGGATTAATTCACCCATCGAATGACTGGGACTGACTTAGCTAACTTACCAGGTAACTTACAGCCTAAACTAGTTGCCTTTAGTTACCAGGTAACTAAAGCTTCTCCCTCTCTGGATAGTGCTTGGATGGGCACTAACAGTGCTGTGCCCCCAGCTTCCATCCCTAGGCCTTAAGAGATACAGACACCTCTTTAAGGAGTTTATACATCTTATCAGGAAATACGTCTTGCGAGTTCTGTGCTTTTAGATAATGTCAAGATCCTACAGTTTAATGATCAAGAAAGAATCATATTTCTATCTCATGTTCTTGGTGGGGAGTTGGCACCTCCGTGTGGCCTCTCAATTCTGAACACTGGTATAGGTATTTTTCAATCACTCATTTTTCCTTTGCCGAATTTCCTATAAGTGATGTGTTTTCAAATTGTCCCTTTTCTCTCTTAATTTTGTTGCTCTTCATTAAGAACACAGGGCAAGCTTCGTGAAATTAAAATAACTATTAAACCTGAATAATATTTTCCAGTAAAAATAGTACAATAAAAACTTTACTGGGGCGCCTGGGTGGCGCAGTCGGTTAAGCGTCCGACTTCAGCCAGGTCATGATCTCTCGGTCCGGGAGTTCGAGCCCCGCGTCGGGCTCTGGGCTGATGGCTCGGAGCCTGGAGCCTGTTTCCGATTCTGTGTCTCCCTCTCTCTCTGCCCCTCCCCCGTTCATGCTCTGTCTCTCTCGGTCCCAAAAATAAAAAAAAAAAAAAAAAAAAAAAAAAAAACTTTACTATAACGCTTAATCTTCTCTAAAAGCTCCACTCCAAAATCTGTTCATTTCAAATACATTGTATCTTATTTCCAAAAAGACCGCTAGATAATAAAAGTTCATATTATTGTATTTATTGCTGTACTTGACCAGATATTCAGAGTTGTTGCGCAGTAAGATGAAAGTATTATTACTTGAAATAGGTATCTACTTTAAACTGGTAGCTATAATTCTTTACAAAGACAAGTTGTTAATGGCAAATACATTCCAAAGTCTTCATTTAAAGAAATTAATATATGAATAGATGTGTGATACAAGCACATATTCATTTTAAAAAAGAACAGCTTGTCTTTTCCCCCTAAGGAAACATTTATATGATAGTTACACATAAAAAGCCAAGTTTAGAGAAAATATACTTTTGTTGCTATGGGTTGTAGAAGTGAATACTTTACTAGAATTATCTAAAAATTGTCTCAGTGTAGCATTTAACTTCACATTTGGGCCACAGCCTCTATTTTCCAAAATTTTATCCATTAATATTAACATGACAGGTACATGATAAAATAGTATACTCAATATACATTGACAACAGAAATACATCGATGTGTCTCCTACCTGTAGGTACCAGGATTCCTTTATTAGCATCTTTAAAGAACACATAACATGCCTTATTTGAAAGAAGGTTTAATGGCTTTTATAACATTGTTATACTAAAGATATCTGACACTGGTATATGAAATGATCTGAAGAATTATATCATTTATAAATGAGCTTATGTAACAATGAAAACAATATCACAATGACATACAGTATGATTGGGATTCTGTCACACTATTCTCAGACATGAGGAAGAAAAAGAGTTTCTTTTTTTTTTTTGATAATTAAACTGTTGTTTTTTATAAGAACTGGGTGGAGGGGTTGGACTGAGGGTATAAATATAAAATTTAGTGTCATCTCATAAATTTTCCCCAACACTTAAATAGTCAAGTCTTGAGATATTACTCAGTTTTTTGTTTTTTTTTACACCATCCCCTTGCCCTGTGATTGTTTCTGGGAGTTGACTATGCCCTTGTGGGTTGACCAGCAGGTAAAAGGGTATAGGTACTAGCTTAGGATGTAATGTCTTTATACTACCCTTGGTTCTTTTGGGATTCCTCAGCAATGCCCTTTCTCCACCTGCTCACTAGATTCTCTGCTCATCTTCTATGTCAAAGTCTGTGACTGGTGATCTTGTGGTCTGCTCTTTGACTCTGGCACCTCTCCTTAGGAACTGACCATCTGTCACTTTCTGACTGGGACCCATTCAGCTCTCATGGTGCCTTAACCCACTAAGGTTTGCTTTGTAATTCCACTTTGTTTCTGATTAAGTGTCATCTGCCTTGCCCCAGGTCCAAGGCCTTTTCTCTCATTACTATGGTGAGTATTTCTGACTAATTTGTCAGCCAAGCTTGTGAGATACCTATCAAGTCTCCACAGGATCATTTCACAGTCTTGAATATGTCATACATGGAAGTCAGGGGGCAGTCAACCTGGAAGCCTCCCTCTACCTAAGTGCACTGCTGAATATATTTCAATTAAAACACCCTGAATTCATGTGCGAGCAAATCCCCAATGTTTCCCACCTGCCAGAGTACTAGTAAGAGGCACAGTAGAAACTCAAGGAGCTCCTTTACTTTTCTGGTGATTTCTAAAACCACTCTCTCTCAACCCCTAGGCTTAACAGGAGAAATGGGAGAAGAAAGAGAATTTTCCTCCTTTACCCCATCTCTTTTCTTCTAAGAAAATGCCTTGAGAACAGAAGATACCAGTTTCTTTTTTGTATAGCATTTTCAAATTGCTAATCACTACCCAGCAGTCACCAGGACATGGCATTAATTTAAAAGGCAATTGTTAGGGGTGCCCGGGTGTTAGTGGGTTAAGCATCTGACTTTGGCTCAGGTCATGATCTCACGGTTCATGAGTTTGAACCCCGCGTCAGGCTCTGTGCTGACAGCTCAGAGCCTGGAGCCTGCTTTAGATTCTGTCTGCCCCTTCTCCATTCACACTCTGTCTCTCTCTCTAAAGAATAAACATTAAAAAAATTTTAAAGACAACTGTCATTTTTTTAATGAAAAAGAGTGGAAAATATCAAAATGCATTGCAAAACTAGAAGGGTGCATTGCAAACCAGAAGGGTGCACGAATATGGTTTTGTGATACTTTTCTTGTGTGTGTGGTGTGTGTGTGTATGCATGCATGTGTGTGTATGTGTTGGATATCTAAAGCAAATATGGTTTTTTTGCTGTGACTTAAAACATAAAAAATTTTTTTTAAGTTAGGGTTAAAAAAAGTTTGAATGCCATGCTTTTTGTGTGGTCTTCTTTCCTAGGTCCAAAGTCAGAGAAGACTGAGGTGTCCATACCCTTACAGTATGGAGGAAACTTCATAATCAGTCCACTGGGCCTAGCGCCTAAACAGGAGCCAAAGGAATTTAGCAAAACTTTCTTTATACAAAGGCTGGCTGTGAATGCCTGATGGCTAACTAAAGAAGTCAAGTGTTTTTGTGACCATATTCCCATTTTGCCAGAGATAGTCCTGGATCTCACGTGTTATATCAATTTACCATTCCATTGCATTTTCTTCTCAGATGGCTTTTCTCATTCTTTAGCGAAGTATTATTATTAATCATAGTATCAGAATAATCAGGGGTGAGTTTGGTAGACCTCCACTTTATATTTCCATATTCTACTATGGTCTTGTTTAGAAGTGGTTGACAGACACATGGAGGGAATAGAGTTCTGATTTAACTCATGGTTGACTCTGAACGATGACCCGCAATAGCCTACCTCTCTTTACTCAACCTACTTCAGACTGAATGGAATTAAAATTTGTTTTAAAGGACAAAATGTATGGCATGTGTGACAGAATGGTGCTCCAACAAGAGTAGCTAAGACAGCCAACTCAACTTTCTCAACTCAGTAGGCAATGTGAGAGGTTGGGAAGAGTTGTACACAATATTGCGGCCCCAAAGAGCCACTTGGTGTACCACCTAGTTGTGCTGGGCCTGTGCAAAGCCTGTATTATGCCCAAAACCTCCAGCCAGCACACCGCCCAATATGTGTGGTGCTCTTGGGTAGATCAGTTTCATTCATACTTTTTGGAAGTTAGGATAATAATGCTTATCTTGCCAGACTATTTGTGAAGATTCATGGAGAAATGAAAGTATGGTGTCTGAAACACTGAAATATAATAAGTTACAGCAATTACTGACGAATAAACTTTACATGGTTGCCTTTATTGCTGTTTTATATGCCTTCAGTTAACCTTCTCCTTTACTTAAATGAACTCTCAATTTTCTTTTAGTCATTTAGCTGTTTGAGGTACAAGTTAGGTATTCCTGACTTGCTTCCTTATAAAGTCAACATTCTCCAGAATCTTCTGTTTTTATATAGACAGTATTCCATCTCTAGCAGAACTGGCCTTAGAAATTGTATTAGGGTTACATTCTCTGATTTGAACAATACTGAAATGAGTCCTTTCTCTCTGTTGTGGAGAAAAAATTTTCCTATTACCTTCAAGATTCATTTGGATGGTCTAAGAATTAAACTGAAATGAGACAGATCAACAGGAGAAAATCAAATTTAATCACATATGACAGAAACCCTATAAAAATATGAGGCTCACATGCATTCAGGCAACTGAGGCTTATATGCCATCCAGAGCTAAGGAGAAGAGGCTAGGGGTCTGGGACTTCAAAGGGAGGGAAGATAATTTACAGGAAGATGAAACAGAGTAAATTTTTGGTAAACAAATGCTTGCTGGGGTATGCAGAAACAGTGTAACATAGAGAGGAATTTTAACAAACAGATTTTGCTAAGTTCCTGCCCTCCACTACCTCTAGCTCATATTATACTGTAGTTACCTATGGTGGTAGCTCCCTTCCTAGAGCAGGTCCTATACCTAAATTCTTTTAGGCAGTTAAGGGGAAGGTCAAAGCTTCTTCCTGAATCTTCTATGCCTTAAAAATAATAAGCCTAAAATCTACATGTCAAAGAGACACATTTTAGGGTGACAGATTTTGCTCCCCTACATCTCCAAATGTCTCCTTTCCCATTTGCACAGTATTGAAGTTATTCTGCTGCTACAATTGGAATCTTGAATTTAAGTCTTGAAGGTTTTTGGAATTTTAAGAATAACAGGACTATTGGGTTGCAAGGGATTCCCAATAGGCTTTATTGGACAGAAGGGGAAACTGAAATCCAGAAAAGTTAAATAATTTTCCCAAGCTTATACATTTCAATTCTGTTGACTTTATTTTAATAGATAAGGAAATGGAAACCAAAAGAGGTGAAATAACGTAGGTCCTGTATCACAATGTAAACATCCTTGGAACAAACTATGAAATCAAGCAATAAAATCCGCTGCCTGAAGTAAAATCTGGACCTGAAGTTAGAGGTAAAATGTAATGGAAGTGTATTTTGTAAATACTAAACGGATGCATTTTTATTTCTTCATTAAATCATGTTCACTGGTAGCCTTAAATTTTCAGAGCTAAGCTCAAGGCTTATTTCTCAAGGGAAGAAGAACAAGGATACTGCCTAAAGCAAAGAAGACAACAATCAACCTTGAAATTTAAACCTGAATTTCTCAGTCTCTCTAGCAATAATTTAGTCATGCAAATCAGATGTTAATAAAGAAACAGATTTTTTAAGCTATTTTACTTCACTCTTTCATAACTAAAGAGGCTTTTTGATGGGCTTGATTATATGATATTGTATAAGGGAGATCTCATCCAGCTCATAACAGGAAAGGAAGGGAGTTGGCTCCTTAGGGTATTAGTGAATGGTGATGAAGTTTCTTGGGGTGATGGTTGTGTTAGGAGCTGATGGCCAAGAAAGAATTCTTGAAGATGTCTTTGGTGTGAAAAGGTGATTTTATTAAAGCACGGGGACAGGACCCATGGGCAGAAAGAACTGCCCCAGGACCATGAAGAGAGACTGACTATATATATAGCTAAGGTTGTTTTTCCCTCTAGCAACGCGTTAAGACAGTAGGGAGCTCCTAGAGAAATGTTTTACTCTGCCTGCCTAAAGTATTTGTCAATGGGCTCTAGGTTTAAGGAAATTTAATTTTACCTGCCATTTTCTTCTTGCCTTTGTTCCCCATAACGCTATGGAGGGGAAGGTGATGTTGGGGTTCCGGGAAACTAAGACTACAAGTTTCTGGAGATTATTAGGCTATTGATATGATTGCATTTTTCTTGTCATTTACAAAGATATATGTAAACAGATGGAGACTCATGTCCTGTATGACTGTGATCTCCATCAGTTAGCCATTTCTTTCCTTTCCTTCACTTTTAGGCAGCTTTTAGGAGTTTCTGAGGAATATCACACATATCCCACCTGGAGGGGCGGGGGTGGTGTGCTAGCTTTTACTTTGCCTCAGCCTACCTTATGCTCCCTCATCAAATAATACAAAATTGAGGCAGAGGAAGCAGAATAGGAAAATCAAACACCAGGTCCCTGGTTTGCCCTTGCTCACCTCCAAGTGTGTCTGGGACCAAGACTTGGGAAATAGCATCATTTGACTACATTACTTCAGGTCTCCCTGTCTCTATACCCGTTTGCCATGTAACTCTGTAGTGCCCGTCCCATAGAGAGGGTGACTTGCCTTGCCACTTGATTCTGAACTCAACCACCGACTGGCTTTATCCAACATATTGAAACAGAAGGGGCGGCAAGGCAGTCCTGAGTCTTAACTTCAAGAAGTCTTCCTGTCTCTGTTTGCTTTCTTGTGCCTCAGTCCCCACCATGAGAACATGCCCAGGTTAGTCTATTGGAGGATGAGAAACTACAGCATAACTGAGTTGCCTTAAACCTATCAGCAGCTTAGAGAAGTGAACACCCAGCCAGCCCCACATAGGTGAGTGAGCCCAACCAAGATCAGTAGACGTGCCTACCTGATTCCAAACGTGAGCAATAAAAGTATACCTGTAAGGTATACCTGTATACCTCTGAGGTTTGTTGGTTATTTGTTATGCAGCCTTATTTTTAGCAAAAGCTAACCGGTACGGGGTTTTAAAAACATTACAATAGGTATGATAGTGGTAGTGGTATGCTTTCCCAGAAACACAGGGAGAGGCTGTTAGGCAGGAGAAGTCATTCAACACAGTTTTTGGGGCAACAGCAGCAGCTGAACACAGTGATACAGACAAGCCTGATTCTGTCCTCCATGTTCCTTATTGCCTGCATGTGAAATGAAAACACTGTGATGTGCCCAAATGACATGGTGAGGGTAAGCAGAGGTGCTAACAGAGCCAATGGATCAGAAGAGTCTTCAGGTCTGGCAGCTGGAAACCAGCACATGATTAAGCAAGCCAGACCCATCCAGGTGCACATGGCATCAGCAATACCAGCCCTGGGAGCACAACAGAGATTAGTGCAGAGCCTTTCAAAATAGCTTGGAATTTCCAGGGTCCTTACCTCAAGGTAGCAGAAAGTGAGTATCAGATTGGTAATGAAAATGGCCTCTTTTTCGCATCTACAATTTTGGCTGGCAGAAGTAGCCTTAACCCAGCCAACTGACTGAACTCTTTCAGGTCTCCACACAGGATGCAGTGGTCCTGGTGTGGGCTTCCCTACAGTCTCCACCTCAGTCATCCTTTATTTTAAGATCCATCACTAGAGAAAGACTTTTATCCTATAATTAGAAATAAGAAAACCAATAAAATACTCCTGAAAGCATAGTTGAGGTCACGCAAAGGTATAACATGGCAGAAAAAGGAAACAAATGTACAGAAAACAAACTTTTAACGTATAATTTTGCCTCTTGCCCTTAGATTATCTTTTCCCAAATTACACCCTTTGGAACACATGTGCCTCATGAGGTAAGACAAAACAAGTACATCATAAACAAAACTCCTTATAGCAAAATAATATGGAATTCAACCATGATAAAATAAGGTAGGAAATAGGTCTCTCAAAATTTACATATTAAAAACTATAAGGCGTTTTGGTGTTAAAACAAATTTTTCAAAACTGTTTAACTTTTACCAGCTCATCTCAACCCAGAACTGTGTTTTCATGACATGCCCATTAAAAATACATACTGCCTGTCTCAGGAACTCTGCTTTGGGTAGGTCTACACTGTCCTTACAACCCAGCCAATTTGCTGTCTACCTCACTAGTAAACATACACTATGTTTGTCTCTCAGGAAAAAGTGGAATTGTTTGAAATAATGAAGTCTGTATCTTTTTGCTCAAGATCAGCAGGTGAGTATTAATTTGTGAAACTGAATAAAGGAAACCTCATTCAAAACGGAGTCAGGAGGCCAGAAGAGGGAGGTCTCACACCCTACCTCTCCTGGTAGCCTTTTGCAGACCCAACAAGAAGAGACATAGGTTGTATTCTCAACTGGAAGAAACCTACTCTACTAGCTCAGCAGAAGGAAGGAAGATTTTTCTCTTTGCCCAGCAACAGTTCAACCAATGAGAGACTGTCACAATTTAGAGAGTGAAAAGCCACTAGACTCTGAACCCCCGGTTTACTCTAATGGACTTTTTGTTTATAATAGCGCCCCCCCCAACTTCCCTCTTTTACTCTATAAAAGAGGTCCCTCTCCTTTGCTCTCCAGACTTGCCTATGGCTTTGACTACAGCTTGCTTGCCCTGAATTGTAATTCCTCTGCTATTCCTAAATGAACCCATGTTGCCGTAAAACAACTAGCTGTTTTACTTTTAATGTCAACATTACATAATTCTTTTCTGGTCAATGAAAAAGGAAAATAGGATTGTAAGAATATGCTAAAATTTAAATTGTTGTTTACTCTGATCTTTAAAAATGATTTCTTTTCCTTTATGTCAAGGCCTTCTTGGCATTATTCCCACCATTCAAGTTATTTCTGATTTTTAAAAGAAGAATAAAGCTAACGAACAAAATAATAGAATTGATACTTTCCAGAATGGCCCTTCCTTGATCTTACATCAATTAAATCTGCAAGTACTCCTTTATGAAGTTGCCATATGAAAACTCAGACACAGAGTTTGAGAATGCTGTCGATTTTTTAGAGTGAGGAAATGATCTTTGTGGGGGAGGAGAATGAAGAGGAGCAAGAGAAAAAGAGGAGACGATGGGGGAAATGCAGAGGAGGAGGAAAGGGAAAAAGAGAGGAAAAGAGGAAGAGAAGAAAAAAGGAGAGGATGAGGAAAGGGAGAAAAAGAGGAGAAGAAGGCCCTGCAGTTTTCTGGTCTGAAATACTGACTTATTCTGCGCCTAAGGAGTTCCTACAGCACAGTTCTGATTACCTTCCCTAATGATGGCATTCCCTATGAAGACCACTGGCTATATCTTAATAATGTAGGTGGAGGAGAAATGGGGAATGGATAGTCACGGGAATTTCTGAGAGTGGAGGGTAACTATACCTTCAGGAAAAATAATTGTTTTGGCAATAATTATGTAAACTAAGCATTTGATATGATCAAGCTCACATATTCCTTATGTTTTGAAATATCCACAGCTCTGGCCAGCTAGTGCCATAATCTTAAGACGCAATAATAGTTTTATTTATGGGATCACTCTTCTATTTTAAAGTTTTATCTTTGTGTTCTGATTTTAAAAATAATGAATGAAAATTCACTATCAAATTTCCCTTCCCAAATGTGGTGAACAAAACCAATTTTAAAAAAGTCAAAACTTGGGGCGCCTGGGTGGCGCAGTCGGTTAAGCGTCCGACTTCAGCCAGGTCACGATCTTGCGGTCCGTGAGTTCGAGCCCCGCGTTGGGCTCTGGGCTGATGGCTCCGAGCCTGGAGCCTGTTTCCGATTCTGTGTCTCCCTCTCTCTCTGCCCCTCCCCCGTTCATGCTCTGTCTCTCTCTGTCCCCCCCAAAAAAAAACGTTGAAAAAAAAATTAAAAAAAAAAAGTCAAAACTTCTAACAGTTATCACATGAGTACAGGTGACTGAGAAAAACACAGGATCCTAGACAGAGCAAGGAAATACTGATCAGCAATGAACTACTGCTTTCCCCCAAAGAAACCATGCTCCTGAGTCAAGAACTGTCTGATGTTCTCATGGACACTCTCCAAATTTTGAGAAAAGCAACTGAATAGGGTCCTGTGTTTCTTATCTACTGATTATGGGCTAAATCACTGCTGGGGTGGGGGTGGAGGGACAAACAGGACATTTTCTAGAAGGAGCAATGTGGGTGACTCTGTGTCTGACATGAATTCCAGAGCTCCTCCCCGAATTGGGCAAAGCATTCACAGTTTAAGGATTATTCTCATGAGAATGAAAATCACTCCCAACCTTGCCCTGAATCCTGGAGGATGTGGACCGAGTACTGGCACAGGACATTTAAGAAATCTCAGGACAGCAAAGACCTAGCAGAAAGGTATGCCAAAAATGTATCCCTATTGCCTCAGCTGTACTTTTACCTCCATTCTCTCAAACAAGCAGCTAGAACTGCAATTGTCTTGTAGAGTTTAAACTAGAGTTTGGAAGGGATTTAAAACCTGGGTGTCAGTTTTGGTGGGAAGAGAATCTAGCAGGACCACTCTAAGGCATACTTGTGTCAGATAAGAGAAAGCATCCACTACAAGATGCAGCACCATGAATGATGACTTGGCGGAATGTCAACCCCAATTGCCTCTTGGACCAGACACTAGGTTCAATAAAGCAGTTACACAAGGATACATTGAGGCCCTGAAGTGAAAAAGAAAGCTTCACTATATTAGAGCTAATATGATGACTCATGAAGAGCCACCTAGCTCTGAGCTAAATGAAAAGAAATTTTGTGGAAATGATGTAAACAGAATATGGCAAAGATGAAGGAAAAGAACAGTTTCCAAAATTTGCACTCATAACCTAAAGAAAACCACAAATAGAAGAAAACTCCACAGAGCTGCTTTATGCTATAGAAGAATGCAGGATGACTATGAATTCAATAAAATAAGAATTTAAACACAAGATGACAGTACAATAGAATAAGATAATAAGAGAAATTGCCTAACTTGAGGAAATAAATTGCGGACAAAAATAACATCATTATAGAATTAATATATAAATTAGAATCATCAAGGAATGAAATAGATGATAAAAATCAAATTATTGTCACAGAAAAGGCCCAAGATAACCACAATAAGTACAGATAAAAAATGATAAAATACATTAGAGAGAAAACTGAGAAAGGTAATTCAATGTAAAGATAACAGGTATCCCTGAAGGCAAGCACCCAACAAATGAACATGTAGATGTACTCAAAGATACAACATATGAAAAATTCCCTGAAGTGAAAACAAAAATGATTTTGCAGATAAAGAGAATTCAGTGATGAGATACATCCTAATTAAGCTACCAAGTTTCAAAATTAAAGAAATAATTTTGGGGGCGCCTGGGTGGCTCAGTCAGTTAAGCATCTGACTGTTGATTTCAGCTCAGGTCACAATCTCACAGTTCGTGAGTTCGAGCCCCTCACTGGGCTCTATGCTAACAGTGTGGAGCCTGCTTGGTATTCTCTCTCTCCCTCTTTCTCTGCCCCTGCCCTGCTCTCTCTTTCTCTATCTCAAAATAAGTAAACTAAAAATTAAAAGAAATAAATAATTTTTTTTCAGGGAGCCAAGAAGAGAAATAAAATTTAAAAATAGAAAAATACATCTTTGTCCAAATAAATCTCCTCTTATGTTTAAGTGAAGGAACTGTCTGAGCTCCAAACTAAAGCCATCATCTCCACTAACCCATTAGGTGTCATACCCAAGCAGCTATAAGGACAGCCTTCACCAATTATCTCTCTCCTATATCATCAAGGTGTTTTTTTTTCCCCTTCTGGACATTTCCTTTCATTATATAAAAATATTATATTTCCACTACTGCAATGATCTCAGCAACAGATATGTTAATAAATAGCACTACCAATAACCAAACAGCAAATATCTTTTTTTTGAGATATTTTATTTTATTTTATTTTATTTTATTTTATTTTATTTTATTTTATTTTTTCAATATATGAAGTTTATTGTCAAACTGGTTTCCATACAACACCCAGTGCTCATCCCAAAAGGTGCCCTCCTCAATACCCATCACCCACCCTCCCCTCCCTCCCACCCCCCATCAACCCTCAGTTTGTTCTCGGTTTAAAAAAAAAAAAGAGTTTAGAGTGGAAGAGAGCCAAAGTATAACAAACAGCAAATATCTTATTTATCTCTATTTCTCCCTTACATTACTGCTTCATTTCATTCCTTTAAAGATAAGCTTTTCAAAAATATTATATATATATACATCCACTGATTTATTTCCTTTGTCTCCTTTTTCTTTTCATGTATTTGTTTTATTGTAATACACATTTCATGTAGTAAAACTCACCAGCTTAAATGTATACATAGTTAATGGATTTTGCCAAACATGTATGCTTGTGTATTCATCACCCAAATCAAGATGTAGAATATTACTATCATCCATGAAAGTTCTCCCGTGTACTTTTCTACTAAATAACAACCCCTTAAACAGAAGCAACCGTTATTTGGATTTATATTATCCTAAATTAGTTTTGCCTTTTAAGACCTCAATATAAGTGGATATTGACAATATAAACTCATTTTGGTTGCTCATTATTGTCTTCACCTGGGTTGTTTCCAGGCTTGGGATATGAAAAATAAAACCACTAGGAAACATTGTGTATAAGTCTTCTGTGACTTGTGTTTTTCATTTATCTTTTCCATTTAGTAGTGGAATTGGAATTGATGGATCATGAGCTAGATACCTGTTTAGCTTTAAAAAAAGAAACTGTCAACTGTTTTCCAAAGTGGTTGAATTATTTATTCTCCTACCAGTAATACATGCCATTTCCAACTGTTCCACATTTTCACCACACTTGAGATGGTCAGTCTCTTTTGGTTGTTTTATTGCCTTGTTGCATTAGCTAAAATCACCTATATAATACTGAATAGAAGTGAACTTCCTTGCCTTTCCTGAAATGAAGGTAGAAGTATTTAATATTTTACCATTAGGCATGATTCTAGCTGTACATTTTTAAAAGATACTCCTTATAAAATCAAATTAAGTTCTTTCAAATGACTAGTTTCCCGGGGTTTTTTAAAGCATAATTGAATTTTATGAAACACTTTTTTTGCACTTATTGAGGTAATAATTTTGTTTTTATCCTTTATTCAATGTAGGGGTTAACTACATTGGCTAATTTTTAAATATTATAGACAACCACGCATTTTAAATGTAAATTCCCCTATGCCATAATACACTATCTTTTTTATATATTAGTGTATTTCATTTGCTAATATTTTGTTCAGGTCTTTTACGCCTAGGTTTGTGAGAGATATTTGGCTGTATTTTTCTTTCTTTGCCTGCTTTTATATTAGGGTGATATATCGGCCCCAAAGAAGACTTTGTAAGTATTTTTCCTCCACTGAGGAAAAATTGTGTATAATTGGTATTATTTCTTATATAGTGGACATGAAGTCTTCACAAGAAGGTTTTAAGTAAGTTTCAGTTTCTTTAGTAGATGTAGAGCTATTCATATTTTTCTGTTTCTTATTATATCAGAATTAGAATTATGTGGTTTTCAGGGAATTTGGCCATTTCATCTAAAATGTCAAAATTGGCATAAAGTTATTTCCTTATTACCCTTGAAATATCATACAACTTATAGGAATATCTCTGTAACATTTTTTTATACATTGTATTTTTTCTCTCATTTCAATCCTGTAAGGGTTTATGAATTATGATAGTCATTTCAAAGAACAAATTTTTAGATGCTTTGTCAACTTTCCTTATTTTCCAACTGATTCATATTTCATTGATTTCTATTCTTATATTATTGCTTTCTTTTTTTTTTACTTTAAATTTGTTTTCCCCATCTTCTTGGATAGGTAGCTTACCTCCTTGATATTAAGCCTACTTTGTTTTGTTCTAATAAATTGCACTTAAAGTGATGCATTTTCATCTAAGAATTGCTTTGTCCACATCTCAAAAATTTTTATATGTTGTTTTTACTATTTAGCTTAAATAATTTATGAGTTATGTGATTTCTTCTTTGACTATGGGTAATTTAGAAATATTATACTTTATATCCAAATATTTAGGAATTTTTCTCACAGTCTTATTGATTTGTACTTGTGACAAAACATTTTGAATTCTTTTATTTCCTCTTTTATTTTTTTTTAAGTTTATTTATTTTGAGAGAGAGAGAGAGAGAGCACTTGCACACATGTGAGTGGGGGGAGGGGGAGAGAGACAGGGAAGAGAAAGAATCCCAACAAGCAGGCTTTGCATGCTGTCAGCACAAAGCCCTATGTGGGGCTCGATCTCACAAACCATGGGATCACGACCTGAGCTGAAATCAAGGGTCCAATGCTTAACTGAATGAGCCACCCAGGCGCCCCATTCCTGACTCTTTAATCCTCTCCTCACAGACTCATGAGTTTTGCTAATGGAGTCTGTATTTCAACATCTTTTAACAACATTTTTCAAAAAGAGAAAGATGGAAGTCTTTTAAAGTCAATACCCATATGACCACCACCTAGTTTCCATCACTTACATTTTATTATATTTGTTTTATCAGAGATTTTCCCATCTACTTCCATCCCTCTATACAACCATCAATCTTGTTTTTTCGGGCATTTCGAAGTAAATTCTAGATATCAGTGCAGCAACTACTTCAAATCTAGTAGCCTTACCTAATGTGAATTTCTCCTATATACATAAGTAAAGGTTATCAATACAAATTTTAACAGAGGTCAAGATAGATGATCGACAGACAGACAAATAATTCAGAGAGACAGAGAGAGATTGAAATTCTGGTACTTGATATCTCTCTGATTTGTATTTCACCCCCCATGGTGGTGCAGTATTGACACATTAACTCTCTAGACCTTTGTTTAAAAATAAACACTCAGAAAAATACAGATTTTCTAACAGATGTACTTTAATGAACTAAGTCAGAGGCAGAGACAGCTAGGTCTCCATATATGTTTTCTTTTTCTCATAATAGAATTTCCAGAACTTTGGACACAAGGCTAACAGAAATAGACACTGCATTTGCCAGCTTCCCCCACAACTGTTTTTTGTTATGTGTGATCAACTTGTCTCCAACTTCTGGGAAGAGTTTATGAAGGAAGAGGGCATCCCTTCCTCCACTCCTCCTTCTCCCTTCTGCTGGAAGGTGACTGTTAACAGCTAACGGTCAGTTACCATTTTGGACTGTGAGGTAAGCACTGGTGGAACAGCAAGGTAAGAGAAGTCTGGGTCCTGATGCTATTGTAAAGCCTTGATCACACTGTATAGAGTTCCTAGTAGCCCAAGGTCCTCTGTGCTTCTGTTTGTATGAAAGCAAAATAAAAACCTCTACCTCGTTTAAGTCAGTCTTATTTGGGGGTTTCTGTCAGACACAGCTAAACCCAAACTTAATATAAAATTTGTGATCAAGTGGAAAAGAAAAAGTGAGTATATTAATGGATCATCTGAGTAATACAATTTTTAAGACTTCAGTTATATCAGTTTCACAAATGTAAAGTAATCCCCCATATCTTATTTTTAGCATACATATGGAAGTTTTATTCTAGTTGTATCTCTGTAATTAACTTCTCCCCTGCTGGATTATATGACTTGGTATGAGAAGCCGATTGACATAATATGTGTAAAAGAGTTGTCTAAATTATGTAAGAGTTGTCTAAATTTGGTAAGATTTTGTTATTTGATGTTGCCTATGTTCACCTTTTTCATATTTTCATATTTATTTGAAAGAACACTTTCTACATTAAGGATATTTTTCTTTATTGTTACAAATAGTTTGACTCTTTTCAGATCATGATTTAAATCTAGTTTATGACATTTTTTGACTTGAAAATTCTTTTAATTTATACCATAAATTATATAACTAATCTTATCTATGAGTTCTGTCTTTGCTTACATACTTCAAAAAGGCCTTTTGTACTCTCAAGATTTTGTAATATTTGTGAATATTTTCTTCTAGATTTTGAGGACATATTATTTTGTAAATGTTACTCTTAAACATATTGATTTGTTTTTTTATTAATTTATTGCTGAGGTAATCTTTTTTTATTTATATATAATTGACATAATATTATATTAGTTTCAGGTATAAAACATAATGATTCAATATTTATACATAACGCAAAATGATCATTTTTGTTTTTTGTTTGTTTGTTTCTGGTTCGAATAAGTTTTTTCTAATAAAGAAACAGTCAAATAACCCTACAATCATTCATTAAATACTTTTTCCCACTGATATAAAATGCTCATTTTACTATGTATACTATGAGTCTGATATACACTTAACTATTTTCGATGTCTTTTATTCTCTTCCATTGAATGTTACATGGATTCTTTTGGCAAGAATACTTCTGCATTATCTGAATACTGCAAATTTAGAAATTTTTTATATTGAGCAGACTTCTTTTAATTATACAGCTGATGTCCCACTTTTGTCAAGTCTTTCTGCAACATTTCAATTTTCAATTGTTTTTATATTCTCCAACTTTCAAAAGCATTTAAATTTTTACCACATAATTAAACACAATCATTTTTCTCCCAAATTATCATACTTTTAGAAAATATATATTAACTACTTACTATCTGCCAAGCAGGTATAATTCAGTGAATAAAATACCATAATGGGTGTTATACAGAGTTGAATAGATACACTTTGTATGTTACCCCAAAGAGATTTTAATTGCTTGAAATAATAATGGAAAAACACCTGAACTATGAATGTAGGAATAGATTGTCATGGTTCTACCAATTTTTGGCTGTTTCCTTTTAAACAAGTCAACGAATCTCTTTACATTTCTTTTTATTGATGCATATAAATTGAGGGAAGTAAAATCAATGAACTCCAACTCCTAACATAGTTCATAGTTTATGACCGTTGTCATCTTTAAATGCCACAAGAAGTGAAACTGGAATTTTATGTATTCAACAATAATAACAATAACTTATTTTTTGTGGAATGATCAAATATGTGTGCTCTTCTCCAACTGATTCTCCCAGTGCCTCTATGTGATATTATTAGAATCATTTATTGGACATTTCTGCTTAATGAATTTTCACTGGCTTATCTGAAATGAGGTGAAGATGAGTATTTTCTTTATATTCCCATTAGATGCCTCCAATGACTTTTGCTCTATACTGATAGATACTTACTGAATGTTTCACCTCTTAGCAGAAATTCCTAAGACATATGGAGTTATACTAAAACTTTCTGAAATCTGAAGCACTGGGAATATTGCATCAAATCAATTAAAATTTTTTAGTGTTTCTTTGTTTAATAGATAAGTTTGTATTTGAACCTTATATTGAGACAAGAGCACAGAGTAGAGCCAAACAGCTTCAGTCCAATTTCTTTCTCTGCTATGTATGGTCTGTGTGAACTTGGGCATGTTGCTCTGCTTCTCTTTACTTCACTTTGCTTTAAGATGGAGACAATAACACGTTCTTCTCTGGGACCGTTCTGAGGTTTAAATGAGTTGGTGTCTGGCACACAATAAGAACTACATAAATGGTCCTCTATTTCATTATGTCCAACTATTGATACAATGTAAGCTCTATTTAGACAAGAATGTTTTGGTCACTGATAACCTCCTAGCAGGAAGTGGGCATTCAATAAATATGTGTTGAATAGACTTGTTGAATCAATGACCTATTAACAGAATTTTTAGGTTAACCCATGTTTTTTCACTCAACACTATTGAGATTTCAGACTACATAAGTCTTTGTTCTAAAGGCTGTCCTGTGCACGGTAAGATGTTTATCAGCATCCCTGATCTCTACCCACTATGTGCCAAAAGCACTTCCCCCTCGAGTTATGACACTTAAACTATCTTCAGACAGTGCCAAATACTTACTGGGTGATAAAAATCATACCCCCCTCACACACATACCCACTGAGGACCACTAGGATATGTATAACTTTACCCTAAAAGTATAAAATCTACATATGAGAGGTGTTGATGGTCCATACGTCATCAAATACATTTTTTTGTTGTTGCTGTTTTTAATTTGTGATGAAGAGACAGCAAAAGCATTTATTATTTAATGTTAAATGAAATCCTTAAAGAATAAACAGCCTAAAGTTAAATACCCTTAGACACTGAAAAAACTACTGTTCAGTTAATCAATTTTTCATTTCAAGAGATTCATTTGTTTACTCATATAACAGTTGGTATATGTAACTAAACAAAACAGTCAAAGATTGCTGTTCTCATGGGCCTGACATCTGAGGTGGGAGAATATACTGTTAAATAATAAAATATTTAAATGAGAAAATTTGAAGATCTGATTGGCTACATTAAATGATCCATGAATTGGACAGAATCCCATCTAGCAAAATAGAAAGGAGCTCCTGCGAGCTGTAGAAAAGGAAAAGTTTTTAAAGGTGGAGAAGAAGCAGAAAAAAGGAAATATTAGCAGAAGTATCTTTCAGGCAAGATTGCCCTCCTAACGGGAGCCAGTGTGGGGGAGGGGGAGAGGAGTTCAGTTTCAACATCTTGAATTTCAGATGACTAGAGAACATCAAGGTGGAGATGCTGAGCACTCAGCTGTCCATCTATGAGTGTGAAGTTTAAAAGAGAAATCTGTGCTGTAGATAGGACTTTGCTGATCATTGGCATAGAGCTGGTATTTAAGCCCTGTCAGCCACCCACAGAGAAAGAAAAAGGACCAAGGAAGGTTCACTCCCAAATGTAGAACTGGAGAGAAGGAACAGAACCAAGGAAAGAGACTGAGAAAGAGTGACTAGTAATTGAGGAGAAAAGTCTAAAGGTGTGTTGAGCTAGAGTCAAAGGTGGAAAATGATTCCAGGAGAAGGGAGAGAACAGATCCTGCTGCAAGGTCCAGCCAGAAGAAACCTGAGAAATGATCATTCAGTTTAGTGATGTGGAGGTCACTGGAGACAGTGTTAGTTTGGGTCCCCACCAGCAGACCCTAAACAAGAACTTGAGAGAAGGGTTTATTTGAGAGGTATCGAGAAGGTCAAGAGTGGAATGGGGAATGACAGAAGGCAGCCAGTAAGTGTGTTAAGCCATAAGTGTGTTATGCCACAGGGGACAACTGGAGCTTCATCTCACAAGAATACTCTGGGAGAGTGTAAAACACAGGTCAGAATTATTCCAGCCAAGGGGCAAGGGAGTTGTGGTATTTTATTCTTCCTGAGAAGAATAAACGCTATAGGGGAGGGTGTGGGTGATATTCACTCCCTGATGTTTCTTGCTTTCCTCTCATATGAATGGGACTTTCCAAGGATCTGGAAAGAACTTTCAGCTGGAGGTGCTGATTCCGGTACTTTCCAGGCAGAGCTGCAGCACAGTGAAATGGTTAACAACCTAAACGGTGTGGGTGGGCACTTCAGGGGGACTGGTGATTCCGAGGAAAGCCAGGCTGGAGGGGGCATGACAGAGGGGGGCAGGGGAGGAGCTGAACATGAGAACAGACTACTCTTTAAAGAGTAATTCTACTGAAGAGGGGGCAGAAATCTGATGCAGCAGCTAATGAAGAAGGTGACCCTGAGATAAGCTCTAACACAAGGATGGCAATTGTAACACTTTAACTGCTGCTACTGATCTGGGAGAAAGCAAGAAAGTAATGCTTCAGAGAAAAGTGGGGTGACTTACAAGCCTGATGACTTCAGTAGGGATGGACTGTGACCCACACATGAAGGAACCATTTGTGGATAGGAGCCAACAGGTGGGTGAAAGAAGAGGGTACAGGTACTTGGAGGTGCGTCCTGAAATAAAGGAAGTTTGCAGTGCTTCTTAACCGATTGCTTTATGTTTCTTAGTAAAAACACCAGCAGAGAGTAAAAATGGGGAAGGGTTGTCTGCAGCTTAAGGAGAAGAGAGAAGGTACAAAATAGTCATCTAGAACAGTGGAAGTGTGAACAGACTGGGAATATATAGTAAGACTGCCTGGCAGATCAACAGCCCATTTGGGATTCATGGTCATGAGCCATGAAGTAACAAGCAGAGTCAACATGATATATATATATATATATATATATATATATATATATATATATATATATAAATTTTTTTAAAAAACAAGTTGGTACAAAACAACCTCCCCAAATACACATATAATTAAAAAAAAATTCCCCATCATAATCAGCTGCCTGAATTGCAGAAATGGAAGCATTAAAGGCAGTGGTGTGCTAGGATTGGCTTGCACCTGTGCTGATGTTGAGAGCTTGAAATCAGCATGGTGAGATCATCTACAACAGGGAAATTGGCAAATGCTACATACCAGAGTTTGGGGGTTATTTTTTCCCCTGGACACCTGGTTGTTAAATATTTACCAGCAGACTATGCTTAGAAGTTGTATACGAGGCCTTATCCTATGCTTTCTTTTTATTTAACCCTTAAGAAAAATATTTCTTAAAGTGTTAATGCTCAAAGGTACAGTTGATTTGTATTCAATTGGTGTCCATCCAATGATACACAACTAGAATCATCAAAAGTTTTATCAAAATTTTTCATACCTTAAAATCTCATATGTCAGTTCTTACTGCCCAGAACCTTCATGGGCAGAGACAGAAACAGCAATATTCTGGCAAGTATGGATGTCAAGAAATGGCATTTTGTACTAGAACCCAAAGAGAATGCTATATTCTAGTGAACTCTTTGTTTTACTCTATAATTCCTTAATCTTCTAGCTCTCCTAGTCATTCCACAGCCCTTGGAGATGCTCCTGGGTGGGAGATCCTCATGGATAATCGTCACACATCCCAGTGAATTGCAATTCAGAAATAACTCCCGCTGAAGACAACATATAGTAAAGCAAGGAAAAGGTTGATATTACTGTAGGGATAACCTAAAATCTACTCCATTCTCTAATGTAAATGATTTCTACACTTTAATAATTTTATTATTAACAATTCACTTGATCCCAAACCAAAAGTGTATCCATTGGAGATGAGAATCATTTGGAAGTTGAGATCATCACTGTGAATTCTTAAATGTCTTAAAGAGATCTTTGCTCATGGCAAAACTATGCCCAATTACTTAGTTTTTAAATTAATATAACTTTTATTAAAGCTGTAATTATAAAGGAAACTGGTTCTCTTAGGCTTTTAACTAACAAATCTTGTTCTACTATTTATAAAACTAATAAGCAAAGAGCAATTATTTTCCACTTTTCCTTGATGAATATCCAATTAATTCAAGTTGAATAGACTAAATTACTTTAAATAATTAATCCTATTGACAAATTTAGTAAATTACATTTTCTAAAATATTTTAGACTATACTTAAAAGTTTAATATATTTTATTTTTAAAACACTTAAAAAAACTTCCTGACAACTCAAAATGAAACCCTTCACAAGAAAAACCTGTCTGTACATTGCAAACAGCCTTGTAGATAGAATAAAGTATGATTTTAAATAGAGTGCATTGCCAGTTCTTATATTTTTACAAATTTACTCAAATTCTCAAGTATAGTTTTAGCTTAAAAACACAATTCCAAAATCCATGACATGTTTTAATTCATACTAAGATTTTTTCACTTACCAAATTCCTTTAAACATTACCAATTCTTTAGCTACCAAATATAAAAAACTGCCCCAATAATTTAAAAGTTTATTCCATACCTTGAACTCAAAGTAAAAATGATTAATATATTTTATCATAACTGTATTTAAAACTTTCTTGTTTTGATAAACTACATAATCAAGTGAAACCCATTCACTATTTCAGAAGAGTGAGGTTGATGATTCATGATAATGATATGATTACCTGAGGGTCAGGGCCCAGAAAGAAACACAAGGGCCGCATACATACAGTGATCATCTGAATCTCAAATTGACGTGCTTAGTCCTTCATTAGACTAAGGGCTTTAAATCCATACTCATATCCAATTCCTTCACCTAATTTGCATAGATTAAAATCTGTATTCTCAATGAAGTTTTATACAACTTCCTTCAACTAAACTAATTACCACTGTTTTGAATTTTAAAATCTTTCAAATTTGGGAGATGTGTGCCACTAGAGATGTTACTACATCAATGTCTTTCTCTGTGCAAACATTTTCTTCTTATCCCAGAGAATCCTTAGTATCTCTTACAACTTGGTTTGATATTTGAAATACAACTTTACTGTTATGCAAATACTGAAGCTCCGTTTCTTCTTTCTTAAACATGTTTTTTTTTTTATTTTTGAGAGAGAGAGAGCACAAGATGGGCAAAGAGAGAGGGAGAGAGAGAATCCCAAGCAGGCTCCATTCTGTTAGCGTAGACCCTGATGTGGGGCTCCAACCCACAAACTGTGAGATCATGACCTGAGCTGAAACCAAGAGAGGCTCTGGGGCTCCTGGGTGGCTCAATCAAGTGTCTGACTCTTGGTTTGTGGGTTCGAGCCTTACAGCCACAGCGTGGAGCCTGCTTGCGATTCTCTCTCTCCCTCTCTCTCTGCTCCTCCCCGCCCCCCATAAAATAAATAAGCATTAAAAAAAAGTCAGATGCTCAACAGACTGAGCCACCCAGGCACCCCTGAAGCTTAATGTCTATCATAGAGAAATGGCTTTGTAAACCCTAATTTTATCATTTTTCAATGATCATATTTTTTATTGTTACAAAATACACATAGTATAACACTTACCATTTCAACTATTTTAAGTGTGCAAGTCAGTGGCATTAAGTACATTTACAATATTGCACAACCATCACCATATCTAGAACTTGTTCTTTAGCCCAAAGAGAAACTCTGTACCCCTTAAAAAATTATTCTCTCTTTTCCTCTGCCCCCACCTCCTGGTAATTTCAATTATACTTCCTGTCTCTATGAATTTTACCTTTTCTAGGTGCTTCATACGAGTGGAATATACAATATTTGTTATTCTGTGACTGACTTATTTTGCTTATTATAGTATCTCCAATGTTCATCCAGGTTGTAGCATGTATCAGAATTTCATTAACTTCTAAGGCTGGATAGTCTTCCATCATATGTATATAGCACATTTTGTTTATCCATTTATCTGTTGGTGGACATTTCAGTTGTTTCCACCTTTTGGCTAGTGTGAATCATGCAGCTATGAACATCTGTGTACAAGTATTTGTTTGAGTTCCCACTTTCAATTTCTGGGGGGAATATACCTAGAAGTGGAATTGCTGGATCATATGGCAATTCTGTGTTTAACTTTTTGAGGAGCCACAATACTGTTTTCCACAGTGGCTGCACCATTTTACATTCCGCCAGCAATGCACGAGAGTCTGAACTTTTTGACAGCTTTACCAAACGTTATTTTCTGGGGGTTTTTTTTGGTTTTGTTTTCCTGTTTGTTTTTTGTTTTCATGATAGCCAACCTAATGGGTATGAAGTGGTGTCTCACCGTGGTTTTCATTCGTATTTCCATAATGACATTGATGTTGAACATATTTTCATGTGCTTCAACAATTATATTTGACATAAAAGTGAATATGGTATTTGGGAAAAAACATGACATTTGCACTTAGAAAGACTAGGTTAGAATTCCAAATCCGATAATTACCACCATATGACCAAGACTAATTTATTTAAACTCTTTGAACCTCTGTATCTTCATTTATAAAGTGAGGCAAGTAATACTATTTTCCAGAGTATAAGGTAGACACTCAAATAATGGTCAGAATTAATAACTTTGAAAAGAAGAAAACAAATATAATGTTCTATTTCAGGACACTAGATATACTGGCAAAATTCCAAATGAGATTCCAGCTTTTCTGATAGTGAAAAAATTCTCTATTTCCCAAGTCATTTAACATTACATTAAGGAAGAAATAAAGAAAATAGTCCTTAAAATAAGAAGACTAATGATCATAAACTTGCATGTTAATGTATAAAAGTAAAAGTGAAACGAAATACTTTAATGCCTTTTTTCTTTTCTTTTTTCTTTTTTCTTTTCTTTTCTTCTCTTTTTTCTTCCTTCCTTCCTTTCTTTCTTTTTCTTTCTTTCTAACATTTATTCATTTTTGAGAGACAGAGCATGAGTGGGAGAGGGACAGAGAGAGAGGGAGACGCAGAATCCCAAGCAGGCTCCAGGCTCTGAGCTGTCAGCACAGAGCCTGATGCGGGGCTTAAACTCATGAGCCGAGCTGTGAGATGATGGATGACCTGAGCTGAATGAAGTTGGACGCTTAACCAACTGAGCCACCCAGGCACCCCAATGCTTTTTTTCCTAAATAAAACACACCCCATATTTTTTGCCTCCTCTCTACTCTCAAACCCTTTTGCGTGGTTAAAGTTCTGCGTTCAACAACAAAAGAAATTCTAGATTTCTTGTAATGGGGGGCTTGAACAAACTAATAAATCTTGAACTACTGGCAGACATTTTTCAATGGCAGACACAGGATGATGTTTTATTTGTTTAATAGAGAGAGAGAGAATTAGCTGTGGTTGTGCTGTCCGGACACAGTGATAGATCTAACTCCCTTATCTAAATGAGAACCATTATTTTGAATAAATTCTTCTCCTGTGTCAGAGAAAATGGAGCCCAAAGCCCAGTAATATAGACAAAGAATAGGAAGGACACGGGACTGCCCACTCCTTTTCAGGCAGAGATCTGTCACAGATGAAAGCAGGATTGATTAAAACATTCATTTTCTGACTTTCTGCCAAGTTCTATCACTTGTAGATAAGAAGAACGGCCTGAAAAGTAATACGGCCCGCAGGCATTAATCACACATCAGCGCTTCACCTTTGGTGTTTCAGAACTCCCCTTTTGCAGAAGCAACTGCTGACTGTGCAGAGCTTCATGTTATGTCTTTAAAGCAATCAAGTATCAGAAACATAAAAATTCTGCACTCATATGCACTAAGCATATAAGACATTCACAGTCCTTGAAGGAATTAAAAAATACTTTTCAGCTTTTCTGGTTGGCGATGACTCCCAAGTCACTTGAGAAAAGTGTAAGAATTTTCACAGCTTCCTTTGAAACACTTCTGTTAATAAAAATGGTCATCCCTTCTGCGCTTCCATAACAGAAAGACACAGAAGGTGGAAAGGATCATTTCTTATACAAATGAGTCAGGCCTGGGGTTGAATTCTCACACTCCTACTTCCTACCTGGGGGTGACCTGAGGCAAGATACTTAATTTCAATGAGCTTCAATTTCATCACTAAGAAAGGGAGGATAACCCCAGCCTCACAGGACTAATGTCAGATGAGCTGTGATAATGGGGAGTGTGCCTAGTGCAGTGCCAGATTAGCGGGTATGCAAAATAAGTCCATTTCATTCGTCTTCTCTGTCTCTACTGTTGTATTTACTATTATTAATTATAAACTCTCCACATGTATCTGACTCATCTCTCTAACTTTTATGTAGAAGCTCCTCAAGGGTAGAAAAATCACTTCTCCTTTTCCATCTATACTCATGGAGGGCATTTCGTCTATACTAATGGAGTAATCAATATGATATGGCTTTTTTTCCTAATTATAAAAATAATATATGTTCATTGGGATGATTTAGAAACTACTTAAACTTACAAAGAAAAAAATTAAAATTACTCCTAATACAACACCATAGAGAGTGCCACTCATAAC
Organism: Prionailurus viverrinus; assembly: GCF_022837055.1. Lineage (NCBI taxonomy): Eukaryota > Metazoa > Chordata > Mammalia > Carnivora > Felidae > Prionailurus > Prionailurus viverrinus. Next base: position 85,026,943 of record NC_062564.1, read on the forward strand.
TCACTTTGGCATATTTCCTGCTAGTCTGTCCCCCATGTGTGTTTTGAAAAATTGGGATCATGTAGTGCTTAGAGATTTGTGCTTTGCTTTTTTCATTTAACTTTATACAATGAACATCTGTCCTATTAGTATCTTTCAAACACGTAAATTTAGTAGTCCATCAACTGAATGTTCATATTTTATTTTACCTTCCTCTTCAACATTTGTTTCCAAATTACCACTACGGTAAATAATAATCCATTAAACAATATCGTACATAAATTGTTGTGCAAATTTCTTATTATTTCCTTAAAAATGCCTATAATTGAGATTAAAACATCAAAGAAGGAGACTATTTTTAGTCTCTTCAATTAATATAACTTTAGGATTTCTCTTTAATTAATATAACTTTATGATTTTTATGAATTTATAAAAGATTCATTATATAAGATTCAGGTATTACAAATATCATTATTCCTTATAGAAAGCAACCACATCTGTTTTGCTTACTGCCTGTAAAGCCAGTGCCTTCCACATGTTAGTAGCTCAATATATATTCATGAAATCAAATTAGCTTGAATGACCTTAAAACCTTGGCACTACTGACATTTTGGCCTGAATAATTGTACAATGTTTAGCAGCATCCCTGTCTTCCCCAACTTGATGCCAATAGCACTTTCTCTACTGTGACAACCAAGAATGTCCCCAGTATTGACAAATGTCCCGAGGAAAAAAAAAAACAACTACTGTCTCCTCACCACACAAATGTCATTGAGAGACATTGCCTTAAATTAAACTGCATTCAAAATCACCTACAATTCCACTACATGTTAATACATTCTGTTAACATGTGTTGTGTATCTGTTGCATATGCATTTATACATACATATTATTTTTAAATAGTCATACTACTTAGGTCCTTTTGGTAGCATGTTGATGATTTTTAATTATCTAATGTATCTTAGACCATTCCTGACAATGGGAAACATTTATATCATTATCTTTGATGGCTTCATAGAATTCCATAGTGTGAATACACCAGAATTCCTATAACTAAATCCATATGTATTATTGTTATCAATTTTTTACTATTATAACTACTATTTTAGTGAGTATACACACACACACACACACACACACACATACACCACATCTTTAAACAGTCATCCAGTTTTTTCCTTCAGGTAAGTCCCCAGAAATGGAAGCTATTGCCAAATTTTTCTTATTCTAATTTATATTTGCAAAATTAGAGGATATGTAAATAGTGGTGCCAATTTTTATTTGCTTTATTAATTTGAGAATGTGCGCATTTCTTCATATCTTTGTCAAGTCTAATAGTATCAGTATTTTTCTTTTTTTTAGATGTTTTATGACCTTTCTGCTTTTCTTAATTATTCTCATTTATTTCTTTTCTATTTTATTGTTATTATTTTAATGATTAAAAAAATAGAATTTAGAGATTCATCACTTATATATAACAACAAGTGCTCATCCCAACAAATGTCTTCCTTAATGGCCCTCACCCATTTAGCCCATCCCCCTACCCAACACCCCCCCACCCCCCCCCCCGCAGCTACCCTCAGTTTGTTCTCTGTATTTAAGAGTCTCTTATAGTTTCTCTCTCTCTCTGTTTTTATTTAGTTTTGCTTCCCTTCCCTTATATTCATCTGTTTGTTTCCACATACGAATGAAATCATATGATATTTGCCTTTCCCTGACTGACTTATTTCATTTAGCATCATACACTCTAGTTCCATCCACATTGTTGGAAATGGCAAGATTTCATTCTTTTTCATTGCTGAGTAGTATTCCAGTGTGTGTGTGTGTGTGTGTGTGTGTGTGTGTGTGTGTGTATATATATATATATTACATCTTTTTTATCCATTCATCAGTCAGTAGACATTTGGGCTCTTTCCATACTTGGACTATTGCCAATAGAGCTGCTATAAACACTGGGGTATATGTGCCCATTCAAATCAGCACTACTGTATCCTTTGGATAAATATCTAGTAGTGTAATTGCTGGGTCATAGGGTAGTTCTATTTTTAATTTTTTGAGGAACCTCCATACTGTTTTCCAGAGTGGCTGCACCAGCTCACATTCCCACTAGCAGTGCAAAAGGGTTCCCCTTTCTCCGCATCCTCTCCAGCATCTGTTGTTGCCTGAGTTGTTAATTTTAGCCATTCTCACAGCTGTGAGGTGGTGTCTTATTGTGGTTTTGATTTGTATTTCCCTGATGATGAGTGATGTGGAGCATTTTTTCATGTGTCTGTTAGCCATCTGGATGTCTTCTTTGCAAAAGTGTCTATTCATGTCTTTTGCTTACTTCTTCACTGGATTATTTGTTTTGGGGTGTTGAGTTTGATAAGTTCTTTGTAGATTTTGGATACTAACTCTTTATCTGATACATCATTTGCAAATATCTTCTTCCACTTTGTCAGTTGCCTTTTAGTTTGGCTAATTGTTTCCTTTGCTGTGCAGAAGCTTTTTCTCTAGGTGAGGTCTCAATAGTCCATTTCTGCTTTTGTGTCCCTTGCCTCCAGAGACATGTCAAGTAAGAGGTTACTGAGGCCAAGGTCAAAGAGGTCGTTGCCTGTTTTCTCCTCTAGGATTTTGATGGTTTCCTGTCTTACGTTCAGGTCTTTCATCCATTTTTAGTTTATTTTTGTGTATGGTGTAAGAAAGTGGTCCAGGTTCATTTTTCTGCATGTCGCTGTCGAGTTTCCCCAACCATTTGCTGAAGAGACTGTCTTTTTTCCATTGGATATTCTTTCCTGCTTTGTCAAAGATTAGTTGGCCATATGTTTGTAAGTCCATATCTGTGTTCTTTATTCCGTTACATTAATCTATGTGTCTGTTTTTGTGCCAGTACCGTACTCTCTGGATAATTATAGCTTTGTAATACAGCTTGAAGTCCAGGTTGCGATACCTCCAGCTTTGTTTTCCTTTTCCAGGATTACTTTGGCTATTTGGGGGTTTTTGGTTACATACAAATTTTAGGATTGTGTGTTCTAGCTCTGTGAAGAGTGCTGGTGTTATTTTGATAGGGATTGCACTGAATATGTAGATTGCTTTGGGCAGTATCAACATTTTAACAATATTTGTTCTTCCAATCCATGAGCATGGAATGTTTTTCCACTTTTTTTGTGTCTTCTTTGATTTCTTTCATAAGCTTTCTATAGTTTTCAGTGTATAGATTTTTCACCTCTTTGATTAGCTTTATTCCTAGGTATTTTATGGTTGTTGGTACAATTGTAAATGGGATCGATTCCTTGATTTCTATTTTTGTTGCTTCATTATTGGCTTATAGAAATGCAACTGATTTCTGTACATTGATTTTATATCCTATGACTTTGCTGAGTTCACGTATCAATTCTAGCAGTTTTTTGGTAGAGTATTTGGTTCTTCCACATAGAGTATCAAGTCATCTGCAAAGAGTGAAATTTTCACCTCCTCCTTGCCAATCTGGGTGCCTTTTCTTTCTTTGTGTTGTCTGATTGCTGAGGCTAAGACTTCCAACATTATGTTGAATAACAATGGCGAGAGTGGACATCTTTGTTGTGTTCCTTCTTTCTGCTTTTTTAATGGGACACAGTTTTACTTGAAACAATGATGGACAAAATATGGTTATTCATATTTAGGTATTTGGCAGACATTTTACCCTTCAAAGAAAACAACTATTTGCTACCAATGATGCAATTGGAGTTTTCAAGTGAAAATTAAAATTTTGGGAAATTTGTATCCTGAACTTGACGGCATCACAATACTTATGGACTTTCTGATGAGCTCTGCAGTGATATCAATAAGATTATTTGATGTTATATGATGGGAAATATCCTTTATAAGATCTTCATAACTCAGAGCACTGATATTTTCCAAATGTACACACTTACAATGTAAAAGTAAATGACTACATGAAAATGCAAGAGAGATGATGGATTTTAATGTAACAGTGTTCTTCGGAATTTTTAATAATTATTAGCAGTGTAAGGAGTTCTTGAGATCTAAAAGTTTGGGAACAACCATTTTAAAGAATACTTTTTTTAGGTAAAATGAAATATCACTTTATGTTCTTTCTATAGCTTACATATTTTCTATTAGTCTATGTTATTTCCTGGGTAGAAAGCCTGTGTTTAGGAGTGAAAATTAGGATGACTTTTTTGAAGGGAAATCTGTCAGTGTGTTTAAACATGTTAAATTCCTGCTTTGTTTAATCCAAGAATGCTTCTCCCGGAAGTTATGACAAATAAATAAAGGATATGTGCAAAAAATTTAAAGTTTGTTCAAACACACATGCAAAATGAATACATTGCTGATAACCAGAACAAATGTAGAAATGACTTGTGTTCATCAATAAATATGTTCTTTGAGTTTTTTCTCTTGATTTCTCTTTTTTCTCCCTACACTAGCAAAACCATGTTTCAAATGATTACCAAACTGATCAATCTAGCCCGAACTCTAAGTATGCTCAAATCTGGAAAATTTTCCATATGAATGTGGAATGAATGTTGAAGAAACTACCAACATTTCAAATTCAACATCATAAAGGACAAATGCATCTGTTGAACCCTGTGAAACTGACAATACTGACAGCTTTTGCCTTATAAAAACAGGAATTTCACATGGTTCAACCTAATAAAGTGTATTATCTTCTTCCCAGAACTTCAGTCCCTGCATTTGAAATGTCTTCTTTAATTCTTTCATTTGCTGTGTATAATTAGTATAAGTCATCTAGTCCTACTGCTTCTACTTCTATAAAATCTGTTTCTATTTTATCTCAGTTCATAAAACTTACTACCCTAATTCTAGTCTTCATAACCTCTCACCTGAGTTATTGGAAAAAAATCTCCATATGGCTCACAATGACTCCTTCATTCAGCAAATTGTGTGCCTACTCTATTCTGTGCCTTGAACCTGGTCATACAAAAATAATGTGACAGGAATAAACTCCCTCGAAGGATTCACGCTCTAGTGGCCCCAGAAAAATTACAATACAATATGGTGTTAACAGCGATGATGCTAACAAAACCTTGAGAGTAACTAAAGTCAAACACAATGAAAAAAGTTCAGTATATCCTCCACATGCAAAGGGGAATTGTGAAAATTATTATTTTCCTTTATTCTTTACAAAAAGTATTTATTCACCTTTTACTGTGAGCTAGGCATTGTAGTAGGACTACCATGGTGATACTGTGAAGAACAAAACATCCTCCTCATGGATCTTATGGAGTGGAGAAGGAAGCCATTGACAACAGCACTCCACATATACATACATAATTACAAGTAGTGGTTTAAGTGTTTTGAAGGAAAAGTGTTTCTCTGTGTATTATGGTAGGGCGTACAGGACAGAATTAATAGTGGAAGAGAGCGGAAAGCGTCCATGAGAAAGTGACGTTGAAGCCAAGATGTGAAGGATAAATACAGTGACCAGGGAGAAAATACAGGTAAGGTATTCTGAGCAAAAGCAACAGCGTGAATAATCCCACCATGTGGGAAAGAAACCAACATATATACGCGGATACAAAGGGGATGGCAGTTGAGATAATATATACTAAAGCACTTTGTAGCTTTGTCAACCATAAAGCAGTAAATTATGTTAATTATTCTTAGCAAAAAGTATTCACAAGGATAACAATGATAACCATGAATTTGTACAGTGGTCTATAACTTGTGATCTTATGAATATGCTACTGAACCCCCAGCATGATTCATGAAGATCTAGAATATGAATATGGTGTCCTATTATTTTTTCCTCTAAAGAGTCTACAAAAGAAAATTTCATCATCTATTATGTATGATTTCCTGCTCACACTAGAGAAACATAAGCAATATTATTGATAGCACAAAAGTAACATTCAAATATGTCTACTTGTCTCTATTTTCACCTATATTACCTAAATTCAAGCTGATAATCTCCCTCTGCCCTGGACTCCAGAAGCCCCTTCTAACACCCTTTCACACTCAGCCACCATCCACAATCTGCGTGGTCACAAAATAGCTGTGAAACAAATGGACTGTATTACTCTCCTGTTTAAAAATCTACAGATTAAAGAGCACAGCTGTGTTTTCCGATAACCTCTATACACATGGCCTCTAACCCATCATATGTTGGAGAAGCATTTCAGGTATTCATGACATAAGTCAGCAAGATAAGAAGGAAGCGGAAGCTGTAGAATCAATGTGGGTGAGGACAAGGACACATACTGCATTACCAGGAGCCTAAGTTAATTAAGTACTTGAGAGATTTGTCTTGGGATGTTGAAATCTGATCTTAATGGGTAGTTATTTTCGTAAAAATAAGCTGCATATTTATGTTCTACATTTATGTCTGTTTTAAATGGCAAAACAACATCCTCTTCAGAACATTTGCTTAATGACGTATAATCATTAATATATATGTCTTCCTTATGTTATCATCAGATTCATACATGTTGCCTTTGTTAATAAGGTACTTTTTCCTTCCCTGTGCTCATCTCAGGAACATAGAAGGTAATTCTCCAAATCCTTTCCTGGCCTTTCTTAAAACACCTTAATCCCTTTCAGGAGTCATGTGACTTAATGTAACATCTATCAGGTTTACAAAGATCTCCCAAGAATCCTAAACCACACTTCATACCAATAGGTATCTGCCTTCATGCTGAAATTGTTTCCAGAACATTACATGGATTTGGCTATGGCTGGGGTGCAGACACCTGCATAGTTCCACTTCAGTGCATTTACTTGATTTCCCAGAAAGAATCACTGGAACCAAAGGACCTAATTCCCTGTATTCGTTTCTTCTTCGTTCCTGACAACATGGACCAATATCCACTGATGCCAAACAGAAAGCAAATACTATCACCAATCTTCCTTTGAAAAGGTTTAGAAGGTAAGGATGACTAGAACAGAAAGAGTGAAAATCCTCACCAGGACTAGAGAAATTTAATTTCATCCCTACCAATGTGCATTAGGAAACCTTGCCCCTAGGGCAAGGTAAAACAGATCTGAGAGCTTTCAAAGTCATTATCACTGCATAGACCCAGAGAACATATGATGATCATAGCAGCTTTCTTAACTTAAAGTTCTGTCAAAATCCTCATTTAACTTTTACATGGATCAGGTAAATTTCCTCCATATTTTGGGCATATAATAATGCCACCAGTGGAGACAGCCATGCCATAAAACCCACACTATCTTCTTAGTAGCGTGGCCTTCAGGTAGTTATATATCTTATCAATGAACTGAAACAAAGACTGTCACTCTATCCTTTATAAGCTTTGTCATGAAATAACAGATCAAATAATGTTTTCTGAAACTCTTAGTAGCCCAAGATGGACAGTTAAAACAGTGTCTTGCTGTTATGTATTTTTTTATCAATACCTTTCCTATCATTTTATCTCTCCATACAAATCAAACTACAATTTACCATAAACTGAACTGCAACCTGGGAATCTAGCTATATTCTGTAGGCCAATATATCATCAACTATCTAGAATAACAGTGTGTCTGAACTCAGGGGGCAATTCTGTTGATATATGAGACAGAATGGAACACAGCTTATTCTTTCGCTGCTATATTGACTTTGCTGTATGACAGCAGCAAGAACACAGCATTTTTTACTTTTAATTTTCTTAAACAGCCAGGTCTTGCAAAGCATACAAAAGAGGAACAAAGTAGTGATTTTCCTTACTACATTGTCACTTTAATATACTACCAGGAATCACAATTATGGAAATAGTTTTGTTGTTTAACTCTTAAAGATTATATTTTAAATAAACATTCATTCATTGCATTGTTACCAAAAAATTTAAAGTTAGGGTTAATGATTATAAGAAAGCAGCCACTAGATATTTAAGAAAATGAGTGTATAAAGCCTTGTAAGCACTCCAAGGTTGAGAGGCAGAAACCTGCAGTATTCACCATGGTTTAAGTGTTTACTATGTATTGCTTCATTCAATTTTCCCAGAAGCCCTATGAAATAAGGGCTCTTGCTGTCTCATCCACATTCTCTTCCCTTTACTGCTTCATTGCACACTGCCCAGCCTCCAACCTCCAGTAACTGCATTTCCTCAACCTTTACCCAAGGGCTTTCTGTGATACTAGCTTGTGTGGTAGGCTAGTAGGCTAGCAGAGAATTAACTCCCTTGGAGCAGCCTTCCTCCAGAGACTGACAAGAGCTGGCATTTCTCCTCCACTTCCCTCCATCCCCATTCCCGTGGGGTAACTGCACTGACTCCCATAGTTTCCCCGGTGGGATTCAGTTCTAAGGGTCACGTGTTAACTGCTTCCAAACACAATTTTTGCTGACTACCTTCTCCTCCCTAATGCACTTTTACTCACTCTTACTATTTTTTCTCTACATTTCAAATGCAGTATTTACACTTAAATCCCTGTCTCAAAGCTAACTTCTGTGAAAACTGAAATAAGACATCCCTCTTTTCACAGAAGGGGAAACTGAGGCCTAGAAAAGCCAAGTTACTTCCCTAAATTCACACAGCTTTTCCCAGGATGCAGGCCCAGAATTCATCTTAAAGTCCTAGCACTGAATCATTAAATACACAACTTCTGCTTGGTAAAGTAAAAGTTATCAATTTCCCCTTCAACAATGCACTCATAAGCACTCAAGCACGGGGGTGGGGGGTGCAGACAGCGAGGGAGACACAGAATCCTAAGCAGGCTCCAGGCTCTGAGCTGTCAGTACAGAGCCCTACATGGGGCTCGAACTCATGAACTGCAAGATCATGACCTGAGCCAAAGTCAGACGTGCTTAAGTGACTGAGTCACCCAGGCGCCCCCATCTCATTTCTGAATACAATTGAGAAACATCATTCAGAAAACAGAATATAGTTAAAATCATACAAGTCCAAACTGATTCAAAAGTAAATTTTAAAAAGGCTGAACAAACTACTTGAATTGGAAATGCAAGTGATACTATTTTTTTTTTAAAGAAATTTGACACAGGTCCCCGTGAAACTCAGACTTAATATATTTAGAAATGTGTATTTTAAAAAGTTCCAGATAAAGTTCTAGAAGAGAGGTACAGAGTGGTCACCTGTGCATGTGTCATAGCCAAGGCAGAAAAGAAATTGCTGCTGCAAACCTACCTACCTAATCAGCATTTCTTTAAGGGAGTAAAGGAGTTAAAGAAAACAGACACTATTTAACACACTCATCTAACACTTTCTAAAGAAATCAGCTCTTGAAATTTTTCAGAAATTTTAGGAATGCGTGGGTGGCTCAGCTGGTTAGGCATCAGACTCTCGATTTTGGCTCCAGTCATGATCTCTCGGTTCCAGAGTTAAGACCCTGCGTCTGGCTCTGCCCTGACAGCACTAAACCTGCTTGGGATTCTCTCTTTCCCTCTCTCTCTCTGTGCCTCTCCCCTTCAAAACAATTTTTTTTAAAGGACATTCTCAGAAATTTTAACATGCTTATCAGTAATCTCTGGGCCTCCCTGAATTGCCCATAAAATCTAAATACTCCAGCTATAATTTTGAGATATAATCTTCTTTCTTCATGTAAACAAATTTAAAATGTGACTTTATAGGATTTTATTCATTGTGGTGGATTAGCAGAATTCAGATTAACAGATTTTATGCTAAGAGTGGTTCATTTTTCAAAAATTGCTTTAGCAGCCAGATAATTGTGTCCCTTGAGTTCCAAAATAATTTGCATTGTGATAAAATGATGTGGCATTTAGAGAAAACAAGGAAGAACATTAAGGAATTAAATAATAATCGAGGATCTGCAAGCTACGATTTCTAAGCCAGAAGAGAGAATTTGAATATTGTGCTGTGACTAATCAAGAATGATTCATTAAAACCCAAGTCTAGCTGGAGCTCAGCCAAGGTTCAAGGTGGAATCAAATGTGAGGATGCAGTTCCAGAGTTTGGATTAGATGTGAGCACTAGACACTTACCATCTGGTCTTTGAAGTATTTGTTTTTCTTGGTCAGGAGGTACCCTGGGAAGATGACAGTCTTGGTTCACTCAGGACTCAAAAGGGCTTAGAATCTAAGAATCTGATTGTTTGATTTCTTCTGAAGGCTTCAGATTACCTATTTCTGAAACAAATTCATAATATCAGAGGTATGGCATGCTAAAAAAGTCATGCTGATTCTAATCTATCAAATTTTCAGTGTAGGTGCAGGATAGAAGCCCATTAAAATCATTTCATAAAGGAGAATCCTACCTTAAAGTTGCTGATAGAGTACTAAGTTTTCAAGTTTAGAGATGTCTACCTTAGGAAATTTCTGTTATTATTTACAGGGAAGCTTACAGTCAGTGAGAAAATAATTAGTTACATTCCCTAATCTTCGAAAACAGATATCCCGGAAATTCACACTGTAGGTCTGAATGCTTGGAAAGTACAAAGTATGGGAGGCGGGGGCAAGGGGCTGGGATGTTGACTGAACAGAAAAGTAAAACATTCTTTGACTAAAGAGTATTAAGTTAAATGCCACAGTAGCAAAAAAGTTTGTTTTGGTTTATCTCCAGGTGTAATGTTCAAAATATCTAATGACTGCTATGGCACAGAAACCAACGAATTAGAACGGAAACCAGAGGTTAGTTTTCATGGGTGCACACAAGGTCAACCTTATGATTCGGTGTTAACTGGCTAGGAAATAAAAAATGATAGAACAGACAAGCTGAAAGAAACTGCAAGCCAAAGAGAAAATTTATAGTGTGATAAATCAATTTCAGCGTGTGAAAAACAAAGGGAGAGATTTCTAGTTAAATATGGAAGGTGAAACACTATACCTTCCTCAACTAACTGTAATGACAACATAGTAGTTTTCCATTGCTGCTGCAAAAAACAACTAATTTCATGGCTTTAACAACACAAATTTATTCCTTTACCAAGGCTCTAGAGGATAATCCATTTTCTTGCTCTCTCCACCTGCAAATGGTCTAGAGGACACCCACATTCCTTGACTCATAGTACCTCCACTATATCTTCGAAGCTGGCAACATTTCATCTCTTACTATTCCTGCATAGTTCCCTCTCATTCTTTTCTTTTGCTTCCTCTTCCACTTTTAAGGACCCTTGTAACTACCATGGGGCACCCTGATAATCCAAGATAACATTCCTATCTTAAATACAGCTGATTTGCAAATTTAATTCCCTTTGCTATATAATCCAATTTATCCACAGATTCCAAGGAGTAGGTTACAAAATTTTTTGGAAGGCCATTATTCTGCCCACCTCAGACAGTAAAGGGATTAAAAAAAAAAAAAAAAAAAAAAAAAAAAAGACCATCAATTCACAAATCCAAAGAGAAGGGGCGAGGAGATAACAGCACAAATTTATAAACTGAGAATCGTGGTGACTGATTTGGCAGGCCCGAGAATGCTAACATCTCCGTCAGCATGTGGGAAAGTGCAGAAACAAGCTGATTCCTGCCTCATAACCATAAAAAGTAGAAGAGTAAGTGGAGTTCAATGTATTTATAGCATGAAACTTGCACCTCCAGATCTTCTCAACTTGCAGCTTCCTGGCAACTGCCTCTTGATAATTCCTTCAGAAATGAGATTCACCTCTTGAGAGGTTGATTCAGAAACACTTAGATTTGGAGACTCTGAACACAGCAGGATGATGAAGTAGCATGCTGAGGCAGGTGGACAGAGTACAAGTCTAAGTGTCACATACCAAAGACTCCAGTCTCCCTTCCCTACGAGAATTCCCTGAGAATCTGGGGGATTATAAATCCATTTCTGGAGCAGCAAGCTAAGCCCCAACTAAAGACCCACAGAGAATAACTGTTGGGAGCCAAAGTAGAATTACTCAGTCTCTCTACCTCATCACCCTACAGTGAAGCCCAGTAGTTACTACTAGTCAAAGTCCTATCCATGTTCACAGAACTTCCAATTCATGTTTGTTTGTTTTTTACTGCAACAGAATTCACCCTTTCATATAATTCAGTAGTTTTAGTACATGTCCAATGTTGTGCAACTATCATCACTTCGTAACTTCAGATATTTTTTTTCTTTTTTTTCTTTTTTTTTTTTTTTTTTTTTGAGAGAGAGGGCACAAGTGGGAGAGGGGAAGAGAGAGAGAGAGAGAGAAAGAGAGAGAGAGAGAGAGAGAGAGAGACACAGAATCTGAAGCAGGCTCCAGGCTCTGAGCTGTCATCACCGAGCCCAGTGTGAGGCTCGAACCCACAAAGTGTGAGATCATGACCTGAGTTGACTGAGCCACCCAGGGACCCTTCAGATATTTTTATCATCCCAAAATGAAGCCTCATAGTCATTAGCAGTCACTCCCGATTCCTCCTGACTCCTATTCCCTGCAAAACATTAATCTCTCTTCTTTCTCTGGATTTGCCTATTCTGGCCATTTCATAAAAATGGAATCATATAGTATGTACCTTTCTCTGTCTGACTCCTTCCATTTATCATGATGTTTTCAAAATTCACCCTTTATGTAGCATGTGGCACTACTTCATTACTTTTTTTGGTTGAATAATATTTTATTTTATGGATATACCACATTTCATTTATCCATTCATCATTTGACAGACATTTGAGTGCTTTCCTTTTTTTCTAGCTATTATGAGAAACACTGCTATTAATAATCATATATCAGTTTTTATATGAAATCATGCAAATGGCGGTACCATTTTACATTCCCACCAGCCATACATGAAGGTTCCAATTTCTCCACAACCTAACACTTTTACTATTCATCTTTTTTTTTTTTTAAAGACATTCTAATGGGTAAGTGGTTTCTCATTGTACTTTTTTCTTGGTCATTTCTCCAATGGCAAAGGATGATAAGCATGTGTTTATTGGCTATTTGAATATATTCTTTGAAGATATTCAAATCTTTTGCCCATTTTTAAAATTAGATTGTCTTTTTATTGTTTGGTTGTAATAATTCTTTTTCTTTTAAGTTTATTTATTTTATCTTTGAAAGAGGGAGAGAAACCCAAGCAGGCTCTGCACTGCCAGCATGGAGCTCAATGCAGGACTTGAACTCATGAACTGTGAGATTATGAGTTGTGAGATCATGACCTGATCCAAAATCCAGAGTCAGATGTTCAACCGACTAAGCCACCCAGGCACCCTAATGATTCTATTTTTTTATTTATTTTGAGACAGAGAGTGAGCAAGTGAGGGAGGAGAAGAGAAACAGAGGCAGTGAGAGAGAAACCCAAGCAGACTCTGGACTGTCAGTGTGAAACTGATGTGGAGCTCAAACTCACAAACTGTGAGATCATGACCTGAACTGAAGTCAGATGCTTAACTGACTGAGCCACCCAGGTACCCTGTAATAATTCTTTATATATTCTGGATACCAGGCTCTTATCAGATATATGCTTTGCAAATATCTTCTCTCCAGCTATAGACTGTCTTTTTACTTTCTTCATAGTGTCCTTTGAAGTACATAAGTTTTAGTTCTGATGCTGTCCAATTTATCCATTTTTTTCCTTGGCTCCCAAGAAAACAAATAATCCAATGAAGAAATGGGCAAAAGACATGAATAGACACTTCTCCAAAGAAGACATCCAGATGGCCAACCAACACATGAAAAAATGCTCAACATCACTCATCATCAGGGAAATACAAATCAAAACCACATGAGATACCACCTCACACCTGTCAGAATGGCTAACATTAACAACACAGACAACAACAGATGTTGGCGAGGATGGGGAAAAAGAGGATCTCTTTTGCATTGCTGGTGGGAATACAAGCTGGTGTAGCCACTCTGGAAAACGGTATGGAGGTTCCTCAAAAACTTAAAAATAGAACTACCCTACGACCCAGCAATTTCACTACTAGGTATTTATCCAAAGGATACAGATATGCTGTTTTGAAGGGACACACACACCCCAATGTTTATAGCAGCATTATCAACAATGGCTGAAGTATGGAAAGAGCCCAAATGTCCATCTATGGATGAATGGATAAAGAAGATGTGGTGCAATCAAAAAGAATGAAGTCTTGCCATTTGCAACTACGTGGATGGAACTAGAGGGTATTATACTAAGCAAAATTAGTCAGAGAAAGACAAAAATCATGTGACTTCACTCATATGAGGACTTTAAGACACAGAACAGATGAACATAAAGGAAGGGAAGCAAAAATAATATAAAAACAGGGAGGGGGGACAAAACATAAGAGACTCTTAAATATGGAGAACAGAGGGTTATTGGATGGGGTGTGGGAGGGGGGATGGGCTAAATGGGTAAGGGGCATTAAGGAATCTACTCCTGAAATCACTGTTGCACTATATGCTAAATACTTTGGATGTAAATTTTAAAAAATTTAATTAATAAAAAAAAAGACTCTGTGCAGCCAGGGATCATTCACTGGTCCAAAAGCATAGATGGTTCCTGGCATTACATAAGTTCTTGATAAATATTTTTAAAGGAATAAATTAATGAATGAAAATTTGGATATAATTTTGAGGTCATCTTCCCTGGATTAAAAAATAAATATATTTCATATAATGTATACGTATGGGGAAGAAATGGTGGTAAAGGTATTGAGTAGTTCACTCAATAGTCATTCCAATGGGATTTTCTTCAGTCTACAAATTATAGAGACTAGAAAATGTAATAAATCACTTCAGCAGAATTCCTTCTTGCAAGATGTCCACTTGGCCAGAATTCTAGCCAATGAAACATTATTGATCTTCTAGAATTTTCTAGGAGATTCTTTTCTGCTACAGATATGGCTGCTGCTTTTTTTCATCTTCCTTCCCTTTAAAAAAAAATTATTTATTTATTTTGAGAGAGACAGAGACAGCACAAGTGGGAGAGGGGCAGAGAGAGAGGGAGACAGAGAATCCCAAGCAGGTTCTGCGTTCTGCACTGTAAGTGTGGAGCCCAATGTGAGGCTTGAATCCACGAAACCATGAGATCATGACCTGAGCCAAAACCAAGAGTGAGACAGTTAAACAACTGAGCCACCCAGGTGCCCCTCATCTTCCTTCTGAGTGGAATACAGATATAAAGGCTGTTGCTATTTGCAGCTATCTTAGGACCATCCAGGCCAGGTCAAGAAATTTGCAGAGATCTTGGTGATGACATTCTGATCCACTGAACCTACCCTCAAACTTACAATCCAAACCAAAGGATTTGTTTTTGTAATGTTTATTTATTTTAAGAGAGAGAGAGAGAGAGCAGAGAGAGAGGGAGAGTGAGAATCCCAAGCAGGCTCTGCATCAGTGCAGAGTCCAATGTAGGGCTCGATCTCATGAACTGTGAGATCATGACCTGAGCTGAAATCAAGAGTCAGATGCTTAACTGACTGTGCCACCCAGGCACCCCAAACAAAAGGATTTATACTTGGACCGTTGTTAATAAGATGCATTGTCCAAATGGGAGAAATGCACAAAAATATTACACAAATAAATCTATAAATAAAAATCATAATAAACACTGAGTAGGGTGCATTGATGGAGAATGAGTAGAAGGAGATAAATATACTGGGGGAGGGGATTTCAGGCAAGTTCTAAAGAAGTGAAATTTACTTGAGCCTGGAGGATAGAATTCAGCCATGGGGAGAATCAGGG